>NC_084480.1:120805237-121435487 GCF_030035675.1 Rhineura floridana
GCACTGTACTAAATTCAGTACTGAATAAATACAAATCAGAGCTAAGCAGAAGAAATGAGGTTTATGGCAATGGGTCCTATAATGTTAGAAAATAAGAGTACAAAAAGGAATAAAAATGGTAAAACAGCAAGTCACAGTAAACTATCAACATTTACTGGAAATCAGAGACGGTGCATGGCATGTGTTCCTCAAAGGACTGTTCAAAAGTTTCTTTAGAACACATAGATAGGTAGAATGTGCATTTAAGATGCAGCAACCATATGGTTGTATATTGCCAAGTAATTGATTAAAACTGTACAACAGTGGTTCCCAAACTTGTTTTTCCATGAACCATTTGACAAATGCTGTTGGTCTTGGCTGAGCACTTAATGATTTTTCTGCCTGTTGTAGCAGTTGCAATGCGCTGTGCTGGGTGCTGTATTTTTATGCTTCTTTTATATCTTATATTTATTGTATTACAGTTTGCATTCTGTAGAATTCAAATAATAGTACAATAAAATACAATATGTAAGAAACAAGAGAAGCAACAAAAATAAAATCAATATGAATATTTAATGTAGACATGCCGCAGACCACCTTAATGAGGCTCACGGACCAAAATATGAACTCTCCCAGTTCAAACTCTCCTGAGATGCACAACCCTTGAATTCAGTTTCCACTCAGGATGGGATTCAAACTCACCAATGCTGCTATTAGTTCCCCACTCCTAAAGCAAAAAATAATAATAAAAAAATGAAATCCAGCCCAAAGCCCTTATCTTTGAGAAGGACTGTACGAGCTACAGTGATAGCTTGCCAAAAATAGGAATTGCAGTGTCCTTTGCCTCCTGAATTGAATCCTGAGGCAGAGTAAACTACTGTTCTCATTGTCCCCTGGAAGAAATCACTGCTGAGCATGCTCAAGAATGTTATTTCCACTTCAGGAGTGGCTGGCAGAGCCTCTCCTGTCAGTTGCAAACAACCCCCTTCCCCTTGGTAAAGGTTTTGTTTTATTTTTTTCCTCAGGAACAGATTTACTCACTTGTTGTTTTTGAGCTTTCCTCAACAATATGGGGAGGGGGTCAACTGTCAAGTTTTTAAGGACATTCTCAAGGAAATAGTTAAAAACCTAATAAAAAATATTATACTGATAATGGAAGATTGGATACTGAAATTACTGGACTTAACAAGACTACTGAAGATGGAAGATGGAAAATGGAACTAATAGGGATAATAGAACAATGGCTACTGAAATTACTGAACTTAACAGATTCTGATGTGATGGATTAATTGAAATGTTTATTTTGACTATGGTTATGACAATAAGATTATCATAATTAGTAATGAGATGGATTAATCGATATGCTTATCTGGAAAAAAAAATTGATAGATATATTTCTTAAAGAATTGAAACCTCTCTTTGACTTTTTGTGGAAAGAATAAAGTAATGTTTATGAGATTTGATGATTAAGTAAGATAACTACTGGAGGAAAGTGATTTTATAATATGACTTAAGAGACAGGATTGTTATATATTATAGACTTATAACTGATTTGATCTTTGACAAATGGGAAGTCAATATTTTACTCTTTATTTTTTATTTTTTTTTTCTTTTTTTCTTTTTGTTTAACTATTTTTGATTTTGTTTTTTGTCTTTGAATGTTTTATGATTTTGTCTTGTATGTTTTATGAAAATCTGAATAAAAATTATTGAAAAAAAAAAATATTATGCCTGACAACAGGGAAATTGATTTCCAGGTCAGGAGACACAATGAGCAGGTGGGTTTCTGTCCTGGCACCTATCATTTTTTAACTTGAATGCTATATTAAATTTAATTAAATAAAAATAGTGTTAGTACTAAGCTCAGTGCTACAGTTACTCTTATCCAATTTCAGTTTAGAAAAAATTACATTTTTAAACAAATTAATCATTCTCAGTTTATTTCAGCCAGCATTACCTCTAAGACTGAGGATTTATTTCAATTTGGGGGGAAAACCCTAAAACAAACTGCTATTCCTTCCTTTGCCTTGGTATTGGCCTAATTCCAATTAGCATACAATAGCTATTTCATATAGAGGACGGGTTCCCAAACTGTGGTCTGTGGACCCCAGTGGTATAGGAGATTCATTCAGGTGGCGGTGGCATGTCTGTGGATATATGGCTGAAGGCAGGACATGGTACATTTATAGCATTAAATATTTATATCGATATTTAATTGTATTTTTATTGCTTCTTTTATTTTTTACATTGTATTTTTATTGTATGACAATCTGAGTTCTATGGAATTCAAACTGGAATACAATACAATATATAAAAAATAAAAGGAGCAGGAAAATACAATTAAAAATCATACCGCATCTAGCACAATACATTACAATTGCTATACCGGCAGAAAAATCATTAAGTAGTCTGCCAAAACTCTCAGCAATTCTCAAGTGGTCCATGGGGAAAAAAAGTTTGGGAACCACAGGGATAGAGGGCAGGTGGTGGCTTTTTGGTTTAATTGTGAAAGATGCCACACAAATAGTTGAATGGGTTTCCTTAGATAGTTTTTACAGACTTACTTCTAAGTAAAGCTATTAAGGATTTTGGCATAACTGTTCTTACAAGATGGGACATGATTTGGTGTAACTCTGCAAACCTTCTAGGCAAAGTTTCTCATAACTTAACATAGAGGAGGATTACTTCTCTGAACAAGGGTTTGGTGCATCAGGCCTAAAGTTTCTAAGAGTGAAAACGTTATAAGCTCAAAAGGACTTGTGGGAGTAACAATTCTTAAACGCTATTATAGACTTATTAAGGTAGACAAATAAAGCATCTTATATTTTGGTACGAGTCCAAAGAACCTATTTAGCATTACACTTCCCTCTTTGCTCAATGCAGGCTGGAATGGCATCTCTGCTACTATTCCAAATATGAAAAAATTAAGAGCTGAAGCCACTAAAAAAAAGAAAAAAAGACTTGAGCTCAATGTAAAGATTTTTTAAAATGGTCAAATAAAAAATGAAATTAACAAAAATTCCAAACAGTACAATGAAAATGTTCTCTAGAGAACAGAATTGATATCAAGTCTCCTATAGTCTGTGTGATTTATTCCATTTTTTCTACTCTGTACAAAATGTCTTCCCATGTATAATCCATATTCAAATTCCTACTTCTCTGTGCAGTCCAACAAAATAATTTACACCGGAGACAGGGACCTTGTTGTGGGCTCCAACTCCCATCAGAAAGCATGACCAATGGTCAGGGAGCTGTATTCCAACATCTGGAGGATCACAGATCTCTCATCCCTGATATACACTCTGGGCCTATCCAAACTTACCTCAATAATCCACATTTCCCATATTCGCTTTGTCATTGGAGAGTCCCCATCTTGCCTGTTTGTCCGCTGTTTTCAATGTTAACAAATATGTTGTTCTCGCACCCAGACATGAAATACATTCACTGCAGGTTTTCCCAAAGCTATGCCTGTCACTCCGCCCCTATGAGCCAATTGGTCTGCAAAATATGATGTGTGCTAGCCCCCTGCCATGTCCGCCCAAGCACATCTAATCTGCATTTCAACATGCAGGAACTTTTGAGGCTGGGTGGAAGTTTGAATTTGCTGTGGGTTTTGCAGTTGTGGCAGACTTGTTTGGCTGTAATGGAGTTATGACTGCAGAACCGCAAAAAAGTATAGTTGTAGACCTTTGCAGATGTTTGCTGGCATGGCACATTATACCTTCAAAAGAGTCCTCTCATTTCTCCTCCTGCCCCCCCCCCCCGGTTAGGCTGTCCTGCCCTGTATGCTTACCCGGGAGTAAACCCAGCCAAACTCAGTGGGGAATTACTTTTGAGTAAGCACACAGGCAGCAGGATTGTGGCGCTGTGACTTCCTTGGTCCAAATCCCCTCCTTGCTTTCTCCAGCTGTAGAAGAGAATCTCCCTCTCAGAGGAGGCAAGCAGCTCAAATGTTTCATCAAAGCTTTATGAAGGGTGGGAGGGCAACGGAGGTGTTGGAAGCCTCTGATCTCTTTCTCTCCCTTCCTCTTCTCCCCCCCCCCGCTGGTGTAGGAGCCTTTCACGAGCCTAGCTGTACCGCCACCTTCCCCCTGAGGTTGGCTTCTTGTCACTCAGGAATTATTTAGATCTCCCTTTGGGCTTCAATTGGTCAAGCTGCTTCCAAGAAGGAACACCAGGACTGGGTCGCCTGGTTTAAAGGAACCGCACATGCTTCCCATCCCCAGTCCAACCCAATGCAGGACAGCAAAGATCCTATACACAGATCCCTCATCCCTGATTTACACGTTGATCCTATACAACTAAGTTAGCACCACATTTGGATGATTAAATCTCAGCTTAATAAAACCAGATATGCATAAGCTTCATGTATGTGCACACAATCACTTCACTCCTCCCTTCATGCAGACAAGCTGGGAAGCCACAGTAAAGCATAGCTTCCAGTTATGTCTCACCTGGGAAACAATGGTTAATTATTGCAGACAAGCTGGAATGTGAAGCCATACTTAAAAGTTGGCTTGTTTCACCACTAGTGCTAAGGGAGAAGTGAAGAGGCTCTGTGCAAGTGCCTCATCATGCATTTCTCAATTTATTAAATTGAGATTTGATTGTCCTAATGCAACCATTGTGTCTGCTAGTTTGTAAGCCCTGATATATCTAAGTAAAGGATATCAAGGCAGAGGATGACCACTGACACACAAGGTGTAAAGTGGTCAATGCAAGGTTGCATGTACTATGAGCCTGACTCAGTCAAAAGTCATTACATATATCTGTAATATAGCTCTGTATGTAGGGAGGGGCCAAAGCTCAGTAGCAGAGCATCTGCTTTGCATGCGGAAGGTCTCAGGTTCAATCACTGGAATCTCCAAGTAGGGCTGGGAGAGACTCCTGTCTGACATTCTGGAGAGCCGCTGCCAATCAGTGCAGACAATACTCACCTAGATGAACCAATGGTCTGATTTGGTATAAGGTAGTTTCCTTTAAATGTTTGACTGGAAAGCTGTAACAATAACTTGTTCAGTGAATGCATAGTCCCTGTTGTCAATTGTATAAAACCTTCTACCATTTTAGCACATTTATCCCCCTCTTCCAGACCTGGCAAATGTATTCTAATTATATCCAAAGGTGAAGACATTAATTGCATTTCCACTGAATCAAACAACCATGTTTTGTCATTTTTTTGCAGCTAGAAGCAAACAGAGAAGGTCTGTTTCCATGGCAAAGCATAACATGAACAGGGAAATATCTATAATAATCACTGAAGTTAAAAAGAGCAGCTAGGACTAAAAATGGCAGCTTTCTGTAGAGGTCAATTCTATACAGTTGCTACTTTCTTTGTTTCCCTGCTTGGCCAGTTTTGATGTCACATGAAGTTCACTTAGTTAAAAACACATAACATTGGGATATGTTTAAGGAATCTTTTTTATAAAATTAAAACACAGCAAAATCAAGTTTTTTATTCTTTGCTATATATGCATACTTTAAAAAAGTCTAACAGTTCCACCATCCCAAATAACGTAAAGTCAGAATGGAAAAGGATAAATGTATTGCAGTACCTTACTTACTTTTTAAATGTATCCAATTCTGCATGAACTTCAAAAAAAGAGGGGACCTCTGAAGTCAGGAAACCACCATCAAAGATACCATCCCCCTCACCCTAACAAGTCTGACGACCTCTGACATGTATGAGCTATCCTTTAATGATGTTTCTGTACCATTCGGGTGTTAAAATGGTACATTTCCCCTCACCTTTCAGTGCAAGTGTGCTAAGCCACAAGCACCAGAGTTTGTCGTCTGCTTTTTCTTTCTTTGCCTTGTACTATCACATATGCTTATGAATGAAATGGGAATTCTAATCCTTGCTCTACAGCAGCCTTTCCCAACCAGTGTGCCTCCAGATGTTGTTGGACCACAATTCCCATCTTTCCTGACCATTGGCAATGCTGGCTGAGGCTGATGGGAGTTGTGGTCCAACAACATCTGGAGGCACACTGGCTGGGAAGGGCTGCTCTACAGTGACACAATTATTTCAGTTTAAGATGAAGCAGTGGTTCTTTAATTGCAGTCCTCCAAGGCACAGTTCAGTTGTAGTTCCTGGCAGAGTTACATTCCAAATCTCCATCCTCACTGTTTCTACCATCCACAACTTCTTACTCCATCCTTCTACCACTAACTACACCTTCGTATATATCTATCTATACGTATCTCTGTGTGTGTATTTGTCACCATTAGCCATGTTCACTTTGAAACAGTTACGTTTAACTTGATATAGCTATTGACTCCTCTCTTTTTCTTTCCCATGATTGTAAATTGATCAGAAAGTTGATTCTAAAATAATTGTAATTGTGTTTTGGAACATTTAAACTGTTTTTAGTATGTTTTTCTGTTTCTTGTTAAATTTTCAGGAGGAAGGGCAGGACAGAAATTCAATTATTCAATTCAATAATATTATTGTTATTATTATTAATAAATTTCTAGAACATGTTTGCTTTGGATTATTTGTATTTCTTTTAAATGGTGTACTTTTATGAAGGATGTTCCAAGAAATACAGGATAATATTAAATAGCAGCACTTATTTATACAGCATTTCCCCAACTCAGACATTCTTGACTGCTAAAATTGAGGTGCTGATCCAAAACCCTGAGAGCACAGATGACACATCAACAAGTGTTAGCCCCAAATCAATTCCTATATACTACAGCCTTATAGGCAGAACTGTATTGGCAAATTAAGAAGTGCAGGGTCCCTTCATGATAGTCATGCTACATCCCCTTGCATAAGACAAGACAAGTCTAATGGAACCTTAACAGATACTGGAGGTAGGACTAAAAAATTAAGGTTGATATAGTTATGAGAATACTCAGTGTAAATTTAATAGAACAAATAAAAAATACAACAAAAAGGAATATAAAAGGTATAACATACAAAAGTCAAACAATGACAAACATAATACTGTAATTTTCAAAAGTATGTAACTAAAACAGTATACATCAT
This sequence comes from Rhineura floridana, assembly GCF_030035675.1. Taxonomy (NCBI): domain Eukaryota; kingdom Metazoa; phylum Chordata; class Lepidosauria; order Squamata; family Rhineuridae; genus Rhineura; species Rhineura floridana. The sequence continues at coordinate 120,812,211 of NC_084480.1, forward strand.
GAAGAATGTATCTGACGTGTACACATTTTGTTCAAATGGTCCGTTTCTTTTATAGATAAAAGAGAAAGAAATTTTGTTAAAAAGTGTCCAGCCAGACGCGTTTCGACAGTTGTCTTTTTCAATGGCCTGAAATTAAACAAATACATAATACAATATATTTTTGTGTCTTTTTTTATATAAAAATATAAAATGTTTTTTATGAAAAATGGAAATATAATATAAAATATACATACTACTGATATGACTTTCAACAAAAATTGAATATAATGCGATAACCAAAGGAATTACTAATATGACTTCAACAAAAATTGAATATAACGATATCCAAAGAAATCTGCAAAATATATACACATATCAAAAATAAACAGATGCAAGAATACAGAATTATCAAACAATAAAAATACATAAGAAGAAAAATATTTTTTAACAAAAAACTCACATGACATTCACTTCTTTAAACACTGTAGCTTGATACTAGTCTTCATGAAAAAGTTAACTGAGCCAATGCTCTTTTAATACAAAAGCTGTGAGGCTTTTGTAAATTAGTGAACTTCAAAACATCTGTGTTATGTATTCTTAAAGGCATATAACACTGAGTGATACTGCAAACTAAACTAATTGAAAAGAAACAAGAAAAGTGCTGAATATGTTGCACTCAACAAATATATTGCTACTTAGCAACTAAGTCAGAAGAATATATTGCTTTTTAACATAAAAAAAATATATAATTTTTTTATAAAATGGGTAGCCAACTAATTTCTTCATTAAGACCATGGAGACTTAAAGTTTTTAAGGTGTGGATCCAAAATAACTCCCTCTTTAACAAAAAATTATTCAGAGTTTTGCCTCTTCCTTTACCTTTTTCTATTATCCAAAATTTTAATTCTGATTCAGTATGGCCCTGGTCAATAAAATGATTGACTAAAGGGGCACTGTGTCTCATATTTCTGATACAGCTTTTATGTTCACATATCCTAATCCTGATTTTCCTAGTGGTCATACCAACATAGAAAAGATTACATGGACATGTGATACCATAAATGACTCCTTGAGTATTGCAGTTAAAGAATTCTTTAACATAGAATGTTCTATTTTTAAGCATATTAGAAAAATGTGTATTCTTGTTGTTATTATTACATACACTACAGTGGCCACAAGGAAAATTGCCTACTGGTGGATTGGATACAAGAGAGGAGGAAAAAATTACATCCCCTTGCAGTCATTCCTCTGCACAGTCATCCCCCCCTCAAATATTATACAATAAAAAGAGCTTTCGGCCTCTTACTAATGCATTCCAACTATTAATGCAGATCTCCATGGATTGCCTTCTAGCTAGGTCTACTATTTTCTGTGTAAGTACATGGGCAAATATACAAAGATTCTGCAAGGTAAGGAACTTCTTTTGCTGAGTTTCCCCTCTTGGTTGTCATACTAAGACTCAGAGTAACTGCATTTGGGCAGTTTTAAGAGGAACTTCTTCCCAGTGGCTGACTTGCCTCCTTTCTCTCTGATTGGCTCCAATCAGCAGGAAAGGATTCTGGAGACATAGGGACCTTGCTGGGACCCTGCTCCCCAAAGAGTAAGGGGTCTAAGACCCCCTGAGACCCTGGACAACTACAACCCTGCTTGTAGGAAACTCTAGTATGATTATACACATGGGTCTGATGCTGAGAAAAAGAAGCTTACCTAAAGGCAACCAGTCAGTTTATGGTTGTGGTGAGATCTGAACCAAGGATTTGAACCAACTCACAGTTCATTTTCTCACCTAGTGACTACACCATATTCCTATCACACAGATACACACAACTATTACCCCTCTATAGATAAATATGTTAGCTTTAAAAAGAGAAATTCGTTATGGAACCAGACATAAATCACATTGATAAGAAAGTCATTAGACTGTCGAAATCACTCTTGCCAAATGTTCTTTAAGGCTGGCTAAACCAACTGCATTGCACTCCACATCCCAACCCAACCCTCACACAAATGGAAATGATAAGTAGAATTTGGCAGGAAATCAGACTAATCTCATACACCTGTCTTTCTCTTGATCTGCAGCATGTGTGACACAACTTTGCCTAGCACTGTGATGCAGCAAGTTCAGAGGGGACCAGAGGCCAACAGTTTCTATCTTCACCCAGCAGATCTCTGATTGAGACCTCACCTAATCTTTCCCAAGCATTCATACATCTCTCCATTGTGATATAGTTCTTTTCTGACTGTTCTCTGCATACTTTCCTAGCTTCAAAATTAGTTTTACGCATTCATTCTTTGGTCAAAACAAAAAGAGAGAGAGAGAGAAGAGAAAGAGAAAAGAGAAGGAACCTGAATAAATACATTTTTCAATTTTTATTTTGTTGTTTCTCTTTCAGAATTCTAAACTTCAAATGTTTAGGCTATTTAGTTTTCATTTTTAACATAATCAGACCAATAAAAGATATTATCATGCAGACCTTCAGGATCAATTATCTAGATGAAAATTTCTTTTACAATTAAAAATGCCTCTTTTAGGGTAATATCTCTCTCTGCCCTCCCCCAATACATTTTTGTGTGCAGTACATTAAATACAGCCACTAGGTCACCTTCCAACTCACAGTAGAAACCTTTTTAACCCTAACCCCAATATTCTAAAATGTGCAGGGACCCTTCCCAAGTACAGAAGGCTCCCCAGTTCAAAAATTCACCTGCCACAAGTTGGAAGGTGACCTGAACAATGATACAGGGTAGAACTGGCACACACATCCTCCCTCAGGTTCTTCATGCACTCAGAAAATCTCATATGTAATAGAGGGATGCTTCTGCCCAACTAATACCCACCCCAAATATGCACCAGCTAAAGGTGACATCAAGGACCTTGAAGAGTTTTGGCTTTGCTGTTGCAACACAAGCAGGACTACAAACAGCAGGTAACAAAAGGACCAAGCTGCAAATAAAATAAAAACTATTGAGTTGACCTTGGCTGTTCAAATAAAAGAGGCAGAGGAGAGGTGTTCTTTTTTTTAAGAAAAAAACCCCTTTGTGTATTTCCTTCAGTATATCAAGTTAATGCTGGCACAGGATTTAGGTCTAGACTGCAGAAGCATCTGTTGTTTCTGTGACATTTATATTCTTTGGGGACAGAAAATTCTTGCCTTCTTTCCAAGGGATTAATGGATTCAGTCAGGGGTGGCTTTTATCTAATCTCTACTCAAGTACTTAAATGAATTAACATATCAGACCATACTTTCATCCCTAAATGAGAAAAGAGGTATTCTACTCCTGTCCAGGAAACCTAAAAACCTGTCCTTGCATGTGCTCAAGTGCCATCAGCATATAAGAGCTGTACATTTATGCTGAGCTAAACCATGTTTTCTTAGAAATGCTCTCATCTTGAACTAACATTATTAAGTGACATCTTTGTAACTGTGTTTATCACAGCCCCTTTTTTACATCATCACTCATTATACAATATATGGAAAACATGAATTGTATTTGGAGTGTCAGGCCTCTTTTACCAATTACAACACACTGCTTCCCCTCTGATTTCACCATAAGCAAGCAAGCAAGCAAGCAAGCAAGCAACCTTCCTTTGTCCCATTAACCTCACACTTGTAAAGACAGCATGGGAAGATTGTTTTTCTAATGCTCGGGCAAACTACTAATATTTTACTTCCCCACCACTTAGAAATATGGTTCCTTATCTTGTTCTTATCTGAGGATTATAAAGTGCACGGAATAGAATAGACAATCTCCACAGAGAAAGAATGTGTGTGCGTGCACAAATATGTGCAGCATATCCAAGACATGTAGGGTGATATCCAATTGTGCCTGCTTGTGACTAGCAGGAGAGACTTCTGCTTGCTCAATGGAACATCCCTTTCCTCTCCTTCCCTCTGCTGACTCCTGCATGCTCCCCCACATCTTTAGAGAGTTGGAAAACCCTCTGGAGCAGATTGGAGGCACATGAGGGCTGCAGTGGGGAGCAGAGAAAGGGGAAGTTTTCTTGCACAACATTGGATACCATTTTTAGTTTTATGGGGGTTTCTCAAGACCATGAGAGCACTCATTCATTCAAATATTTACAATGCATTTTTGATGGCATCCAATAATACGCTTAAAAAGGTTTATAAATATAAAATGAAAGACATGGCACAGCCTCCATAAGCCAGCAGGCACAGATAACACTGTGTCATCAAATAGGCCCCCCTCCACCCCCATTCTCTACAAAGGAGCCACGCCTTTACTGAACAGCAGCAAGCCAGCAGGGATTGAGCCAAACAGGCATCACTCAGAACGGCATTTTACCATTGTGGTACTGTGATCAAGAAAATCCTACACTACATGCCCAGCCACTCTACTTCAGAAATTGGGGAGGGGGGCACTGAGGTCATCAGATGATAATCTAAGTGTTTGGGTACATGAGTGCAGAGGATCCTTGAAATATTTATGGCCCAAACACTTTAAAGCCTTAAAGGTCAAAACTAACACTTTGAAACTTAGAATTGGGTAGATATATTGATAATTCAAAAATATCATTTGAATGTGAACCTCCTGGTTATTGCCGGATGGATGAGGAATGTCTGGAATATTGCAATGTTAGAAGAAAGTCACCCATTAATTTCATTGTCTACATGGAAAAGCCAAGATAGAATCCTTTAGTGTCATTCAGTGGAAATTTGTTTCATATGCAACTGAACATAACTTGCATGATCACCTAGCAGCCACAGCTAGACATATATGGATATATTAAATGGGTACAGTGCCTTGCAAAAGTAATCAGACCCCTGCCAATGCTCTCATATTACTGAATTGCAAATGGTACATTGTAATTTCATTCTGTATATTTTATTTTGAAACACTGTAACTCAAAATCAATTATTGTAAGGTGACATTGTTTTATGTTGGGAAACGTTTGTAAGAAACATAAAAAACTGAAACATGTTACTTGCATAAGCATTCAACTCCTGTGCTGTGGAAGTTCCCAGTGCACACAGATGAAAGAAATTGCCCTCTCCAGGACACAGTTACCTTATCACTGGCCTCCACCTGTGAACCATTAAAGTTGCTGTCACACTGTCAGGATAAAAACCCCACTGTTTAAGTTGGTCAGGCTGTGGATCTGAAGGAAAATGAAGACCAAAGAGCATTCTACAGATGTTAGAGATAATGTAATACAAATGCATCTATTAGGAAAAGGGTACAATATAATATCCAAGTGTTTGGATATCCCAGCAAGCACAGCTGGATCAATAATCAGGAAGTGGAAGCTGCATCTACCACCCAGGCACTGCCAAGAAAAGGCCATACCTCAAAACTCAGCGCTCAAACAAGAAAGAGACCTGTGAGAGAAGCCACAGAGAGGCCAACAATCACTTTGAAGGAGCTACAAAGTTCAGTGGCTGGGAGTGGAATAATGATACACCAATCAACCATATCAAGAGCTCCGTATAATACTGGCCTGTATGGGAGGATGGCAAAAAGGAGCCATTATTCAAAAAGTAGCATCTGAAAGCACGTCTGGAGTTTGCCAGAAAGTATGAGAGTGCCTCAGCTGCCATGTGGGAAAACTGACTAACCCCAAACAGATTGAACATGTAAAACTGGATCAGATTTACTTACAGTACTAGCAAAACATCTATTAGTACAACTGGTTAGATGGATGTGAAGCAAGGAGCTTTATATTTCAGGGACCCCATGAAAGGTACAAAGACATTACACTTTAGTTGCCTGCAGAAGGTGGTTCAGGTTTTGCAGTGCTTTAAATGCCATTCACTCTTATTGTCATGAACCCCGCAGAAAGGGGGTGAAGCAGTGTGAACGAGGAGGAGGACTTTGAATGGGATGATGATTCCAGTGATGGGCCTACAGATGCACTGGACTCCAAAAGCTCTTGCGCTATATACAGTGACAGCTCTGCCCCATACCTCCTATTACCAGCGAGGAGGCTCAGCCTGGTCAAGCAGTTGCCTCTCCACCAATGTTCATCCCCTTCCGACGCCCACTTCACTGCCGCCAATGCAACCCCCCTCCCCCTAAAGAGGAGGATCTTGCTGAGGCAGAGCATCCGCCCTTGCTTTGCACGTGGAGGCTGATGCGCTGGCACTCAATGCATCCCCACGGCCCCTCTGAGGAGTATTCGTGTGCGCATGCATGTTCTCAACAGTGACACTCAGTTCACACATGTAGGGTGCCCAGCCATCCTTACTTAAGCACGGTGTAATTGCTGTGACAACATCTTAGTGCAGTATAGTTGTATCTAGTTACTCCTAGTAATGATTCTGAATTCTGTGTAACCTGTAGGCTGATACATGGGCACTTATCAGTAAATGCTTATGTGGGGGGGGGGGAATTAAAAGGGGTGCACTGAAGAGACATTGTTTATGTGATGGCCAAACCTTTAAGGCCCTATGATCACAATGTTTGGGTGGGGTCAGGTTTTGCCCCTTCTTACCTGTATCCCAGACAGCAGGTTGCTTGTCCCATAGAATTCAAAGAGCCACTGAAAATTCAGCCAGCTCCTATCTACAAAACCCAATCTTCATTTGCGCATCCCCATCATGGGTTCTGTTTCTTGATGTGACATTAAAGTGTGATAGAACACTGAGAATGGCTTTTCAAAATATATATTTACATAGTTACCAATATACTGTAAATGATGCCACCCCAGTTTTCAGTGATCATGGGTAGAGGGAGGTATAGCCATGGGGAGGTGATGAACTACCACAGAAGATGTGGGCAAGGCTATCTAAGCCTTGCTCCCACTCCTCTCATGGATGGGTCCCTTGTTGCTCATCTGCTGTCCCCACTGGCCTGTACGTGCTGTTGTTTAATGCCAGATTGGTACACAAGCCTTTCAACAAGACTTTTAAGTAAAGACCTTATCCCAGTCTGTGTTGGAATTGCTTTCAATGTTTCTATACTTTTAAAGCTTTTTTTAAAAAAGATGTTTTTAAATATGGTTTGTATTAATATGTTTTTAAGGATGTTTTGTTGTAATATATTTTAAAGTGTGTTTTTATGATGTTTTAGAGTGTTTTTAGTGCTTTTGTTTGCCGCCCTGGGCTCCTACTGGGAGGGCAGTAAGAAAGTAAATAAAAGATGTCAACCAAAAGTGAGAAAGGGCTGTAAGTTAAATATGAACAAAGACAAAAAGCACTGCACTACAGCTCAACTGGGTCCTTTTTATTGTTTTTTTCTGAACAATTCTTTGCCTTCCAAAATTAGCAATGGTACCCAGCTGCATACGAACCTTTCTTGATCAGAAGAAGACTGGAAGAAGAATTCAGTAGAATGTCACAAGAACACCTTACCGTATCTCCCACAATAAAGTCAATGTAATACTGTCCATTGGTTTCCAACATCATATGGTACCAAAGAATACTACCAGAGCTTACCAGCAGATAATAATTACTTCAACAGTATATTTAAAAGTGCAATTTTTGAGAAGGTTGTTATGTTTTCTTTAGAAGCCTGGCCTCATTTCCCCCACACCTGTTCAAGATTCGGCTCAATAAAGACTTTTTTCACAATGATGATTTTTCAGTGGGTTTCTGCTAATGAGACTATAATATGATCAGCCCAAATGATAAAGCACTCCCTCACTCAACGTCTTACAACTGGTGAACTAGATGCTGATCTAAGTCGACACCGCTAAATGCTTCTCAATGGCTTTTGGAGAGTATCTTTACTGGTATGGCAGATGCTGCCCATGTGGTTGCTCTCTTGTCAGTTTTCATGCAAATGTAGTTTTGATTCCTTGTATATTTAGAAACCACACGGGTGATGCCTCACCCCTAGGTCATGCTTGCATTGTGTCTACATATGCTAACTATGTTGAAGTGTTGAGAGCTTCGGCTATGGGGCGGTATACAAGTGCAATAAATAAATAAATAAATAAATAACGTACTAGTTTGGGAACCCCCGAGGAAGCTGCAGTAATCAAATCAATAAACGTTAATACAAAAGTGGAGTTGTTACTATAGTTATATTTTTTAATGACTTGAACAGCCAGCAACATTTCTGTGATCAGGTAATCAAGCATATGCCTTCAGGGGTCATCCTGTTTTTGCAAAATTGAATAAAAAGAAGCTATTATTTTAAATAATTAACTGGTAAATAGCTGAATATATTCCTTTGTAGAGGGCACTGAAGGCTAACCTTTAATCTGTACATTACTGGCAGAGTTGTTGTCTAAAGAGCTCTTTCTGAGAAATTGGAAATCATTTGAAATCTTTTATTGTGTTTGACAGAGAATGTATTTCATTGTGCAGATAAGGAAGACTCAAAATATTGATTGAGATCTATTTTTACTCTGCTAGAAAGGAAGCAGGCAAAGCTTATTTCTGTACAGAACTGAGAAAATTGAAGTTATACAGATTTTATGGAGATTGGTGACTTAAGAATAGTTTTAAAAAAATACAGAGCCATTGGCTATTTATTGACATTAAATATTAAGAATTGAATAAGAAAACCATCTTTTTAATTTTCATTGTCTGCTTCTTGTTCTTATAGCATCCTCTATCTTGCATTGATACCAACAGTGGTTAAAAACTGATACTATAGTGCAAACAGACAGTCCAGGGAATGAGTTGTAATAGAGGTGGGGAACTTCAGCACATAGGCTAACCTTGGCCCGTCAAGGGGTCCAGTTTGCTCCATGAGGCCATTTCCCCCAAACAATGCCAACCTGTTAATCAGCTGATGTCACTGGGGCACATTTCTCAGGCTCAGCTCTCTCCATCTGTGATATGGAAACAACAATGCTCTATCTCGAAAGAATGTTGTAAGGATTATCGGAAATAATGTGATGCATTTTCAAAACTTTGAGAAAAACATTGTTACAAGGCCACACTTTGTTTGCCAATTTGAAAGTGTTAAAAATAATTCTTTATTTTCTCACACCCAAACATTTTATTTCCGATTTTGCTTCTTCATGCTATTTCAAAGAGGGTAACAAATATCTTCAAGAGGCAATGGAATCTATACCACTATCTACCCACTGCCAGCTACCTGATTTAGAGCAAAGAATTACCTGTATCATGCCATGCTAACACGTCAATGATAACTGGCACTCAAACAAATAATGATATATTTATAAAATCACATCAAAAATACAACAAAATCTAATTGCATTACATAAATAGATGGCTGAAAATTGATGTTTACTGTTGGCACAAAAATGATTAAAGGACTGTTGTGAAATCAGCCTAGGAGAACATAATTATACTGACATATGGCAGGACTGTAGAAATTGCGATAAAAGGCCAAGAAATGTGACTATTACCTAAACTGCATTTATGACCGGAGAATCTCTGAAGAGAATGAAGTTAATCAGTGAACATCTCAGTTTACATTTTCAGAATGTACATCAGTCCCAGATCTTTTGCTTTTGGAAGTATTTCACAGATCTGTTTGCTTTAAATTTCATAGACTGCCCAATTACATGAGTCCTTCGGTTAGGCACAGTGACTTCTACAGCAGCAGGCTGCTCTCCATGGTACTGAAAATAACTATTTCCTTAGTTAAAATCACAGTCTGGCTGAAACGTGTGAGCTTTTTGCAAATATTTCTGGTAGTAGTAGTCTGGCAGAGGAATTTGGCGGAGTAGGTCCCTAAATTTTTTTCTTCTTATACGGCACACCACATACCAGTGGGACTCTCCTATTTACCCTGAAGGAGGACAGGACAAAGCACAGGTCATTCCAACACAAGTAGAAAGAAAGAAACAAAAGGAAGAAGAGACTATGGATGGGAAGGACACTTCCATGGTGGTGACCTGCAAGGTGTGTGCAGTCTTTCTTTTCTTGCCTGAGCACAACATGGCATACATGTGCAAGGTGGTGGAGCTGTTGGAAGAAAAAGTGAGAGGCCTGGAATGGTGGGTGGCTACACTGAAGAGTATAAGAGAAGACAAAGAGTTCTTGGAACACTGGAACAACAACAGCAAAGAGAAGTACAGGAGGCAGAAGAAAAACAGCAAGTTGAAGCAGAAGAGGAGACTGTTGTGGAGAGCAACAATGAAGTGGAGAGTAGCAATACGTGTACCCTGGATTTCAGGAAAGCTGATTTTAATAAACTCAGAATAATGGTAAGTAGGGTTCTGTGGCAAGCAACCCTTTAGAATTCCCTTTTTTAGAAACACCCACCCATCTTGGACTCTTTTTCTCATTAGGGTTGCTACTCTCAGCTTTTGCTTCCTTTACTATCAAGACCTCTAGTATAGCGTGGTCACTTTCCCCCAGAGTTTCTGTAACTGCCACTTCATCCACCAAGCCATATCTGTTGGTTTAGAATCAAGTCAAGGATAGATGATCCTCTAGTTGCTTCCTCCACTTTCTGTAGGAGGAAGTTATCTCCAACACAAGTCAGGAATTTCTTGAAGGGGCCGTGTTTGGCAGAATTTGTCTCCCAACAGATATTGGGGTAACTGAAGTCCCCCATTACTACTACATCATGCCTCCTCAAAACATTGACAATTTGCAAAAGTTTCATCCTCATCTTCTCCTTGATTGGGTGGTCAGTAGAAGACTCCAAGCACCACATTCCTTTTATTCCCTGCCCCATTTATTTTAATCCAGATGCTCTCGGCGGAGCTTCCAAGCTCATCCTCCTGTATTTCTGTGCAGGGATATATGTTTTTAACATATAGTGCGACTCCGCCTCCCTTTCTATTCCTTCTGTTTTATTCAAACAAATTATATCCTTCAATTGCTGTATTCCAGTCATGGGAGTCATCCCACCAAGTTTCAGTTATACCTATCAAGTCATATTTACTCTCCTGTATTGAGTTCAAGTTCATTCTGTTTGTTTCCCATACTCTGGGCATTAGCATACAGACACTGAAGATGGCCTGGCTTCCTTCCTATATTTTTATGAAGACTATTATTGGCTCCTCAGTTCCTCTTATTGTGCACAAGACTTTAGTTGTTATTGCCAAGTTTATGTCTCCCTTCCCCTTAGGATTCAGTTTAAAGCTCTCCTGATGAAGTTCTCCATGCTGTGGCCAAACACATTCTTCTCAGCCCTTGTGAGGTGCAACCCATAATTTGCCAGCAGTCCATCTTCCAGGAAGCACCCACACCAGCCAGTGTGAGACTCTGGCTTGTACCCTGTGTGTTATCACACTATCTCCTGCAAGGGGGAACCGCTAACATATAGAATATCACCATTTAATTTTATAAAACTTTATAAAACTTTTAACAATAACATTTCTGGCTACCTTTTACCTCCCCCCTGGAGACTTCATCCTAAAATTTAGGGAGTAAAAATAAAAAGAGTTGTTGGGAACTGTGTCTCCAATGTATAATTTTCCCCCATTCCACTAGCTCATAAAAGTATGCATGTATGTGTATCCGCAGTAATGAGTTTACACATTCCTGTGTATGCACATATTTTTTCACATTTAATTAATATCACCTTAAAACTTATCATTATTTCTTAAAATTAGTATTTTTCTTGCAGTAAAGAATGAGTATGTGAGGTTGATTAAGATGCCTCCTATGTAATTTATAAAGTCCCTGGTGTTTCTTGCCACTTCTCTCTCTCTTCCACTGTGTTGAGTCATTTGCGTGTTGCTTTCTTGACCATTTTCTTTGCCATTCTCCCTCTTTATGTTGGCTGCTGCTTTCCTCTTCTCCTTCTTCCAATATCAGGATCAGATCTTTGGGTCTTTCTATATTGCAGGTTTGTAAAATTGATAATGCTTCCCGTGTTGTAGATGCTGACAATATTTTCAGTTCCTAGGAACAATCAAATCAAAAGGGAAAGACCCATCTATATCCGATACCTGTGTTTTGCAGCAATGCAGTGACAGGATGAAATTCCCTGCGTTTTCTCAGAGTTTCAGGACATAAATCCCAAAGGACCATTATTGATTTTCCATCAAAAGGTATGTCTTTAAGTCTTTTTAATTTTGTCAGGAGCTCTTCTTCTTCTTCTTCTTTTTGCATACTGTGCAAAGCAAACTGTTATGTCTCTCAGTGGGGCTGAGTCCCCACGTTTTGTAGCTAGTGCATGGCGGACTCTTTCAATGTCATCTGCTGTTATTGCAAAGTCTGGTACAGTAGGGCCCCATTCATATGGTGGGTTACATTCCGGACCCCCGCTGTAAAGTGAAAACTGCTGTAAAATGGAACCCATTGAATAGAATGGCATGCGATGCCCAAAAACCACCATAAAAGCACAACAAGCGCCGTATGAGTGGGGCTTTAGTCTAATTGCATCTAATTGAGACCGCTGTATTAGCAAATCGCTGTAAAGCGAAGAATCGTAAAGCGGGGCCCTACTGTACAGTTGAACCAAGCCATCCTGCGATGAAAGATTCCATTGAAGTTTTCTTCTATGTTTTCTTTAATTCCACGAAATCTCAGGTTTGAGTTACGGCTGCGATTTTCCAGATCTTCCAGTCTGCTTTTAAGGTTCTTATTTTCATGTTTCAGAAATATGTCTTCTGAGTTTGTTAGACACATGTCCATGGCTTCTGAGCCCGTGGTGGTGATTTCCCCCTGCCAAAAGTTCAGCGTTTCCAATTTATTGTTTCTAGATTGATTGCTGCCATCCAGCTTCCTTCTAACTTTTTCTCCAACGTTCTGAGTTGTGATCTAATTCTTACTTAAAGTTGGAGTTGTTTTGTCCCCCGTCTCCGAGGTGTTTGCGCCGATTTGGAGTGACTGGGCACCATGTTGTCCACTAGTGGCCTTTTCGTTGAGTTAGAACTATCCAGTCCAATCGGGCAAAAATATCCTTCCAAAGTGTCTTCTTTGGTCCTAGGGTAGGATGATATCATACCCCAGCAGCCAGTCAGGTCGATATTTGTGGATTTCAGTGGCCAAGTTATTAGAATGAGGGCTTTTTCACTCCAGGGGGAAGAGGTGCTCAGAGATTAAGCAGCCATCTTGTGGCTTCTCCAGCCAAGCCCCCTTAGGCTACCATTGTCTTAGTTGATGTACAAGCTATTAGTTTAACTCAAATTTAACAATACGTTTTGGAGTGCTAGTTCCTTACTGTGTTACAGCCAATGGCCTCTTCTTTTGCTAATGGCTTGGATATTACCTTCAGAAACCAAATAGTACTAATTTCATCAGCCTATATGACATTAATTATGAGTCATCCATTTTTAAAATTTCTTTGGTTTGAATTAATAACGTATGTGTTCTTTGTATTAAAAAAACTTAATATAAAATGTATAGTTAATATGAATACTACTTGTCAGTCATGAAAAGAAAAGTACTCCAGTTTTTGAAAGTCATCCAATATGTAATTACAGTTGATTACAAATATCTACCTATATCCTGGGGGGGGGCTTCCCCTCATATGCACAGATGACAGTGGATGAAATTATCTTATAAAGGGTAATTATGCCAAATATTTTCTAGTCTAATTTAAGCAGTATGTGTGAGAGAAGAAATAGATTGCATAAAAACAGACGGAGAGATTATTTTAGGAGGCCTAGTGGCAGAAAAAACTTGTAATGGTGATGGGGTATTGGTGCTTGAAAATAAGAAGTGTGTAGCCTTTCCTGTCCCTTCCCACCAGATCGCTTAACTCCTGAGCCTGTTGACCCTACTGTCATCCTCCATAATCGTATGATTTGTCGAGTTCCAAAGGGACCTCCTTCCCACAGTGATTCTCATATCCAGTCTTACTGTAGATTATCTATTCCCATTTCTGCCTCTTGGATGCATACCAATGGTGACTTTACGGAGAACTGCTATGTATTTGGTGCACACCCAACCTGTGTATTCTGCATGTACCGGCAGCACTATTCCTATCAATCCTGGCTAGCCGAATAGTCTGCATAGCTAGAATGTAGCTATGACATGGAAGGAAAAGCACATGCATTTTGTAAGTATCCAATTCATTAGCTTCCTCTTCATCCAGTTTAGCACTACAGTTACACCAAAGGAAAAGGAAGCTACCCTCTGCATGCTTCTTATTCAGCCATGTCCTATGGACCATGACACTATTTCTGGTTATTATTCTTCAAACCAAATGGAATTTGGAATTCTTCCCCATCATTTTCCACTATTCTACCATCATGTTTCCATTTTTCTTCAGCTCCTGTTTTGCATGATCAGAAATAGAAGAGACAGCACACATTAATTTCTATCTTACATATTGTTCTTATGCAACAGACCTAGGTACCACTCATATAGTTGCCAATTGGAAAAGATGGCTCTATCAAGTGCTTTCTTGCATTAGCAACAGAATTTCATGTGCATGTTGTATATGTAAATCAAAAAACCATGAGAGTATCTTGAAGAAATGCTAAGTGTTGCTGTTCCTGAGAATCCAGCATTGAGTGAAAATAAAATATCTAAAGCAGCTTAACTTTAAAGTACCTCAAACCTACTGAAAAATTCATGTCACAGGCTTGATTTAGTAACACTGCTTCCTGCATGGTGTCTCTTTCTGAGCTGCTGCCTACATTTGTAATACATATGGGACAACTTCATCTGTAGTATCTGAAATATTTATTGTCAGACATAAGTCTAAAAAGGCAGAAATGTATAATCCACTGCTAGGGAACTATATAGTGTTATCATACCTATGCCCGCTATGGGACCAATTTTTTATTTACTTTTGATTTTATTTGTTATATTTATTAGTCACCTTTTAACAAAAAAACTCAAAGTGACTTACAACATTAAAAACAGATATAAAAACAAGAACAAAAACATCCTAAAATAAAATCCTTATGAAATACATAAAAACAAGATCCAGCTCCCTCCACTAAAGGAATTAAACGGGGTGAATAAGAATGTTTTTACCTGGCACCTAAAATCAGGCAATGATGGTGCCAGGTGTCCCTCCCTGGGGAGGACAATCCACAAATGGAGAGCCACCACTGAGAAGGCCCGTTCTCATGCTGCTACCCTCTACAATTCCCTTGGAAGGGACACATGGAGAAGGGCCTCAAATGACAAACACAGGATCCAGGTTGGTTCATGTGGGGAGAAGCAGTCCTTGAGGTATTGGGATCCTGAGCTATATAAGGCTTTATAGGTCAAATACAGTACTTTGAATTTGGCCCAGAAATGAATTGGTAGCCACTGCAGCCATGCCAGAATTGGTGTTATACATTCTGACCATCTTGCTCAGTCTGCAGTCTTGTCACTGATTTCTGCACCAGCTGCACTTTCTGAATCATCTTCAAAGGCAGCCCCAGGCATAATGCATCGCAGTAATCTAACCTAGTGTTGGAATGAACCTTCCACTTGGACGAGAACTCGCTCTCTACTACAGCCATCACCTGGAGCTGAACAGCTTTCATAAACCAAGCATGCATTCTAGAGTCCTCCAAGAATCTTTACTGGTTGGCCAACTGAAAACTGTTCTTGACTGCATTAGCTTACCAGATTTCCCATGTCCTGATTGGCTTCCAGCCAAGTTAACTCCTATCCTGTGTCTGTGATTGCAAACAACCCAGGGCTAACTAGTCACAATTTGTCTGACCTGTTTTTCAAAGTTGGCGTCCATCTTCCCTCTAACTGTGATTGAGGGCTGCTCTGCACATTGAATTCTAGGACAGTTTTGCCAAATGAAAAAAAGTAAAATAGCAAGCTTTGTTTTAACCAGTTTGCTTCTATTTACTCTGCCAGTAAATAGAAGGCCAGATTACTATTCTGTCCGATATGTGCCACATGCTAATAAAGCTTTCTTTATCACAGCTCTGTATGTAACTCAGAGTGCAATCCTATACATCTTCTCCAAAGTAAATTCCATTGAGTTCAATAAGACTTACTCCCAGATAAGTGTGCATTTAATTACAGTCTCAGATAGCAATTTTGATCTAGTAACAAACACAGAGATCCTTACCGCATAACACTTTACAGTAATGGCTGGACTTCCACATGGAGAATTACAATAAAAGTAGAAAATGCTAAGGAAAGTTATCCCGTCCCCAACCTCCAGAGAGTTCTAAATTGACTCTGCACTTTATAATAATGGCTGAACTCCACCAGGGTCAATTTGGAACATGGGAACAGAGGAAGCTGCCTTATACTGAGTCAAACCATTGGTCTATCTAGCTCAGTATTATCTACATTGACTGGCAGCAGCTCTCCATGGTTTCAGGCAGGAGTTTCTCCGAGCCCTAGCTGGAGATGCTGGGAACTGAACCTGGGGACTGAACCTGGGACCTTCTGCATGCAAGGCAGATGCTCTGCCACTGAGCTATGGCCACTCCCCATATATAGGACCATATATATAGGACCAGGTATATGTAAGGACCTTTGACTGAGTCAGACTAACAGTATATGCAACCTTGCATGGAATACCTTACACCTTGTGCATCAGTGGTTATCCCCAGCCTTGATATTTTTTCTTTAGATATGTTGGGGCTTATAAATTATCTGTTTCCTCAAATTTAATATTGGGTATATGTTGCACCCAAGCATATTTGATTAGAAGCCCAACTAATTTCAAGCAAGTATACTTCAAATCACAGCTGATATTTCATGGGAGGGAAGGCAATAATTTTAGTCATAGCAGTTCTTAGAAAGGGGAATCTCAACAACTTTTCCAGAAGAAGAATCACATAGCATGGCAAACTAGCAGACACAATGGCTGCATTAGGACAATCACATCTCAGTTTAATAAGTTGAGAAATGCACGATCAGGCACTTGCACAGAGCCTCTTCACTTCTCCCTTAGCACTAGTGGTGAAACAAGCCAACTTTTAAGTATGGCTTCGCATTCCAGCTTGTCTGCAATAATTAACCATTGTTTCCCAGGTGAGACATAACTGGAAGCTATGCTTTACTGTGGCTTCCCAGCTTGTCTGCATGAAGGGAGGAGTGAAGTGATTGTGTGCACATACATGAAGCTTATGCATATCTGGTCTTATTAAGCTGAGATTTAATCATCAGAATGTGGTGCTAACTTAGTCGTATAGGACCAGTGTGTAAATCAGGGATGAGGGATCTGTGATCCTCCAGATATTGTTGGAATACAACTTCCTGACTGTTGGTCAAGCTTGCTGATGGGAGTTGGAGTTCACAACAAGGTCCCCATCTCCGGTGTAAATTATTTTGTTGGACTGCACAGAGAAGTAGGAGAATATGGATGATACATGGGAAGACGTTTTGTACAGAGTAGAAAAAATGGAATAAATCACACAGACTATAGGAGACTTGATATCAATTACATTCTTTAGAGATTAATATGAAACATTTTAGTTGTACTCTTTGGTATTTTTTATTCTAACATTTTTTAAAATCTTGATATTGAGCTCAGACTTTTTATATTTAGTGGCTTCAGCTCTTAATTTTTTCATATTTGGAATAGATGTTATTGGCAGCGGCGTCACTAGCGGGAGTGCAGGGGGGTGCGGACCTCCGGTGAGCACCCTCCCAGGGGCATGGATGAGGTGGCTGGGCTTGCGTGCGTGCACGTGCGCACTCGAGGCCAGCCACCCCATCCATGCCCCTGGGAGGGCATGCGCCGGAGGGGCACCCAGCCGGAGAAGGCCTGGGAACGCCAGCGTGCCTCCCTTGCCCCGCCGACGCTGTTCCCGGTCTCGCCCGCCTGCCCACCTCCGAGGAGGAGTTGGAGCAGCCTTGCCAGGCAATGGCACGGGGCGGGGCGGCTCTGGGTGTCACCCCCCTCATGGTGACACCCGGGTGCGGGCCGCACCCTCTGCACCCCGGTAGTGACACCCCTGGTTATTGGAATACAACTCCCTGGTCATTTGCCATGCTGCCTGGGTCTGATGAGAGTTGAAGTCCACAACATCTGGAGGGCCATAAGCCCCCATCTCTGGTGTACATTATTCCATTGGGCTGCACATGGCTTAACATGAATGTACATTTCTGCTTTCTGATTAAAATTGTCAAATGCAGAGAACCACTCTAGTACTTAACCAAGCAAAACATAAGGTGGGGCATGAAACAAATGAGAGCTTGGGACCAGCAATTATAAGCAAACAAGAAGAATATTCAGGGAAGTTATTGTCCCTCCTGAGAGTTCAAAATTGACTCTGCATAAACTTCTGACCATGAAAACCTGAAACATGGAGATGTTGTTAACTCCACCCCCTCTGATCCCTGACTCATGGCTGGGGTTGATCACAGCTGGAGTCCAACAACATTAGGATTCCCCAACCCTATCTGATAGCTTGCAAAGCTCTCACTTGTTTCTTGCTCTGTTGCCACCATTTTGCTTGGTTAAGTACTGGACTGGTTCTCTGTGATAAATCATGAGACATGATTGATCAGTACCAGTAGGCTTCTAATATCATTTACTTCGTTTGTGCTTTTATCTAAACAGCTAGTGGTAGAATATCAGATCTTTTTGAATTCACTTTCTCATTTGTTAATAGTGATGTGTTTCCCTTAATTGCTGAAGTACTAATTTTAATTGAGAATCCTACATGTCGTTACCACTAAGATTTCTCACTATTAGAATTTCTGACTACAATTCATAAATCAGATCTTTATATCTCTCTGCTACTGAAGATATTCCAAGATTAAATTTCCCGCATTAGAGGAAGCACAACATAACTTTGAAAAAACTCATTTGAGTTGAAAGATTATAAAATCCTCAAATACATAAAAATAAAATAAAGCAAATGAATCTTATGGCTCTCTAATGACTGATCATTCATGTAATTTTATTTTATCTATGGCTTGTTACTTTGCTTCCCTAAACCTATCTATTTTGATTATTTGGAACTCAGTGATTGCTTTAAAGTTAAAATAACCTATGAAGCACTTTAGAATGATTTGGAAGCCAACTTCAGCCCATTTATTTAAAAGAGTATGTCAAATGTATCACTAACTCCTCCTTCTACATTGTAGAAAAGCAAAGCTCTCTAGCATTAACAACAAGGGCTTGAAAATATGTTTTGCAGTGAGGCACAAGGGCATGCCCTTCCACAATATGTTAAGACTGAGCTCTAGGTTCCAAATACTCTGCTCAGTGTTGGAAGTGGGGCAAGAGAAACTCCTGTTTTGTTCTTTTGTTTATGTTCCAGAAGGGAGATAGAGTTAGGGTCCTCCAGATGGATAGGATTGATTACCTTTACCTGTGCTGCTCTGACTGACTTCCTTCCGTCGCTAGACTGGTATGTCTTAGGGAAGCTTATCTGCCCCTCCTCCTTCCCTCCTTTCCCTTCTTCTCTTCTTCCACGGTCCGAACCTTTGTTTCTGCTCTCTCCCTCCTGAGCCATGAGGGCAACTCCCAAGCCTGGGCGTTGCATCTCCAACTTCGTTAGTTAGTTAGAACTAGGTATGCCTTTCTATCTACTATGCATTTCTGTAAATAAAGTAGTTTTTCTTATTTTACTAAGTCTTAAGTCTCAGTGATCTCAACACAGAGTAAAAGCCTGCTACTTTGGTAAATGCACACACTGGCGCACACGCATTTCAGACTGCTGAGTTCTCTGCCACACACAGAGGAGAAAACCATTTAAATGCAGAGAGTGTGGAAAGAGCTTCAATCATAGTGGTAACCTTAAATATTGTTATATTCTGAGTTTGCTTGGTTTTTGTTCTTCGTTGTTTTGATTTTGATTTTGTTACATTTACTGTATTTATATATCTTGCTTGTTTTATCTTTATCTTTTATGTACACCGCCCAGAGAGCCTTTTTGGCTTAGGGCGGTATATAAATAAAATAAATAAATAAATAAATAAATAAATTTATACAAATTTACACAACACCACTCAGGATGCCATATGTGTGTCTGCATGGAGACCACAAAAAATAGTCACATTCAGTTTGCATCTCTTCACTTCTGTTACAGAAGAGAGGGCACTTCCTGTTTTCGTAAGTTTATCTACTTGTTGCCAGACCTCTATTGCTTTTTACCACATCACCAGAATAGTGTTGTTTGTGAATAGCTGCTTTATTGAACAAAACTGTAGTTATCTACAAATAGAATTATGCCTCACTTTAAAGTTAAGGAACTAAGGAAAAGGGCCCCCAAGTTCACCCAATGAAATCTTTGAGTAAGCTAGGATCTGCACAGTACTTTCCTAGGTCCAACACTAAATCCAAATAGGTAGTTATTTAATTAGTCTGAAGAAAAATACACATTAAAAACTCCCATAATTGATGGACTAGAAAAAAGTGCTCATAATTTCTGGACCCAATTTGGTACAATATTCTTATGTAATTACTACCTTCCTTAGAAAAGCTGCCAATTAAATAACTAAGCTGTGTCAAGAATTTTACAGTCAATATTCTTTCTGTTACTGACCCTCCGTGGAGCAGAGTGGTAAGCGGTGGTAACGCAGCCAAAGCTCTGCTCATGGCCGGAGTTTGATTCCAACGGAAGGAGGAAGTCGAATCCCCAGTAAAAGGGGTTGAGGTCCACTTAGCCTTCCATCCATCCGTGGTGGTCGGTAAAATGAGTACCCAGCATATGCTGGGGGGTAAAGAAAGGCCAGGGAAGGAACTGGCAATCCCACCCCATATATACGGTCTGCCTAGTAAGAACATAAGAACATAAGAAGAGCCTGCTGGATCAGGCCAGTGGCCCATCTAGTCCAGCATCCTGTTCTCACAGTGGCCAACCAGGTGCCTGGGGGAAGCCCACAAGCAGGACCCGAGTGCAAGAACACTCTCCCTTCCTGAGGCTTCCGGCAACTGGTTTTCAGAAGCATGCTGCCTCTGACTAGGGTGGCACAGCACAGCCATCACGGCTAGTAGCCATTGATAGCCCTGTCCTCCATGAATTTGTCTAATCTTCTTTTAAAGCCGTCCAAGCTGGTGGCCATTACTGCATCTTGTGGGAGCAAATTCCATAGTTTAACTATGCACTGAGTAAAGAAGTACTTCCTTTTGTCTGTCCTGAATCTTCCAACATTCAGCTTCTTTGAATGTCCACGAGTTCTAGTATTATGAGAGAGGGAGAAGAACTTTTCTCTATCCACTTTCTCAATGCCATGCATAATTTTATACACTTCTATCATGTCTCCTCTGACCCGCCTTTTCTCTAAACTAAAAAGCCCCAAATGCTGCAACCTTTCCTCGTAAGGGAGTCGCTCCATCCCCTTGATCATTCTGGTTGCCCTCTTCTGAACCTTTTCCAACTCTATAATATCCTTTTTGAGATGAGGCGACCAGAACTGTACACAGTATTCCAAATGCGGCCGCACCATAGATTTATACAACGGCATTATGATATCGGCTGTTTTATTTTCAATACCTTTCCTAATTATTGCTAGCATGGAATTTGCCTTTTTCACAGCTGCAGCACACTGGGTCGACATTTTCATCGTGCTGTCCACTACAACCCCGAGGTCTCTCTCCTGGTCGGTCACCGCCAGTTCAGACCCCATGAGCGTATATGTGAAATTCAGATTTTTTGCTCCAATATGCATAATTTTACACTTGTTTATATTGAATCGCATTTGCCATTTTTCTGCCCATTCACTCAGTTTGGAGAGGTCTTTTTGGAGCTCTTTGCAATCCCTTTTTGTTTTAACAACCCTGAACAATTTAGTGTCATCAGCAAACTTGGCCACTTCACTGCTCACTCCTAATTCTAGGTCATTAATGAACAAGTTGAAAAGTACAGGTCCCAATACCGATCCTTGAGGGACTCCACTTTCTACAGCCCTCCATTGGGAGAACTGTCCGTTTATTCCTACTCTCTGCTTTCTGCTCCTTAACCAATTCCTTATCCACAAGAGGACCTCTCCTCTTATTCCATGACTGCTGAGCTTCCTCAGAAGCCTTTGGTGAGGTACCTTGTCAAACGCTTTTTGAAAGTCTAAGTACACTATGTCCACTGGATCACCTCTATCTATATGCTTGTTGACACTCTCAAAGAATTCTAATAGGTTACTGAGACAGGACTTTCCCTTGCAGAAGCCCTGCTGGCTCTGCTTCAGCAAGGCTTCTTCTTCTATGTGCTTAGTTAATCTAGCTTTAATAATACTTTCTACCAGTTTTCCAGGGACAGAAGTTAAGCTAACTGGCCTGTAATTTCCAGGATCCCCTCTGGATCCCTTTTTGAAGATTGGCGTTACATTTGCCACTTTCCAGTCCTCAGGCACGGAGGAGGACCCGAGGGACAAGTTACATATTTTAGTTAGCAGATCAGCAATTTCACCTTTGAGTTCTTTGAGAACTCTTGGGTGGATGCCATCCGGGCCCGGTGATTTGTCAGTTTTTATATTGTCCATTAAGCTTAGAACTTCCTCTCTTGTTACCACTATTTGTCTCAGTTCCTCAGAATCCCTTCCTGCAAATGTTAGTTCAGGTTCAGGGATCTGCCCTATATCTTCCACTGTGAAGACAGATGCAAAGAATTCATTTAGCTTCTCTGCAATCTCCTTATCGTTCTTTAGTACACCTTTGACTCCCTTATCATCCAAGGGTCCAATTGTCTCCCTAGATGGTCTCCTGCTTTGAATGTATTTATAGAATTTTTTGTTGTTGGTTTTTATGTTCTTATCAATGTGCTCCTCAAATTCTTTTTTAGCATCCCTTATTGTCTTCTTGCATTTCTTTTGCCAGAGTTTGTGTTCTTTTTTATTTTCTTCATTTGGACAAGACTTCCATTTTTTGAAGGAAGACTTTTTGCCTCTAAGAGCTTCCTTGACTTTGCTCGTTAACCATGCTGGCATCTTCTTGGCCCTGGCGGTACCTTTTCTGATCTGCGGTATGCACTCCAGTTGAGCTTCTAATATAGTGTTTTTAAACAACTTCCAAGCATTTTCGAGTGATGTGACCCTCTGGACTTTGTTTTTCAGCTTTCTTTTTACCAATCCCCTCATTTTTGCGAAGTTTCCTCTTTTGAAGTCAAATGTGACCGTGTTGGATTTTCTTGGCAATTGGCCAGTTACATGTATGTTTAATTTAATAGCACTGTGGTCACTGCTCCCAATCGGTTCAACAACACTTACATCTTGGACCAGATCCCGGTCCCCACTGAGGATTAAGTCCAGGGTTGCCATCCCTCTGGTCGGTTCCATGACCAACTGGTCTAGGGAATAGTCATTTAGAATATCTAGAAACTTTGCTTCTTTGTCATGACTGGAACACATATGCGGCCAGTCTATGTCCGGGTAGTTGAAGTCACCCATTACTACCACATTTCCTAGTTTGGATGCTTCCTCAATTTCATATTTCATCTCAAGGTCTCCCTGAGCATTTTGATCAGGGGGACGATAGATCGTTCCCAGTATTAAGTCCCTCCTGGGGCACGGTATCACCACCCACAACGATTCTGTGGAGGAGTCTGCCTCTTTTGGGGTTTCGAGCTTGCTGGATTCAATGCCTTCTTTCATGTATAGAGCGACTCCGCCACCAATACGTCCTTCCCTGTCCTTCCGATATAGTTTATATCCAGGGATAACCGTATCCCACTGGTTTTCTCCATTCCACCAGGTCTCCGTTATGCTCACTATATCAATGCTCTCCTCTAAGACCAAGCACTCCAGTTCTCCCATCTTGGTTCGCAGGCTCCTAGCATTAGCGTACAGGCACTTGTAAGCAGTGTCTTTGGCGCTTGTGGTTAGGCCTGTGGTAATTTTGCTCTTCTGAATTTATATCCTGTGCCCCTGCTCTCACAATGCCTACTTCTAGGCCTACCCCTTTTAAAATTTCATCATTTCTTTGGTTTTTATCCCAGGGGGGAGGTTTATTCCGAACCGGACCTTTCTCAGCTCCTGTCGGGTTTCCCCCCTCAGTCAGTTTAAAAGCTGCTCTGCCACCTTTTTAATTTTAAGTGCCAGCAGCCTGGTTCCATTCTGGTTCAAGTAGTAAAACGTCGCAAGACGTCACCCTAAGAGTCGGAAACGACTCGCACTATAAGTGCGGGGACACCTTTTTTTTTTAATTCTTTCTATTGATCCACTTACATACACTAATCTTCTTAGAAGCGAGTGGCTTTCAAACCTGGTAGAACATTTTTTCCCAGCACAAAGCTTCCTTTCTGCCTGCCTGATTGTGTTAAATGAAGGAGAACCATTAGACTCAAAAATCTTAAATTAACACATGATTTTGCCATTGATTTCTTGTTTCTTGCTTGTTATGTGCTTATATTTGTAACTGCAGTGATATGCTATTTAAAGACAGAAGAGTTCATTTCGTTCTCATTTTACAGGCATGTTTTTCCTCCAGTATCTGAAATAGAGAAAAAGGACTGCACCACTTCAAAAGTGTGGTGTTTAATTTTAATAAAAGTCCCTTAAGTATGAAATCATATGGTGATATCATATATGTTAATTATTTTTCTCTTATTTGGCAAAAAATCCTGCCTCTCACTTCCTAGATTTGAGTAGGTAGATATAGGCTGGAGCATTTTAATTTTTTGTGTGTCTTATTTTATTGTGCATTTCCTTGATTATCCTTGGAAAGAAATGGTGGCAAGTTTTATAGCTAAATTAAGTAAACAATAAATAAGCTGTCACAGAAGTCTTGGAACCAGGCTGCAGGACTCTTGCACAAAGTAACCAACAAGGCAACAAGACTCAAAGTTTCACCAATACATTTATTAGTTACAACTGAAAGCAGAAAAGAAGCTCTGAACAGGGATCTTGATTCCAACAAGCAAACACGAAAATGATCCTGTCCATAAGCAAAAAAATTGTGTTAGGGATACTTCCACATGTGTCAAGAGCCAAAACTACAGCATTTGAAAAATGTGAAATGTTGACGCTAGTTAGTTATATAACAAATGTCACTGGTAATACAATTTACTTTAGACTAAGAGCAGTGAGCATTAAAGAGGTGATAAAGCAGGATTGATTCCTGAGCATAATTTATGATTAATTTTATTTATTGCATTTGTCAGTGAAGCTTCAAGTTTTATCACAAATATATTTATGTCTCCAACAACATAAAACTTGTCTGAATATTTCTTCCTTCCACAAATGTTTTCCTTTTCGATGAGTATTCCAAACATTCCCTGAAATATATTTATTTATCCAACATTAAACTATTTGGATATTTCTCCTTTTCCTTTTCCAAATGTAAGCATTTGACCTTCTGTAGAGCTATTAATGACACAGAGCATGTCTTTTAAAGCTATTCCCACATCTCACCTTAAAAGCATTCCTCAAGGTCACAGCTATTTATAACTTAACTATTTAAAGAAAAAACACCTTTAAAACGTAGAGGAAGAAACAGACAACTAGTACTAGATCAACAAAAGTAACAATTATTGATCGATAAACATTTCTAAATTTGCCAGCATTTTTATAAAATCTTTGTAAAATTGGCAAAGTACACTTTAGCTGCAGCTGGTTCAAGCTGGAGCAAAGAGATATTTTTAAGCTGCTTTCGAACCTTGCATCACTCTAGAATCAATCACAATCAGAAAGGGCCACATTTCCCTGTCCTTCAAAAATACAGGGATTGATCCTGTTCTCATGGAAGTCATTGAATGCTTTAACAGTAATTTCCATCAGAGTCAGACAAGACTAATCTTGAATTTATATGAACGGTCCTACAAAACCACTCACCAACACACCTAGGGCAAGGTTGTTTTTCACCCTGACAAATAAGAATGTCCAGGTCAGACTATTACAGCCCCATTCCATGAAGAGTTAGATGTCATAATTGTTCATAGAATTGGCAGCTAACATAGCAGCAGAAGATGCACTTGCTCACTGGAAAGGGAAATGTACGCTGCATGTGCTCAGGAATACTTTCTCTAAATTCCCACAGCCTAGGAGCCTAGTGTGGTGTAGTGTTTAAGGTGTTGGGCTATGACCTGAGAGACCAGGGTTTGAATCCCCACATAGCCATGAAGCTCACTGGGTGACCTTGGGCCAATCACTGCCTCTTGGCCTCATGAAAACCCTGTTAATAGGGTCTCCATAAGTCGGAATCGACTTGAAGGCAGTACATTTACATTTAGGAGAAATAATTGTCAGCTATCATGCCTGGACACGATTTGTTGATCCCTTTATATGATGCCACTCAATGTTAGTTTTCAACTATCAAGTTACCCCATGATAACATGTCACAGCATACAAAATGATGAAACCCTCATTGTTTTCAGTGATGCCTGCAAAAAAGCAGTGCTTAGAGAATTGAAAGCATTTACCCCAGTCTTGGAAACGACAAGCACTACAATCAGCTACTGTAGTTCATGTTTATTCAGAACACAGATTTTGTTCCCATCCCCATAATGACTTTTTTGTTTCTCATTGAAGCAGATCTGCACAGTAGAATCCCATTTTCTCACTCAGTAGAAGAATGTATAATGTTCTTTCTGTGTGCTAATACTATGAAATACTTCCCTATTAACGCCTGCTTTTAACGGCACAAAAACACAGGCCTTCTGTAACTAAGAGTCCTTCAGACTTTTTACTTTAATCCTAAGTATATGTACTAACAAATCTACTCCCAACCCATGTTTTATAACACCATGCTGAAGAGTGGCTGATCTCTTCAACCTAGGCATATTTGCATAAGAATAAAGAAGTAAACTGAAGTAATTCGCAATATTTGCTCTCCAATATATACCCGGAAAAGCAATTTTTAGGAGCACTTTTAGAATAAGCACTTATTTTCCAAAACAAACTGAAAAGCTCACTGCCATCTCAAGCAATAACAATCATCTCCAGTATTTGACAGTAATTGAATACGAGCCCAGTTTCCATTAACTTTTCTCAAGTGATATCCATACAACACTACGTTGCAGTATGAAGTACTTCTGTTCAGTATTCTAGTTATTCCATTTCACCATGCTACAGTTTTCTGTTTCCCCCCCCCAGTCAGCAAGTTAGACCTTGCAAGAAAATGGTTGCCATGTTGAGTGCTTATGTTCAGGGTTCTAGCCATGTCATTCCATTCCCTCCCACATCACTTAGTACTCCTTACATTCCTTACAGTGTGGTAGTTTGTTTTCCTTTCAACCAGTCAACATTCCATAGCCACCACTGAGGCTTTGAGAAGAAAGCACCTTCTCTGGGAACCGCCTATTAAGGTGAGTCTTATGACATTGTTGGACTGTACTTTTGTAGCCACTCCCACATATTTCCGTGGAGATTCACCTGAGAAATACTTGAGCCATTTGGAGTTCTGGTATACTACTAAGAAGGAGAATACTGAAATGGAAAGTAAGGGCACTTCAGGAAAGTGGGGCATTTCTTGGCAATTCCAAGAAACCCTTGATCTTCTAGACATTTGAGGGGGGGTTAGATTCAGGAAACTACAAAGCACCCAGTGCAACCTTGAGCCTTTTCCAAACCTGCACAACAAATTCTGCTTGGGGTTATAACAAGACTGCCAAAGAATACAGGAATAAAACAAAGGCTTTGTGATTAAAATTATAAACATGTAGTGGTTTTCAGTGATAGGTCAGGTAACAACCATGCTACCTGCCCATTTTATGAACAACTACACTGCATCTCTAGGAAAGATGCAAGTGTGAAGCCAAAATGCCTTGCCTGCACTATTAACTTTAAACACTTGTAGACCCATGAAGGTTCTTCCTCTTAAAGCTCTGGCAGTACAGAGCAGCTCTAGGGGATCTGCCAATCTTTGGGACTACTTTGAAGATCATCAAGATAATATTCCCATGGATATCAGCATACTGATATTTCAATATTTTTACAGCTGCTTAGGTTACACTAATTTACATTCAGTGTTTTGCTGTTTAAAAGGACAGGCAAAAACTGCTGTCCCTAAGTGTTTCTAGTAATTAAAGGGGCAGGCAGAAACCTCCACTATTACCTTTTTTTTAAAAGGGGGATTGGCTTCCATAGGATTTTTTTTTATCCTTCCAGGTTATCTAAATCCACATGCAAAGTGATTTCTACTAAACTGCTGTTAGGAAATCCCAAACCACAGCGCTTCAAATGCTTATGTACATACACACCCTGAGTCTTCATTATACTGTTTTGGAGGTTTCCCCTCTTCCTTTTAAGTATTTTTTGTACCCCTGCTAAGTTATCCTGAGTCTGTGGTAGGGATGGACAAGAATTTAGCTGGGATCAAAAATAAATTGGACTCCCCAACAATTTGTGTATTCTCAGTCTTTGCAGAACAGTACAGAATGCTGCGAGCTTTCTGTGCTTTTCCCAACACTGGATATTAAACAGCAACTTGCTTCTTTTCTTTCAATGGATCGCATCCCTAGTCTGTGAATACCTCATTCTTATGTGTGGCTGTTGACCTTTTGTCTACATAAGCAATGGCACCAAAACAGAATTGGAATTTAAAAGTACTATACCTAGACATTCTATACTAAGAACAAAAAATGGCACTTGCAAAATGGATTAAACCCACAGGAATTTGATAATTCACTCAAACATCTTCTTTAAAACAATTATTACTGATATTATTAGCAGTAATTTTCAATGAACTTCACCTGCAAACCTACAGACAGTTAAGAATGATTTAAGCTGCATTTAGTTTAATTCAATGTGCCTTAAGCAAGCTAACAAAGCACAGGATCACAGCCTATGTTTTTACTGTTCCCATCTTATTTATTTTCCCAGGAACTCTGAGAAGTACATCTGCCTGAAAAGACAGCAATTTATCAAGTGTCACCCAGTGAACATCATGACTGAATGGAAATCTTGATTTGGGATGTCTCATTCCTAAACATACTCTGCAGACCACAGTCCTCACATTATACCACCACATTTTGATAGGGAGATGGAATTTGTCTAAAATAGTTCCTACGTGAATACTGTAAAATTTACAGCCACCAAGAAATATAGCTTTCATTGCCCTTGGCAGAGACAAGTTCTGTAATGTCCGTAAGAGAATTTTTTCAGACTTATAATTGTCTTAAGTAAAAATATGAGGGCTGCGCCATCTCAGGATCTTACATATGAATTCATGCTAATATAGATTGACAGATAAAGACAGCAAATGTTATCATCTCTAAGAATAAAACTGAAATTAAATATTCACGTATAATGTCCAACCAGACTAAGCATGAGGAACCTGTGGCCCTCCAGATGTTGTGGAACTACAATTTCCATAATCTTTGACATTGGCCATATAGGCTGGGGTTGATGGGATTTGGAGTCCAACAACACCTGGAAGGCAACAGGTTCCCCACCCCTGCAACTCAAGGGTTATATGCCATAATAATTTCCATGATTTTACATGCATAGTAAAAGGGATTAGTTAAAGAAATTCTGCAACAATTAATATATATTTTAAAATTTACTGATTTACAGATGTTATGTTACAGATGTTATAAAGATCTGGAAGCTGATAACTCAGTATGTTAAGAAAGGATAAGAAATCTCAGAGATGGGAAATGACTACGGGATATGTATTTATGTTGTAGGATACTAGTTCCTTTCTTTGGAGCATGTCTGGGTTGTATTGAATTATTAAGAATAAGAAAAAGAATATTGACCATGCAATTATACATGTCTCCTCAGAAATAAATCACATTAATTTCAATGGAGCTTATTCTCAATTAAGCAGGTATAGGACTGCAGTCTGAGTTGTTCACTTAAATTCTGAAGCAAAGTTCAGACTTGGCTTCTAGCCTTTTCATGTGTTGTGGCAGAAATCATTTCAGAAGAGGCATTCCCTCCTGTGTATGACAAAAGCAGGGGGAATGCTTGCCAGCCGGAGGGTGTTTTTTTAAAATAAGAGCCTTGTATGGCAAGCAATAATCAGAGGCAACCCGTTGGTTGAATAAAAGGTTTCTAAGGCTACAATACTATACTCATGTATCTAGCAGTAAGTGCCATTGAACCTCTGAGCAAAAATGCATACAATTGTGCTGTAAAACAATTAACCTAACCAATTAAATATTACAACTCTAAGTGAAAAGCATATGAAAGATATGTACATACATCCGTACCTATGTATCTCTATGTTTTTCCTTATAGTCCCTTTTATAAATGTCCAAATATTCTGACAATGGCTCAGTCTTAGCTGATAAAGACACCCATACCTGAAGTAGAATTACATGCCCAAATACATTCAGAATGTCCTTTACAGATAAATCTCTATAACCTATATTCAAATCAATTATTTAAATAGCATCCAACATCTTTAGTACATGATGCAATTCCTAAAATTCACATGCTCCCACAGAAGCATACTTCTATTTCAGGAATAGATTTATCATTGCATTTTAAAATCTGGTAAATAACGTGGTAAAAAGAAACAAATACAGCATTTGAATCTCTCTCAGCTTATATTTCTCTGTGTATGCATACCACCTTCTTCTTCTGGAAACATTTTTACTGTACAGTCTGAATTATAACTCTCTCAAGACATATTTGCCCTTTTGAGTATTCCTGGGGAAGTTTGCAAGCCACTGTGAGCCAGGTGGTCTGGTTATTCCCAACTTATAAATTGAAACATATTCTGACAACTTGAGAACGAGTAATTCATTGCATTTGGAACTATAAAGTGATTTACTTTAACAAATTTCAAAAATAAAGAAGCAAGTTAATTCATTTGGACTATTAAAATTTTTAGTTTTCCATCCTCACTGAAAAAGCATCATGTCAAAAACTATGTATACTACAGGAAATCTCTGGTTTGTAGTAGGTGGCAAACGCTTAACATGAAGATTCAAGTGTCTATGAGTTACTAAAATTTTTAGCCTGAAGCATTAATTAAGCAGCAAAGCCTGTCAAAAGGTAACATCAATAATAGTAAATGATCTGTTGTCTAACGACATCTGAATAGTTCAGTTGTTAATGGTATGTCACTAAGAATGTAATTAGTGTCACAATTTTTCCATCACATTCGTATCTCTAATTTCTCTTTACCACTGAAAACATGTTTCCTAAAATAAGCTGCTTGCATACTTCCCCATCCCAAGAGTATGATGAGCAAGCATGAGCATCTCAACCCATATCATCCTGAAATTATTATGCTCTTTGAAAAGGCACGCTTCTGCAAAGTGAAATAAATTATTTTTGTAAATATCATATTGGCAATGAAGCAAGAACATATTGGTAATAAAGATGGTGCCATTTTGTATGCAGTCTTGTTCTGCCACCCACATTTGGCTTCTTTAGTTGCCAAGCCCTGTACAGAGTACATGGTGGTGAGATTAGAACCCTTGTGACAACAACCAAACTGCAGAGCTGCCAATTGCTGCTTGGAGAGGTACACTAAACTTCCAGTATTAAAGCTGTTCTACTTGCTTACCCTTCAGAATTTAACAAACAAATATCTAGTCTGCTTTTGCTCTGGTCAGTTCACCAGATATACTAAACAGTTTCCCTCTCTTCGCTAAAGTTTTCTAAACATTAAGAAACTTTTTGCAAGAGCTGAGCTTGAATGAGAGTCAAGTACACTGCAAGAGTGCAGCTTAGCTAAATGCCATAAAAATGTCCAAGTTATAACATAACAAATTATCAAGATAGTGAAATCAAACGACTGCTTTAGGCTAAAACAACATACCCATTTACTGGGAGTAAGGCTGCAATACATGTCTACTCAGAAGTAAACTCCATTGGGTTCAGTAGGATTTACTCCCAGGTAAGTGTGTATTGGATTACAGCCTAAGTCCAACTGAACTCAACAGGGCTTACTTTTGAGCAGACATATCTAGAATTGCATTTTAAAATATCAGACCTGGATTCCAACAAATGGAAGAATTAAAGGGAACCCATCTATTATACTTTAAAATGCTCAAACACCTTTTCAGCTTTTATGTTTTAGTTCCTTTTTAATTGTAGTTCTTGCATCAATAGTTTATTTCAACAGAGAGAAATGGCATACTGTCCTCTAGCACCATAGAAATATTCAAATTCAGTTTAACTGGGACTGTGTACATTTTACTGTTTGGGATTGGGGATTTGTTGCTAGGATAACCCTTTAGCCCTCAGTTCTTTATTTAGGTCTCTCAGAACTCTCTTGACGTGCTGTCAGATTACAACACGAGGTCTTAAAAGATAAATACCATAGACAACAGTTTCCTTGACTGATCACTTCCCAGTTTACTAATACTAAACCTCACTTTGCACATTTGAAAGCAGAGTTATAGAAAAACAGTAGGAATTACAATATGCAAATTAGTCTTGCATATTGTAAAAACAACCATTGCCACATAAATTTGTTTTAATTAGTTCCTCTTGATGGTAGATACCAGAAGATTCCTTTTGCCAAGCACTTATGCCCCTGTGGTGAGGGCGAAGTGGAAACTGTTGGCCACGTACTTTTAGCTTGTACTTTTCATTGTGACCTTCGTCTTTTAACCATCACCACTATCATTCAACAACTCTCGGGTACGGATGATGTATTTTATGTTAGATATCTCCTATCAGATCAAAAACCCCAAGTTACAAGCAAGGTAGTGTGTGCCGCAGCAATTACACAACGTAGAACATTGCTAGCCCAACTGCCCGCACAGTCCTGATCGCTGGCCTTTTTAGGCGGTCCCGGCCTTCCCTAGAATGTGTGTCTTGTTTTAACTTGTGCAGTATTAACACTGTATTTTTGATGTTTTTGTATTGGTTATATTAATACTGTAGTTTTGATGCCTTTGTATAGGTCTCACGTATGAATAAATTCATTCATTCAGTTTTATAATGAATGCACTTTACCATTTTCTTATCAAATACTCCATAGAAAGAAAATACTTTGCACTGAAAACCAGGACAAAACCTGTAGCCAATAATAACAGGTGCAATAACATGAAGTATTTTGTCCAACAAAAACCAAGAATACTGCCTCTGCAGTGCTTCCAATTTCTATTGCTTGAGAAACCAGCGTCCATGTGCCATTGGGATCAGTAATTTAAAGCTTGCTACAGATGGCAGATCCTCTGTGGCGCAGAGTGGTAAGCGGCGGTAACGCAGCTGAAGCTCTGCTCATGGCCAGAGTTTGATTCCAACAGAAGGAGGAAGTCGAATCTCCGGTAAAAGGGGTTGAGGTCCACTCAACCTTCCATCCATCCGTGGTCGGTAAAATGAGTACCCGGCATATGCTGGGGAGTAAAGAAAGGCCAGGGAAGGAACTGGCAATCCCACCCTATATATACGGTCTGCCTAGTAAATGTCGCAAGACGTCACCCTAAGAGTCAGAAACGACTTGCACTATAAGTGCGGGGACACCTTTACCTTTTATAGACGACAGAAAACCCTTGTTGAGTGGTTTAGGAAACCATCCTGTAAACTAAAGTGAGACTTTCAAAACAGATTTAGATGCAACAAAAATACTTTAAGGTTACAATACTATGTATGCTTACCTAGGAGTAAATCGCACTGAATTCAGTGGGGCTTACTTCTGAGTCAGCAGGTGTAGGGAAAACTTTCATGGTGAAATACTAAGAAACTGTTTAATCACTTATGACTAACTGAATGCAGAATAATTACATCATTCTATGGAAAATCACCACAGGAAGGAAGCAAAACACGATTGTAATCATATACCAGGGCTGGGAAACCTTTGGTACTCAGGGCAAAGAATTGTTTGTGTTGTAAATCTTTCTCTCCCCCTCACCCTCCTAACCATGTCTACTCAAAAGTAAGTCCTATTGAATAAGTGAACCCTGGCTTCACTTATTGGCTACAATCCTGAAAGGGCAGGGTTAGCGTTACGAGCTGCTATAACAGATCTGTTAAACCAATTTAACAGTCCCAGGGGTGGGGGTGGTGGCTGACATTTTGGTGTATATCTCAGGAACCAGACCACCTAGAAACTTAATTTTTTTAAAAATTGAAGTTGAGAGTCCAGAGATTAAGTTGTGTCGCCCGGAGACCCAGAGAGGACCCCCAAAAGCTGGAGTATCCAGCAGAAACCAGGACACCTGGTAACCCTAGTTTGAAAGCCATTATAACCATCCAGAATATTATTGTACATCCAGTAAATTGCTCTTGGGAAGCATTTAAAAAGGAAAAGAAACCAGGCATGTTTAAACATTTAATTCATATGGTAAGGACAGTTTGGTTACATTCCTCCTCTTGCAGCATGTTTACTCAGAAGTAAGGCTTTTTGATTTCAATGGAACTTCTTTCCATGTAATTGCCCATAGGACTTCAGCCTAAGACTACAATCCTAAACACATTAGGAGGAAGTAAGCCCTCTGGGCCTTACTTCATAGTAAATAAACATATGTCTTCCTAATGTATTCCATTTGAAAGAAAGACTGAGAGCCTTATTTAAGGGAAACATCTGTTATATTGTGGTTTCTCTACTAGTATCAATGCATTTGTGTGTGGGAAAAGGTAGACAGAAGAAAGTAATCTCCATAAGTTTCTTCTATAAATCATAACAGCAAAAATAGTCACCTATGTCAGTAACCTCAATAATGTGTGAGCAAGTTCACACCTATATGCTGATCACTTAGAACACTAATACCTTGTAAGTCGAAAACCACTAGACAGAACACATCACAACTTTTTTTCCCAGCAAAGGCAGATGGCAACTTCAAGTCATTGGCCCAATTGAGTCACTGGTTCAATTCAGACACCACACCAAACTATGCTAAAGGTAATTTAGTGTAATGTCCAAACCGACAAACAATAATTTGCAAATGGACAAATTGGAACAGATATCATGGTTTAAACATGGTGTGCAAACTTTGGTCTCTGCTATTTTGACAGAACGTTTGAACTGACAAACTATATTTACAGCTCCAGTTTCACAACCATAGGTAGGTGTATCATGAGGTGGGAATAAACACATGAAACAGAGCTGACAAGACAAAAAGTGAAACACACAAGCAGCTCTGTCATCATTTGCTTATTATACAACCCAAAACACAGGTTAAGACCTAAAACTTTAGGTCCTAAAGTGTGATTTGTGCAAAGCATGGTTTGGTGTGATGTCTGAATTGAGCCATAGTGTTAAGGTGAGCAAATATATACATGAGTAAGTCAGCTCTTTAAGTGATAGTATTATATGCTTGTAACAATCTATAACCAATGAGCTATTTCACATTTGCAGCAGCCCTTGAGCAGGCACTTTTAGAGCATGCAGAGCTGATGGCATGTTACACTCATGCAGAGATTGAAATAATTCCTCCGTATAATATGTATAAGCTATTGCTGCAATTTGTGCCATTACTACAGTTCAAAAAGCAGCTGCCAGAATTGCACAAACTGCAGAAACTACAAACACAGTCATGATGTGGGGGCACCAGTTCACATATCTGGCATTACCCATGAGCCCAACAGCCCAGCATCCTCTGAAGAAACTAGATTTGGATCTTTAAATCTTAGAACCAGGATGTATAAAAAGGGCTACCTCCTCCCATATGAGCCTACCCAGGTTTTTGGGTCTTTGCCTGAAACCCTCTTCTTTGTCACTTCAGAGTATAAGGTGCAGCAGCACACAAAACAGTCTCATTTGGTGACAGCACACAGGCTATGAAGTTTCCTGTCTAGTACCCTGGTTGCCTTCAGGCACCAGGCTATATTATTGCTTTGATGGGTTTTTGGCCTGCACAGTAACTGAAATACTCATTGTGGCTTTATAATATGTTTTGTTCTGTGCTAAATATTGCTGCTGATGCTTTGTTTATTTCTGGTTTGCGATTTTTATTAGCAGCACAGACAATACAGATTTTATTTAATAGTGATTGTTAGCTATGGTTCCATATGCAGCAAGAAAAGCTGGTTAAAAATATTAAAACAAATTGGTGTGTGTGTGTGGGGGGGGGAGAGGCTGCCAGCAAATGTGAACCAGGCCAGATGGAGACACAGAGGCAATCACAGACTATGCTTCTGATAACATACACAGGACAATTTTAAAAATGAGTGATACTTTTTTTCTATACACATTGACAGAATAACTAACCTTTCCTTCAAGATCCAGTGATACTTTCTCCACCTTGTTCTTGTTTAACATTTTTTTCACACATGCTTCTAATTGCACATTGAATTTCATGAAAGTCACATAGATCATATAAGCAGTCAGCAGTGTTAAACTTTCCCACCACATAATGACGTTATCCAAAAAGAAGATGATGAGCAATATTAAGTCCATGATGTAAAAGGTCACATCCCGAAAGAGTGGCCACCAAGTAAGGCGCAAAATCTCTTTAGAAAATAAAGCACACATCCCAATCACAAACAAAATATTGAATACTGCAGATCCAACTATTGTTCCAATGCCAACATTGCTGTGAGATATAAAAACTCCTATTAAAGAAGTAAAGAGTTCGGGAGCTGAGCCACCAGCAGCCATGAATGTTGCCCCAGCCACATCATCAGAAATGCCCAGTTTTTCTGTAATGACTGTCAGTGAAGGAACAAAGAACTCATCACAGACAACGGCTAAGGCTATGAACATGTAAACCATTCCAAAAACATGAAGGATTACAGCACCCCTTCTTCTTTCCTCAAGAGAGAAAAGATCTTCTGGATACTCCCCTTTGGAGTGTTCTTCGGTATGGTTATCCTGTCTAGCTCCGTATTTCATAGAAACAGATGAATCTGGAGTGTCATTTTGATTTTGTTCCTTAAAGTCCAATAGAGTTCTTTGATGCATGTGCTTTGACTTTTGGCTATCTAGATTGCTGGCTGCCTCTGTGCTATAAGGTTGCAACTGAAGAAAGGCACTAATTGAAAGAGATAATATGCTAATTGCCATAATACCCAGGAAAATTCCTGTTATTCGTATCAGTCTCAGTTTTTTCCTAACATTTTGGCATTTTTTATAGCCAAGCAGTGGCTCCTGCAGACACAATTCTTCAAGAAAGTTAACAATGCTTTTACTACGAGCCATTTTGAGTCCTTACTTGTGGTCCAAGAATGTAGAATCAGATAGGTTGTTCTGTCATTCTTCTTTTACTGTTCCAGTAAATGGTGCTTTGACACGCTCATTCAGAAATCAAATATTTTTATGCTTCATATGGAGCTCATTCCTTGGTTGTGCTTAAAAAGAGATAAATACTTTCATTAGTTTAGTTACAATGTTGAACATCTGGTTTGTCTAAAGACATTTTCCTGTACATATTCAAAAAAGGTTACTGTTGCATGCAACCAAAAATTAGGTGGCAATAAGCACTGCTTAGCATTTTATGTGGTGGACATCCTGGGTTGGCCACCAAGCATATATTCAACAAGGAGCCTTTTTGCATTGAATTTAAAGCATTGTACCCCATTAATAATTTGCACATCAGTGCACTCCTTTTCTACAGCCGAAGCCAAACCTGTCTAGTTTAGCATCCTGGGACCAGTCACTTTACAGCCCCTGTCTCGATCCCACATTCCTTTTGTCAGCATGCTGCATTAAGTTTATACAGGTGCATTCATTGCATGTGGAATTGCACAAAATCTGAGGCTGCAATTTGGCAAGAGGAAAGAATCTAAGCACAAGAAACTTGAAGATTTGCATAATAAAAATTAGAAGAGCAATGGTCTGGCTGCACCAAGGAGCATTCCAAAAAACAGCCCCAATCCACAATGCTTTGGGGCTGAAACCTTAACATTTAAGCCACTTTAATCCATTAAAACCCACTGAAATCAACTGAATTAAACTGACTTGTATCCAGATGCTTCAGCTTCATTGAGCTGTGGATCTAATTGCAAGTTCTTTATTCAAGGTATTAAAGGCATTAATGTATCTAATCACAATACGAAATTCATAGTGTTAAAAAGTAAGAACTTCCCCAGCAGCCTTTTTGAAGTATAGTTAGAAGAATATGTAAATACTATACAATGTGATGCACTCACTAAGGGCTCATCCAGACGACTGTAAAATGTGTGACATGATCGCTTTGTGTTTTCATTATTTTTCGGTCGTCCATATGACGCCACGCACTTTTGCGCATTTTCGTGCAGTTACATCTGCTCCCGCAATACCGCAAATCATGCAATTTGCTTTTTTAAACCAGGAATCATCTGCTGTACCTTCAGGCGCTCAGATGCAATACCACGGACTTACAGCTGAGGGCGTTTGATGGGCAGTTCTTGGGTGGTTCCCCATATCCCTTCCCTCATTCTCAGCCAATCACGTATTTCCACTGTTGTGCATGTGCGCGAATGTCCGGGGGAAGGCCGGGAAAAAAGAACCTATCAGAGCAATGGTGTGGTGTTGGGGGCTGTGATGTTACTGCTTATAGTGTAAATATGGTAAGTGCTGTTTATATAGAAGACATATGGTAAGTGGAGTGAAAGAGGAGGGGGGAGTACATGAGCAGTAGAATGCTGGATGATTGGCTGAGCGTTTGAATGGCTGGGAGTATAAATGGAAGAATGACAGTTGAATCTGGGTGGATGTTAGTAGGGTGGAGAAGAAGGTGTTTGGTGGTGGATGCTGGGAGTGTGGGGAAAGAGGTGTTTGAGGGTGGAGGTCAGGAGTGTGGAGAAAGAGGGAGTTGGAGTTCTGATTAATAATAAGTCAAGTACAAAACAGGAATAGATGAAACCATACGCTTGTGAAACATTCTAAAACTAATCTTGTTATTTCTGATATTTAATAAATACTTATTTGGTTTACCAAAGGCCTGATCCTTGGCTGGGGGATATACATACCAGAAGGGAGGGCAAGGTAATTACCAAGGCTGAACAGAAACAGTATCTAATGGTGGCAGCGGTGAAGGGAGGAATAATAACAATTCAAGTATCCAGAGCAACCCAGAGTTGTATGCGTTATCTATAAAGATACAAGGGGGTTGGGAACAGCATAAGCACGCAGTCACAAAAGTAACCAGCTAGAGAGAGACTCAGGCAAAGTCTCTGGGAGTATTGGTTATAGGACGTGACTGGTGGTGCTGCCTAGCAGGGGGATCTAGTGAGATCTGTGCTAGAGCGGAGTAAGAAACCATATAAAGGACGGTCCGGACTGGTGGTATCCCTGGTGGTGCCTAGTGAAAGGCAGTAGTCACAAGCAGGTGGGAACCTGACAGGGAGAACCAGGGAAGGACGTCACAGGGCCCCCCCCTGTAACTTCTACTGCGCAGATGCAAAAAAGCGCATTTGCGCAGAAGCAGCAACAGTGGTTAATTTTTAGTCAGCCTGCAAACTGGGCAGCCGCTCAGGGTGAGATCTGCAATTGTGGTTGTTTGTAAACTTTTTCAAAGGAGAAAATATTTATCTTTGCCTAACCTCCACCTCCCACCCCTCACCCCTCACATGAAATGCCCTTCTTGAACATATTGGTCTTTGCTTCCAGGCATCCAGAGTCGAGGGAGAGCGGGGGAGAAGAGAAATAGAGGCTTTCCTCTTGGATTACAGACACTCACCCACCCTTAGTCAATTTCGCTTTCCTGCCTGCAAGGCTACTCTCTTTGAGTCTTGTCAATTTCAACCACAGCCTACAGGTTTTCCAGCAGCCCAGCTGAGCTGAAAAGCATACAGTCCATTTTGGGAAATGTGGCAAATACAAGCAAAAAAACCCACAGGAATTATTGGCATATAAGTGGTTAGCTAGAGAGTCTCAGCCACCCGCAGCCATAGAGACTGGTGGTCTACCTTCCTAGACATGACACATCCTTACTTGCTGTTCTGGAGAAATAAGTGGAATTGCAACCATGTGTATCTCCAGAAACATTAAAGATAGAAATGCATACAGTTGGTTTTACAAAATATCGCAAATACAAACAAACAAAAATACAGGAATTATAGGCATATATAGGTTTGCATGTTTCTTTTATCAGAGGGAACACCGCAAAGCCTGTGCTGGCTGCTTCAGCGCAGATTGACACAGCAGCATGCGGAGCTGTTTGCCCGTATTCCCTGCCCAAGCCAAGAGCGGCCACCCATGGGGGGGCTGTTTGCTTTCCTTGGGGCAGCATTCCTGCTGTCGAGCCGCATAATGGTCCGGGGCTGAACCCTGCAGTGAATGAGCCTAAGGGTCATGGGGGGAATTCGCCCAGCGATTACAATCGCTGATCCCTGCCCACAATCCCCCTGGATGGTCAGGGGCACTTGGAGACACCCTCCTGGCCAGCGCTGCTCTAGAGCGATGTGCGACAAGGAACTCCATTACAGCCACTACTACCAAACCATGAGGAAATTCAAACTTCCACGCGTGTACGTTCAAGTGCATGCGCCTTGTTGTGTTTTGTTGCAAAGGGGGAGAGGAGCATACGTCATATTTTTGCGGACCAATTGGCTGATGGGGGGAGTGTTATGGGCAGAGCTGGGAAAAGGTGAGAAGAAGTATGGGTCCTCTCGCTGCGTGTGTGGGAGCAAAAAAAGTGGGGGTTTTATTGGGAAAGAGCGAACAAACAGGCAAAGTGAGGACTGTCAGATGACAAACCAGATATGGAAAACGTGGATTATCCCGCTCCGTTTGGATGAGCCCTAATAGCAAACTCAGAGCCACTGTTTGTTCCCACTCCAATGAGACAAACAGGACAGAAACAGTTCAAGAGATAACAATGCCTGTTATAAAAAGAGATGGTAAAAACCTTCCACACTGTATTTTTACTCCCCCACCCATCCAACACAGTAAAGATTGCTAAAAACAAAATATATACAATGGATTTAATGTCCTCTCCTCACCCGCTTCTTATAAGCAGTGACAGCATATCAGGGTTGAGGAATTAATTATTATTTAAGCCTCTCCTTGCCAGATCCCTGCTCATCTGTCAGACTCTCTGCTGTGCACTTTTCCTAGCGAATTGATCCTAATACTGTACAGTACCAATTCAGGGCACCCTGACTTTTCTTTTGGGAAGCCACTGCCCATCATGGTGCAGGTGAAATGTTTTTTCTCTCAAAAAAATTCCAGTTCCACAAAACCAAAACTTCGATACTATAGGGATGCCCCTTTTAAATATTTGAGGGGGACCCATCTCATTCTCTCATTACTCTTTCATAAAGAAAACAAAACACTCTTCAGCTAAAATGCTCGGAATAACTGGCGACTGTACAGATCGCCCGCTACAAAAGATAGAAGATAAAGGGGAAATTCCTTAATGAAGACTGCAGATCCTAAACTTGCTCACCTGGGACTAAGTCCCATTGAGTTTAATGTAGTTTACTTCTGAGCAGACGTATATAGGACTGCAGTGCAGTTTCCTGTTGGAGCCAACTTTCTTTGGTGTGTGTTTTAATCCAAACAGGTGCCTTATTTTAAGAAGCTGCTTTTCGTCGGGTATTTTTTTGGGTGCGGAACTTTGCGAAAGGGAAGCAAATTACCCTTCCTTTCCGAGAGTTCGAATTTTAAAAGGCTTTCGACTCTACATCGAATCATCACCTTTTCCCACCAAACAAACTACAAGCCAATCATCGCAGAGAGTTTGCGGGACGGGGTGGTGGTGGGTGGTGGTGGAGAGAGAATACTGCTCTAGGTACTTATTGTAGAAGCGCAGGATGTAAACTTGCTAATAACTACAATAACTGCCGTGGCAGGCATGAGGGCACCGTCCCTTGTCCTTCTGCCACCCCAGCGAGCCTTCCCGTCCATTCATCTAGCAGAAGGTGCCCTGCCCCCTTCAGTAGCCACCCCCTACAAGATGCTAACTTACCAAAAAGGGTCCGGTCTCTCCGGGCTTTGATCGAAGAGAGCTGGCTGGTGCGAAAGGAAGGAGAGGCCGCTTCGTCCGTCCGTCCCGCCTGCCCACCTCCCTTGCTCCACTCCTGGAAGTGATGGGCAAAAGCAAGGGACGGTGCGGTGAGGGAAGACGGGGAAGCAAGGTGGATGGATGGCTGTTGTAAGCTGGCGGCAGCCGCCTCTTACCCGGCCATGTGAGAGGATGAGCTCCGGGTGTGACTGCCCTGTGCCACGAGCTGCACAGCATCTACTGCCAGCGGCTCCCTCTCACCGCCCTGCGCCAGCTCTCTTGGGCTAGAGCCACTCCCACGCCCTCCACGCCCACTGCCGCGGCCTTAGGCGTGCTCCGGGAGAGGGGGATCGCGGAGCCGTCTCTCTCGCACAGGCAGGCGGCTTTCTCTAGCAGTCCCCGCGGGAAGCAAGCAGAACTCGGGGCCTCGCACAGGCTCTCTGGAGGGAAGCGGGAGCTGGCACATAGGAGAAGAGGGGGGTGGCCGACTCGGGCTGGGCGCACTCGGGCTTAAGCCTCCCCACTCTCAACTATGAAACTCACAGGGTGACTTTGAGCGCCCACTACCTCAGCCTAAGGTACCTCACAGAATTGTTGCGAGGATAGGTACATAGAAAGATATCTTGTACTGAGCCAGACCATAGGGCCATCTAGCTCAGTGTTGCCTACACTGACTGGCAGCTGCTCTCCAGGATTGCAGACAGGAGTCTCTCCCAGTCCTACCGGGGATTAAACCTGGGACCTTCTGCATGCTCTACCACTGATGAACTTCTTGGAGAAGGAGAGGGTGATATTAAATCAATTAAATAAGAACAAGGCAGCCACAGAATCTGCACCCATCTTTGTGTGTGGTTTACTCAGAAGTTGGGAGAAATGGGGTTTCTTACTCCTGAGTAATTACACATGGGGTTGCAACTGAAGGCCAGGCTCCTGTGCCTTTAACAGCTATCCCACAGGCAGAAATTTAGCAGGAGATAGTTTTCTT
Organism: Rhineura floridana; assembly: GCF_030035675.1. NCBI lineage: Eukaryota > Metazoa > Chordata > Lepidosauria > Squamata > Rhineuridae > Rhineura > Rhineura floridana. Next base: position 120,854,477 of record NC_084480.1, read on the forward strand.
GCAAGGGGAGGTATGTCTTCCAGTCCCATGCCTTGGTTACTTGGAAGCCAGCCCCACTGATTTTCTTACTTCCAGGAAAGTATGTTTCAAATTGTTGTGAGAATTCTCACTTACTTGAGAATAAAGTTCACTGAATTCATATCCATAGGGTTGGGATTAAGGTTGCCAGGTTCCGGGCCTGAGACTGATCCTGTATCTTTAGGAGAAGAGAAAGTCAGCCAAGGGCAGGTGTTCTTGCAACACTGTAATGGGAAAAACCACAAGGTGGAATTCTCCCTTCCCCCTGCACAACTTTTAAAGATACAGAAAGTTGTGCATGGGAAAGGGAGAATTCCACCTTGTGGTTTTTCCCATTACAGTGTTGCAAGAACACCTGTCCTTGGCTGACTTTCTCTTCTCCTAAAGATGCAGGATCAGTCTCAGGCCCTGAGCCTGGCAACTTTAGTTGGGATGCATAACATACCGAAAAGCATTCTTCCCCTCTCCCCTTTCCAAAATTAATTCTTCACATTTTCTTATTGCAGGTGTGAGGAATCTGTGACCCCCCCCCCAGAAGTTGTTGAACTCCAGCTTACATCAGCCCCAGCCAGGGTGGCCTAGAGTTGGCAATGGTGGGAGCCACAATCCAGCAACATCTAGAGGGCCACGTTGTCTGCATTCCATCACTAGTGCTGAAGCCTGCAGTTCTGTAAACACAACGGAGCTTATTCCCAAACAAACATGCATAGGACTGATTGATTTATTAAATGTCTTTGCTGTTTCAGAACCAGAGTTGCCAGCTTTTCATATGAGAGACAATATTCCTGTACCTGGCATCTTCTCCTTTGTCCTTGGACTGTGAGACCTGCAGTTTTGCGAGAAGGAAGGATGGAAGCACACAGGCAGGTAATGGAATATCTAGCTGCCTTCATTACTTGGTAGCTCTCCTGAGGCACAGCTGCTGCACCTGACTCATCCCTCTCTGCCCGTGGAGGCTGGAAAGGTCTGCAGGCCTGGAGGAAAAGAATAAGAAATACAAAGCTAGGCAACCCCAACTGCAACAGTGAGATGGGATGAAAGGCAATAAGAACAGTTACAGAATAAGAATTGGGTTTGGGGCTGGAGATGAATATGCACCCCTAGAGCAATACTATGTTGGTTGGTAGGGTAGAAACAGTCCAGATTTAAGTATAGTTTATTCAGGTATGTGACCTGCCTTAGGGAGCTTTCTGGACTGAAAGACAGAACAACAGTCAAATAAATTACACCCCTGTTGGATTGTTTTTTATTTAAATAACAGCTTGGGGTACAGATATTAGCTAGTGATAAATCTCCATGCTGTGAAAAGCTTCAGTGGCTGAACTGCTGTAATGATACAAGAGCATGCCAGGCAATTTTTTTCTGGGCAGTTGGTAATCATATTCTCAATAAAAGTTCTCAGAGAAGTTTTATATTTGTAAAAATAAAGTTCCATGAAATTAGCAATGTAGTATTCTAAAAGCATTTTAAAACAGAAAAGCAGCCAAAATAATAAGACTGGGCCAAAGAGTCTAGCTTACCAGGATACCAGGGTGGGCATCAGGGCTTGGGATTGTTGGGCACATGCCTAGGCCCAGCTCCCAGTGTGTGTTGGGAGCTCACCGCTACTCTCTGAAGCTTCCTCTCCTTCTACCCCCTCCTCACAATTCCCCCAGGCAGCTCTTCTAACAGCCTCCTCCACTTGAGAGTTCTGAGAGCCAGGAGCAGTTGCTATGTAGCCTCCAAGACTCAAAGAAGAGCACATTTAAAACTCTGGTGAAAACTTTAGAATTAAAAATGTTTTAATTATTTGCTTATTTTACTCTGTGTGCTGCTTTAAGAATTTTTCTGTTGAAAAGTGGTATATAAAGTTTTACAAATTAATAAACAACAATCCTAAGGATATTTACTCAGAAGTATGTCTCAAAGTAGACATGGGTGGTTAGACCCTCTTCTCCCTACTCCCTTACTTTTAACAACTGCCTGACAGGTAGAAATTTAGGTGCTTTTTTCTGATGTGGAAATGAAGTGATGAGGAAAGCTTTGTCTGCTATATCCTTACCTAGTATGCAGCTGCTCAAAGCACAGGATGTGATAGAAAGGATTAAACTAGAATTGCCACACACACCCCTCCAATAGCAAAGGTTTAGCTTTTCCTCTGCATGGTAATGGACTGATGCGGAAAGTTTCACTAACTGAATCCTCCTTTTCTTGCAGCTGTTAAAGGGTACAGGAGCCCTGCCACGAAAAGATGGAAATAATCCAAATTGTACAGTTGAGTTACAGGATTAAAAATATGCTCTAGGTGAACCCTTGCTCACATTGAAGCCTCTGGGGAGCATTAGAATAATTAGCAATAACCAAAACTTAGGCTGAGTCCAAACCTGTTTTAATTGATAGGGCTTAGCCTGAAACATAAGAGATCGCCTTTGAGCAGTAGCATAATGGCAAATTCAGAAGGGCAGGGTCACTTCATGATAGTCACAGCCACGCGCCCTGGCATTCATGCTCCTTCTAAAATTATAGTATAATCTGGCCAGGTCTGAATGCTGCTTTCTGCTTCTCTATCCTTGGTGTTAATGCCTTGTTGCACAAGACATCCCTAGAAGCTAATCAGCATGAAAGGGGAGTGTGTTAGCTACTGAGAAAGACTTCCTCAGTGGCTGACTGACTTTCTTTCACACTGATTGGCACCAATCAGCAGGAAAGGACAAGGAAGCATGTTAAAAGACTCTTCTCAGTGGCTAACACACTCCCCTTTCATGCTGATTGGTTCATAGGATGCTGGGACCTAGCTCCCCAAAATGTAAGGGGTCTAAGACCCCCTGAGACTCTGAATGATGATACCCCTGAAGAGATCCTTACCTAGTATGCAGCTGCTCAAAGCACAGGATGTGGTAGCAGAACGCCTTTCACTCACTCCTGAGTGATTTCAAACAACATCTCCCTGCTTTGCAACAACCAAATGAACCTTACCATATGATTATGCAGTAGGTTTTTGTAAGATTTTCTTCATTTTCCTATCCCTAGTAAAATATGCTTATCCTATAAATATATATGAGAAAAGGAAAGCATTTATTTTTAGTTTACATCTGTATCACATGAATGAAGACACCTGCTGAAGATCACAAAGGAATAATTGTTCATTCATTCCTTTCCCCAAAATGCTTCCTTCAGTGGTGTTTATCAGAACAGTATTCTATTTTTAGACAGTTTTGATGATGACTCCTTTGTTATACAACTTAGACTTTGGAGGTACATGTGTACAAGTATCTCAGAGAGAGAGAGAGAGGTGGGTAGGAGGAAGAAGAGGATCAAATGAGAATGCCTGAATAGCATATAGAATCAGTATATTCTAAAACTGGAAGATGCTAGTGAAGGAGATCACCATGACTACAAAGGCGGCATATTTAAATACAAATTGGAGCTAGGCTTTTAAATGCTAATTGCGATTGAGAACTAAGAGACTATTGAAATCGCAACCATTTTTCTAATACTTTACAACTCATGCTCTATTTTAAGAAGAGGGCTAGAGGAAACAAAATGCAAATTGCATGATGCTGGACAAGAAAAGGCACATGAAAAATCATTTCCCAGCTCATAATGAGGAAAATATGCCATTTTTACTTGTTCAACATACTAAAATATATAGCTATTTGTTACATGTGAGGCAACAAGCATCACTACCACAGGGTATAGTGATGATTATCAACTTTGATGGCTTTAAAAGGGGATTAGACATTCATGGAGAATAAAGCTGACAGCTATTAATCATTATAGCTGTGGTACTACCTTCAGTATAGGAGGCAGTATTCTTCCGAATGCCACTTGCTTGGGAACACACGTGGGTAGAGTATTGTTCTGATTATGTCCTGCTTTCATGCTTCCCATAGGTATCTGTGAGAACAGGATGCTAGACTAGATGGGCCTTGTGTCTGATCCAGCAGGACTCATGTTCTTATTTAAAGTAAAATTGCTTACATAAAAGGTTGCATTTATATAAACCATGTCAGGCTCATCTTCTAGGATTCTGTGCTTAGATAAAGTAAGATATTTGTGCTTCCCAGCTATTTCCATTTATTATAGTTCAAATGACTCAGTGCACCACTGTCTTTGAGCATCTTAGGCTATGTACAGTCATTTCCACAGAATAATGCAGGTGAGAAATCCAGTCAATTCCTATCTGCAGCTGCTTATCTAGACAAGTTAATAGAGTGGTGAAATTTACTAGGCTACATTGCCAGCGTAATGCCAAAAATGCCCTTTCTCCTATAGGAGAAAGAGCAGGATATAAATCTAATAAATAAATAAATAATAAAAGATGTATAGTGCTCTTTATGACTCTAAGGAAGTATATATGACCACCAGATTCCATCTAAGGAAACTCTGAAGGAGCTCTCTGAGGTAAATTGTTGGCAGACAAAATACATGTAGTTGCACTTTGAAAGGTACTGAACAATTTGATATAAGGATTTATTTATTTATTGGAATTAAAAGCTTGCAGCACAATCCTATGTCTGTTTACTTAGAAGTAAGACCCCATGGAGTTCAGTGAGACTTACTCCTTGGTAAGTGCACAGAACTGCAGTCTTACAGTGCAATCCTATACATGTCTACTCAGATGTAAGTCATATGGGGTTCAGATAAGTATGTATGGGGTTGTAGCCTTCTCACTGCTAAAATGCCTTTTCATGATAATGAATATGAGAATAACAGGATTTTCAAGAATTTTGGCTTATAAAAATTAAATTTGAACATTATTAATATTTAATGCTTAATTTAAACATCTGTATTAATATTTACATATGTTGCATTTATTTTATATTTAAATACATTTATTAAATTATCAATAAAGAAACTTTAATTTTGTTACATATTAATTGAAGGACTGCATCCAAAATTTTGGGGAAAGTAGACAATACTTTCCCCCCTGTCCTTTATATGGTAAGCCCACAGACAGGGGGTGTCTTGTTTGTTTGTTGTTTTATTAATATTTTGTAAGCCACTCTGGGAGCCTTTTTGGCTGAAGAGTGGAGTAAAAATGATTTTAAATTCATAAGGTAAAATTTAGCTTTGATGGGACTGATGAGTTTACAGAATTGTGGGATAATCTATCCTGAGGTAGATTACTCTATTTAGGGAATTTCACTCCTAAACAAGATCAGAAATGGAAGTATGTTGGTTCTTGAATGGCGGGGGCATTGTGAAATGGGAAGAGAAAGTTTTCCTTTTTGCAGGTGTACAATTATGGTGGCTATATGGATGAACACAAATACTTTTACATACTTAATTCCAACAATAATGGAAATATCTCTTCCAAAAATCATCTCTTGTTTTGTGGTATCAGTAGTTTAAGCAACCAGCTCAGGCACATGTAGTAAGAAAGAAACCACAATGGAATTTTAAAAAATTAAATTCCAGTGCCCTAGATAAGAGGAAGGACTTGAACCCTTGTGCAAGGAAGGTGGCAGGTAGCAGTAACAGGACTATTGCTGGCTGAGAGGGTATATCAACTTTACCAGAGCTTGGAAAAGTTACTTTTTTGAACTACAACTCCCATCAGTCCAATCCAGTGGCCATGCTGGCTGGGGCTGATGGGAATTGTACTTCAAAAAAGTAACTTTTCCAAGCTCTACTTTACCAAGAACACCAGGGAGTTGTTGCAATATTAAAGATAATTTATTGTGGCTCAACGCATTTTTGACAAAACCTTTTATCAAAGACAATCTGTAAGAGTAGATAAATATTTCAACAACTCTGCAGTGTCATCTGGCCTTGGCACTTGATGGACTCTCCTCTCCCTGGTTGTGAACATTAGCTTTCACATCCCCAGATCTTCTTTATTGCACCTGCTCCTATTCCTGCATCTGGAGAACTGCACCTGTTGAGGAGCCACAAGACTGAGCCTGCAAGCACTCCCTTGGTGAGCAATTGTAAGATTTTGCCACAATTTATTGTGTGGGCAATTGTTGGTGGTTGGAGCTTTCTGTATGGTGAGAGAAAAATGCAACTCATGAATGTATAAAGTGTGATTCATGGTATGCCTAGGTATTTGCTGATTTATATTTTTAATGATTTATTGTATTGTCCTTTTGTATTTACTGTAGTTTTACAGTATTTTCTTTGTATTAATCTGTTCACTGCTTTGAGGGCCATGGTCAAAAAGCAGTACAGTATATAAATAAACCAAGGATGAAGATGGAATGGTAACTAATATAACCACTTTTTGCTGCAGGGGTGAGACTGCTGGGACCATCAAGGGGCAGGCTTTTCCACCTGCTTTGCCCCACCCCTCTGCCTGGACCTTATCAGGAGAAGCTGCAGGCTGAGAGGTGTTGCTGCAGGGGTGAGACTGTGGTGGGACCATCAAGGGGCAAGCTTTTCCACTTGCTTTGCCCCCTACCTCTACTCTTAGTGACATTTTTCTGGGGACTGCCTTTTACCAGGAAGATGAACGCTTTTGGTTTGCTGTTCTTGTTTTTTTAGAAATGTTAGCATTTTGTTAGTTTGATTTTTTTTTTGTAAATTGTATTGTTTTTATTTGTATTTTGTATTTGTATTTTTATTGGTGTGTAAGCCGCCTTGGGGGCCTATTTGGCCGAAAGGCAGCCTAGAAATAAAACATAACATAACATAACACTTTTTCTACTCTGTTTCAGTCACTTTCTGGCAAATATCCATGTGTATTCTAGTCTTGCAAATTATCCAACACATGTTCAGTTCATGAACCAATCTTTTGTTTATTAAATCATCATTTTTAAAAACACACAAACAAGAACAGTCTACAGTGTAAACAAGTTCAGTCATTTGTAGCACTGGAATGTGCACCTTAACAGAACACATGGGTTACCATGCCACCACAAAGTAGGTTGAACAATGGTGCTGCAAGTGTGGGTTGTGGAACAAATTATGATGTGAAGCAATCATACAACCACTGCACCTTTAGCATAACTCAGGCTAGAAATGCTCAGCCGGTATCCCCATCACACCAGTATGATTGTGTGAGTGGATTAACATCCAAGTCTTCAACATATGTACTTTGAAGTAACCTCTACCCAGTTCCAAGTAGCAAGAGTTAATACCTCAACAGACTCTGCCTTCGCACTAAACATCTTGGCTCTATGACTCAGAAAGACAAAAGCACAAACAACCAAATTAAGACCTTTCGGCAGTGGCGTCACTAGGGTTGGTGTCACCTGGTGCGGTAACTCATGGTGTCACCCCCATGGACCTCCTCCCGTACAAGGTATGATAGCATTCTTCAAGTACTTGAAAGGTGGGCTGGGATCTCTTCTCGATCGTCCCAGAGTGCAGGACACAGAATAATGGGCTCAAGTTGCAGGAAGCCAGATTCTGACTGAACGTCAGGAAAAACTTCCTAACTGTTAAAGCGATGTGACAATGGGACCAATGAACTGGGGAGGTGGTGGGCTCTCCAACCCTGGAGGCCTTCAAGAGGGCAGCTGGACAGGGACCTGCCAGGAATGCTTTAATCCGGATCCCTGCATTGAGCAGGGGGTTGGACTCAATGGCCTTATAAGGCCCTCCCAACTCTCTACCATCCTGTGATTCTATGAAATTTACACCTTGGAAAGGGGACAGTTCCGAAAACATCCATTTCGTAAACAAAAAGTCACAACTCATGTGCTAGAAGTAAACGATTTCTGACATACACTTTCATCCATTTTGGAAATACAGGCTGTTCCCTGCAACAGGACAGAGGAGGTCTGTGGTTCTCCGGATGTTGCCAGACCCCCAACTCCCATCAGCCCCAGCCTTAAGTGGCAGAAGGGGAATCTGGATTCCTGGGCAGTCGTGTAGTGGCAAATCCAGAAGTGCAAAGTCCCTTCAAATGGTCACAGTCATGCACCCCTCACAGCGCACACCCCTTTCTAAGATTCTGGAATAGTCTGGCCAGGCTCGAATGCCACTTTCTGCTTCTCTATCGCTGTCATTGTTTGACTGTCCTTTCTTACAGTCAGAGATATTGCATGAATTACTGCATTCAGTGTCTACACGTTTATCTCTCTAGGAGCTAATCAGCATGAAAGGGGAGTGTGTCAGCCACTGAGAAGAGTCTTCTCAGTGGCTGACACACCTTCTTTCACCCTGTTTGGCTCCAATCAGCAGGGAAGGACAAGGAAGCATGTTAGAAGACTCTTCTCAGTGGCTAACACACTCCCCTTTCATGCTGTTTAGCTCATAGGATGTTGAAGACCCTATTGAGACCCTGCTCCCCAAAAAGTAAAGGGTCTAAGACCCCCTTGGACCCTGGATGACTACACCCCTGTTCCTGGGTCCCTTTCTCATCTCGCTATGGCTGTGTACCCACCATACATTTAATGCACGTGGCTTCCCCCAAATAATCCTGGGAGCTGTAGTTTACCCCTCACAGAGCTACAATTCCTAGCATCCTTAACAAACTACAGTTCCCAGGATACAAATCACGTATTGTCATACACTTGGAGTGTGGGAAATGTTTTTCTCACTGTTCAAAGCTTGTGACCCATCAGAGTGACCACACGGAAGAATGGTGCTATAAATGTTTGGAGTGTGGTATCAAAACTGGTGATGCACCAGAAAGTCCATACAAGTGAGAAACTCTATAAATGCTCTGAAGCATGGACAAGGTTCTGTGCACTGTTCACAACTTGTGACTCACCAGAGAGTCCACACAGGAGAAATACATTATAAATATTTGGTCTGTGGGAAATGGTTTATTCAGCATGGACGCCTTCTGAGGACCAGAGAGCTCACACCAGAGAGAAACCTTATAGTTGCTTGGTGTGTGGGAAATTTTAGTTACTTATTTTATTTATTTAGAACATTTATATACTGCTTATATTTAAATAAAACTCTGAGCGATGTACAATATGTCAATATGTTCAGGATGCCAGACAGTCAGCACACCCTTTTGCATGATACTCCATGCCATTCCTCCTTCGACTCTCCTTTCATTCATCCCCACACCCAACAACAGACATTCAGTGTGCTGTAGCCACTGAATATGCTCACTTGGCTGTTTCAACCAGACCCTCCACCAGGATACATTCATTCTTCTTCCTCCCACTTTCTGGTTTTCCATCCCACAGACTCTTTAAGTGTCCTGTGGCCATGCTCATTTGACTGTTTTGGTTCAGGGTGACAGCTAGCTAGCTGTGCCCTTTTGCAGGACACTCCGTTCCTCCATCCCTCCCCCTTACCAACAACAGACTGTGTTCTGTAAACACTGAGCGTGCTTATAGGACTGTTCGGATCCTCCCTCCTAAAAAAACCCACTAAATTTTTTTGTATTCCTGCAGGTCAGCTGATGCCTCCTTTCCCCCCCTAACTTCTGCTTTTAACGTTTGTGTATTTTCTGTCCTGGAACCTTCAGGAGAAAGACAGATTACAAATATCCTTTAAAAAATGACATTAAATACATTGCGAGCGGATGGCGCCATTGTGCTAGAAAATTGGGATGACTCCTACTGCCCCTATTATCCATTTGTTTTTCATCAGCTGTTGCCTTAAATGAATCTTTTGTTAGTTTATCTCATCTCTAATCCTACCAGCTGTTTTTTGCCTCGGGGACAGAAAAGTGGAGTTCAAATAATTAACCAAGTCTCTGATGAAAACAGGGACCGACAGTAGACACATAAGAGGCCGACTCTGCACCGAAAAAAGGGGGGGGGAGAGGAAGAGATCAGGCCTCCAGCCTGGTCTTTCTGCCTGTCTGATTTTTGAAGATCCCGACATTTCATTGGCCAAGAAGAAAACGACTTGGTGCTGAGGAGTTGAGCAACTGGCTGAGCTGGAAAATGGGGCGAGGAAAGGATTCAGGAGCAGAGAATCTGCAAAGCAGAAGCGAGGGGGTTGATTGCAGCTCTCTGCCTGCCGCTTCCCGGTGGCGGTGCCTAGGGCAGGAGGCGGCTCTGGGTGTCAACCCCGTCTCATGGTGTCACCCGGTGCAGCCCACACCCGCTGCACCGCCCTAGTGACACCCCTGCCTTTCGGGGAGGTGGCTTCATAAGCACAAATCCATTACCTGTTAGTTACTCTCAACTATGACAAGTTTATTATATTAGAAGTAATTTGAGTAGGCACACTATAATTATCTGCTGTTTTATGACTTGGAGCAGGTTATGAGGGCCTGCACTTGGTGTCAGGCCAGGGAGACAGTAAACTAGGGATGCTGCTAGTGTACCCTCCACCCTACTGCCCAGCAGCTTCTCTGACTGAGCTGGTGGATGCCTTCTTGGCTGTGGTATTGGAGGAGCCCAGAACGATAGTCCTCGGTGATTTCAATGTCCATGCTGAGGCTGCCTCTAGTGTTCCAGCTCGGGACTTCATGGCCTCCATGACAAACATGGGGCTATCTCAAGTTGTCACTGGCCTGACACATAGGGCAGGGCACACCCTCAACTTGGTTTTTGCTCCAGATGGGTAGTCTGGAGATAGGAGGGTGGATGTCACCCCAGTGACATGGTCAGTCCATTTCCTGCTGAAATTTAGACTTACAGCTCCAATCCTCCCCTACAGGGGTGGTGGACAGATTAAGATGGTCTGTTCCCGGAAACTAATAGAATCCACTGGATTCCTGAATGCCCTGGGGAAGTTCCCAGTAGATAGAGCAGGTGACCCTGTTGAAGCCCTTGTCACATTGTGGAACAACGAGGTGTGTCAGGCCCTTAACACAGTTGCCCCTGAGCGCCCTCTCCAGCATTGTGGAGCCTGGTTTGCACCTTGGTACAGCCATAAACTAAGTGCAATGAAACAGGCTAGATGACAGGTAGAGCACAAGTGGTGAAAGACATGCTGTGGGGTTGATCGGGCACAAGTAGAACAGTATAACCGTGCCTACTGTGTGGCAGTGAGGGCAACAAAGAAGGCCCACTTCTCTGCCACCATCGCATTCTCAAGTAGCCATCCAGTGGAGCTTATCCTTATTGTCAGGGGTCTATTGACATCAATTCCAGGAAATGGAGTTTTAGACCCTTTAGAGGCCCAGTGTGAATTGTTTGCAAGACGCTTTGAGGATAAAGTTGCTTGCCTCCGTAGCAATCTTGATGCCCCATCCATAACTACTATAGTCCTGGTGAGGTGTCCAGTGTAACATCTGCTGCAACTTCTCAGGTCGATTTCAATTGATGCGGCCTGATGACGTGGACAAAGTGCTTGAGACAATATGACCAGCAATGTTTCCTCTGGACCTTGTCCTTCTTGAGTTATTAAAGGTTGCCGGGGGGGGGGGAGGTGACCAAGTGGATCTAGGGTGTGGTCAACACGTTGCAGGAGTGAATGGTTCCAACATAGGCACAAGCATAAAAATACATCAATGAAGGCAATACAATTTACAAAAATTAAATAACAAATATCATTATTAAAAAAACAGCAATTACAACATTATTAAAAAACAACAATTACAACTTATACCTTATCCTTTATCACTAGAGACCCACATGATTTCAGTGGCTAGGAGTGCCTTCAGCTGGTAAGACAGCTGCGGCCCTTTTTGGATCAGGATTGCCTGAACACTGTTGTCCATGCACTGGTAACCTCCAGGCTGGATTACTCTAATGTGCTCTGTGTGGGGCTGCCCTTGCAGTTGGTCCAGAAACTGCAGCTGGTGCAAAATACAGCAACGCAACTGCTCACTGGGGCAGAGTATTGCCAACATGTCACCCCACTGCAGAAAGAATTGCACTGGCTTCTTATTAGGTACCGGGCTAAGTTCAAGGTTCTGGTTTTGGTGTACAAAGCCCTACACAGTTTGGGACCAGGATACCCGAAAGATTCTCTTACCCCTTATATACCCAGTTGATCACTGTGCTCTGCAGGTGAGGGCCTCCTGCAGATCATTCCATTCATTCATTCACTGGTGATCACTCGTGGCCAAGTAAGATTGTCTTCCAAGATAAGGTCTTTAACAGTGGGTCCGTAAGTGACTGTGGAGGCCAATTCTGGATCCACACAGCCTCCCACAGTGAGGACATAGGTTTCCAGATGGAAGATGGTCACGATGAGGATTTGCTTGACGTGCCTTCCACTGGATCGTCGCCTTGCAGTGGTGAGTGGGCTTGCATGTTCCAACGAACCCTGTGAGCGATGCCGTCGGGAGTCATGTACTCCCAGCAGGGTCACCCATGGCTGTAAGGTCAAGGGAGAGGAACAAGACAAAGAACAATCCAAGAAAGTCCTCAATGGCAGAACAGGTGGAGGATAACAATGTGTATTTTACAACAGCTGTGAAGGCGGATGAAGGCTGCAGCAGATAAAAGACTTCCAATCATCGTGGTATCCATGCCATTGGATCAGAGCCTTTTTCTGTCAAGATTGTGTGTTGATCGTCATGCACCGATCTCCCCACATAAAACAAATTCACACACAGGCGTCTTCCAACCAAACCAAACCAAACCAAAAGTCCCATGGCGATCAGCGAATGGCAACAGGGGCAGGACTGTGAAATCCAGAAGCCCCTAGTCATGGACTGGCACATGGGCGGTGGATACAGACTCAGTCGTCCTGGCTCAAGGACCGAGGCAGTTGAGTAGTTTGGCCGCTGTATCCATGACTGAGTAGTCCTATTCAGGATCAACTCTGCTCACCCTGTATGGAGAGGGGGCTAAAAAAGGTGCCCTAAACATAGTATGCCTCATCTCTCTCCCTGACTGGATCACCGCGTCCAGTGGGGTCACCACTTAGCGGTCGCAAAAAACAAATGAACTTTGGAATGTGGAATATGCGGACATGGCTGGACAATACAGATAGTGAACATCCTGAACGCAGGACTACCATCATCGCGAGGGAGTTGAGACGTTTTGATATTGACATAGCAGCACTCCAAGAAACTTGAAGAACAGGGGAGTGACAATTGAAAGAAGAAAAAGGAGGTTACATCTTCTGGAAAGGACTGCCTGAACAAGAACGATGAATACATGGAGTAGGCTTTGCTATTAAAAATGATCTTGTGAAGCTCTTGTCAGAAGTTCCTACTGGCTTTAATGAACGACTCTCAACTCTCCGATTAAAACTCGCCAAAACCCAGCAGGCAACTATTCTAAGTGCTTATGCACCAACATTAGATGCTGATGAAGACATCAAGGAAAATTTTTATACCCAGCTGGACACCATCTTATCAGAGATACCTAAGGAGGATAAAATTATCCTCCTGGGCGATTTCAATGCAAGAGTTGGGCGTGATTGTGATTTATGGCCAGAAACCACTGGGAAAGAAGGGGTTGGCAATAGCAACCTGAATGGCATTCTACTTTTGACTGAATGTGCAGAGCATAGTCTTGTTATTACAAACACACTCTTTCACCAGAAAGATAAATTTAAAACATCATGGAAGTACCCTCAGTCGAAGCACTGGCATCTCCTGGATTACGTAATTGTCCATGCCAGAGATCGTCTCGATGTACTCCTCACCAGGGCCATGACGAGTGCCGGTGACTGCTGGACAGATCACCGATTAATTTGATCCACTATGGCCATTAATATTGTTCCTCAATGTAGGCTCCAAGGAAGAAAACCAAGGCATAAAATGAACATCCACGCCCTTCAAGATCCTATTAAGTGAGCTTACTTTCAAACAACTCTCAAGAAACATCTACCTACGGAACTCCCTGAAAACGTTGAGGAACACTGGATTAAACTGAAGACTTCCATTATTGCAGCATGTGAACAAACTATTGGATACCAAACTAGGAAACATCAGGACTGCTTTGATGAGAATGATAGTGAGATTGAACATATCATTTACAAGAAAAGGAAAGCCTTCCAGATATGGCGAAAAGACATTAACTGTGCTGCTAAAAAAAAAACTATGCCAGTGCAAAGGCTGAGGTCCAAAGAGAACTTAAGAACGCCTGGTGGATAAAGAAAGCTCAAGAAATCCAGTATTTTGCAGATGCTCACGATGCACGGTGCTTTTTTAATTCCACAAAGGCCGTCTACGGACCAACAAATTACGGTACAAATCCCTTAAGTTCAATGGATGGTAGCAAACTTCTTAAGGATAAAGAGTCTATTGCACTGTGCTGGAAAGAGCATTACCACAACCTCCTTAATCGTAAGTCTATCATGGCTGATAAGGTCTTCTCGCAAATTCCACAACAACAAACTAGAGGCGAGCTTGCAGTACCCCTAATTTGGATGAAGTCAGTAAAGCCATCAATCAAATGAAGAACAACAAAGCTAGTGGACCTGATGGGATTCCTGTTGAAGTCTTTAAAGAAGGTGGGTCTGATCTTACACAACAAATTCATAAGCTCATCAAAAAAAAATTGGATGAGGGAGGAGATCCCGGAAGACTTTAGGGATGCCATAATTATCACCCTTTTAAAGAAGGGTGATAGAACAGATTGGGGGAACTATTGAGGCATCTGTCTTCTTGTTACCGCAGGTAAAATCCTTGCAAGGATCCTCGCAAATCTCCTTCTGCCGATCTCAGAGGATGTCCTCCTCGAATCTCAAAATGGTTTCCGCCCTTCCAGGGAATAGTGGACATGATTTGCACTGCACGACAACTTCAAGAAAAATTCTGGGAGCGGGACTTCCGGGAAGGGTGACTTCACCTGTGCCTGCTTTTGAGACAAGCTCTCGTCTCAGAAGAAGCTTTTTCAGTTTTAAAATCAGTCAGAACGTTCTTTTTGACTGGTAAAGATTTTCTCCCGGGCAGGGAGAAACGTAGAGATTAACCACAAAAGCCTGTGTTAGTTGGGAGTACTGGATTTCATTAATTTATGAGAGAAGGTTCAGCCAGCAATGCCGGATGGATTTTCAAACAAGCTCTAACTGATTAAGCGACACGTTTTTCTTTTCTTCAAAGAAAAACGGATTCTAACAGGCAAGCACTCTTCTTTCTATTTTTTTCATCTGGTTTAAATTGTTGCAGCAAATAGAGATTTGTCAATGAATCAGCTATAAAGAATTTCTGGGTGAGTTATAACTCTTCTCTTTCATTCACGAAATTAAGGAGGAAAGAAATTGAAAAAGTTTATCTTTGTTTTGATTGCAAAAAGCTGACCTGGAATTGTGAATTTTAAAGATACAAACGGATGAGGGATTTCTATTCCGAGGAGATAAATAAATAAATTTGATTTATGAACTTTGAAGTATTATATGTCTGGGACTATTTTTTTTTTGGTCTATTTCATTTTGACGAATCTGCTTGTTCACGACGCCACTAACTGTTCTGAAGCTGTGAACTAAATTTGTTTTGGATTCCTGAACATATAAGAGATAAGGCAGGCTGTGTTGTCTACACTGTGATGTCATCAGGCCTGAAATATTAACCCAATTGTTGCTGAAATAAGAAGTGGTTTTTCTTTTTTCTTCGTGGTTTTAAGAATGGCAATCAAGAAAGTGGCTGAGAATCTGGAAGTAATTATGTTTCAGAAAATAATGGATGAGATTGAGATAACGAAACAAACCCTGAGACAGGGTAGAATGGAGATGAAAATTGAATTTGGCAAAATGAACCAGGAGCTTAAAGAAATAGGGGATCTTGTGAGAGAGGAGATTGATGAGATCGGAGATGAGAAAAGAAAAATTAAAGAGAAGATGCAAGCCCTGGAGATTGGAACAAATGTGGAATCGGAAAAAGACCTGGATTTTATGGATATTAGAGATAAAGTTTACTGTTTGGAATTCAACGTTGTCTCTGAAGAAATTAATGAAGATATTAGAGATATTAATGTCTTGGATAAATTTTTGGACTGGAATGATGTGATGGAGCTTGACATAGAAAAAATCTATGGAATTAACTACAGACATGTGACAATGGACAAACTCTCAAGAGATGTGCCAGTGCATTATGTAAAAAAAAAGAACAGAGATATGACTTTACAACAATATTTCAGCAACATATTCAGAATTGATGGCAAGGAAATATTTGTGAGAAAGGAAATTCCCATTAGACTCTTATTATATGACTATGGCTATGACAGCAAGATTATTATGGGATACTGACAATGGAAGAATGGCTACTGAAATTACTGGATTTAACAGGATTATTGAAGATGGAAGATGGAATTAACATTGATAATGGAAGAATGGCTATTGAAATTATTGGATTTAACAGATTTGATGAGATGGATTAAATATTTGTGAGAGAGGAAATTCCCATTAGACTCTTATATATGACTATGGCTATGACGGCAAGATTATTATGGGATACTGATAATGGAAGAATGGCTACTGAAATTATTGGACTTAACAGGATTATTGAAGATGGAAGATGGAATTAACATTGATAATGGAAGAATGGCTATTGAAATTATTGGACCTAACAAATTTGATGAGATGGATTAATCGATATGTTTATTTGGAGAAAAATTGATAGATATATTTCTCAAGGAAGTGAAACCTCTCTTTGACTTTTTGTGGAAAGAATAAAGTAATGTTTATGAGATTTGATGATTAACTAAGATAACTACTGGAGGAAAGTGATTTTGTAATATAATTTAAGAGACAGGATTGTTATATATTGTAGACCTATAACTGATCTGCGACAAATCGGAAGTCAACATTTTATTTTATTGTTTAATTATTTTTGTTTTGTTATGTTTTTGAAAATTTGAATAAAAATTAATGATTAAAAAAAAAGAAAAATTCTGGGAGCAGAATCAACCTTTATATATGGTGTTTATTGATCTGACTAAGGCCTTTGTTACTGTGAATCGAACCGCTCTCTGAAAATTGGGTGCCCTGATAAATTTGTGAATATTCTGTGACTCCTTCATGACAACATGACAGCAACAATATTGGACAACAATGGCTTTCAGAGTGATCCATTCAAAGTCAGATCTGGCGTAAAACAGGGATGCGTCATTGCTCCTACCTTATTTGGTATCTTCATTTCTATGATTCTACACCTTATTGATGGGAAACTTCCTACTGGTGTGGAAATCATATATCAAACAGATGGAAAGCTTTTTAATCTCAGTAGGCTGAAAGCAAAAAGTAAGGTAATGTCAACCTCTGTTGTAGAACTTCAGTACGCCAATGATAATGTAGTCTCTGCACATTCAGAGAAAGACCATCAAACTATCCTAAATGTCTTCGCAGAAGCATATGGAAAGTTGGGCTCTCACTTAATATTAAAAAAAACCAAAGTGCTTCATCAACAGGTGTGAACTAGTCCCTCTTTAGCACCATCAATCCAGCTTAATGGTGTGACATTGCAGAACGTTGCTCTCTTCCCCTATCTCGGCAGCCATCTCTCTGTAAAAGCTGACATTGATGCTGAAATTCAACATCGTCTGAGCTCTGCAAGTGCCGCATTCTCCCGAATGAAGTGTACAGTGTTTGAGGATCGAGATATTCGCAGGGAGACAAAATGCTTATTTACAAAGCCATTGTACTACCGACCTTACGGTATGCCTGTGAAACATGGACCATTTATAAACGCCACTCCCAACTTCTGTTAGAATAGACAAACTTGCATGTTCCCTTGTAAAAAGGGAGATGTTCCCTTTAAGGGATATTTGGGGAAATATCCCATGTACCTGTTTACCATGATGTAACTTCCTAATGGGTGGGATTAGTTACCTGGCTTCTCCTTTGTCCTGGGATTCCTGCATAATCTCCATTACTGAGCTTTTTACCTCTGGGAGAGGCCACATGGCAGATGCTCTCCTTAGAGCATCAGTACCAAAGACTAAAAAAATGGACTAAGACCTCTACTTTTCTTTCATCTAAGCTTGAGCCTATGTTTCCTGAACATATGAAAGGTTGTGAGTAACTATTCTTTATCTTTTTAGAAGGTTGTGTCTGCTGTTATTTGTGCCTAGGGAAAGGCAGGCTGGTTTATATTTTCACTCTGCTGCTTGCGTTTATATCTCTGCTAAGAAAACAGGACCACAAAACTTAGTTCCTATTTCATTTTATATTTTTAAAATACCAAACAACTTCTTGAAAGATCCCACCAACACTGCCTCCGGAAAATTCTGCCAATTACTTGGGAAGACAGATGGACTAATGTTAGCGTTTTGGAAGAAGCAAAGACTACCAGTGTTGAAACAATGATCCTTCAACATCAACTTCGCTGGACCAGCCATGTTGTTCGAATGCCTAATCACCATCTTCCAAAGCAGCTACTTTACTCCCAACTTAAGGATGGAAAATGGAACATCAGTGGACAGCAAAAGAGGTTTAAAGATGTTCTTAAGGTGAATCTAAAAAAATGTAACATGAGCATCAACAACTGGGAAGTCTTGGCCCATGAACATCCCAAATGGAGGTCGGCTATTATCAGAGGTGCTGTGGACTTTGAAGAAACATGAATACAGGGCGAAAGGGACAGACGAGCTAAGCGGAAGGCACGTCAAACAAATCCTCACCACGACCATCTTCCATCTGGAAACCTATGTCCTCACTGTGGGAGGCTGTGTGGATCCAAACTGGCCTCCACAGTCACTTACAGACCCACTGCTAAAGACCTGATCTTGGAAGACAATCTTACTTGGCCACAAGTGATCGTCAATGAATGATGAATGTTGGAATTGCTTTTTAAGATGTTTTAAAAGATTTTTTTTAAAGTTGTTTTGTTTTAACATGTTTTTAAAGATGTTTTAATATATTTAAAGTCTGTTTTTTTAGAGTGTTTTTAGTGTTTTTGTTTGCTGTCCTGGGCTCCTAATGGGAGGAAGGGAGATATATAAATTTAAATAAATAAATAAATAATACATGAAAGTTATCCATTCTTGTAGCCCCAGTACCATAGTGTTATAGCTGAAAACCAGCCCAATACATAGGATTGAATCAGATTTTTCTTTTCCCTATTGCATCTTCAAGCAGTTCCTTAATTATGAAGATAACAACAGGTATTAAGCACTTTTAAATCCAAATCCATTCAAAGCAAACAATTAAGGCAAGGTCTCTCCCACTGAATTTGAAAGAAAAAAAAGGAAATGGACTGCCGACTTATGGCTACCCTATGAATAGGGTTTTCATGGTAAGCAGTATTCAGAGGGGGTTTACCATTTGCCTCCCTCTGAGGCTAGTCCTGCCCAGCTGGCTAGGGCCTGCTCAGCTTGCCACAGCTGCACAAGCCAGCCCCTTCCTTGTCTGCAACTGCCAGCAGCTCCTTGGGACTATGCAGCTTGCCCACGGCTGCACAGGTGGCAGGGCACGTAACCCGAGCCAGTCACTGTGGGGGTGATCTTTAGCTGGCCTTGAGACCCAGAAGACATGAGCGGGGATTTGAAATCACAGCCTCTGGACTCCCAGCCAGGCTCTCCTCCCCACTGTGCTATACCAGCTGTCACCCACTGAATTTAATGGGACTTAAATAGTGCTTAACTTTAACTGGGTATTATTATTGTTGTTGTTTCTTACACTCCTTTCACTCTAAGGTCTCAGGACAGGTCGCAACAATTTAAAATACAACATTTAAAATAGTTTAAAACAAATTACAATCACAAAAATAGGGTGGGTTCTAGATTCCGCAAAGCTCCTTTTCATAAATCTTCCTGCTTCTTGTATGTGCTTGTGGGACCTACATAGTTTGGTAATTATGTATTAATAGTATAAATTAAATAGAATGCAGGCACATTCATACAAATGGCCATTCACTTGCATCCTTACGGGTGGCCTCTTTTAACTAAAAATTAATTTGTATCCTGCACCTTATCAAGAGCTCAGCCAGGTAAAGAACAGCTTTAATTATTAAATTAAAACAGCTTTACCCTGGCCTTCGACACCTGAGATGTATTTTTTTACGACCCACCCTATTTTCTGTGAAGTTGTTTAGGTTGTTTTTAACTGTTTTAATTATGTGTTTTAAAATTGTTGTAACCTGCCCTGGGACCTCTGAGTGAAGGATGGGTAATAATAATAATAATAATAATAACAACAATAATAATAATTTATTTATTTATTTAATTTATATACCGCCCTAAGCCAAAAAGGCTCTCTGGGCGGTGTACATAAGAGATAAAACAAGCACAATATATAAATACAATAAGTATAACAAAATCAAAGATCAAAACAAACAATAACAAAGAACCAACAACGTCAAAATACAACAATAATGAAAATACTGATAAAATACACTATAAAACACAATTTAAAATACACTTTAAAATTCCTGGGAGTATAAAAAGATTTTCACCTGGCACTGAAAGGATAGCAGTGTCAGCGCCAGGCGTACCTCATCGGGGAGACTATTCCACAGTTCGGGGGCCACTACCGAAAAGGCCCTAGTTCTAGTCACAACCCTCCGGGCTTCTCAATGGGATGGCACCCGGAGGAGGGCCTTAGATGTTGAGCGCAGTGTACAGGTAGGTTCATATTGGGAGAGGCGTTCCACCAGGTATTGCGGTCCCATGCCGTGTAGGGCTTTATAGGTCAAAACCAGCACTTTGAATTTAGCCCGGAAACAAATAGGAAGCCAGTGCAGACGAGCCAGAACAGGTGTTATATGAGCAGACCTTCTGGTCCGCGTCAGTAATCTGGCCGCTGCATTCTGGACTAGCTGTAGTTTCCGAACTATCTTCAAGGGCAGCCCAACGTAGAGCGCATTGCAGTAGTCCAGCCTAGAAGTTACCAGAGCATGAACAACTGAGGCGAGGTCATCACTGTCCAGGTAGGGACGTAGCTGGGCAACCAGTCGAAGATGGTAGAAAGCATTCCGTGCCACCGAGGCCACCTGGGTCTTGAGAGACAAGGAAGGATCGAAAAGAACTCCCAAGCTACGAACCTGTTCCTTCAAGGGGAGTGTAACCCCATCAAGAACAGGATGAACATCCTCCATCTGGGCAGTGATGGCACTCACCAACAGCGTCTCGGTCTTGTCAGGATTGAGCTTCAGTTTGTTAGCCCCCATCCAGTCCATTATCGCGGCCAGGCAATGGTTTAGCACGTTAACAGCCTCACCTGAAGAGGATGAAAAGGAGAAATAGAGTTGCGTGTCATCAGCATACTGATGACAACGCACCCCAAAACTCCTGATGACTGCACCCAGCGGCTGCATGTAGATGTTAAAAAGCATGGGGGACAATACCGATCCCTGCGGGACTCCACAATGGAGAGTCCAGGGTGTCGAGCAATGTTCCCCAAGCACTACCTTCTGGTGACGACCCACCAAGTAGGAGCAGAGCCACTGCCAAGCAGTACCTCCAACTCCCAACTCCGTGAGTCTTCCCAGAAGGATACCATGGTCGATGGTATCAAAAGCAGCTGAGAGTTCAAGGAGAATCAACAGAGTCACACTCTCCCTGTCCCTCTCCCGACAGAGGTCATCATACAGGGCGACCAAGGCTGTTTCAGTGCCAAAACCGGGCCTAAAACCGGATTGAAATGGATCAAGATAATCAGTGTCATCCAAGAGCCCCTGGAGCTGGCCGGCAACCACCTGCTCCAGGATCTTGCCCAGGAACGGAACATTCGCCAGAGGTCTATAGTTGTTCAAGTAGTCTGGGTCCAAGGAGGGTTTCTTCAGGAGTGGTCTCACCACCGCCTCTTTTAGGCAGTCAGGGACCACTCCCTCTCTCAAAGAGGCATTTATTACCTCCTTGGCCCAGCCAGCAGTTCCGGTCCTGCCAGCTTTCACCAGCCAAGAGGGGCAAGGATCCAGTACAGACGTGGTCGCCCGCACCAGTCCAAGGATCCTGTCAACATCCTCAAGCTGCACAGACTGAAACACATCCAATAAATGAGGACAAGACCGTGATCTGGATACTTCATTAGGTCCAACTGCTATAATATTGGAGTCTAAGTCCTGGCGAATGCATGCGATCTTATCTTGGAAGTGCTCGGCGAACTCATCACAGCGGGCTACAGATTAATCTATAATATCCCGAGGGCCAGAATGTAAAAGCCCTCGCACAATTTTAAAGAGCTCCGCTGGGCAGGAGAGTGATGACTTAATAGTATCAGCAAAATATCTCTTTTTTGCTGCCCTCACCGCTACTATATACTGCTTAGAACAACCACTTACCAAGGTGTAATTGCATTCATCGGGAGTTCGCCTCCATCTGCACTCAAACCTCCTCCTCTCTTGCTTCATCGCTCTCAGCTCCAAGGTATACCATGGAGCTGTATGAGCTCTGCATAGGAGGGGGCGCATGGGAGCGATCGTGTCAACCGCCCGGGTCATTTCCGTATTCCACAGTTCAACCAGGGCTTCGACAGGAGCGCCAGTCTTCTCAGTCAGAAAAACCCCCAGAGCCCTTTGGAAACCCTCATAATAATAATAATAATAATAAAAAGTTGAATGATCCCCATGCCTTCTGGAAGGTTTTCAATATCAGATTTTGATAGACCGTTAAGAAGAATACAACTGTGCTGGCTGTTCAGAGCAGGTGCAGGAATGGTATTTCAGTTAAAAAAAACCCTCTTGGCTGCTCCTAAAGGTTGTTGTGACTGAATTAAAATAAAGAAAGTAAGCTATGAGGGCTCAAAATCATGTGGGAAAAGCTTGATAACCTAAACTTTGGTGTGTAAGGCTGCTGTTAAGTAACATCATTAAGAAGGTAGCAACCATTTCCATAAGTCTCAGGGCAAACTATTCTTTTAAAAGAGTTTTTAAAAAATAAATGAAATCAGATTAGAAGAAATCTTGGAAGCTAATCGGTTTAGGCCAGATGATTAAGCATCGACTGTTCCATTCAGTTAAATTAAGGGTAACTCCCAGGAAATAAAACTTCTTTAAAAAAAACCCACAGCTCACAACTCAATAGCTTTCAGTGATTTGTGGAGCATGCAAGCCCAATGCATTTTGGAATAATCTGATTTATTTCAAAAGGATGCAGACCTTTATCCAGAAACACCTATTAAGAGTTCGTTTTGATTATGTGGTTTTCAACCTGTGGCCTACTTAGGTCAGAAGATCAAACAGATGAATCAGTCGTGGATTTTACATGAGTGGATCAGTTTTGTCTGTATTTGAAGTCACAGCAACCTCAGTAGAGTTAACAGCTTTATCCTGGTTTTGTTTTCTTTGTTTTTAGCATTTAACTGCGATGATAATCATTCTGAAATAGAACTCCTTTAGCATTACAAACAAAAGTTATTTTCTTAACATAATCACCAGTTTTTGCTTACCTTTATTTTGACTGTTAAAAAGTCTCCACAGTTAACTCTTGATGAACTGTTTTACATGACACATTTAAAAATGCAAGTCTGATGCATATCTGGTTGCCAACTGCTGTCAAAACAACAAGCCTGGGTGGTTTGGGAACCTCGGTCCTGTCCCCATGTTTTTTCCAAATCACAAAGAAATGGACTGGTATTCCCACCCCATCCAGTTTCTCTGTGGCTGTTTAGTTATTCATTGTCCCCCAAGGTTTAATATAATTTAGGTTTGTGCATGTGCACTAAGCACTAGGGTCGCCAGGCTCAGGGCCTGATCTTGTATCTATAGGAGAAGAGAAAGTCAGCCAAGTGTAGGTGTTCTTGCAAGACTGTAACAGGAAAAAACACAAGGTGGAATTCTCCCTTCCCCCTGCACAACTTTTAAAGATACAGAAGACCTCTTGGTTGCCAGGCCTAGCCTCCAAGTGTTCTTCTGTATCTTTAAATTTGTGCAGGGGGAAGGGAGAATTCCACCTTGTGGTTTTTCCCATTACAGTGTTGCAAGAACACTTGCACTTGGATGACTTTCTCTTCTCCTAAAGATACGGGATCAGTCTCAGGCCCTGAGCCTGGCAACCCTACTAGGCACTGTGAGCAGCAGAGACATTTTGTATATGGACACTTTTATCGGATGCATCCACAATTTTAAACAACTGTCATATTCATTGGGCTGCTGTGTTTCTCTCTTGGTCCCCCAACCGTCTTTAGGATTTTTGCTTGTAAGGTGTTATGTACCCTGTTGATGCTGAATAATAATAACTGCTCTCTCTCAGAAGTGAAGCGGGTGGCAACCAGAGAGAGGGCCTTTTCAGCTGTAGCACCCTGTCAATGAAATACCCTCCCCATGACATACTGAGAGTTGGCTCACTTCCTCAACTAATCTGCTTTGCATGGATTTTTCTTCTCTGCCATGAATTTATAGATTGCCCTTGGACTACTGATCCTCAGCCTCAGTGTCCTCCAAATGATTAATTCCTTAATAATATGCTTAATACAGGTGTGTTATACATGTGACAATATGCTTAACATATACACTGTGTATGTTTGAGTTATGGAGCTTGGGTTCTTGATTTGTGCTTGTGAGTGACACACCTGAAGTCTGGACTATGTCAGGTAGATCTGTACTGGTATTAAGTCTGGGTGTACTGCTTACTGGTAAAGGCAGCCAAGCTTCCACAACCAGACCACCAGGTGCAAGGCTGGGGCCATCTAGCATGGCCCCACAACAGCCAATAGTTGCCATCCACACAATGTCTTTGGCATATACATTTAAAGTAGTATTATACCACTTTAACCAGTCATGGCCTCCTACAAAGAATCCTGGGAACTGCAGTTTGTTCAGGGTGCTGAGAGTTGTTACTTTCACTTATTAGAATAAAGGGCTTGTCCTCCCCCCCAATGTCTTACCAGGATGGTAAGCTGGGGGGGGGGAGAGAGAGAAAGTGGTGTGATTTCCAGAGAGCATCTTGTCATGCAACCTGGCAGTGCCACCGATGAGGAAACCACATATGACAGGTGTACGCCTTAGATAAGCCTTTCCCAACCAGTGTGCCTCCAGATGTTGTTGGACCACAACTCCCATCAGCCTCAGCCAGCATTGCCAATGGTCAGGAAAGATGGGAATTGTGGTCCAACAACATCTGGAGGCACACTGGTTGGGAAAGGCTGCCTTAGATGAACACTTCAGATGTTTATTTGAAGGATCCAGCCCATTTGCTGCTGGACTCCACACCCTAACCCTGCCAAACCACACTGCCGATTTGTCTGACCAGATGAAAGAGAGGACTCTGCTCCTGCACCTTTCAAAGATAATGTAGAGCAGGTCATTTTTTCAGAAGGCAGCTAATCATGCTACCGTGGTCTGTCAGAAGTCCCTCTTCTACACAAGTATTAAAATGTCTATTATTGCATCTATTCTCCCAACTCATGACAATTGCTGGGGGTGGGGGACTCTGCATTAGATTTTAGTTCTGATGCAAAGTTTTCCATGTGCGTTTTTCCAGTGTCAGATCCAGGTTTTGGAGGCCCCTTGGGCAAGATGCCCTCAGTGAGCACCATCTCTGAGTGGGCTCCCCTCCTCCTCACCATCGTCACCGCTGCTGAGTCATCTGCACACTCTTTAGGTCTAGCCCACACAAGTGAAAGGTAATCAGAGGATGCTATTCCATTTCCTTAGTGTTGCTGTTGTTTGCATGATTAGAGAAAGAGAACCAGTAGGACTAGGGAAGTTCTGGGGGACCATACTGGGTTTGCTGCAGGAGTGTGGGCCTTGGCAGATGCCCAGTGAGGGTGACCTCTGATGCCAGCCCTATATTTCTCCATGGAAATTGTATCAAAGTCACCCCTGTGAAGGAAGAGTCTATCTCAAACAAAACCCAGCAGCCCATAACAGGAGGCTAATCTAACAATTTCTCACAGCCAGTTTTGTCACACTAGTTACAGTGAATTTGAAACATAATTTAAAAAAAAATCTTAGGAGTGGGAAGAAGGGAAATGTAAAGATGTTCTAGCCATGACAATAAAAATTAGTAATGAAATTACTGTTGTGAGCTCCGGCCCCATTTTTATCCAATAAGAGTAGGTCATGAGCTAATCAATGCTCATTTAGCAGAATGTCAGTAAGATGTAGAACAAATATGGCACAATGTAGCAGTCAAGCCTGACAAGGCCTGAAATTCATTAACTCCTGGTAGTCTGCAAATTGTCTATCACAAAAGAAGCGCAATTGAGAATCATTACCCTAGAGTGACACTCTGTGTTCAGTAAAGGATAACAGCCTTAAAAAATTCCTAATGTTTCTCTGATTCCAATCAGAGCGGGATCAAAACTTTCTCATAATGAAATTGACAGTAAACTCAACCCTTTCTTATGACCTCTTCAAACACAAGGAAGGTTTACGCTTCTGTAGTTAGTGTGCTATAATATCACCAGTTTAGGAAGTGTGTATGTATGTAATGCAGAAACCTCAGCAACCCTGTCAGGTGGGTCAGTATTTTATTGCAGATGGGGAAGAGGAGTTTAAGCTAAGGGGGTGTGCCTTGTCTAAAGTCACCCTGAGTATGTGGCAGAGGCAAGATCCGAGGTGCAAGGGGGGTGCTGTTTCCCCAGCTGAAAATCACACCAGCAAAACTGCTATTTGCCCCTGAAGCAGCTTTGGAGGGGTGGCATGGGGGAGGGGGAAGGATTAAAAACTCTTTCACAGTGCAGTCCCAATATAGATCAGGGTCCCACAGCAGTTGTGAGTTTAAAAAAAGAAAAAGAAAAAAATGCCAATTGCAAGATTCAGAACAGTGGCTTGACATGTGGTTTGACCCAAAAAGACAGCTAGCTACAAGAACAAATTAATCACGAAAACAATTAAAAATGAGGGTGATATTTATGGTCATACTTGCAAAGTTGTAGTCTTTGCAAATTGCAGAATTCATCTGCAGGTGCCCACAAAGAGGAGTGTGCAACCGTTGGCTGGGGAAGACTGTGTTTAGGTTTAGGACCCTCCAGGCATGCACGGCATTTCCTCATCCCTACCAGCATTTGTAAAAGAGGCCTGAAAAAAAAAGTTGTGCTCTGAAGCTATTCTCACTATGGATTCAGCTCTAATCCCATTTTAATCTCAGTGGACCATATTTGGCCCCCAGGTCTGAGGTTCCCCATCCTTGGCTTACATCTTTGCTTCCAGGGAAGAGGTGAAGAAACCACTGTCTCTTGTGCCGGAGTCACTGTTATTACTCTAATTTGGAACCTCTAATTTCCCTGCAGCTCTGCCCTACAATGAATTTGGAGGTAATTTCTCATTTGTTATTTGTCCTACACAAAGGTCATATCTCTGTTTAAAAAGTGTCATTTGAACAGGGTTGTGGGGGTGCAACCCAAAAAGTGTCTCTCTCTTTCTTTAATAGAGCTGTAACTCTGAAACAGGGTATAATACAATTTGTCCTTTTCTGATCCTACTGCTGACTCTGCCTGCTTTCAGCCACACAGTCTTACTTATTTGCTTCAACAGGAGGGAGGAGAGGGTGGATGAAGGGACACACAGGAAAAGCTGTAGCTGCATCTTCCTGCACATCTATTCAACAGGCAGGTATGATAACTGGGTTGTTGTGAGCAGATGAATTAGTATGTGACATGACCATTAGCATAACACTTAGCCTAGCTCTTTGCCATAAAAACCTATTTTAAAATACACACACACAATTTTTTCCTTTTCTGCCTCATCTCCTCATCTCTTTTGTAATTGTTGCAGGCTTTTGTATGCTTTCAATAATTTATTCTAGACTGAGCTAGAAATAGTTTTGATCTGGTTTCTAAGAATATCTGGAGGAAATATATTTATAAGGCTGGCTGAAAACTACACTTGGATATTCCAACTGCAGTGCACACCCTTTGTCCTCTGCTCCAATCAAAACCAATGAAAGCTGTCAAAAATAGAATACAATAATCCCTCATTCTATAATGATTCCAGATTATTTAATGCAGATTTTATAAAGACTCTACAACACGAAAGCACCTAGGACTTCTTCCACTAGTCTTCAGTGGGAAAAATCCAATATGTTTCTATATATCTTCCCCACAGTGAAATATGAATTGTCTCCACATTTGCAAAGGATCACTTTCATCTACAACTCAGTGACAAATTCAGCTATCTAGATTTCAAAAGAAAATATAAAACCTCTTGACTATCATACACACATACCTTTTCAGTACACAGTATGTATTTATTTATTTATTGCCTACCCTCAGACACATTTCTAAACTGGACCCATTTAGAAAATCAGTTTTCACAGTACATATTACAAAGTACTAACACACTACTCTGACTGAAATATGTCTGCTACGCTTGGTAGAATTTATTTGACACTAGACAAAAGAGTGTGCCTAACCTAGCTAGGATAGTCTTTTGCCACCACCTAGTGGATGAAAATAGTTAATAAAAAAGTTTCATTCTCTTTCAGCACTCACTTTTCCCAAAGTGTAGAAAATAATTATCTTTTCTATATAGTTTCTTGATTAATACATTCAGAGCAATGCTTTGAATAACAACACAAATTGGCATACATTAACTTAAGAGAATGTTCTTGGTCCTCAAGCATAAACAACTGTTCCTGTCCCATTCAAATTAATGTATGAAGTCCAGAAATATCTAACCTCATTTCACCTTAAATATCTCATTTCATCTTGAGATATAAGATACTTCTGGACAGATGTTCCATGCTCATCAAGCATGCAAGGTGTTTTGTTTTTTTGCAGTATCCACACAATGTCATTGGCATCAAAACACCAGGCTATATCCCCTTCCCTCCCATTTAAACCAGATTAACCCTTTCTGGGGGAAATCCTATAAGTAAAACAAAAATGCTCTCGCCAACAACCCATTTGATATCTGCACAATGTTATAGGATTGGGAGTTGATCTAGATGATGTCTGTGGGTACCCTTCAGCCTGTGATTGTGTTTTCTGTAAGGATGCAGTTTGTATTGGAGAGACTTGCTGAACTGGTCAAACCAGTTCATTTCATAAGTTAATAGTTCTGGCCAAGCCAGTCTCTGTGTGTCTCTGGGCCTGATGATTGCCCAATCTACATGTCTAAAGACTTGACCAAGAGAAAATGTGTTGCTGTAGGAATGAGGGTAGCCCTCCCCTTCACCTGGTTGGGGCAGGAGATAGTCTGATGTGGAGCTGGGAGCTGAAAAGACATAGAGAGGCTCTCTATCTCTGCTGAACCCCAAGCCATGTCTTTGGGCAGTCTCCTAGAAACCTGATGGAAAAGCAAGATTTATTGGATTGTTAATACTGAGATCCCTTCCATCTTATGCTTAGGTTGCATATATGTGTAAGTAAAACCATATATCCTAAAGACATTACAGTCTCAGCTGACCCTCATTCCAAGGAAACCGAACCCTGGGTAAGTTCTGGAATGTCTAGAAGTCTTTGGAGAGAACAGAGAGGCCCCAAGTAGGGAAGTAAAAGCCCAGCTTGTGCAGTTGCTACAATGGGTTGAGATTGCCCAGAAGCCCAGTGGCAGAGCACCTAGACTGAGATGGCTAAAGAGATGGAGGCAGTGGATGGGCAACTGAAGGGCTTGGACTGTAAGGAGTTGCTGTAAGTAGTGGGGAACACGAATCCTTGACTGTCCAGGAACCTGTCAGCAGGGAAGACTGTGATGTCCCTGTATATATAATACTGTAAATATGGTACGTGTGGGTTTATTAGAGTATATGTGGTAAGTAGACTGAATGAGAGGGGGAGTACCTGGGTTGGAATGTTGATGAGTGTTGTATGATGATTGGCTGAGTGTTTGAAGGTATAAATGAGAGGATGACAGTTGAGAGGAGGTCAGTTGGTTCAGAGGGTTCTGGAGGTTGGTTGGTTTTTGCTTGGTTTTGGAGAGGGTTGTTGGGTGGATTGGATTAGGCGGGTAGTGAGGCAGGATACTGATGACTAAGAAACATAAAGAGTAACACATCTTATGAAACCACACGCTTGTTGACTAAACCTTTAAGTAATCTTGTTATTCCCTGTGTATATAAATAAATATTTCTTGGTTTACCAAAACACCTGATCCTTGGCTGGGTTTACACAGACCGGAAGGGTGGGCAGGGCATATACCAAGGTTGGGAAACATTATCAATGGTGGCAGTGGTGAAGAGATACTGTAACATCATCAGGTATCCAGAGCAACCCAGGGCTGTAATCTCTATAGGCACAAAGATACAGGGGGGTTGAGGCCTGTAAGTGCAGCCAGACACAAAGTAGCAATAAGCCAGGAGGGAACAAAGGCAAAGTCTCAAGGCAATATTGTTTACAGGGAGTGTCTGGTGGTGCTGCCTAGCAAGGGGATCTTGAGAGATCTTTGCTAGAGCTGGTGAGAGAACTGTTTTGAGAGCAGGACCCTGAGGTGGGACCATGACAAGGCGGTGACCACACAGGAGGGGTCCTGATAAAGACGCCAGAAAGATGGAGGTGAATACCAAAGAATTGGAAGAAGAGGAAAAAATGTCTCAGAGAAAAGTGAACTACAGGCTGGAGATGAGCTACTGCGGATAGATTTCTTCACTCCATGTGTGCCAGCCATGGAACAAAAAGTACAGGAGGAAAAGGGGGAACCGTGTGTGAGAGAGGAGCTGCCAATGCCTGGAGAAATGAATGAAATAAAATCCTCAAGTTACTTTGCTCCTTGGGTACCCTTTGATGGCCAACCAGCCCCTACAGTGGGTGCATCCCTTAAGCAAGCTCCAGCACCAAGGGTCATCCAGGGTCCTGTGAGCTTTGAGGGCAGGGGCACTGGGAGAGTTACATGCCTCTGTTTGGGCCCATGATTTACTCTGGAGATTGTGAGAGTGAGTAGAGCTACAATTCTCAGAGTGGTTTAACTATCAATCCCTCTTCCCAGGGAACACTGGAGATTGCAACTCTGTGAGGGAAATAAGGGTCTCCTAACAGCTCTCAGCACCTTAACACACTACAGTTCCCAGGATTCTTTGGGAGAAGCCATGACTGTTTAAAGTGGTATAATAGTGCTTTAAATGTATAGTGGAGATGGGGCCTCGTTTAAGGTATAGGATAGAGTGTAGGTCCATTCTGCTCCTGTGCCACCCACATCTCCATCCCATTTTGATCCATTCCACCAGCACAGCATCAGCAGTTGTGACCGCATATCTTTCATGGCAGTAGTATATCTCATGTTGGGCTAGCATAGCGGGATTTCCATCATATCCTATAGCCCCATTATATATCCTATAGTCCTCGGGAATGGGATTGCACCCTTAATCTTGCCTTTAGAACATTCATTATGTTCTATTAATGTCATAAAGCAGTAGCTTTCTTTGTGTGACCCTTTTGTGGCACTGTTGTTGTTGAGAACAACATTTGAGTACTGCCACACAGTCATAGAAAAAACCAAAACAAAACACCAACCTACTGCTTTGGGGACAGTTGTGTTTTGTTTTTCTCATTTTTATCTAGGTTTCTCTTAGGAAATTTTACTGCATGTTGTGTGTGTGTTTTTATGTAACCATTCAGATATTTTTTATATTAAGTGGTATAACATTTAATAAATAAACAACATGCAAGTCAATCAGGAAGGTTTAAGAATAGCTTAAGACTGAAACATCTTTTCTTTTCTCTCTCTCTCAGAATTAATGAATTGCAACAAAAGTTGACACTTTGGCATTGCTGTGGGAACTCTCTCATAAGAATGATTGGAAGTTTTGATTATCTTTGTGGGATGCTTTACATAATAATAGAATTAACAGGCCCTTCTTGGTAGATCCTACTACTGCAATATAATGAGACAAAGTCCTGACTGTTGCAACATTCAAAATGGTGACAAAATGGTGACAAAAGAAAATAAATTCTCACATATTAATGGAAAGTTGTGGACAGAAGCATATCTATCCCCATCTCCCTCAAACAACAAAAACCAAAAGGAAAAAAAGCTGCATGCACTATGAAAACCTATTTCACTGAAATTGGTCAGACACTGAGTTCAATAATAAAACCATCTTAATATTGCACAAAAGGTCAGGGATAGTGCAGGCCAAACGTACTAAGCCATAATTTCAATTGTCAGGGTTTTGAAAATGAAAGTAATAAATTACAGACTCTTGTCTCATGAAAAAAAAATCAATGCTGTCTCTTCTCTTTCCCACCCAGCTCCCATTGGGTAATTTCTTCTTTTTCCATTCCTGTACATTTTGAAAGAACAGAGATTTGTGAAACAGTCTGAAAATTAGCTATTCATTTCTTTTCACTCTAAAGAAGAATGCAATTGGGAGAGGCTGTATCATCACATGCCAATGGTTCTGTTCCTGTGGGTTAGAGTCAACTCTTTTGAGCAACCTTCCACACCCTAGTGACCTCGAAGATGTTTTGAACTACAACTCCACAACACTGCTGATGAGAGTTGTAGTCCAAGACATCTGGAACGCACCAGATTAATAAAGGGTGCTTTTGAGCATCTCCAGAAGATCCTCTGCCTCTTCTGACAGCTTGCTCCAGATATCCAAGATAGGTTGTTTTTTTCCTTATGTCAACGTACACACCACTTGTCACCACTGGAGACATCTTGAGTGGCAGTGCAGAGGTTGGATAGCTGTTGTGGTAAAAGTGGTTAAATTATTTATTTACCATCTTAATGAGGCAACTAAAAATATGTTCTCTAACTGTTGAACATATACAAAGAGAATAAAAACAACAATAAAACCACAATAAACTTGAGAGACAACTAGCACTAAAACCCTAATGCAAACCCAGCACAATAAAACTATATATTAGTAAGCAACTAACCTTAATAAGTAAGAATACTGGTTATGGTGTATTCAATAAGTCATACTCAGAGTAAATGCACTGAAATCAATGGACTTAGAATCATAGAGCTGGAAGGGGTCTATAGGGCTATCGAGTGCAACCGCTTGCTCAACACAGGAATCCAAGTCAAAGCATTCCCGACAGGTTTCAGTGAGTCCCTACATGCATAAGCAACTAAGAATAATTGTTTATATTACTTAAAGAATAAGTAATTACTTAAAGAATAAATGCAAGAACAATGTCATAAATTAATACGTAAGTCAGTGAACATTTGTGGCCATATCATAGCAAGCACCTCGTCTACGTCATCAGGCCGCATCAACTGAAACCGTTCCCAAGAAGTTGCAGCAGACGTTGCACTGGACACCTCACTGGGGACTACAGTAGATATGGATGGGGCATCAAGACTGTTACGGAGGCAAGCAACTTTACCCTCAAAGTGCCTTGTAAATAATTCACAGTGGGCCTCCAAAGGGTCTAAAACTCAATTTCTTGGAGTTGATGTCAACAGACCCCTAACAATATGGAAAAGCTACACTGGACGACTACTTGAGGATATGATGGAGGCAAAGAAGTGGGCCTTCTTTGCCGCCGTCACTGCCACACAGTAGGCACAGTTATGATGTTTTACTCATACCCGATCAGCTTCACAGCACCCCTTTCGCCACTTGTGCTCTAGCTGTCATCCAGCCTGTTTCATTGCCCTTAACTCACTGGTGTATGAAGGTGCAAACCGGGCTCCACAATGCCGGAGAGAGCACAACTGTGTCAAGAGCCGGACGCGCCTCGCTGTTCCACAGCGTGACAAGGGCTTCAACAGGGTCATCTGCTCTATCTACTGGGAACTCCCCCAGGGCATTCAGGAATCCTGTGGATTCCATTAGTCTCCAGGGGCAGACCATCTTAATCCACCACCTCTGCAGGGAAGAATCAGAGCCATAAGTCTAAACTTCACTAGGAAGTGGTCTGACCACTCTTGTGTGGTCACTCTTTTAGTTACATTACATGTTGCAAATGCACAGATCCTTCAGAGGGAGCTGTGTGTAGCTGTTGCCAAATGGGTTATGAAAAGGTGGGGGAGTCGTGGTCAAAGTACTATGGAATATGTAAATCCCTTCTATAATCTCTCTCTAAAGGCCAGCCCTCCCCCCCCCCAGGAAAACAACATGCAGAGGTAGATCCTGTCTTTATTACTGTGTTCCTGGCCATTTGGAGAGCCATTTCCTTTTCTTTCAGGGAGATAAAAAGAGACAGATACTACGTGGGCTGAGGATGCTGTGTTCTGGTCAATAAGGCAGGTCACAAAGGTCAATGGCTTTAAGCCAAGCCTGTCTGAGAGCCCCCATAAATTTTCATAGGTAGGAGAAGATTTAAAGACTGACGTGTGCTGTCTGAGCAGGATAAAGAAGAAGCACAACATGCCACTCTGTAAGGGAGAGTATCATCTGAAGTTCTATTTAAAATGTTGTTACAGGCTATGCAGCCTCTTTCACATAGGGTGGGTTTTACCCAGTCAAACTTTTTTTTAGTGAATAAGCCAAGACAAATTTGGGAGGGGGGGATTTCCTCCCCAAATTAGAAATTCCAAAAGGTGAAATTAAACCAATGTTAAGAATCAATCACAAAAGACTGATATTCGCATTTGCATTCCTTCAAAGGACTGCATTCACAAGAGACTGATTACACTGATGAAATAATCTACATTTCTATATCTTTCCACACACACCCTTTGCAATTGGAAGACAATAATGGATTTGGAATTCAAGCTACAGAATCACAATAATATATAAAAAATTTAATAAGGATAATCTCCCTGCACACTTATCTTAATTAAGCATGATTATGATCATCATAATCATCACCAATAAAATGGCTGTCACTCAGAACTCTGGCTGGCTCAGGATCCAGAACAGAGAACAAGAAGTCCAATACTGTAAAGCAGGGGTGACTAACCAAACCATCCAGATGTTGCTGGGCTACAACTTCCATAACCCCTGACCATTGGCTATGCTGACTGGGGCTGATGGGAGTTAGAGTCCATGTGGAGTCCAGGGTCCATCAGAGCATGACACTGATTTTATGCCTTCTGCATTAAATTTTACCTTTGTAGTCCCTTTAGTATATATGTGTGTGTGTGTGCATGTGCATGCGTGCACATTATATATATATTGTAATTTATGTATTTTAAATTTATTTTAATGTTTTTGTGATTTTACTATTTACAATTTTATTATGTACATGTTTGATTTTATTTTTGTAAGCCGCCCTGAGTGCCCTGTTATAGGGTAGAAGGGCAGGATAGAAATATTTTAAATAAATGAATAAATAAACATCTGGAGGGCCACAGGTTCTCCATCCCTGCTATAAATTTTCCCTTTACAGGCTGAAACTATTGAGTCAGAGAAGAAGAAAACTGTGACCTCTGAGAGTATTCTCATCTATATCAGTCACTTCTGGTTTATAGCAGTGTGAACCATAAATGAGTATGGCACTAGATCTGGTAGATTTGGGAGCAGGGGAGCATGGAGTACTATGGAGCCAGAAACTGGGTTTACATATAGGGCCCAGTAGAGGAACAATTTGGGGAGAGAACACACTGGCCTAGAATCCTGAATCTTTGAATCTTGGCTATTCGCCTCCATCCTTTCCCTTTTTTTCAAGAAATCAGCCTGGCTATAAGTGGGCAGTCTAAACTAGCTATGCTTCAGAACCTTCCACTGCTAAGAAAGTGGAAACTGTGAGCTTCTTCATTAAGCTAATTCCAATCTTTGAAATTCTTCTCCCCCTTTCACAGTCATTTACATATTAGATTTTTTACAGTTTATTATAACATCAAATATAATTCTTCTTGCTTTTCAGGTACAGCCGCTCTCTCACATATTTAGTTGTGCATTTGTATACATTAGAGGTTGCCAGTTTTTTGGAGCCCATGGGCACATTTGCAAACTGGAGAAACTCTTGGCACCATATATGCACTGCAATCGAACACACACCACAACCTCTTCAATTGGCTAAAGCAGAATACTTCTTTCAAGCCTCATTTCACTGGAAAGAGGGCCAGGGAGGTGTCCCTGTCTGCACTAGAGAAGGCTCTGTGAGCACAAACTGCTTAGAGGTTTTCCACAATCAAGCAATATATAAATCTTATTCAATAAATAAATACAAATAAATGTGCACCTGCAGGCACCCGATTGGAGGTCCCTGATATATGTGTATACTCATATGTAAGCGGCACTGGATAGTAGCTTGCTGAAGTCTAATTTACAAATTTATTATTGCATTTCTATACCACCCTTTCACACTCAGGTCATCGGGGTGGTTTAAAGGAAAAACATAAAGTCATGAAGGGTCTATGTTATGGAAGCTCAAAAAACTTCAGCCCCTTTTGACTGTTGCATGAACATATTTCTGGAACTGATTGATTTTATGCTTGCCAGTCCATCTGCTTCTCCCCCACTTTTGAGTTCAATGATCACCATGTTGGTAGAAGACTGTGTTTAACAAAACATATACAGACAAAGCCAGGCATAAAAGAGAACAAATTGAAAAGTGAGGGTGAACAGCATTGTTTGTAGTTTCAGTTTGTACCTCTGCTTCACACAAAGAAGAATGGAAAAGGCCAGAATCCTAAAAAGAAAAATGGAGAAGAGCTGACATTTTAAGTCTGATATCCCTATTCAGAGGTAAGCCTAATAAAAGTGTAAGCAAACGGTTAACATCCTTTTATTATTTTACTAGTCCTCTTTGTGCATCTCTAGTTATTTAATTATTTGCATTTTTCTCTCTCTACCGTAAGTACTTTTGCACCAAAAGTGGCATACTAAAATAAACAAATTGAAAGGAAAAGAGCAAAATTAAAGAACTCAAAAGTGTGCAAACTATAGATTTAATTTGAAATCAAAATTGGGGGTGGGAAGCAGCAACATTCTAGCCGTAAAATTCTTGCAGTGTCCAACAATATTTGTGCAAAGGCCTTCTAATAAAGCAAAGTCTTCTCTTGCTGACAAGAACTAAACTGGGAGGTAGAGTAGCCAAGCTGAGCTATGTTACAGGATGCGTTTAGTCTGACACTATTTTCAGGTGGGATTCAATCACGTACTGGTACATTCAGCTTGTGCAGTTAGAGTTGATTGGGAAGTCTTGGGCAACAAACTCACTTCCCAAAAAGATCCAACTTTTTGTGATAAGAAAAGTGGCAGGAAAATGCAGTAGAAAGTATGGGACAACACTTGCATTGATGCAATGTCATCTGAGCTGCCCACCAACATATCTATCTATCTATCTATCTATCTATCTATCTATCTATCTATCTATCTATCTATCTATCTATCTATCTATCTATCTATCTATCTATCTATCTATCTATCTATCTATCTATCTATCTATTATTTGATTTATGACCCACCCTTCCTCCCAGCAGGAGCCCAGGGCGGCAAACAGAAGCTCTAAAAACACATCAAAACATCATAAAAACAGACCTAAAATACACCAAAACAAAACAACTTTAAAAACATTTTTTTAAAACGCTTTTAAAACATCTTTTAAAAAGGGTTAAAAACATATTGTTTTTTAAAATATATATATTAAAAAGCAATTCCAACACAGATGCAGACTGGGATAGGTCTCAACTTAAAAGGCTTGTTGAAAGAGGAAAGTCTTCAAAAGGTGCCAAAAAGATAACAGAGATGACAGCTGCCTAATATTTAAGGGGAGGGAATTCCACAGGGTAGGTGCCGCCACACTAAAGGTCCATTTCCTATGTTGTGAGGAACCTTCATCCACAATCAAATCATGGATGAGAGTGGTCTTATTGCGTACTTATTATATTTACATCCTGCCTTTCCTACAAGGAACTGAAGATGGTGTACATGGTTCTCCTTCTCCAGTTGCTATCCATTACATCCCTGTGAGGTAGGTTAGGCTCAGAGACAATGAGTGGCTCAGTGTCACCCAGCAAGCTTCATGGCTGAGTGGGGATTTGAACCTGGTCTCGCAGGTCCGAGTCCAGCACCCTAATGAGGATGAATGCTCATTAAATAGGCAACATCGTCTAATATCCTTGCAAACAAATCAGGATGAATGCTTAATAAACAGGTTGTCTGGAAGCGCTCACAGAGAGCCAGTCCCACTGGGGTCAGGCCTTGCTCATTCATACTCATACACTGGGAGGGGGGGTCATCTTCCTGTTTTGGTGTTTGGTCCCATGCTTGTGGCATGGCATGAACTGCAGGGAGGCTGACTTCCCATTTGGTCTGGTCCAAATCAAAGCCATTCTACTGTCTGTTCTCATCGCTTTTATTTTTCTAATATAGACAACATAGGACAAATCCAAGAAGATCATTTCCTTGATTTGCCACCAGATGACAGTACTTTATTTGCTTAAATGAGAAATTCCCCGTGATATCCAGAGGGAATGACATTCTGCAGATATTTAATGGGAAGAATTTAAGTTTCATTACAGAATTTCTTTGGAATCTCTCTCCCCTCCCCCCCCATTCCATCTTCAACTAACTTGCTATAAGTAAGGAAAGAAAACTGCTATGGATTTGCAGAAAAATAAACACATAAGGAAGCGATGGCTCTATACCTTTGCTTTTGTGGTCAGGTTAGGAACACTGGAGATTGAATTAGCCATTAGCCATTTACTTTTCAAACATCAATGGAAATAACTCATTTGTATGTCTTCCTCCGTGTTACCCTCCCTCGGAATTTCTCACTTTTGGAAAGAAGTAGGGACAGAGGAGAAATTTAATTCAACTCCAATTTAAAGCTAAGTTTATCAAATTCAAACTTTCTGAAACAATATGAGAACCAAAATGCAACAATTCTTTGAAATTCTCACTTATCTGAATTTTGTGATGCAGTCCTCCAACCAAGCAATGTTTACAAAAATGCATACATTATGGGAAAGTGTGCATAAAAATGAGAATATTAGTGAAAATAACATACAAAAACGCATTATATTAGGATAATTGCATCAAAATATGTACATTAGTCAAAACGGCATACAAAAATGTGTTTAGTAGGAAAATTCACCATGAAATGCTAAAGAATTTTCATTTCTTTTGTTTAAAAATCCACAAATTATTGCAGAAATGTGGAAAACTGAAGATTGGAAAAATGAGACTCTGAGAACTGAACCTGAAAGATCCTTTAGTCCCTAGAAAGAAGCTATTTTTTGAAGGGTGATCACGAGACAAATATGCAAACTTTAAACATAGAAACCTACCTTAGAATATGTCAAGCTCTTGGTCTATTTGGCTTAGTATAGTCTTCACTGACTGGCAGTGGCTCTCCAGGTTTCAGAGAAGTGTCTCTCCCAGCCTTACTTAGAGATGCCAGCAACTGAACCTGGGA
Organism: Rhineura floridana; assembly: GCF_030035675.1. Classification (NCBI taxonomy): domain Eukaryota; kingdom Metazoa; phylum Chordata; class Lepidosauria; order Squamata; family Rhineuridae; genus Rhineura; species Rhineura floridana. The sequence continues at coordinate 120,893,195 of NC_084480.1, forward strand.
CCTTCTGCTCTGCTATTAAGCTACAGCCCTTCCCCAACCATGACAAGGTACGTTTCCCAAATCCCCTTCTTTCAATTATTTCTAATATAGCTTCTTTGTGCCCCGTCCCCTTTGGTTGCTGGTTTCCCCCTGTACTTTTTAATGCAAGGATTATTAATTTTACTGCATTTGTTACAGCAGCATGGATTTTTTGCCCATCATTACAACACAATGATGGGAGAAACTGTACTTGTCAGTCTTCTCCCTGAAACACTCATTAAAAGCATTCTTTAGATTCTTTCTCAAGATTCAAACATTTCTAAAGCTTTCTTTAGATTCAAAAGATGGCAACCCTACGGTAAATGTTTTAAAATGTGTGTGCATATGTTAAAACACTGTCCATAAATAAGAACAAATGTTCATAAAAACTCAAAAAAGCCTACTAGGACAAATCTTATGTAATTGAATGGAGTGTGTACAAAGGATTTTAAGAGTCCATATGATCTTATTCTAAGAAATAATTCAGGTTGCTGAAGGACATCTGTAGACCAGAAACACTGGTTAGTTTTTAAACTAGTTCAGTTGTGGGCTTCTATGGAAGTGTGAATTCTCTGCTAGCGAGGCACAGCCTGCTGTTCCTGAACTACAATTACCAAGGTGTGCGTTGTTGGGGATGCATTGAGGGTTAAATCATTTTTAGTCTGCAGAGTGCACATGCCACAAGCAAGAAAAGGCAATAAGAAGTGAAAGTGCCAAAACCCATACTCAGTTCAATTGGTGAATGTAACCTAAGGCAATTGATTTCAATGGGCCTGCTCTATGAGTTGGATATCACCCAAAGAACTCAAAGATATAGAGACAGAAATAGATACCCGTCATATTGCTGCTTCCTGATAAGTCCCCAAACAAGTGAGCTTAGCAGACAAAGTTGAGTTTGAAGGGCAATTATACAACTGTGTAACAAAAATATTTGAAAGGCCTTCAAATAAATGACCTTATGTGCCATTCAAAAAGTAAGTCATGCACCAACAAGCAGGTCAGGAATAGAAAAGTTGTGACAAGAAGAATTTGGGCCCCAAACAGGCATGGAGTCATTGATGTAATGAACATGTGTGTGGTGTGTGGTGTGTGATGTGTGATGTGTGATGTGTGATGTGTGATGTGTGATGTGTGTGTGTGTGTATGTGTGTGTGTGTGTATAAACACACTTACTGCTGTGTTGGTTCCGGTGGGTCTCCTCTCCACCTCTCTTTTCTGAAAACTGGGGCACAAACTCCACCCCTTTTTACTCTAAAATCTGGTTGGATCAAGGTTTTTTTATTCAGCTTCAGACAAATTTTGCAACTGATTAGTAGATCAACCCATTGCCCCTCCAGGTGTGGGCAATGGAAGCACTTTGCTGTAGGCTTAGGCAGAGACAGTGATTGGTTCAATACTTTGCTGTGGGCAGTCCTGATAGGTCTGAAGGCAGAAATAAGAAAGGGAGGTGTGTCCAGCTGAGGGCAGAGTCACTTCAAAATGCAGCCAGAAAAGCCATTCTCTCTGCACTAGTGACTAGTGTGCCCACAGCCTATTTTTTAAGTAAGGAGCAGTCCTCAGGGGGAGGCTGGTACACACTGAAGCTGTGGGAGAAAGGGAGGCATGAACCTTTTGCCCCCACTGTGATCACAGTTTGGATTGGGATCCCCACAGCTGCTCTTTGCATCAGGAAGGAAGTTCCCACAGCACCATAGTATTGGTTGCAATGTGACCAAGAAGGGAGAGTTATAAAAGACCTTTTAAAGTATTGCATACCTCATAGGGTGTTTGGGGGAAAAGGTAGCATACTTCCAACTGTAGTTCTGTCATTGAAGATGAACATTTTTATGAAACATAAAATATAGCATAGATAAGCATAAACCATTCTTAGATGCACTTAAAAAGGATCAGTGGTGACATCAGGGCAGGACTTTGGGGCAGATGCCTATGGTCCCACTCAGTAGAATGAGCAGGAGGGCTCCCAAACGCAGAGCAGCTGCCTAACCACATTTTGAAGTAATACACAATACCATCTAAAGAGGAGGGCACAAGACCATTAAGTCCAGACAATTCAGTTTCCTTAACGTACCACTGGATGCACATGATTGATTACAAACAGTGGAGACTGCCAGCCCCGATGTCAGTGCTCCGGGTTTTAGTCCAAACTGTCAAGGACCTGTCCAAGTGCAGCTCCTTGAAAGCTTATACTAAAACTTGGAACAGATTCACTGCCCCACTGACACTGGAGCCACCAGTCCCCAATGATTACAAATGATATGTATCTCCTTGGCTGAACTGAAGTGGATGAGCTCAAAGAGGCAGTGTCTGAATCTTCTGTAAACAACAAACTGGGTAATGCTAGGCTCTCTATTATCGTTTGATGGACTACATCGTCTAACCCTTCCCCCTCCCCTTTGTTCAGATTGTCAACCAAGCTACCAATTAGATGTAGCAGCAGCAGCAGCAGCAGCAGCAGAGGATAGACATCTTCTGGGACCTGTACTAAAACCAAACTCTTTTCACAGTACAGAATGCTGTAGGAATTAAAGAGTAACAATTAATGTTCCTCATCTGCAGCAGGCTAGAGGACAAAGCCTTCTCTATTATAGATCTGTCATTTTCATGGGAGAAAAGCATGTAGGTAAGCAAAGGGGAACCTAGTATTTGTTAAAGGAGAGGATGCTTTTTTTGTTTATATAGGACTTTGTGATGTGTGTGCTTTCGTAAACAGATTTTTCGATGATCAACTACATCACAACAGTTAGAATCTAATCAGTCAGGAGATCAAAATAAAGCGTGATGCTTAAACCAGCCGAACTTCCCTTGACTACTAGTTGCTTCAGTCATAGGACAGGGAGTAAGGAGCGCACCCATCTGTCTATATTTACACAGAAAAAGCCAATCCCCCCAATCCTGTTCATGCTCTATTCTCTTTCAGCCATTCCTCCTCACATGATTAGCCATTGCATGAGGGGGAGAGTGAGGCCACCCCATCTGCCCTTGCCATCCCATCCCATGCTGTCCATGGGGAGGGACGGATGCCTTGGGGGAATGCTTACAATGGGGAAGCACGCTGAATACACACAGGCTTTCCCCATGATCTGGAATCCTGTTGGGTTGCAGGATCATGGGGGAGCGCATTTGCATCTGGTAGGTATGGGCTCCTACTGGGAGAAAGGGTGGGATAGAAATAAATAAATAAAATAAGATAAGTATCCCCATTGCAGACATTCCCTCCAATGAGGGGAGCAGCAGAGACACCGGGCACTGCCCTGCTCCTATCTCCCATGATTAACTGCCTAAAGGAGAATGCCTGGAGAGTGCTTAGGAGTGACCAAGAAACAGGATGCAGATTATGCAAATGAAGGGTGTGGCTATGTAGGTTGGAGCAAGCTTGAGTTTTAACTGAAGTCACAACTGAGGTGGGTTAAGCCCTTTACCCAGTGGAGTCAGTCATATGGGGAAAAGTCAATGACTGCACTTAAGGAGACTGTTGCAGTGAGGTGGCCCAATGCTTACTGGCAATATCCTGTGCATACCTATATGACCCTTACAATATATACAGCTTTACACACACACAGAGCTCATTGTATTGCTGGGGACTTTGTTAGTTTTTGTTTTTAACGTTTCTAAAATTCTATCACACTTCATTGTTATCAAGCAACAGAATCCGGGATGGTTCTATGGAGATTATTGTAGTCAGGGAGCAGATTTAGCCCCATTCCCAATGAAGTCCAAGTGTACCCCTTTAATTTCTCCCATATAAGTGAACGGTTGCTTACCATTCAATCCTATGGAGAAAATGCTGTTGTGCTGAGGGAATAACCTACTCTCCATCCCTGACATCTGCAACCTAGTCTTCACTCATGCAGATCCCGCAGGGTGGCACAAGATTGCTTCTGTGTGGACTACCTACAGGAGGAGAGGGGAACAGATGATGCTGGCCTGTAACTCCCATCCTCCCTGCCCATTCACCATGTTGGATAAGGCTGGTGGGAGATGGGAACCTCCAGTTCCCCACTGCTGAAATAAAGATAATACTCACAAACATCTTCCTGTCATAATGATGGGCACTTTGGTAATAATACTATGAGTGGGTGCTGAGGACCTCAATCTGTTTGTTCTAATACTAGGATTAAAACAGAGCAATTAAATGGGAGGGAGAGAAGGAGGCACTTGCTTGGCTGTGGAAAGCAATAATATACCATCCCTCAATGTGAAGCTAACCATACAGCTTCTCTTATGCATACTGACCCAAAGAAAGTCTCAGTGTATTCAGTGGGGCTTGCTCTCAGATAGGAATGCAACTTTAGTCAGAGTTCAGATGATCTATTTCTACAATTGAAACAATCAAAAGTTTTCTTAGCAATAATGGTGTTTGGATAAAGCTTTTGGAGGAGGAAGGCCAATAGCTGCAGGGAAATTGTTTCTTGTTAATAGTTACTTACTTTGAGTCAATCACTGGAATAGATTCTCTGGTGTGAGGCCACATTTAATTATGTTGACTTTTCTTTTAGCTTTCATGCCAGAGTTTCCCAGATGGCCACAGTCTTTTTGAAAGAGCGTGTCCATTCCCTTCAGACAACAAAAACGTTTTTAAAAAAATCTGTCTTCCATCTTTATTTGAATCCCTACAGAGATTTTAATCCTCAAATTGTAAACACTGGTAGGAGGGTGAGCAAATCCCAAGAGACCATGGGCAACATTGCCCAAATGTGATTTCAAAAGAGTCTGGTATGATTGTGTATTATTCTGTGGCGTAACCATGTGGCTATATTATGCTTGACTAAAAATCAGACGGGAACAGAAGATCTGGGATTGAACAGAAAGATGAGGTGGCTGCTTTTAAATAAGCTAAGCACTGAAAGTACATGGGAAGGAAGAGATGAGCAAGAAGGCTGAATGAGATGGTCCTATATAGTTGCAGTTCCCCTACATCAGGGGTGAGGAACCTCAGGCCCAGAGCTGTGCCCTCATTTGGTGATTTTGCCTGGCTGGAATGTGTCTTTGAACGGTCATGGTACCTCTTGCTTGCCTGAATGGAAGATGGGCAATGGCATGTGTCTGACCACACACACACATTTGCCAGACTCACCAATGGTGTGTGGCCCCTGGAAGATTGACCCCAAAGGAATGTGGTCCTTGGGCTGAATACTGTCCTCAGGCTACATTCTGTGAAGAAGGGCACTCAAGCAACTCAAGGTCGTCACTCTAACCATCGTATGCAAGGGCTCTTGCAATTGCAATTCTCCTGTGTGAAAGACCTCATATGAATTGTGGGTCCATGAATCTTCAGGCCCAAGCTCATTGCATCATGCAAACAGTTTTTTGTTCTCTCTGCTTTTGTGAATATAATGTGAATATAATGGAGCTCATTCATTTTAATACATGATTTGCCGATGTCAAACTACAGTCTTGAAGAGCAGCTCATGTGTCACCATACAAGCTGAATGTCCCTGTCCTATATGCTTGCCATAGGTGTAGAAACTGTAATCATCTCCACAGAAACTTTATAAGGTACACTATCTGGAGGGTTTTAGAAACTATACTGGGGTCACTCAATGTAACTGTCATTCACAAACTGTGATGACCGTTAAAACTTCCTTGTTATAAATAAGCACTCTTGAAGCATACCGATCTTTTAAAACTGTGTCAGCATAGCACCCAACCACCTGTTGATTTCAAGTTCTAAGTTCTTTGAAGCCCACAACCAGTAAAACCAAACATATCGTTTACCATGATTTTCCTTCACTAGAGCATTTACTATAAATCATTTGTCAAAGAGGTCTATTCCTTAAATATCAAGTATTAGCTAAAAGGCTCTCCCGGAGTTTAAAATTGTTCTCTCTGTTTTTGTCTGCAAGGGTAAAATTGCCATATAATTTTGTTCAGCTTTCAAATGCTGAATGGCTTAAAGTTCAAGAGGAGTAGAAAGCCAATTAACCTGTAAGACTCCTCCACTGTATTCCATTGTGGAAATATCAAGCTTATTTGCAAAGCTTGCTAGTGCATTAGCGCACAAATGATAGGTCATGTCTATTACATTCCCCCCCTCCGCAAGGAAACAAAAGGAATAAAAATGTTCCATGCTCCCCACCTCCCTAGGCGGTGCGATGTTCCAAGGAAAGCTCTACCAGCATTTGTCTTCCTTTTGGACAAGAGATCATTAAAGACTTACAGCGTTCCTGCAAGATTTGGTTTATTTAAAACAGCGATGGGGAATCTCTGGCCCTCCAAATGTTGTTGGACTCAAACTCCCATCAGTCCCAGCCCGTATAACCAATGGTTGAGGATGAGGGGATTTGTAGTGCAGCAATACCTGGAGGGCCAGAAATTCCCAATCTTTGTTTAAGGGTATAGACCCATTTCATAGAGATGCTGACCACTACTGATGGGGCTCATTCTGCCCCACATCTGTTGATGGCACACCCTAAACCATGCCCTAAACTCCTCTGTAGTTACATATTGCAGAGGGGAAAATATGGGTGAACTTTATCTTCTAACTAAGGAACCCCTAATAAGGTCATAATGAACTTCAGGATTTTCCAGAACATTGTTTAGAAATCACTGGGCTAGATTGTTTGGGGCGGGAATGGGTGGACTGAGTTCTCTTCCTTTCTCTCATGTGGCTGCAAAAAAAGCAAATGCTATTTTAGGCTGCATTAACGGAAGTATAGTTTCCAAATCATGTGAACTATTAGTTTCCCTCTATTCGGCACTTGTTCGGCCTCAGCTTGAGTACTGAGTACTGTATCCAGTTCTGGACACCACACTTTAAGAAGGATGCAGATAAATTGGAAAGGGTTCAGAGAACAGCAACAAGGATGATCAAGGGACTGGAAACAAAGTCCTATGAGGAGAGACTGAAAGAACTGGGCATGTTTAGCCTTGAGAAGAGAAGACTGAGGGGAGATATGACAGCATTGTTCAAGTACTTGAAAAGTTGCCACACAGAGGAAGGCCAGGATCTCTTCTCCATCATCCCAGAGTGCAAGACATGGAATAATGGGCTCAAGTTGCAGGAAGCAAGATTTCAACTGAACATCAGGAAAAACCTCCTAACTGATTGAGCAGTACAACAATGGAACCAATTTCCTGGGGAGGTAGTGGGCTCTCCAGCACTGGAGGCATTCAAGAAGCAGCTGGGCAGCCACCTGTCTGGTATATTATACTGTCAGGTATAATGTAATATTATGTATATTAAGAAGATAAAGTTAGATTTTTTTCACTATCTTTTTCAGAATGCCAACTGAGTTGTTCTAGTAAGACTCAGGATGGATTTTTTGCATCATAAGCTATCCTGAGTGATAAGAAACCGTGATGTGTGAGTATGTCTAAATGTGTCCTTTGATGCACATTCAGGATTGTTGCCTGCTAAATATCTGCTATAAAAGCCATGTTTTATCTGCCTTTGTTGTTCTTTAACACATTTTTCTTGATGTATTTGTGTTGCATTTTAAATGTAATTTTATGGCATTATAATATTAAACTGTTGTAATACTGAGCAGTGCATAGGCATTAGAAGGCAGAATAGAAATATCTGCATAAATGAATATTCAGGCCATAATTTTGACTGGGACCCTCTCTGAATCTAAGCATTGTGGCATAGATACTCATGAATCTCTCATATTAAAATTGGGAATAGGTGATTGGACTTTTTTTCAGCAACTAACTAATGATGAAGACATCATTGCCAGTGGTTTTCACACTCATCCCACTATTGTATTTAGTATGCACTTGTTGCAGATTTTTGTTCTTTTCTAAACCTGTTTGACCAGGTATGACAGCGGGGTGTAAGACCTGTGTGCGTGTGTGTACATATGCATGGACACACGCACATCCTCTTAAAAACTATCATCTGTGTGCAAACTAATATAGCACTTTTTCCTGAGTGTTCAAATTATTTCATCTATCAGCCTTGCAGTTAATGACAGCCACTAGAGCAGATACAAGCAGACTTCATCATCATCATCATCATCATTTATTTGTATGCTGCCTTTCCACAGCTGAGCCATGCTCAAGGTGGCTTACAACGTTGAAAAATTACATGATTCATTGTAACAGTTACAAAAATGAAACAAAATATAGTCAAACCAGTCATAAGCAATAAACTAATGAAAACATCTCTATAAATATACAATAAAATTAAGCAATCTCCACATACTTCATAATAATGTCTAACAATAAAAATACAAAGCTATACTCCCTAAAACAGCAAAAGTGCTCCTCTAAAATTAAACCTTGACCCCCAAAAGAACTCCTTAAAAATATATCCCCAGTAGCCTATAGACATCCTGAGCAGCAAGTCTTTCAGGTCTAGTAGCAAGATGGCTTCTCGCTGTCCCGTTCAGAGTGGGATCCAGTGGCATCACTAGCGGGGTGCGGGGAGTGCGGACTGCACCCGGGTGACACCATGAGGGGGGTGACACCCAGAGCGGCCCCCTTTGCGGGGCAGGGCGCCCATGCCGTTGCCCAGCAAAGGAGCCGAGAAGCGCTCTGGGTCGGTGTCGGAGCAGTCAACCCCTCCTCGGAGGCAGGCAGACGGGCAGGCGAGACTGGGAGCAGCGTCAGTGGGGCGAGGGAGGCGCGCTGGCATTCCCAGGCCTGCTTCTCTGGCTGGGTGCCCCTCCAGTGCGTGCCCTCCCAGGGGCATGGGTGGCTGGCCTTGTGCGCACATGCACACATGCGCTCTGCAGGACATTTGGGGGCTCGCCAAGGAGTTACCGCACCGGGTGACACCAACCCTAGTGACGCCACTGGCGGGATCCACGAGGCTGACAGGTGCAATTAAATCTTGTTTTATTAAAGTAATGGATACATTAAAAGCAGTGCGCTTCATAAGAATCTCTACGCTAGCTCACTAGAATTCCCTAACTACACTCTAGACATGCTCTGCAATGTGTGAAGAAAGTTGACTCAGCAGCTTAAACCGGAGGGCTGCAGTCTTAAGTAGGGAAAGTCTTTGATCGTAATCTCTGACTCCTGCGCAAGTCCGACCTCTGTCCTGTCCGTTTCTCGAGGCGTCGCGAGCTGGGTGACAGGGGGCGTGCCTCCAGCAGCTCATCTGAAAGAACCGGCTCCTTAGCAACAGGCTGTAGGTCGTGGGGCGGATACACACTTGGAGGCTTCCTCGAGCCGCTCGGTGAAGGGGGAGTTAATGTACACTCAGAGAGAACCTCCGACGGCTCCTCTGATCCATCTGGGGGTGGCGCACTCTCTTCTTCAGATATCGTGCCATCTGTGGGAATTGGCCCGAACTCAACCTCACACTCGCTCCCAAGGTCTTGTTGAGACTCCACCACTCCTGCGTCTTCCGTGCCTCTTGGCAGCTGGGGAGTCTGAAGTTCATGTCTTTCCTCTCCCAAGTCCTCGTGGGTGAGCAGAGGCTCAACACTCGCCCTTTCAGCAGTTGCTGCTTTTGTCCTTGTTGTCTTGATTCTGGGGAAATTAGTCCTACTTCCATCTCCATGTCCTGGGGCTTGCTCAGCTGCTGCTCCCCGGGCTTCTGCTGCTGCTGGTGGTCCATGTCGGGCAGCAGCTGCAGGAGCTCGGGCTCAGGGGGTCTGGGCCTTGCCTGGGGCAGGAGGAGGAAGAGGAGGATGCGGTGGTGGCTGTTGTTGAGCAGGAGGCCCTGTGCCGGGTGGCAGCAATATGGACCGCTGGAGGAGGAGCAAGAGTTGCTGCTGCTGCTGCTGGCAGTGGGGAGGCTCCGCATCTTGGGGTGGCTGGGCTTCTGCCATGAGGGCAAAGATTTCCCTGTGGACCTCGTCAGGCAGCTGATCAATGTGTCCCTGGGGCACCTCCCAACATGTAGTCCCCAAGAGCCCAAAACAGGCATCAGGGAGAGGATCAATCTCCACGTTGTCGACTTCCTGCTTGACATTTCTGTCACCCAGGGGCTGCTCAGGTTTCTCATCTTGGGCCCACTGGTCCATGGGCTGGACGTTGGGGCTCAGGGAGAAACACTGCCATTTTCTGGAAGCTGCCAGGGCCAAGTCCTCTTTGCCCCTGAGATCACAGTAGGAATCCTTTGGGTCTAAGCAGTCACTGTGAGCAAAAAAGGATTCCAAAGAGTCCTCATCCTCCTTCGTAGGCTGCTTTCACACATGGGGCTGATTGTGTTAGTTCAACAGATTAAAAAGGTAGCGCTTCTGTCCCAATTTCTAAAATCCCTTTCACACTGCAGTACTTGTTGCATTAAGGAACAGCAGCTTTTTCAGCCAATATACCTGCATTTTGCGCAACTGTCTTTCACACGGCTTGTTTTCGTCCCTCACCCATTATACACATGTGCACTGTTCCCCACTGTATAGGAGGTCTAAGATCTCATCCCATCACCAGCAAAGCCCTTTCCCTTTAGGATCTGACTTTTTAAATTGTTTTAGTTGTATCACAACAGGGGTATGTGTGGGAAATGCTGCTGCTATCTGCACCAATGCCGGAATACCGGTACAACGTTCATCAGGCAAAAAAACCCAAACACCCATGTGACTAAAGGGCGGGAACACACTGCATGCTGGGATGCCTGTCACATGAGCAGCTGCAGCTAGCAATAAATTCCTGCAATCTTCTGGGTTCCCAGCCTTGCTAACGGATTATTTCTGGTATCATTTGTCAGGGAAATTAGCGCTAAACTTCCATTACATCCCACTAGAATTCTGGAGCTAGCTTGTGCGTCGTGTGAAAGATCGAATATAATGCGCAAATTACCAGGTAAGAAATCATCAGAATAATGGAATAAAGTGCAGTGTGAAAGCAGCCTTTTTCATTTCATCGCCTTTTGCCATGTCAGCTGCACATGTCGACGGGTGGATTTTGCTTTGGAAGTAGTCAGTGATGCTCCTTTGGTGGCCTGCTTCTCCAGCTGAGACTCTGTGATGCTTCTTAATCTGGAAAGTCAGATAGAGGCCTCTGTTGACATCTTGGCCGCCTAGTCACCTTTGCCCAAAGGGTTCAGAGCCTCGCAGTCGCTGGCTGTTAGGCGGAGCTGCTTATAACATCTCACTTGCTATGCGCCTGGGAAATTGAGCCAGCCACCCAGGCTTCAGGCTTGAGGGATCTTTCTTCTGTACCAATGACAACCAGGTCATGATGCAAAATAGCAGCTTAGGGGAGAAGCCAGATGCAAAATGGTGGCTAGGGGGTGGAGCAAATTTACCCCATGAGCCATGCCACCCTAGGCTCCTTCAGGAGGAAGGGCAGGATATAAAAGGAATAAATGATAAATGATAACAATACATTGGGATGACCTTCATATGCATGTCATCTGGTGCATGGTCTGAAGGCACATGAGGCCACCACTTTGTTGAAGCTAAGCAGCTCTTGCCCTGCTCATTGCCTGGATAGGCGACTATCTGGAACTACATGTACATTGCCTTGGGTTCCATGAAAGAAAAAATACAGGATATAAATATAAGAATAAATAATAAAGCATATGAACACAAATTTACATCTGTGTTACTATAGGAGTTATAACTGTCTAATTTAGGGGGGAAAGGCCTTGTTGTTGCTGATGTTTTTTAAAAAAATGGATGTCAGAAACCCCTGCCAATCTGCATGAAGTCATTAAACAATCTACCAGAAGATCCCATTCTACTATCTGTCCATCCCTGAACTGGAGTATATGCTGAGTATGTATGGACAATATTCTGTACTACTGTCCTTGATTACAAATTTGTTTTCAGGCCCAATTCAAAGTGCTTTTTTGATCTTTTAAGTCCCTGAATGGTATAGCACCAAGATATCTTTGGGGCCATCTCCAGTCATAATCTCAGATACTAAGATGGATACAAGCCCTTTCCCATTCCCTCAGCTATCATCTGAAGTACAGCAGATCGGTATGTGGGATAGGGCTTTCTCAATCACAGTGCCACAACTGTGGCACTCCCTTCCAAGGGAGACCCACCTGGCTCTGTTATTGCTTACCTTCCCACTGTGTAGTAAAGATATGCCCTTTCAATAGAGCATTTGGGAAAGGACCCATTGGTGATTCTATATTGAGTTGGTATCTCTATTGGTCTAAAGGGCTCTGTTGTGTTCAGTGTTTTCCTGATTTTTTGGGGTGGTGGTGGAAGATATGTTTTAGTGATTATTGTTGTTTTAAAGTGGACCATTAGCCACTTTGGAGATCTTTTTAAGATAGAAAGTAGGATAAATATTCTTAGCTCCATACTACAGGGCGGTGGTGGTGAGGGATTGTGTGTTGCCTAAGGCAACCCACTGAGTTTGTAGCTGAGAAGAGTTAAATCCACACTTAGCATGTAGCACCTAATTAAGCCCATCAGGCCTCCCCATTTGACTCACCAGTCTGTTTTGGCCAAGTAATGCCCACCTACCCTACACCTGATGGCATAGATGATGTCAGGTTGGGGAGGATACGTTGTGGTTGGGCCAAAGAGAGGTTTGCAGGCACCATTGGTGATGCCTGCAAAGTCCTTTGCAAGATGTTTTGAAGCCCCAAATATCAGCTGATTGTGCAGGGTTCTCTGCAAGCACCAACAATCAGCTGGTTCTAAGCGTTTGAGGAGAGCCCTGGACAGGCAAAACTCCAACAATGAGCTGGGGCTCAGGACTCCCTAGTGCGTGGCAGGAAGGGGCTTGGATTCAAAGGACTTCCTCCAGTGCTTTGAATACAAGCTGTTTTCTATGTGCTCTGGTTTTAGGAGCATTGTCCCCTCTGCAGAGACTTCAAAGCGGCTCTCTGAAACTGATGTTAGTGGTTACAGGGAGCCTCTTTGAAGATGCACTCCTAGTGCCACTCATCTGATTGATGCCGAATGCATGTCTTCAAAAGAGGTTGCTGTAACCACCAATCAGCAGTTAAAGCAATCTTCTTTGAACTTTGACAGGTATCAGTCACCTGATATCATTAATAATGTCAGGTGATTGAGAGGTAAGTGGTCCTGACTCCCTGTCAAAGTTGGCCTGTGGGGGATGGAGAAGGTAAGAATCTGGCCTGCTGGCCAGATCCAGTACTTCACCCCAAATGTAGGTCATGCTCTTAATCCAGGGATTGGGTCCTGTGGCCCTCCAGATGTGGTTGGACTTCAACTTCCATCTGCACCAGTTGGCTTGGTCAATGCTTAGGCATGATGGAAGTTGAAATCCAACAACATTTGGAGGGCCACAGGTTTCTCACCTTGTCTCAACTACTACACTGCATGAGCTCTCTCTACAAAAGCAACAAGAAAAAAACCCTACTCATTCAGACTAGTATCTGACTGGAGTTCTTTCATATGTACATGGATTTAATGTATTAGTTTACCAAATCTGTAATGAAGATGGTGTTCTCAAATGAGTTTAATTAAACTCAGTGGCATGATAATATGTCACCAACGGACACTTTCAGCATGTTTTCTGAAGATGGAAAAATGTTTATGGAGCATCTACTTTTATCTCCCTTAAGCCTAAAAGGGAATATATAACAACAAATGCACAAACTGCTATTCTTAAGTGGGTCCCTGTCGTAAGATTTGAACCACAATATGTTAATATTTTATTCTATATAGTACAGATAGTACTATTACAGGAAATAGTAGTGATTAATCAGCCCTTGGACAGAGTTCATTACGTGCTCCAGATACAAACGAGAGATTTATGCTGGCGAAGAAAATTAGACTTGGCTGCAAAGATCAAGCAATCTGTTGGAAGCAAATTCCATCTTTCTACCAATAGAGCAATTTCATTGGAACAGACGGAAGCTATACATAGAGTAGTCTGTTCATTTGTATGACATTTCAGTCAGAAAGGCCCAGATATTCAAGCCAATTTCTCTCCTAATGGTAATTACCTCCTCTCCCTGTGTGCTGTGGGGATGATCCCACTCTCTCCCCTGTCTGGTATTTAATTTTAAACACCCACAATGTGATTGCTAATCACGTCATTAATGTTAGATGCAGTTAGGCCCATGATATCCACAAACAAAGCTAAGAGTTTAAAAAGATGCCCAATTCCCAGTTCAACATCATAATAATGATCGTGGCTATGAGTATACTGTGCTTAGCTGAATTCCATGAACTACATTAATTAAGAAAATATGCAAATTTGCTTGTTTTGCATGAAATCATATGACTGATTTATTCTGGTTTTGTTATTGTAATGAGGGGTGAGAAGCTATGTAAGGTCCCACATTTAGCAAACACTGGAAACCTTATTCCCCTACCTCTCTTGCTTCTGAGATTTAGAAATCATTAATTTTCAAGCATATCTTCATAGCCATAAGGTCTAGAAATTTGCTTTAAAAAATAAAGCCAAAATTATCAGGGAGCCAGTTTTCAGACCAAACACCATATTCTGTGATTCCTTAAAATCATGGCATACTCACATGATGGCTACGAGATGGCTACAATCTCATGTATATGTACTTCAGAATAAGCCCCAATAAACTTAGCAGGACATACTTCTGAAGGTTTCAGATTCATCTGTTAAATTCATATAGTGGTTTCCCTCATGGTTCAAAGAATATCCAATCTATTAACTCAGTAACAACATCTGACTGTGTAAAGCAGTACAGTATTAACATAATCCCCTTATTACAGAGGGAAAGTTGAGGGTAAAGGATAGTGGCTTACCTACGGTCAGTAATTTCATGGATGAGATGAGAGATTTAAGTCAAGAATTTCCTAGATGTTTTTATTGGTTTTTTAATTTTATTGTGTTTCTGTGTGTTGACAGCCACCGTGAAGTAATTCTATGAAAAGTATGGCTTATAAATACTTTAATAAACAAACAAACAAATAGCACCTGATCTGACTTTTTTTTAAGGGTTTCTTAAAATTAGGCTTGTGGATCTAGACCAGCCTTTCCCAACCTTTGGGTCTCCAGATGTTGCTAGACTAAAGTTCCCATCATTCCTGACCATTAACCATGCTGGCTGCAGCTGATGGGAATTGTAGTCCAACAACATCTGGGATCCCAAAGGTTGGGAAAGGCTGATCTAGACTGTATGCGTGAGATAACTTAGACCCAGGTATTTGAACACTGCATTTGGACTTTTAGAGAGCATTAATGTATGGATGTGCCAGTATCTGCTGTCATTCAAGTATGAGCCATGAAGGAGAAAACAAAGAGAAGTATTTTATGTTTTGTCTGAGACTCACAGTACATTTGTGTTGGTCTTTATTGGGTCAACCGTACTGTATATAGAAGAAGGTAGAAATCAAAATGGAAGGCAGGTTAAAATTTTCCCATCCATGCCACATGTTGTCACCAGGCCTGGTCAATAAGAATATTTTATTTATTTATTGAAAATATTTCTATCCTGCCCTTCTACCCTATAATAGGGCACTCACGGCAGCACACAATAAAATCATACACAATAAAATCACAAAAACAGTAAAATAGATAAAAATACATAAAATACAATTAAGAAATATAGGGGAGTGATATTCAAAGGGACTAAAGAGGTAAAAAACTAAAAAGGGGAAAACATAAAATCAGTTACAAGCTCCACCTTTAGTCCTTCCCAAAGGCTCTCTGGAACAAGATGGTTTTCAGAAGTCTCTGGAAAACCATCAGGGAGGGAGCAGAGCGGGCTCCTTGGGGTAGGGTATTTCAGAGCTTGGGGGCCATGGCTCTAAAGGCTCTCTCCCACATGCCTGCCAGTCTGTCATCTTTCATTCCAGGCATGCAGAGGAGACCAGAGGCAGATGATCTTAAATCTCGGGCAGGTACATATGGGAGTAAGTGGTCCCTCAGGTACGTTGACCCAGGGCTATTTAGGCCTTTAAAGGTCAGAACCAGCACTTTGAATTGGGCCCAGAAACAAATTGGGAGCCAGTGGAGTTGATAAAGCACAGGGGTGATAGATAACCCTAGAGCAGTTTTTTCCAAAGCTTTCTAGTTTCACTGATACTTTTCTACAATGAGATGTCTGCCACCTTCCACCCCTTTACATAGGCAGTAGAAACTTTGTAAGTTGCAGAGGATGCTGGAAAGTATTCTAGGATACACACTTTGTAATAAGGCACTGACTAGGCATATTAGTCCTCAATAGCACTCAGTCATGAACTAAGGGCAGTATCAGATTCTTTTCAGCTCTGGATCCTGTATTCAAAAGCAGTGAAAAATAGAGCACATTGCCAAGGCCTCATAAACCAAGAGCATAAAAACAAATTGGGTAGTTTAATTTAAATTCAAATTAAAATGATAATCACTAGTGATAATAAACCTGTAAACAATGCTGAGTTTTATTATTATTTATACAGAAGCAAGGGCAGCATAAAGATGAATGAAAGGCTCAGGGACTTGCATTCACTCTGGCATATACACAGCAGGGCACAGTTCACCAAGGACCAGTCTGGAGCAAGCTTTCTAGGGGTCCAGCAGGGCTCAGTGAATTGCACTCGGCAGAGGAAAGAGGAGGCATTAAAGAAATATCTATTACAGATCAATTTGCTACACCGTGAGTAGCACACAGCTATGGGAAGCAAAATATTTTCCACGGTTATATTTTCCTGCAGGAAATTTTCCATGTTTAGAAATGCATAATGAATGAGAAGAATACATGTCAGATTGGGCAACTGGAAAGTTTGCAATACCAGTAAAGTATAAAAATCAAAGGTATAATTATTTTTTCAGGGGACTGTCCCTAAGAAGCACATATTTATGCACACAACACTTCTGTCATGAACACATGGACACAAAAGCATACTAATTCACTACTAATGAATATTTTGAATAAATTGACAATCAGTTTAATGAAAAAATGTTTTTTCTAGTATATCTTTGACCATAAAGAACAAACATCATCCTGGTTTTTAAACTGGGGAATAATGGGTAATTATGGATTCAATCAACACAAGCAGCAGCAATTCATTACTTTTGGGGGGAGTGAGTGGATAATTTCTTTACATTTTGATTGTAATAGAACTAGGAGTAATTTTATTACTTTTGAGGAGTAATTGTAATGTTTCCAGAATTACTTTGGGGCATTACTGGGGGGGAGGGGAAGTCTTCTGCTCCTCTGACTTGTGGATGAAAATCATGTGCCTCACACTGTGCTTCTGTGCAGCGTCACTCTTCCCTCATGCTCTGTGGGTGGGTAGGAGGCGACGAGGGAGGAGGTGGAGAGTGAGACGGGGTGGAGTGGAGAAAACAATTGTTTAAAAAAATGGATGGTGATGGTGAAGAATGGAGTGGAGGGGAAAAGCAGCTGGAGGGCAAGAACATGGATAAAGGAGGAGGAGGCAGCAGAAGAATGGAGATAAAGAACTGTGGAGATGAAAGATGACAATGTGTGTGTATGTGTGTGTGTGAATACTGTATTTGCACTTGGCACACAAAGTGGCCTCCACCACCCTCTCTGGCTACTGTGCTGCATTTGCATCTCAGGAAAATGTTTGCTTGGGTGAGTGTCCCTTAGTGGGAGGTGGTTAAGTGAGAGAGATATTGTTTGCTGGCTGGGGGGGGGGTTGCACTTGGTTTGACATGCAAAGAACTGAGTAATAATAAAATAATAATAAATTTTATTTGTTAGTCGCCTATCTGTCCAAATTAACGGACACTCTAGGCGACTTACAACAGCATGATAAAATACAACATACAATCTAAAAACACAATCATCAATTAATCTAACATCAAAACATCAATTAATTAATATATCAAAAAGCTAATCCACCCCAAAATTCTTGTAGGCCTGCCTGAATAGCCAGGTCTTTAGAGCTCGGTGAAAACCCATCAGGGAGGAGGCATGTCGAAGATCATAAGGGAGAGAATTCCAGAGGGTGGGGGCCACAACTGAGAACGCCCTCTCTCTGGTCCACACCAGCCTAGCTGTTTTGACCGGTGGGACCGAGAGGAGGTCCTGTGTGGCTGATCTTGTAAGGCGGCCTAATTGGTGATACTGGAGGCGGTCCTTCAGATAAACTGGGCCGAAACCGTATAGGGTTTTAAAGGTCAACACCAACACCTTGAATTGGGCCCAGTAAACCACTGGTAGCCAGTGTAGATCTATTAACACTGGGGTGATATGATCCCAGCGACGGCTATGCTTAATTAAGCGTGCTGCTGCATTCTGTACCAGCTGTAGTTTCTGGACCGTTTTCAAGGGTAACCCCACATAGAGCGCATTACAGTAGTCTAAACGAGAGGAGACCAGGGCATGTACCACCTGTGGGAGCAGATGTACAGGAAGGTAGGGTCACAGTCTCTGTATCAGGTGTAATTGATACCAAGCCGCCCGGCTCACTGCTGAAACCTAAGCCTCCATGGACAGCTGGGAGTCAAGAACAACCCCCAGGCTGCGGACCTGGTCCTTCAGGGGTAATTTCACCCCATTAAGGACCAAGTCGATGTCTCCCAACCTTCTTTTGTCACCCACAAGCAGCACCTCGGTCTTGTCGGGGTTTAGCTTCAGCCTGTTTTTGCCCATCCATCCACTCACGGACTCCAGGCACTTGGACATGGTCTTCACAGCCAACTCTGGTGAGGATTTAAATGAGAGATAGAGCTGAGTGTCATCTGCATATTGGTGACACTGCAGCCCAAAACTCCTGATGATGGCCCCCAGCAGCTTCACATAGATGTTAAATAGCATGGGGGAGAGGATAGAACCCTGTGGCGCTCCACAATGAAGAGGCCAAGGGTCTGAAACCTCATCCCCCAATGCCACCCGTTGGTATCTGCCTGAGAGATAGGAATGGAACCACCGTAAAACAGTGCCCCCCACTCCCAATCCCTCTAGACGATTTAACAAGATACCATGGTCAACGGTATCGAAGGCCGCTGAGAGGTCGAGGAGGACGAGGAAGGTATATTCTCCTCTATCCAACGCCCTCCTCATATCATCCACCAGAGCGACCAAGGCTGTTTCAGTTCCATGTCCAGTCCTGAAGCCCGATTGGAATGGATCTAAATAATCTGCTTCATCCAAGTGAGCCTGTAGCTGTTTGACCACTCGCTCTATCACCTTGCCCAAGAATGGTAGATTTGAGACTGGGCGAAAGTTGTTCAACTCTTGGGGATCCAAGGAGGACTTTTTCAAGATGGGCTTTATCACTGCCTCCTTGAGGGCTGATGGCATTGCACCCTCTTCCAAGGATGCATTTACCACTGCCTTGATCCCTTCACCCAGTCTTTCTTTACAGCTCAAAATGAGCCATGAAGGGCAAGGATCCAGCAGAGAAGTGGTTGGTTTCACAGTACCAAGCACCTTGTCCACTTCCTCAGCGAGGAGAGGCTGAAACCGATCCCACCGGACTGGTATGCAACTGGCCGACTCTGGTCCACTTCCTGTATACACGGCGTACAGAATCGTGCTCTTCAGGCGCTCGATTTTATCGGCAAAGTGTTTGGCAAATGTGTCACAGGAGGCTTTAGAATGTTCCATAGGTTCCTGAGCAACTGGACCGACCAGGCTTCGGACCACCTGGAACAACCTCCTGGGACAATACTCTGCCGACGCAATGGAGGCAGCAAAGAAATTCCTCTTTGCTGCCTTTGTTGCCACCTGGTAGGCTGCTATTGCTGCTCTAACCAGTGTCCGATCGTCTTCAGTGCAAGATTTCTGCCACCGGCGCTCTAGTTGTCTCACCTCCTGTCTCAGACCCCGCAACCGTGGTGTATACCAGGGTGCTGTCTGAGTTCTATTCAGGGGGAGAGGACGTTTCGGAGCCACCCGGTCTACCGCCCTATTCCACTCCCCCACCAGGGTTTCGACCGGGTGTCCTTCAGTCAGCTCCAAATCCCCTAGTGCATTCAGGAATCCCTTAGATTCCATCAGGCGTCTGGGGCGGACCATCCTAATAGGTCCTTGACCCCTGCGGAGGGTGTGCGGCATTGAGAGGTCTATATTCACCAGATAGTGATCTGACCATGACACGGGGTTAGAAAAAGCAGCCCCCATTTTCAGAGCACTTCCCTCCCCTCAAGGTCAATAGCATGACCGGCTACATGGGTGGGCCCTGTATTACTAAGGTGCAGTTCCCAAGAAGTCATGGTTTCAATGAAATCCCGAGGGGCTCCCATGAGAGCGGTCTCAGTGTGCACATTGAAGTCCCCCAAAACCAATAGGTTGGGGGAGAGCAACCGCACAGCCGAGACCACCTCGAGCACCTCGGTCAGGGAGTCTACTGTGCAGCGGGGTGGGCGGTACACAAGTAGAATCCCTAAACTGCCCTTTGGGCCCAACTTCCAGTACATGCAATCAACAAACTTGGTCTCATGGAGGGGGGGTCTGGTGAAAACCAAAGTAGTGGCCTCTGCCTCCTTCCCTACCTTCCTTACCAGCACAGAGTCCCTTACCACTTACCACTTATCTTATGGATAAAAATAATTATTCGACTACCGCTGTATGTGTGTGTTTATTTTTAATGTTGTTTTAGGCTACTTAGATGTGCAGCAGCACCTTGTAGGTGTTTTTTTTTAAGTAACTGAAATGTAATTGTAGTGATTACTTTTAGAAAAAGCAATCAGTTACTTTCAGGGCAATTGTAATTGTAACAGTAATCATTACTTTTTGGCCATGTAATTGTAACTGTAATTTATTAATTTTTAAAAGTAATCTTCCAAGCTCTAAGTAGAGCCTTTAGCAACCTGTAATAGTTAATGTGGGTGTCATGCCGTGATCTTTAATATGACAACAGGGGCAATACAATCCTGTCCCCACTTTTCTTGGCAAAATTATGGAGGGTATATTCAGAGCTTGGAAAAGTTACTTTTTTTGAACTACAACTCCCATCAGCCCCAGTCAGCATGGCCACTGGATTGGGCTGATGGGAGTTGTAGTTCAAAAAAGTAACTTTTCCAAGCTCTGGGTATATTACAGCTGTACTGGTTTCTCCCAGCACTAGGTAGTAATAATAATAATAATAATAATAATAATAATAATAATAAATTTAATTTCTGTGTCGCCTATCTGGCCAATGGCCACTCTAGGCGACGTACAACAGTTAAAACATAATATGATAAAATACAATACAATGATAGAATATAAAAACAATATAAGAACAATACAGCAGCAGACAATAATATTAAAACAGGGTAGGAGGCATTCCAATCTTAGTAATTAACCCTCCCCGGAAATCCCGAAGGCCTGTTGAAAGAGCCAGGTCTTTAAGGCTGTACGAAATGTATTTAGGGAAGAGGCATGCCGGAGATCTTGTGGGAGGGAGTTCCAGAGGGTGGGGGCCGCCACTGAGAATGCCCTCTCTCTAGTACCCGCCAATCTAGCTGTTTTTGTCGGCGGGATTGAGAGAAGGCCCTGTGTGGCTGATCTTGTCGGGCGGCATAATTGGTGGCGTTGAAGGCGCTCTGTAAGGTAAACTGGGCCGAGACCGTATAGAGATTTAAAGGTTAATACCAATACCTTGAATTGGGCCCGGAAAACAACTGGAAGCCAGTGTAGATCGAACAACACTGGTGTGATGTGATCCCGGCGGCGACTGTTCATAAGTAGTCGAGCCGCCGCATTTTGTATAAGTTGTAGTTTCCGGACCGTTTTCAAGGGTAACCCCATGTAGAGCGCATTACAGTAATCCAAATGAGAGGTGACCACAGCGTGTACTACCAGTGGGAGCTGATGAACAGGAAGGTAGGGTTGCAGCCTTCGTATGAGGTGTAGTTGATACCAGGCTGCCCAGCTCACTGCCGAAATCTGAGCCTCCATGGACAGCCTGGAATCAAGCACAACCCCAAGGCTGCAGACCTGGTCCTTCAGGGGTAAACTCACCCCACTGAACTTCAAGTTAACATCTCCCAACCTTCCTTTGTCTCCCACAAGCAGTACCTCAGTCTTATCGGGGTTCAGCTTCAGCTTGTTCCTTCCCATCCATCCACTCACGGATTCCAGGCAGTTGGACAAGGTCTCCACAGCCGACTCTGGTGAAGATTTAAACGAGAGATAGAGCTGAGTGTCATCTGCATATTGGTGACACTGCAGCCCAAATCTCCTAATGATTGTCCCTAGCAGCTTCATATAAATGTTAAATAGCATGGGAGAGAGGATAGAGCCCTGTGGCACACCACAGTTGAGAGGCCAAGGGTCTGAAACCTCCTCCCCCAATGCTACTTGTTGATACCTATCGGAGAGAAAGGAATGGAACCACTGTAATACAGTACCTCCAATTCCCAATCCCTCCAGGCGATGTAAAAGGATACTGTGGTCGACAGTATCAAAAGCCGCTGAGAGATCGAGGAGGACAAGAAAGGAGAATTCTCCCCTATCTAATGCCCTCCTCAAATCATCTACCAGAGCGACCAAGGCTGTTTCAGTTCCGTGACCAGTCCTGAAACCTGATTGGTATGGATCCAAGTAATCCGTTTCATCCAAGTGTGCTGACAACTGGTTGGCCACCACTCGCTCAATGACCTTGCCCCAAAATGGTAGATTTGAAATTGGGCGGAAGTTATTGAAAACTTGGGGATCCAAGGAGAGCTTCTTCAGGATGGGCTTTACAATTGCCTCCTTGAAGGCTGATGGCATCACACCCTCTTTCAAGGATGCGTTTACCACCGCTTTAATCCCCTCGCCCAATTTCTCTCTGCAGCTCATAAGGAGCCACAATGGGCAAGGATCAGTTAGACAAGTGGTAGGCTTCACAGTTGTAAGCACCTCGTCCACATCCTCAAAAGGGAGAAGCCAAAACCGATCCCAACTTACTGGCATGCAACTGGCCAACTCTGGTTCATTCACTGAATCCACGGCGCACGGAATCGAGCTCCGCAAGTGTTCGATTTTATCAGCGAAGTGCTTTGCTAATATGTCACAGGAGGCCTTTGATTGTTCCAAGGGTTCCTGAGCAACTGAACCGACCAGGCTTCGGACCACCTGGAACAGCCTCCTGGGACAGCATTCCACAGACGCAATAGAGGCAGCAAAGAAAGCCTTCTTTCCTGCCTTTATTGCCACCTGGTAGGCAGCTACTGCAGCTCTAACCTGTGTCCGGACATCTTCGGAGCGGGATTTCCGCCACCGGGGTTCTAGTCGTCTCACCTCCTGTCTCAGACTACGCAACCGCGGTGTATACCATGGTGCTAGCTGAGTTTTATTCAGGGGGAGAGGACGTTTCGGAGCCACCCGGTCTAATGCCCTGGTGATCCCATCATTCCACTCCTTCACCAGGGTTTCGACCGGGCGACCTTCAGCAGGTTCCAATTCCCCTAGCGCAGTCAGGAATCCATCCGGATCCATCAGGCGCCTGGGACGGACCATTCTAATAGGTCCTTCACCCCTGCGGAGAAGATCCACTCACTTGCCCTCAGCATGGTATAGACTCTGGTTAAAACTTCAAAACTTTTGTTCTCATGTTGCCAGACTGATATCTTTTTTTCTTTTCTCTCCTCTTCCATGGTGTGGCTAGTCTTTTAGTTGGTAAGCCCCAGGGTAGGGCCTTTATTTTGATTTACATCTGATGCCTAGTTAATGAAAGAGCTTTAGAAATTTATTTTATTAAAGTCTCAAGCTGACTTACACCTCTGACCAACATGCTGTTTGGACAGAATGAGTACAGTAGGGCCCCGCTTTTTGGTAGCCTGCTTTTCGGCATTCCACTAATACGGCGGCTTTCAGATAGAGCAAGGCCCCACTCATACAGCGCTTGTTCCGCTTTTACAGTATTTTTTGGGCGTCAGGCACCATTTTATTGACGGAGTTCCACTTTGGGGCGGGTTTCGCTTTTAGGCGGAGGTCTGGAACGTAACCCGCCATATGAGTGGGGCCCTACTGTAGTCTTTTAAACTATTAACAGTTCTTTGTGCTAGGTTTGTATGCCAAAAGGAACAAAACCCTTTGCTTACAATCCTCCCCAACAATATTTTATTGATAACCTTGCTGTATGAATGGTGTGGCAGAGTGCTGAATGAGGACTCATATTCTAATCCCCACTCAGCCATGAAGCCTACCTCACAGGGTTCTTGGGTGGAAAAAATGAGGGGGCCTTACAAGGATAAAAATATAATAAATCATGATTAGGAAGTGTGAACATTAAAAAAATAGAACAAGGAGTCTGAGAATATGCTGCCTATTTAAAAAAAAATGTAGCCCAGACATATACAGGTGTGGGCCAAACCTTCAGGCCTTGCTAGATCTGGCCTCTTTTCTCACCACTGAAACAGGACTTCAGCAGCGCCTTTGGACCCCCTTAGTAATAGCAATATTTCAGGATCTTTTCTGGAGTGTTGTTTTCATTTTTAAAAAAGGAGAGTAAACCTCTAGCTTTTTCACTTGCAGTAAATTAAATACAAAGTGTGCAGGCAGTACACGACCCAGTTTCTCCCTCAGAACTTATACAGTTAATAACTTTAAATATTATAAACTGTTTTGTTTTTGTTTGTACTCCAGCTGTTTTGTAATGATGTCTACCACCCCCATAGGCCCCGTCACACAAAACAATTCTGGTGATATGCTGAAGTACTGAAATATAAGGCTGCTCCTCCCCCCCCTTTGTTCTTTCCTCTTCTTGGATTACACGTCCAACTTTCCCCTGCACCACTTTGTCTTGTTTTTTCCCCTTGGCAGGCTTCAGCAGAGATTTTAGGGGAAGGGTCCTAAGTAGCTGAGTGGTAGAGCATCTACCTTGCATGCGAAAGGGCCCAGGGTCGGTCTCTGGCACCTCCAGGCAGGGCTGGGAAAGACTTCTGCCTGAAACCCTGGAGACCCCCTGCCGGTCAGTGGTGACAGTACTGAGCTAGACGGACCAAGAGTCTGAGGGTATAAGATAGCTCCCTGGGTTCCTATAGTTTAGTTAATTTACAGTGGAACCCTGCTACTCTGAAGGAAGTTCCTCCAATTTCAATACAGCTCACTCACAGGTAAGTGATTATAGAACTGCAGTCTAAGGATGCAGTCTGTACACATACGTACCTGGGAGCAGGAATGTAGTGGCAAATTCAGAAGAGCAGGGTCCCTCATGATAGGCATGTCATGGCTCCTTCTAAGATTATAAAGTAGGGCCCCATTCATATGGCGGGCTAGGTTCCAGACCCCTGCCAAAAAGCAAAAATCACTGAAAAGTGGAACACCGACAATAAAATGGCACCCAACGCCCTTCTCGGAGCGCGTCATGCCAAAAAATGCCAAAAACGCGGGACAGGCACTGTATGAGTAGGGCCCTATTGTAATTGAAAACTGCCTTATTAGCAGAACACCGAGAAGCAGAAATCCGAAAAGTGGGGCCCTACTGTACAACCTTCTAAGATTTTACAGTAAAATGAGCTTTCAGTCTCTTACATAGCTTGGAGCTCTGTTGAGGGATGCGTGAAAGGTGAAGGTATGTCTTTTTGAGGTTCAGCAAGAAGAATATAATGATAGCTTCCAGAAGATTCTTCTCAGTGGTTAACATGCTTCCCTTTCATGCTGATTGGTCTGTAGGACTCTGGAGACATAGGGACCCTGCTCCCAAAAGAGGAAGAGGTTTACGACACGCCCCCCTCCCTGGGTGACTGTACTACTGCCTGGAAGTAAGACTCCTTGAACTGAATGAGACTTACTTCTGAGTTGTCAGGCATGCAAAGGATTGTGCTGGAGATCTTGTCAACTGCCATATGTGTTTATGGGAGGAATAGGGAACCTGAACATGAAACTGAGGTTATCATTCTTGGACACATCATGAGAAGACATGATTCACAAGAAAAGACAATAATGCTGGGAAAAACAGAAGGGAGTAGAAAAAGAGGAAGGCCAGACAAGAGATGGATTGATTTCATAAAGGAAGCCACAGACCTGAACTTAGAAGATCTGAACAGGGTGGTTCATGACAGATGCTACTGGAGGTCGCTGATTCATAGGGTCACCATAAGTCGTAATCGATTTGAAGGCACATAACAACAGGTAACCTGTGACCCTCCAGATTTGTTGGACTGCAACTCCCAGGCAGCATGGTCAATGGTCAGGGATGCTGGGAGTTATCATCCAACAACATCTGGAGGGCCCCAGTCTCCAAATACCTGTTTTATGGCAACAATGTGCAATAGTCTAAAGTCTGAAAGCCTTGCTGTATCTATCATTAAGACAAGGTGGGATGAAAAAAATATTCTGGCTGAGTCAAAGGAAGAGCAGGCTCAAAATATGCCCAGGGACGCCCTATTTATTTTATGGTTTAAGCATGCTTGCTGTTCCAGACCTCTTTAAAGCATCTGTTCTGCCAATATATAAAGGGGCAGTCGATGTGAAAATGCACTCCCTTGTTATCAGCATAGTTATGTTCCATAGATGTACCTAACATCCAATGAATAATTATTTTGCTAGAATGTGCCGTGATATGCCCTGGGAATTTCCCTGCAACATTGGCAAATGTCACTTTGCAATTAGCACTGGTTACTTTTTACTGCTAACCTTTAAACATGTCCTTTTAATAGATCTCTCCAGGCTGCTTGAGGATATAGTTTAATTACTCTTCCTTCACCAAATCTTAACGTATACCCAGAACTTCCTTCCTAACATCCTCAGAAACTCATTCCACACTGTCAGTACCATTTAAAATGCCACACCTCATGCACTCTACTTTCCCTTTAACTTCCTGCGTACAAAAACAGCAGAAGATTAAAAATGATCTCAGGTCAGAGACAGTTGCTATATTGCAGATAGGATTCAGTCTCATACCTGCAAATTCAGCTTGCGCAATTGAAGTGGATTTGGCACACTTGCCCACCAAAAAGAAAGTTTTTTTTTTTTTAATCAGGCTTTTTGCAGTAAGGAAAGTGATGGATAAATGCCCTGTAAAGTGTGGGGTAGCAATTGCTTGATGCAACATCGTATGACCACCGTCCTGCAAACTTTGTGCAAACAAATCAGGACAAATTCTCAATAAACAGGTCATCTGGAAGTGATTTTATTTTATTCTTTAATTTTTACACTGAAAAAGATTCCCTTCATTTTTTATCCCTCCACCAATACCTCAAGAGAATTTCAGAAAACAGTAGCACAGGAGCCTCAGGTGGTGCCTCCTTCTGGGATATACCATTTCAGGCAGCAGGTGACAAATTTTATTTTTAAATGCTTCTTTGCAAAAATACTACCAGCACATTAAAAAAAGAGGACACAAGAGATTCCAAGGTAGCTTCGCCTGTGGCATACGAATATGTATTTTACATGGTGGAGTATTCAAAGATCCCCTTACAGTTTGGAATGATGTTACCCCACCCCACTCCAAAAGAGAGAGAAATGCATCAGATGTGTCTTCTCCTTTTCTGTATTCATTGTCAGGTCCTCATTTCCCTCAAGAATGAGATAGGTTCCATTTAGTTTGCAATGCAATGGTCGACCTAAAATATTTATGGGTAACTATGAAATCTCAGTAGCAGCCATCATATATCAAAGCTGGAAATGTAATAAATGACTTATAGCACTGGAAAAAGTTCAAGTCATCAGCCTATCCAGCTCCCCCTTTCCTAGCAGGATATTCTATACCTGAAAGATTCTTGTCTATCTTTGTTTTTTTGTTTTTTTAAAAAGAACAAATCCACAGTTTATGATGCACTTAGAAGGCCTAGTCTAAAAGAAGAATATTTAGCCTCTTCTATGCACATGAGGCTGCTTGCACTCCACTTCTTCCTTCCCCCTCCCTCAAAAAAAAACAGGCTTTTTGATCACAGCTCCTTCTGCTCCACGGGAGGCTACACTTGAAGTTATTCCAAGTCAGTTGGCCAGTAGTAATGTGGACTATGTTTGGAAACGAGATAGAAGGTATTTGGAATTTTTGATGCAAGCCATTCAGACTATAACTTGCACACCTGCAGAGACGGCTGGCCCTATCGTTAGGCAAAGTGCAGTGACCAGCTCAGGCAGCAGATGCTTGGGTATGGAGGCAGTGGCAGCACTCCCCATGCATGCCTCCTGAGCCCCCTGGCCATTCCCTTACGTTGGAGAACAAAACTGTGTGTGCCCTGTGGTCTGCCCTGCACCCTCTAAACTAGACTGCTGCCCTCAAGTGTACTGGAAGATTGCTGTGCCCTTCCTCTTACAAGAGGCCAAGGAAGCTTAACAATAAAAATACAATAATTTAAAACATAGTTAAAACTGCAGTACAAAAATAAGGTACAATATACAACATAATCAGATGGTCAGCGATAAAACATATATATGGTGCCACTAACATTATGTGCATAGGGCCTGCTGGAACAGGTGAGCCATGTTTCCAAAATACCAATGGTAAGGGGGACAGCCTGATCCTGACGCGAAAGGAATTACCTAAGTGGGTTAGTGGCGGTGTTAACATCAGATACAATGTCTAGTCCAGTTAATCTATATACATGGTATGGGGGGAGGGAATCTTTTTTTTCATGTCAGGCAGCAAAATGCCTTAAGCCAACCCTGCATGTAAACTCTGTCAATGTGTCAGGAACCTTGAAAAAGGCAGGGTATGTTTGCATGGTACACACGAGCATCCGTACATACAGAGCCAAATAATGCATGAGGGTTGGCAGGGAAAGTGGGCATGGTCCTGCTTCTTCTTCATGTGCTGATTCTACTACACACAAGTCTGAAATAAGGCTTTTGGCTTTGGAGACTGGCATTGATTGTTAAGATCAGAGCCGAGTAGCCAATGTGGTGTCCTCCAGATATTGTTGGACTCCAACTACCATCAGCCCAGCATGGGCAATCGTTAAGGATGATGGGAGCTATAGTGCAACATCTGCAGGGCACCCCATTGGCTAACTCTGTTCAAGATGTTTAAAATAAGAAATGATAAAGAGAGAGAAGACTAATCAAAAGCTTTTTGACCATAGGTCTGGCACAGAAGATATTGCAAAGATCCATGTGCAGCAGCTGAGCTTCCAGAATGGTTTGAGATTTTGTCCTTCCTCTGCCACACCCCACCTTTCTTCCATGCCCCCACACTACTGTTCATATGGCTACAAGCCACCCTTCTGCTGTGCACTGATAAAATAAACCAATTATGCCTCAATCTCTTCCAACTCATTTCAGTTGTTAAAATTTATTGCAGGGAAGGGTTCATCTGGAACGTTTGCATAACCAGAGGCAAATGCTTCTGTGTTAATACAGCCTCAGAATCAACCAGTAGCAATCACTAGGACCTTGTAACAAGGTTCAATAAAATATTCAGAGTGCTGTTTGCTACATTGTAGGTGCCCATTAGTTTAAGAATGGTTTTCAACTGTGGAAGGAGCGGCCGGGGGGGGGGGGAACATACCTGCCAGAAAAGAAGGATTATGTTCTTTCCTTTTTATCTTAGAAGAAAACAGCATCCAAATTGTCTAAATATATAAAGGGGTTAGAAAAGGCCTCTTGTCTTTCTGCACCCAAGCTAATTAATTTCCTGTGTGTCCCATGAAGGAATGCTACTTGCTTATAGCTATGATGGATGTTACAAGTTGGTACATGGTTTTTTGCTAGAAGGGGCCAGATATTGAAGATTTGCAGGAAATATATATACTGCTTTAGATAATTTTGGGTGGGGGGGCATGTATACCTTTCATTAAAAAAAATAATAGCTGGGGTGCCATCAGGATCATGATGCTAGAAGGGAGGATTAGTACCTGTATGCTTTGCTTCACAGGGTAAATAAGCAGCTTCAGTAGCAATTTTCTTCAGGAAAGGTGTTGTACTTCCTGCTCCCAATGTTGTGATCTTGCTCTACACCACCTTCTCCCAACTTCTATTACATTTTTGTAAAGCTATGGGAGTTCCTTTTCACAGATCTCCCATGACACATGTGGATTAGCCCATATGAAAACAGGGCTGTTTTTTTTCTTTGCAGCTCAATCCTAGCTGCAGTCTGTGGGACTTATAGGGTGGCCAAGTAAAAGACAGAACAGAGCTCCTGCATCATCATCATCATTTGCTGGTCACCTCTAGGCAACTTACAGCAGATGGCATTCCCTCTTCTGCACAACTATTAAATTTGCAGGAGCCCTGTTCTCTTTCATAAAATCATAGAATAGTAGAGTTGGAAGGGGCCTACAAAGCCATCGAGTCCAACCCCTTGCTCAATGCAGGAATCCAAATCAAAGCATTCCCGACAGGTGGCTGTCCAGCTGCCTCTTGAATGCCTCTAGTGTTGGAGAGTCCACTACCTCTCTAGGTAATTGGTTCCATTGTCGTATGGCTCTAACAGTTAGGAAGTTTTTCCTGATGTCCATTTGAAATCTGGCTTCCTGCAACTTGAGCCTATTATTCCGTGTCCTGCACTGTGGGACAATCGAGAAGAGATCCCGGCACTCCTCTATGTGACAACCTTTCATGTACTTGAAGAGTGCTATCATATCTCCCCTCAGTCTTCTCTTCTCCAGGCTAAACGTGCCCAGTTCTTTCAGTCTCTCCTCATAGGGCTTTGTTTCCAGTCCCCTAATCATCTTTGTTGCCCTCCTCTGAACCCGTTCCAGTTTGTCTGCATCCTTCTTGAAGTGCGGAGACAAGAATTGGACACAGTATTCAAGATGAGGCCTAACCAGTGCTTAATACAGGGGAACTAGTATTTCACACGATTTGGAAACTATACTTCTGTTAATGCAGCCTAATATAGCATTTGCCTTTTTTGCAGCCACATCACACTGTTGGCTCATATTCAGCTTGTGATCAACGACAATTCCAAGATCCTTCTCACGTGTCGTACTCCTGAGCCAAGTATCAACCATCTTATAACTGTGCATTTGGTTTCTTTTTCCTAAGTGTAGAACTTTGCATTTATCCCTGTTGAATTTCATTCTGTTGTTTTCAGCCCAATGCTCCAGCCTATCAAGGTCCCTTTGAATTCTGTTTCTGTCTTCCACGGTATTAGCTATGCCCCCCAATTTTGTATCATCTGCAAATTTGAGAAGCATGCTTTGTACCTCCTCATCCAAGTCATTAATAAAAATGTTAAAGAGCCCTGGGCCCAGGACCGAGCCCCATGGTACCCCACTCGTTACTTCCACCCAGTTTGAGAAGGAATCATTGATAAGCACTCTTTGAGTACAGTTCTGGAGCCAACTGTGGATCCAGCAAATAGTTGTTCCATCAAGCCCACATTTAGCTAGTTTGCTAATCAGAATATCATGGGGCACTTTGTCAAAAGCTTTGCTGAAGTTGAGGTATATTATGTCCACAGCATTCCCACAGTCTACAAGGGAGGTTACCCGATCAAAAAATGAGATGAGATTAGTTTGGCAGGATTTGTTCTTCATAAATCTGTGTTGGCTCCTAGTAATCACTGCATTGCTTTCAAGGTGCTTACAGATTGACTGCTTTATAATCTGCTCCAGAGTTTTTCTAGGGATTGATGTTAGGCTGACTGGTCTGTAGTTTCCCGGTTCCTCCTTCTTGCCCTTTTTGAAGATAGGGACAACATTAGCTCTTCTCCAGTAATCCGGCACTTCACTGGTCCTCCATGATTTCGCAAAGATAATAGACAGCGGTTCTGAGAGTTCTTCAGCCAGTTCCTTCAATACTCTAGGATGCAGAGTATCGGGCCCTGACGATTTGAATTCATTCAAAGTGATTAGGTGTTCCTTGACCATTTGTCTATCAATCTCAAGGTCCAATACTGACCATCTACTTCATGTTTCCCGGGAGGGTCATAGGCCCTTTTTTGGGAGAAGACTGAGCCAAAGTAGGAATTGAGGACTTCTGCCTTTTCTTTGTCATCTGTTATCATTTTGCCATCCTCATTGAGTAGCTGTGCCACTGTTTCTTTTCTCTGTCTTTTACTATGGACATACCTGAAGAAAGCTTTTTGTTGCTTTTAGCATCCCTCGCTAGCGTCAGCTCATTCTCAGCTTTAGCCTTCCTGACCATCCCTGCAATTCCGTGATACCTGCCTGTACTCTTCCTTTGTGGCCTGGCCTCCTTTCAACTTCTTGTATGTGTCCTTTTTTGTTTTCAGGTCCTCTCTAAGCTTTTTGTGAAGCCACATTGGCTTCTTCTGTTGTTTCCCCCCTTTTTTCCTTGTTGGAATTGCTTGCCATTGCGCTT
Source organism: Rhineura floridana (assembly GCF_030035675.1). Classification (NCBI taxonomy): domain Eukaryota; kingdom Metazoa; phylum Chordata; class Lepidosauria; order Squamata; family Rhineuridae; genus Rhineura; species Rhineura floridana. The sequence goes on from NC_084480.1 coordinate 120,925,038, forward strand.
TTAGAATTTCCTTTTTTAGAAACTGCCACCCATCTTGGACTCCTTTTCTCATTAGGGTGGCTTGCCATGGAACCGTACTTACAATTGTTCTGAGTTAATTAAAATCAGCTTTCCTGAAGTCCAGGGTGCACATATGGGTACTCTCAGCTTTTGCTTCTGTTAAAATCAAGAATTCAAGTATGGTGTGGTCACTTTCCCCCAGAGTTCCCATAACTGCCGCTTCATCCACCAAATCATCTCTATTGGCTAGAATCAAGTCCAGGATAGCTGATCCTCTGGTTGCTTCCTCCACTTTCTGTAGGAGAAAATTATCTGCAACACAAGTCAGAAATTTCTCGGAGTGGCCGTGTTTGGCAGATTATGTCTCCCAACAGGTATCAGGATAATTGAAATCCCCCATTACTACTACATCATGTCTCCTCGAAACATTGGCAATTTGCTTTTCAAAAGTTACATTTTCATCTTCTCCTTGATTGGGTGGTCAGTAGTAGACTCCAAGCACCACATTCCTTTTGTTACTTGCCCCATTAATTTTAATCCAGATACTCTCGGTGGAGGTACCAAGCTCATCTTCCTGTATTTCTGTGCAGTCATATACATTTTTAACATATAGCGCAACTCCACCTCCCTTTTTATTCCTTCTGTTCTTTTTGAACAAGTTGTATCCTTCAATTGCTGTATTCGAATCATGGGAGTTATCCCACCAAGTTTCAGTTATACCTATCAAGTCGTAATTGCCTTCCTGTATTAAGAGTTCAAGTTCGTTCTGCTTGTTTTCCATGCTCTGCGCTTAGTATACAGACATCGAAGACCATGTGATTTATGGCTTGGCTTCCTTACTACATTTTTCTGAGAGCTGTTACTGGGCCCTATTAGAGCCAATCTCTTTGGTCCCACTACTATGCATAAGCCTTCATCAGTCGTTACCACCAAGTTTACGTCTCCCTCCCTTTTAGGATTCAGTTTAAAGCCCTCTTGATGAACTTCTCCATGCTGTGGCCAAACACATTCTTCCCAGTCCTTGTGAGATGCAACCCATCATTTGCCAGCAGTCCATCTTCCAGGAACCATAGCCCATGGTCCCAGAATCCAAATCTCTCACATCTGCACCACCTTCATAGCCATTCATTCACACACAGTATTTTTATTTCCCTTTCTACTCCTCTTCTAAGTACTGGAAGGATGGATGAAAAAACTATCTGGGCTCCAAAGTCCTTGCATTTCTTTCCCAGAGCTTCAAAGTCTGATGTGATTTCTTCATAGCTCCTTTTGGCAGTGTCATTTGTTCCCACATGGATGAGGAGAAAGGTATACTTGTTGGTGGGCTTGATGAGTGATGGCAACCTTTCCATCACATCTCTAATCCATCCTCCTGGTAGACAGCATACCTGGCGAGTCCACAGATCTTCTCGGCATACTTGGGTTTTGATCCCATACAGTAGGGAGTCTCCCACTACTAGTACTATTCTCTTCTTGTTGTGGGGCATGGTTTCATTGTCCCTGCTTGATTGAGCTTCAGCCTCTTGCTTGTTGTCGCACAGGGTATCCTGTAATTCTTTCTCCACAGGCTGTCCTCCAGTCTCCTCCTCGAGTGGTTGAAAGCGGTTCCATATCTCCACTGGTGAAGGGTGTCTTCTAGCTCTTCTGCTCCTAACTGTCACCCTTTCCCATGGAGTTTCCTACAGTTTGTTATTCCTCTCCAAATCAGTCTCCTCTTCTGCTACCGCATGCTGTTGCTCCTCCACCTCCACCTCTCTTTGCTGCTGTTGTTCCAGCGTTCTGTCTAAGAACTCTTCATCTTCTCTTATAGTCCTCAGTGTGGTCACCCGCCGTTCCAGGCCTCTCACTTTTTCTTCCAACAGTGCCACGAGCTTGCACTTGTTGCAGGTGTACGCCATGTTGTTCTCAGGCAAGAAAACAAACATGGCACACACCTTGCAGGTCACAACCACTGGAGAATCCTTCCCATTCATACTCTCTTCTACCTTTTGTTTCTTTCTAACTACTTGTTTTGGAGTGGCCTGTGCTTTGTCCTGTTCTACTTCAGGGTAAACTTGAGAGTCCCACTAGTATGCAGTGCGCTGTACGAGGAGAATTAGTAATTTGTTTGGTTTTTTGGTTTTTTTTATGGACCTCCCCCCTTGACCTCCGCTGCCAAACTCCTTTGTCAAACTCCTGTTTGCTCTGCCTGTTCGCTCTCTCTGTTCGCCACTCTCTGAAAGCTGTCTTGCTTATATGTCCTCACCTGTAGATCAACTGAGACAGCTCCCTCTGCTCTGCTCTGCTCTGTTAGGAGTCAGGAAGCAGAATGCCATCTGGTGACCCTACACCCAAGCAACTGTGCATAGGGCTGAAGCCTTAGCACCTTATTATATATAGCTAGTACTTGTTACAATTACAAAGAATTAATAATCTATACCTTGTTGATATTTTTCAAAATCAGAAGGACAAGTCTTTTATGGAAAAATCCTAATTATACTATTTTGTTAGTTTTTAAAAAAAATATCCCAGGATAAAACACATATAAGTTCATATATCTGGTGTGCTTAGAAACCAAGAAAATCAAATAAGTAAAACATGAATGGAAAATGGCTGGATTTTATTTTATTTATTCTGGAAAGGAAGTATGTGCATGTTTTGTGGAGAAATGTTTTCCAGCAATTATTACCAGTCAGTCACCCCAATTCAGCAGCTGCATTATGTGTGGCCCTAAACATCTTCAGCAGCCTTGCATTATGGGGATCTGACTGTATTGCAGAAGTGGGGAACCTTTGGCCCTCCAGATATTCCAAGCAAGCTCAGCCAATGCGTTAGGGATAATGGAACTTGTGGTCCAACAACATCTGGAGGATATAAACAAATACTCTTTGGATTTTGCTGTATGAGGCAAAAAGCAGTGGATCCAAAGAACTGATTTCCATGTTTATAGGCCATTGCTGGATGCTGCTGTGTGAGGCAAACTGAGAAAATGGATCAAATTTTCGACTAAGGCCATACCCAAGTTGTAAGATCTTAGGGAGAGGCTCTTCTCTATGTTCTGCCAACATAATAGATGAGTTTAATGGGAATGCGAGACAGGACTTTCTCAGTGACTGTGGAACTTCATTCCTAAGGAAGCCCACCTGACCTTCTCTCTGATGGCCTTTCACCAGCAGGTGAAGGTGCTTTTGTTTAGGCAGGTCCTTGGCCAGGGAGGCTAATGGTTTAATTGGTTGCTATTTTTATCTGCTCTTTTATGTGGAATATTTGTTTTATTGGTGTTTGATTACTCTAATTGCATGTTTCACTGCTGTGAGCTGCTTGGGGCACTTAGTGAGGAAAAGCACGATAAGACTTTTAAATATATAAATCAATAGACCAGGAAATACACACCATCATGTATATGCATTAGGCTCAGTTGCTGGGAGCCAAGCCAAAGGTGTGGTCCAAACAGGCAACGCTGAGGCCAGTGCAAGCAGATCAGGGTCTGAGAGGCCAGGGGCAGGAGTGCAATCAGAGCTGGGCCAACTTCAAGAGAATATTATCTGGCAAGGCCCCAGGCGTCTGCTGCTGCTACCTACAGTGACAAGTTGCTCAAACGAATGAATAAAGTCTGGCGCAACAGGCATACACATCCTGCCACCCCTCTATTGGTTCTTCAGGTCACCTGGCCCTTCTGGGTGGAGGAGCAGCAGTAACCTCTCTGGCTATTATATGAGTAGTACTGCAATGCAGCAGAGATCAGGCCAATTGTTGTCTCAGAGTTGTCCCTGCAGCACAGGGAGTAATCTGCGTGAGCCTTTCCATACAGTCCTTGGCTCTTTGTTGTTGCCATGTGATCCACCTTCTAGTGTGGGGATGGGGAACCTGTGGCCCTCCAGATGTTGTTGGACTGCAGTTCCCATCATCCCTTATCATTGACCATGCTGGCTGGGGCTGATGGCAGATGGAGGCCAGCAACGTTTGGAGAGCCACAGCCCACAGATGTATTCCCACATTTCGTTTCTCTGCTTCTTTACTTTTGTCTGCTTTTCTGAGGAGAAGCAAGCTTGTTCAGATTGGTCACAACCAAATAATACCTCTTCATCTCTATAAATAAAAGGATTTGTAACTGATTTTTTAAAATACCAAATTTAGCAAGGAAAAGAAAAACAGTGAAAAAAAGTGAGAGACAAGGGGAGATACCCCACCATCCACTCACATTGGAAACGATCAATACTTCCTTCTTATTTTAAATGTAAATTGGTATATACCATCCAAATGTCCAGATAGATATCTACACAAAGCTGACGTTTAGAAGAAATGTGTTCAAATGTACCAAAGACAGTAAGGTCCTCAGATTATTGTGTAATAGATGGTGGGTATTTATCCTTCCTGGCTCCAAGTATAAATTCCTTGGTGACCATAAAAGCTCCTCTCTCTTTGTAATCAAAGTTATGGCTCACTGTGGAATTTTATCCCCTGCTCAACATGTGGCATCATATTAGCAAGATTAAGAACTATGATAAGACAGAGAAAACAAAGTAGGAACAGAGATGGTAGTAGAGCCAACAAATAGACGACCAAAATTTTCAGCAATTTCAGCTTATCAATGTACTGTGGCAGTCTAACTCCTGAAATACTGATAACTAACTGCATGTCCTGATTCTACTGAAAACTAACTATGGCTTTAGGTGATCAGAAAGGCAACACATCATTCAGCACAGCGTGGAAACTTGACAGCAGTAGCAAAAACAGAGCCGTTCCTGAGATACTGATCAGCATGAGGAAATACTAGAAAGAGGAACCATTTATTTATGTGCATGGCTTTTAATTAGCTAGGACTAGAGGCAGTATATCCATGAATACAAAGTCCTGGGGACAATGCCCTGCCTATAAGCTTCCAGCAGCATCTGATGACTGGCCAGTGCTGGAAACAAAACAAAGTCCAGAGGGTCACATCACTCGAAAATGCTTGGAAGTTGTTTAAAAACACTATATTAGAAGCTCAACTGGAGTGCATACCGCAGACCAGAAAAGGTACCGCCAGGGCCAAGAAGATGCCAGCATGGTTAACGAGCAAAGTCAAGGAAGCTCTTAGAGGCAAAAAGTCTTCCTTCAAAAAATGGAAGTCTTGTCCAAATGAAGAAAATAAAAAAGAACACAAACTCTGGCAAAAGAAATGCAAGAAGACAATAAGGGATGCTAAAAAAGAATTTGAGGAGCACATTGCTAAGAACATAAAAACCAACAACAAAAAATTCTATCAATACATTCAAAGCAGGAGACCATCTAGGGAGCCGATTGGACCCTTGGATGATAAGGGAGTCAAAGGTGTACTAAAGAACGATAAGGAGATTGCAGAGAAGCTAAATGAATTCTTTGCATCTGTCTTCACAGTGGAAGATATAGGGCAGATCCCTGAACCTGAACTAACATTTGCAGGAAGGGATTCTGAGGAACTGAGACAAATAGTGGTAACGAGAGAGGAAGTTCTAAGCTTAATGGACAATATAAAAACTGACAAATCACCGGGCCCGGATGGCATCCACCCGAGAGTTCTCAAAGAACTCAAAGGTGAAATTGCTGATCTGCTAACTAAAATATGTAACTTGTCCCTTGGGTCCTCCTCCGTGCCTGAGGACTGGAAAGTGGCAAATGTAACGCCAATCTTCAAAAAGGGATCCAGAGGGGATCCCGGAAATTACAGGCCAGTTAGCTTAACTTCTGTCCCTGGAAAACTGGTAGAAAGTATTATTAAAGCTAGATTAATTAAGCACATAGAAGAAGAAGCCTTGCTGAAGCAGAGCCAGCATGGCTTCTGCAAGGGAAAGTCCTGTCTTAGTAACCTATTAGAATTCTTTGAGAGTGTCAACAAGCATATAGATAGAGGTGATCCAGTGGACATAGTGTACTTAGACTTTCAAAAAGCGTTTGACAAGGTACCTCACCAAAGGCTTCTGAGGAAGCTTAGCAGTCATGGAATAAGAGATGTCCTCTTGTGGATAAGAAATTGGTTAAGAAGCAGAAAGCAGAGAGTAGGAATAAACGGACAGTTCTCCCAATGGAGGGCTGTAGAAAGTGGAGTCCCTCAAGGATCGGTATTGGGACCTGTACTTTTCAACTTGTTCATTAATGACCTAGAATTAGGAGTGAGCAGTGAAGTGGCCAAGTTTGCTGATGACACTAAATTGTTCAGGGTTGTTAAAACAAAAAGGGATTGCGAAGAGCTCCAAAAAGACCTCTCCAAACTGAGTGAATGGGCAGAAAAATGGCAAATGCAATTCAATATAAACAAGTGTAAAATTATGCATATTGGAGCAAAAAATCTGAATTTCACATATACGCTCATGGGGTCTGAACTGGCGGTGACCGACCAGGAGAGAGACCTCGGGGTTGTAGTGGACAGCACGATGAAAATGTCGACCCAGTGTGCGGCAGCTGTGAAAAAGGCAAATTCCATGCTAGCGATAATTAGGAAAGGTATTGAAAATAAAACAGCCGATATCATAATGCCATTGTATAAATCTATGGTGCGGCCGCATTTGGAATACTGTGTACAGTTCTGGTCGCCTCATCTCAAAAAGGATATTATAGAGTTGGAAAAGGTTCAGAAGAGGGCAACCAGAATGATCAAGGGGATGGAGCAACTCCCTTACAAGGAAAGGTTGCAGCATTTGGGGCTTTTTAGTTTAGAGAAAAGGCGGGTCAGAGGAGACATGATAGAAGTGTATAAAATTATGCATGGCATTGAGAAAGTGGATAGAGAAAAGTTCTTCTCCCTCTCTCATAATACTAGAACTCGTGGACATTCAAAGAAGCTGAATGTTGGAAGATTCAGGACAGACAAAAGGAAGTACTTCTTTACTCAGCGCATAGTTAAACTATGCAATTTGCTCCCACAAGATGCAGTAATGGCCACCAGCTTGGACGGCTTTAAAAGAAGATTAGACAAATTCATGGAGGACAGGGCTATCAATGGCTACTAGCCATGATGGCTGTGCTCTGCCACCCTAGTCAGAGGCAGCATGCTTCTGAAAACCAGTTGCCGGAAGCCTCAGGAAGGGAGAGTGTTCTTGCACTCGGGTCCTGCTTGCGGGCTTCCCCCAGGCACCTGGTTGGCCACTGTGAGAACAGGATGCTGGACTAGATGGGCCACTGGCCTGATCCAGCAGGCTCTTCTTATGTTCTTATGTTCTTATGATTGATCTTTGGTCTGATCAAGAAAGGCAAATCTTATGGCCAGACGGGGGTGGGGAAGAGAAAATATTTGTATAGAAAAGTATGACATGCTACCCTACAAAGAATTTTCTAGAATGATTCAAAGGTTTGTGCTCTTGAGGCCACCTCGTGCAGGTGGAGGGGAGGAGAGATTTTACTCAGCCCCTCAGAAGGAATGGAAAAGGAGGCTGGCTGGTTTGTGTTCAGCACCTTGACCAATCAGGGACTAGCACAGCTGTGCCTATCCAAACAGACGTCTCTACAAGCCCTGTTCACAGTCCCTATCCACCTTCTTACCTCATCCAATGCAGGATTAGCTGTCTGCCAGCGGTGCTGAGCAGGAGGTTTTGATTCCCACTGCTACATCAGCCACAGGGCGGGAGTTTTTTTGCCTGCTCTGTGCTCCAGGGATAGCTAATCTGGTGCTCTCCCGATGTTGTTGGACTCCACCTTCCATCAGCCCCAGCAGTATAGTTGGGATGATGGGACCTGTAGTCCAACAACATCTGGAGGGCACCATGGTGGCAACCTCTGTTGTATTATCTTAGCAGTGGGGCTTCAAAGATTGGCATAATTTGACCTAGGGTTTCCTCATAAATAGGTCACAACTTCACTAACTTGTGTAGTGTGGTTCCAAGGGATGGAGAGATATAGCGGGCAGGGTTGAGCACCCTGAGGTATCATTACGGAGAACGGAGGATTATCTAAAATAACCTCCTTCGAGTCCTGATGGTCTCATTGAACCTAAGGCTTCCAAGCTCAGGATTTGCTGCTGGTTGTGAAGAAAAACCTTGGTTCCCTTCCCCCCCATTTTGCCTAACCCAGCCCAGCACCTATCTCCCACCAAATATCTAAACTAACAAACAGAAAATTAGCATGTCTGGATGGGAGATGGAGTAATCCGGTGACAATTTTCACCAGCTATAGCCATCTTTCACCAGAGAAGAGAGAGAGACAGAGAGAGAGAGAGAGAGAGAGAGAGAGAGAGAGAGAGATGCTGCTGGAACCCTGCTCCCAAAAAGGTAAAGGGTCTAAGACTCCCCAAGACTGAGTACACCCCTGGTTGGAAGCCCTTAAAAAAGAGACTGGTGAAACCAGTTTCTTTGTCCCTCACCCACCATCATGAAAGTCTGCAACTGGACATCCAAGTGGCTTTACTTACGAGGAGACTAAAAGCCTAATTGTAACTAGAGGGCTTAGGACCAGAAAGACTGAGCTACAGAAGCCCCTTTTTGGTTTTTCCATTCTGCTTATCTTTGCTGTTCTCTCCCCTTGGCCTTCTTTATTCTTAATAAGCATTATAGAAAAAGGATAGCCAGATCTGTGTGCAGTGTTGCCAACTCTCAGGGCATTCAGACACCACCACCCCCCGTGCCCAGACTGTTTGGGGTTATGCTGTAGAGTTTTGAAAGGACCAGCACGTTGCTCTGCTCTCCAGCAGAAGTGGGAAAATATGGTTCTCTGGGTAAATTGTAAGAGGGATCTTGGCAGAGGTGAGCAAGTTCATTTCTCCTCGGGAAGAGTTAAGGAAAGGGGTGGTTAACTTGGGGATCCCTATTTAATATAGAGCTCCAGACTCCACTTCTTTCTGGGTGCTGTAGAGATAAAGAAGGAGGGTGGTAGCAGCAATTACTGGACAGCTTGGAACCAACTGTCCTGCTCTGTAGGGCAGGCATATGGCAGTTGGGCAAGGAAGGTTGTAAGCAGGCTTTCCTGAGTCTCTCTCTTCCATCACACTGCTGATAGGGATTCCTTTGTAGACCTTTCAGGTGTGTGGACAGCAAAGAGCAAGAACCAGCAACAGACGGATCTGATGCTTGGACTTAGGGAGGTTGTCCATCCAAGGTGACAGGTACAAATGGTGTTTTCTAACCCTCACCTTGGTAGGAAGCACAGCTGCACTAAGCTTAGAGAGGCCGGCTTTAACTAAATAAGTGTGCTGCAGATCAGACATTCAGCTAATAAAGTTACAACCCCATTATTCACTTTGTTTACTGCACCTCCTGTTTTCATGCCATACTGTGTGGTGGTGGCAAATTGACTTCTCTTTCAGTACCAGAAGCTGAAACATGCTTATGAAAAAGGAGAACCTGCCATATGCCCTTCCCTTCCAATCTTTCCTCTGGATTTCAAAGACCATCAGCTGCTCTCCAGCTCAGCTGTAATGAAGGGGGCTTAAGAAGCAAACATGGAGGAGTGTTATGAGGGCAGGGGAAAAGAAGGTAGGAGAAGCCAAGCCAGAAAGGTTGTTTAAAGCATAGTACATATCATCCTTCTGAATAATTCAGATACTGAGCAGCTGACAGGCTTCTTGTGACAGTTGAACTTTTAGGGTTCCTTCCTTCTGTCAGTCTCTCACTGTCAAGGAGTACATTTGAGCAACCAATCATGTATGTGTATATTTTTCTTTCCCATCAAAGGATGTATATCTTTTGCCCCTGCTGGTATTTCAGATCTTAGCATCTGGCATTGAGACAAATGAATTCACAGCCCTGAAGAGCCATGGGGTGCTGAGGTTTAAAAACAAAAACAAAAGCCTGATGGCCTTATAAAGACTGCATGAGGCAAATGTAATCCTACCTTTACTTCTTGTTGGCCACTGGGCTTTGGGAGGGGGGACACAATATAATAGATAAGATGCTTATGGTATAAGAAAGGGGTTTGTTTTGTTTATGGCGTTTATCTTGGCCACCCTCATGCCCATTAGATGATAAAATATCAGAAAAACAATTATAGCATAAGTAGTAGCATTAAAAAACCTTGCAGAGAGAAACTATGCAGTATTTGAAACAATGAGAAATGGACAGTAAAACTATTTCTCCAAATACTAAACTGACAATTCAATCCTCCTGTACCCTTAGATCTGCTGACCTGATCTAACCTTCAACTTCTCTGTTCTGTTAATATCTGCCACAGAAACTTGAATTTATCATCTTCTCCAGAGTTAACATCAGCATTTATTTTTCAGAGTTCATATGAATTGATGTGCTAAACATGTTATACTTTGTGACATAGCACATTTTTTCTGAATTCTCTTCAGTAACTCTAAAGTCCATTAATTCATCATATGAATTCTTTTGTAGATCCCCACTCTAAGGAATAAAATGGGAAATCCATATATCAAAGCATGAGATATACAAGCCAAGGCACATTTTCTCCTAGTTTGCTTATACAACATTCACAAAATAAAGGGAAAGTACATTACTTTCCTACCAGGCACCTGGTAGGCCACTGTGAGAACAGGATGCTGGACTAGATGGGCCACTGGCCTGATCCAGCAGGCTCTTCTTATGTTCTTATGTTCTTATGTTCTTATTACAAAGAGAAAAACACCCCCCTTTAATATATCTTCTATTACAAAAAATATAGCTAGAAAGCATTCGTAAAATATTTGCTACACATTCAAATACAGATGACAAAATGTAAAGAGAACTTCTGTTCATCTAATGATGTTTAGAGATTCCTGTTTCTTAAAATTAACTATTTTCCTAATTGTTGTATTGTAAGAACAAATATCCATCACTGATGCAATACAGGTAGCACTCATCAGTAACCATATGATTTTAATTCTAGACAACTCCATTGTTTATTTTAGTTATCCTTAGAACTTTGCTATTTTTCTTTATTTCAACAAATAATGGACAAATCTGAAGGTACCACTCATAGTTTTCAGTTTGATTAAGCTCATACAGACACTTGGTTTTCATCTTTTAATTATTATTTATTATTACATTTATACCCTACCTTTCTCCAAAGAGTTTAAGGTGGTATACATGGTTCTCCATGTCCCCACTTTATCATCACAACCACCCTGTGAGGTATGTTAGGCTGGGACACAGTGACTGGTCCAAGGTCACCCAATGAGCTTCATGGCTGAGTGGGGTCCTAATTCAACACCTTAACCACTATACCATAACCACTATACCACACTATTTATTTATTTATTTATTGTATTTGTATACCGCCCCATAGCCGAAGCTCTCTGGGCGGTTTACAGTAAACACTGGCTCTAAAGAGTTTTAAACATAAATAGTTTTATGTTATTTATAATTCATTAAATGACAAATTCATTACAACAATCAAATTCACAGTTTAAGAAAACAGTATGAGAACCAAAATATTGCTATCCTTTAAAATTTGCACTTATCCAAATTTTGTGAAGCAGTTCTACAACCAACCAATGTTTCAAAAAATGCATTATATTCGTGCAAAATGTGTGTAACAATGAATATATTAGTGAATATAACATACCCAAATGCATTATATTAGGAGAACTGCTTGCAAAATGTGTACATTAGTCAAAACTGCCTACAGAATTTCTTTTTAATTGCAAACTGCAAATTGCTGCAGAACTGAATTTAAAGTTGGAAAAATGAGAAACGGAGAGAACCAAAACTGACACACCTTTCCATCTCTACGTGTGGAACTAGCCCAGGTATGTTGCCATGGGCACCTTGGAGGAAGCAGGGAATTAAAATGTAATACATATATTACTAGTACAGCATGGGAAGCAGCCATGAGGAATGGCTCCCAGAGCAAAAGTTGGGTAAATACAAATATGCCCTCTGTATTAGAAAGAAAACAAAATATCACGAGGAAAAGCTCATGGGGGAAGGTGACAGAAAAAAAGAAAACAGGATGAAAACTCGCAAACAGGCAGTACCAAAATGCTTTCACCCGTTCTCCTCACACTGTTACTCTTCACCTTGTGGAGCATTATAAAATGCATTAATTGGAGAGTTGTAATTTTGTAGAAACTGCCAGCATCTCAAAATACTTTTAAATACCACTGAGACCATTTTATGATAACAAGGTCTCCACTGATGTTATTATTACATTCATATTTGCCCTGGCCTGGATAGAACTAAGAGAGAGATGCAAAAAGATGATAGTTCCATTTGTTTGGAAATTATTAATCTAAGAGCATCTTGGTGTACATTAAGGCATCAAGTAAATTGGCACTCACTAATTTGGAGCTCTACTGAAATAGCTCAGACACTATTATTTTCTCCCATTTGATGCACAGGGTTTTTGTTCGTGTGCTGTAATGGGTGGATGTATTCCATCATGGGAGTGACACTATTCAAATATTTGCTGTGAGGCACAAGTAATTTCCTATCTTCCTCCATTACCTGTTAACCCCATTACAGTGGATCTCTAGCCTGATTCCGGAGATAATGAGGAAATACTGTTCTCTTTGTAACAGTGTTTTATCTTGTAGTGAAATGGAAAAGAAATGTTAGCATTCTAAAATAGTCAGATAGATAATAATTTCAGCATCGCCTTGGCAATTTGTAGATGCTGTATTGGAGAAATTTCACATGAGGACAACAGGAGCTAGACTCATCTCAAGATATATTTTTTGTTAAGTAAGCCTAGTTTTGTATACCAGCTGATCTCTAAAAACTAGGAAAGACTGTGTAGCCCCCACTTGATGGAGCTGCTATTGTATACATAATATATAATGGAGCCAGTGTGGTGTAGTGTTTACAGTGCTGGTCTAGGATCTGGGATCAAACCCACACCCAGCCATCAAGCTCATTGGGTGACCTTGGGCCAATCATGCTTTCTTAGACTAATCTACCTCAAGGATTGTTGTGAAGATGCAAATGGGGATGTGGAGAACCATGTATGCCACCTTGAGCTCTTTGGAGGAAAGGTGGGATGTTATACATTTTTAAAAAATGAAATGAGCATAGCAAAATTGAAATCAAGGGGGAGCAAAGTTATCAATGACTGCCCATCAAAAATCTATCATTATGGCCCAGATCCACCTACTCTCTCCAGGTCATTCTGCAGCTCATGGAATATTGGCAGAATAAAGTTGACTGTAGAGATTTCCATGAGTTCACCAGGGGTTAGATTTCTTTGCCTTCTGGAGATATATTTATGGCATAACTACACTAGGGGTCCCTCCAGACTGGTGTCTTTTTTGGAGATGTATTCTGCAACATGTCATTGATTCAATAATAGTGCATTCGTGATGGATTTATACTGGATCATTCACACATCATTCTGCTTTATTTGTTGTTCTGTGATGCTTCCCCAATGTTACTGCATTATTGCCATTTGGAGGGGCATTGCTGCACTATAGCACAACAAAAATGGGAACTCCCCATCTGTGGTATAAAAAGTTACAAGATTTCAGTAGAAAGTTATGGGACTTTATTTATTATGCACTGAATGGAAATGAAGCACTATGTTTGCCCCAAAACTTTTGTGGGCTCAAATAGCATTGAAAGGAGGATCACATATAACTGCCCCAATATCATCAGGAGCACCATCAGCATGTCTCGGAATTAGGTGGACATGTTCTGGGAAAAGTTACAGCCCTGAAGGAACAGGTTTATAGTCTTGGAGTACTCCTGGATTCCAACTTGTCACTGGAGTCTCAGGTGGCTTCCATGGCTAGGAGTGTTCATGTCCAGCTTAGGCTGGTTCATCCTCTACAGCTGTTCCTGGACCAGGATAGCTTGGCCTAACTGTCCATGCTTTGGGGACCTCCTGTTTGGACTATTGGAATGTGCTCTACGTGGAGCTGCCTTTGAAGATGGTCGGGAGGCAGCAGCTAGTGCAGATGCTAAGTTGGCAAGTAGAGCAGCCCGATGGGACCATGTGACACTGGTCCTAAAAGCACTGCACTGGCTGCCAGTGAGCTAATGAACTCAATTCAAGTTATTAGTACTAGTATGCAAAGCCATAAACAGATTGGGATCCAAGTACCTAAAAAAGCCCCTTCCCAAACCAGCTTGGGCTGTATGATCAGCAGGGGAGGCCGTGGGTGGTGCCGCTGCTGGGTGCTGCTTGGTTGGTATTGACCCATGACAGGGCCTTTCCAATGGAATGCCCACCCCAGTGAGATGCATCTGTCTCCCTCAACAACTCTCGCCACAACCCTCTCAATCACATCCCCTAAGAAGGGGGTATTTGTGACCGGGTGGTACTTGTTGCAAACCAATGGGTCCAGGGTGGGCTTTTTCAGGAGTGGCTGGATCACTGCCTATTTCAGGGAGGCTAGAACCACTCCTTCCCACAATGATGTCTTGATAGCCCCCTGGATCCACTCGGTCATACCCCCTCAGCAAGCTTTAATAAGCCAAGAAGGACAAGGGTCAAGAGGACACATTGCTGGCTGCATCATCATAGGCACCTTGCCTACGTCATCAGGCCACATCAACTGAAACCGTTCCCAAGAGGTTGCAGCAGACATTGCACTGTTCATTGCCCTTAGCTCATTGGTGTACCAAGGTGCAAACCAGGCTCCACAATGCCTGAAAGAGCACTCAGGCGCAACCTTGTCAAGAGTCCAATTCACCTCTCTGTAACATAGCGTGACAAGGGCTTCAACACGGTCACTTGCTCTATCTACTGGGAATTCCCCCAGGGCTTTCAGGAATCTTGTGGATTCCATTAGTCTCCAGGGGCAGACCATCTTAATTTGTCCATCACTCTTGCAGGGGAGGATCGGAGCCATAAGTCTAAACTTCACCAGGAAATGGTCTGATCTTGACAATGGGGTGACATCCACCCCCCCATGTCCAGACCACCCCTTCCTCCATCTGGAGGAAAAACCAAGTCAAGGGTGTCCCCTTCCCAATTCTGGTGACAACTTGAGCCAGCCCCATGGTCGTCATGGAGGCCAGGAAGTCCCGAACCAGAACACTAGAGGCAGCCTCAGCATGGATATTGAAATCACAGAGGAGTATCGTTCTGGGCTCCTGCAATGCCACAGCCAAGACAGCCTCCTCCAGCTCAGTCAGAGAAGCTGCTGGACAGCAAGGTGGACAGCACACCAGCAGCAACTCTAGTTTCCTGTCTCCTTGGTCCTATACCAGGTGCAGGCCCTTACAGCCAGCTCCAAGACAGAGTGGTTTCCTGGTGACAGAGGTGGAAGTTCTGTAGACCACAGCAACTCCTCACCCCTGTCCCTGCAGCCTGTGCTAGTGTTACATCGAGTAGCCAGGTGGGCAAAGCTGGGTTAGATCAACTCCTCCCAGCTCACACACCCAGGTCTCGGTACTGCACACCAAATAGGCACCTTCATCCACAATCAAATCATGGATGAGTGTGGTCTTATTGTGTACCAAGCTATATATGTATGTATGTGCAATGTGTCTTTGCAATAGCAGCTCCCCCCATCTCCTACTCACCCATTATAATAATGAGTAGTTTTCCTAGCAGGCAACAAAAATAAGAAGTTAAATCCACAGTAATGTAGTAAGCATTTGTTTATATACTCCTGATGCTATCAAGGTTACAAGGGTAGTCTATGTGAAATTTCATCTTGAGTGTAGGGTTGCCACCTTGCTGCTGTTGTGTTTCCTTTTGCTAGGTGTGTTATTTTTAAGCCCAGATAATAGTGGTTAAATGGTCTTTTTTTTCTTGGGTCCAGTTAAAAAGAAACACAAGCAAGGAATGGTAAGTGCACTATTAAAACATCTTTCTATCTACATATACAGACACACACACACACACACACACACACACACACACACTTTGAGAGCCTGCAAAGCACTTTGACATCGTCTTATAAAAATGCAAAATTATTGATGTTGGAGCAAATCCAAAAACCTTCTAACACTTTGTTTACACGAAGTGTAATAATCCAATTGAAGTGAAAACTCTACATGAGATAGGACTGAAGATGAATTAAAAGGGCTACTAATTAGCTAAGGCAATATCCAGCTGAAGTTAAGCATTTTTAAAGATTCATTGATTTAAATGGGAGAGTTGGAGGAGTGCTTAAAACTTTTCCATTGAAATCATTGGGACTTAAAAATGTTTACCTGGGGTTGGTCCATGTCCTTGATGAACAAATGATAGTGTTACATACTCTGCACTTTCCTGGGCAATAATTCCTATAGAGCTTTCTTTGGATGATTTATGAAGTTTTGCAATATCTAAGATATTAAATAAATATAAATAAACTAACTGTTCCATAAGAAGAATCTTAGAAGAACAAGGAAGACAGGCAAAGAAGACATCAAGGGCCCCTCTCACCCACATTGTCCCCTCCCACCCACAAAGCCATCTACCACCAAAATTCCCTGAAGAAAGGGTTCTGCCTGATAACTTTACATGCTGCTATTGTTTATTGTGGCTTTAAAAAATACATTTTAATGTTACATGTAAGCTACTCTGGAAAGATTTGTATCCTGAAAAAGCAACATATAAAAATAAATAAATATACTTGGTGACATGAGGGAAGCAAGCACGAAATGAGACAAATACAATCTACTATATATTTTAGAAAGTTGTTTGTTCGCTATGCTTTTGAGCATCTCTTAAGATATTGTAATATTACATTATGGCTCCTGAGATCAAGGAGCAGGTTTTCATCTATGTTGGAATACAATTGGCCACTATTTTGAATTAAGATGGTGAACTGAACCTTTCAATATTGCACTGATTTTTCAATTTCTTAGAATTCTTGGGCAATGCTGGAAATGAGGCTGCTAGTTTCTCTATAACATACCATCAGTTCCCCACAAAGTGTCTACTTGGCACTTGTAGAACAGCCTTCTTCTAGCCACTTGTCTGGGAACAAGCATTTCTTGTTGATGACTTTGCAACCCCAAATTGTTATTCTCTGTGCCTCTCACACACTGAAGTACACTATTGATCTCAGTGCTATTGAGTGTTCTTCATGACCACAACATCTCAGAGTATCATTTGCTCCCTCTTACAGCAGAGGACAGGGCTTAGAATTGTTCTTAGTCTCTGCTCTTGGACCCAAGAGCTGCAACTCATCATAAGGGAGGGCTCTGCACTCCCTTCTACAATCCAATTGATCATTTCTATAGTCTTCCTTCTGTGGTATTCTTTCCTGCTTCTTTTCCTCCCATGCAATGTTCTCCTGCTTGGTCCATCCTCCTTTTGTCTCCCTTCCTCTGTGTTCTCTGCTGCTTATAAAGCAGAAACAGCCTATCTCATGCCTCTATTTTTCTCCTGTGTACACCTGTGTACTTTCTTCAGTACACCAAGGCTTAATAATTCCTGACTGCTGGCATGGGTGGGAAACCCAAATGCCTCTCATCTCTCCCAGATTCATCACATTTTGTACCTTTTCTAATTGTTAGAAGCAAAAAACTTTAATGGATCATTTCAGCAATATCTCCCAAACTTAACCTGCAGCTGTTACAATGCAAATAGGTTATTGCTAATGGTTTCAAACCCCTTCCCTGTGCATTAGGAAAATGAGTGTGGTTTGCTCCTTGGTATACCACTGAACGAAGGACAATGAAACAGGCTGGATGACGGCTGGAACTCAAGTGGCAAAAGGCATGCTGTGAGGCTGATTGGGCATGAGTAAAACAATCATAACCATGCCTATTATGTGGTGGTGAGGGCGGCGAAGAAGGCCCACTTCTCTGCCCCCACTGCATCTCCAAGTAGCTGTCCAGTGGTAATTTTTTATATTGTCAGGGGTCTGTTGAAATCAGCTCCAAGAAATCGAGTTTTAGACCCTTCGGAGGCCCACTGTGAATGGTTTGCAAGGCACTTTAAGGGTAAAGTTGTTTGCCTCCATAGCAATTTTGATGTCCCATCCATATCTATGCCCAGTGTGGTGTCCAGAGCAACATCTGCTGCAACTTGGGATCGGTTTCAGTTGATGCAGCCTGAAACACAGACAAGGTGCCTGTAATGATGCGACCAGCAATGTGTCCTCTCAACCCTTGCCCTTCTTGGCTTATTAAACTTTGCCGAGGGGGTATGACGGAGTGGCTCCAGGGTATGGTCAATGAGTTGTTGTGGGAGAGAGTGGTCCCAGCCACCCTAAAAGAGACAGTGATCTGGCCGCTCCTGAAAAGCCCACCCTAGACCCACTGGTTTGTGACAACTACCACCTGGTTGCAAATACCCTCTTTTTAGGGAAGGTGATTGAGAGGGTTGTGGTGCAGCAATTACAGATACTCTTGGATGATGAAACAGATTATCTTGACCAATTCCAGTCTAGGTTCAGGCCTGGTTATGGGACTGAATCGGCCTTGGTCGCCCTGATGGATGACCTTTATCAGGAGAAGGACAGGGGGAGAGTGACTATGTTATTCTTACTTGATCTTTCGGTGGCTTTTGATACCATTGACGATGGTATCCTTCTGGGACTTGGTGAGATGGGTATTGGAGGCACTTTTTTACAGTGGTTCTGATCCTACCTCCAGGCTCATTTTCATTGAATAGCATTGGGTGATTGACTTTCTGCCCTCTGAGAGATGTGCTGTGGGGTGCCACAGGATACCATCTTTTCCCCCATGCTGTTTAACATCTATGTGAAGCCCATGGGAGTGATCATCAGGAGATTTGGGATGAGGTCTCAGCAGTATGCTGATGATACCCAGCTCTATTTCTCTGTAACATCTGATTTGGGACGGGCCGTGTAAGCACTCCTGGACTCAGTGGTGGGCTGGATGAGGGCCAATAAACAGAGTGTGAATCCTAGCAAGACAGTGCTTTGAGTTGGTGGTTCTCGAGTTCAGATAATTGGTCAATTGCCTGCTTTGGATGTGGTCATACTCCCTCTGAAAGAGCAGGTCTGTAGTCTGGGGGTGCTCCTGGATCCATTCTTGTTGCTAGAGGCCCAGGTAACCTCAGTGGCTAGGAGTGCCTTTTACGAGCTTCAGCTAGTAAGACAGCTGTGGCTGTTTCTGGACTGGGATAGCCTGATCACTGTTGTCCATTCACCGATAACTTGCAGGCTGCATTACTGTAATGCGCTCTATGTGGAGCTGCCCTTGAGATTGGTCCGGAAGCTGCAGCTGGTGCAAAATGCGGTGGTGTGACTGTTCACTGGGGCAAGGTATGATCAACATGTCACGTTGCTGCTGAAAGAATTCCACTGACTGCCCTTTAGCTACTAGGCCAAGTTCAAGGTTCTGGTTTTGGTGTACAAAGCCCAATGCAGCTTGGGACCAGGATACCTGAAAGATCTTCTTACCCCTTATATACCATCGATCGCTGCACTCTGCAGGTGAGAGCCTCCTTCAAATACCATCTTATCAGGAGGTCCTTTCCACCCAACATAGGAAGCAGACCTTTAGTATTGTGGCATCTACTCTTTGGAATTCCTTCTCCTTAAATATTAGACAGTCACCATCTGTGTTTGTTTTTGGCACATACTGAAGACTTTCCTCTTTCAACAAGCCTTTTAAGTAGAAACCTTATCCCAGTCTGCATCTGTGTTGGAACTGCTTTTTAAGATGTTTTTAAAGCTTTTTTTAAAAAGAAAGTTTTTAAAGATATTTTGTTTTAATATGTTTTAAAGTCTGTTTTTGATGTTTTAAAGTGTGTTTAGTGTTTCGTTTGTCGCCCTGGCTGGGAGGAAGGGCAGGATATAAATTTAATAAAATAATTTAAAAAATTTCAAAAAACACAAATGTTCCCATTGCTCAGATCTTCAAAAATAAATAATCACCCCCACTTTATCTGGATACAAGCCGTTCTCAAGGGGATGATTTTCAGAGGGAGAAACAGGCATAGTTTCGGCCTATATATCCACCAATGCCGCTATGTGATACCGTCATATAACATAATCACATGAAGCCATAACACAGGATGGAAGTATGGGAGGAAACTGGCCATAATAGCAAGCATAAGCTGCCCACTTTTAATAGATACAGTTATCTCATGAAGTTTGAATGGAATTGCATTGCTACCATGATAAGGTGCAACTGAAAAACTGAGTGTCCTGATGCTCAAAATAGTGGGTCAGGGAGTCATTTTTTGTACTGGATAATGTTAAGTACAGGATTATTGAATGAATTCCTTCTCTTATAAATTCTCTTTTCCCCCCCTGGGTATGGCAAATATTCTCTCAATGGTCTGTTGCAAGGACAGCCAATGTGGTGCCCTCCAGATGTTGTACAACTCCCATCAGCCCCAGCCAACATTGCCAATGGCCAGGGATGATGGAAGCTTCAGTCCAATAACTTCTGGAGGACCCAACAGTAGCTACTCCTGGTCAATTATAATGTATGTGGCGATAGCAGACATTCAGCATCAGAAACCGTCAATATCGAACAGAATCTGACAGCTGTATGCAATATTTGACAGTACTTGAAACACAGTAATGAGTACTACTTCCTGTAATAGTGGAAGCAGATGTGTCCTTGTGTAGACTGGGAGCCCCCCCCGGTAGAAGGAACGAAGGACAGAGAGATGGACTCTGGCACACCAGGGGCACCTCCCATACAGACAAAACAAAAATCTTGGTTTAGTGGGATCCTTGTCTCCTCCCCAAACCAAGGGCTGCATAAGCTTTCATTGCCTCCAGTGAATATTGGCAGGATGAAAACACCAGACAGGCTTGCTGCCCTCTGCCAACCACTTGCAGTTAAGACTAAAGAAAAGCAAGTGTCACTTTGGTGTAATGAATGAGGCCAATTACCTCACAGTCAAATTTCAAAGGCAAAATTTCATTCTAACATGCACAGTCTGGAATGAGATTTTTGATATTAAAATCAGAATGTGTCAAATTTCAAAATGTTAAGATAAGATAAAGTTCACCTCCATTTTGCAAAGTTTTTTCCCCAGGCACCTATACTGTGCTCTTAGGGTTGGATGGACAAACAAAAGTGAATGAAGTAACCATTATGTTAGGATATATAATTTGTTTAGTAGCCCTGTTCAGGCATTTTGGAAATCCAGAAATCCAACACTTAAAGTGTGTGAGAGGGTGCACGAATGAAAGTACTAGTTCTGGCTTCACCCTCAAGAGTCGGAGGTTGACTGTCTGAAGCAGGGAGCCTGCTGAGAAGCTCCCCACATTGTAGAACCTTGGAAGGTCAGGGTTCTCCATCATGTGGAGAATGATATAGGGTTCTCCATCATGTGGAGAATGATATAGGGTTCTCCAACATGAGTAGAAGTGGGTTCCCCACTTCAGATAGTCACCCTCCAACTCATGGAGGACAACAGGGATGGGGCAGAGCTAGCATCTTCCCCTGCTCCCCTTAGGCTTTGTATTATCTGGATTACCAGAGTACCTGAATAGGGCTAGTATACTTTCCTACACGGTCTCCTCCACCCTCATTCTTAAATTGTGTGGGCTTAGAACAGGGACAGCCAATGTCGATGGACTACAATTCCCATCATCCCTGATCATTGGCTATGCTGGCTGGGGATGATGGGCATTGTAGTCCAACAACATCTGGAGAACACCATGCTGCTTACTCCAGGCTTAGACATTATGATATGTGAGGTTTTTAGCTCAGCAAGTGGGTGGTCGCTCATCATATAGTAAGAACATATGAAAAGCCCTGCTGAATCAAACCAAATGTCTATCTATCTGGGCACCTTTTTGGAGGAAGAGCAGGATATAAATTTAATTAACAACCACCCAGCCCACTGCTTCCAACAGTGGCGAACTACAGCTGCAATCCTATATCTACTTACTTGGGAGTAAGCCCCCTTGCCCATGTTAAGACTTACAGTACTTCTGATCAAACATAATATTGTGCAGGGCATAAAGGCAACAGTATTTCCTTGCTACTACAAACCAGCAACTGACTTCAGTGGTATACTGTGTGAACATGACAGTTCCATGTAGCCACCATGGGTAATGGCCACTGATACATCTATCCTCAGTGAATTTGTCTAGCCCCCTTTTAAAGCCTTCTACAACAACCAGATGAAATTTCAAGAGCAAATAGAATACTTTCCCATCGCCCTGCATGTTTTTCAGCTGAACAGCATTGCCTCTTTCATACACATTATTTATATAAAATTGCACACATAGAAAGACAAAGAAGCAGCTTTGTCTGAATAGCAAAATAAATGACTGGATTCTAAGCCTTTTAACTTCTCCTATCATTGATCAGAGAAAAAGGGGCATTTTTGCAGAGGATCTTGTTAAAATACTGGCAACACATCAAGGAGGAATATTATGGTGCAATTTGTTTTCCTTGCCAACAGTGTAATCTGACAGCCATATTAAGGAGAACCCTTCTATTCTGACAGCTTTTAGACGCTCTGTATTATGTTACCCTCAGTTATCTAACAGCTGTAAGGACTCTTCCTTCTTATGCTTTCCTTCACATGCTGTAACTTAGACTCTCGTCTTGGTCACACTCGCAAGAACTTGCTGGGGGAGAGTCTAATTCAATAGAGGTTTCTCTGTTAAATGCCATCATTGTCTGTAGGAGTACCGCTCTTGTATTTTTATACCACAATGTGCAGGTTTGCAAAAATGCACACACACATGCACATTTACACACACACACACACACACACACACACACCACTTTGCAAAATATCCAAGGAGATATCTTGTCTAAACTGGGTCTTATCAATATATTCTGAGTAGAAGCCATCACCCAAAACAGCTGTGTCCTAGATTATTTTTTTTTAAAGAGCTCACTTTTTTCTGGAGAACACCATCGTTTCAAGAGAAGGCAGCCATCTTTGAAGACTAGAATAGGTTTGAGTATTCCTGAATTCCTCATGGAATATCGTCTTCCATACGTATCTTCCCATTCATTTTGGAAGTGAGGACTGTGAAGGCATAAAGTGGGGCTTCTGCCGTTTTACTCATATTAAATAGCACCCTTATTATCAAATGTTCGCTGTGGGGGGAGCTTGCCAAGATAAAACCTGACCCTTTAACTGTCTTAACTGTAGCCTTAACTTTGAATATCTTTTATTTGGGTGTCCTGTACACTAATAGCAAAGTCACTCTCTATCAATTTCAATATGAGCTGTGAAGGAACAAGCAGTAAGAAAAGCTTGTTGTCTAAGGACCCATGGATTTCAGCACTTTCCTTCCATAAGGAAGGCTTCACCTTTTAACTTGCATCAAATGATACAATTTTGCTACACTCCTTAGTATATAGCTTGATTTCTGAATTTCCAGCTATGAAATGGTTGTTAGGAGGTTTCTTGCTTCAATATTGCTAAGCTGAATTGGTAGCCATTGCTTTTCTGGACTGCTGGATCCATCTTTCAGCTGTAGCAGCCCCTGCCAAACCAAATGGTAAATTCCTCCCAAAATGTTTCGAGAGCTGCTGTTTGAAATGTGTCCCAGCAGTGCCAGAAAAGCAGCTTGCCAGCACTGCTAGAAGTCCAAAGCAGTGTGGCCAGCTGTGTGGTTGGGAAGCTCAAGGAAATCACCGTATATATGTGAAAAAAGCACCCGTTGAAAAACACCACTATTTTGTTTTTCAAACAATCCTCTCTTTTTGCTGTTAATCTATTGGGGGAAAGGGAAAAAAGGATGAAGGATACACTTCTGTGCACATTTGCCTGGGAGTAAGCCCCACTGAAAACAGTGGGCCTTACTTTTGAGTAAACATGCATAGGATTCCTCTGTAAGATCAAGAAACAAAGGGAGAGGAAAAGACCTATGGGGTGCTCAGTGGGGAGTGTATTAATTACAGCATTCATGGTATGGGGCAGCAGGGATGTGTTTACTGTAGGGATTCTTAATAAATAAGAACTGTTCAATATTTTTCAGGCTGAACCCAATCCATCTGATCTTTTAGCAAAGTGGATGGAAGGATCCCAGGCCAGTATCAATTTGTTTGTGCTTTTCTAGTAGTAACTTAAGTTGCTGTGGTATTTCTGCCCCCCTGCAATTAAGAGGATCCCCCCCAAAAAACCTCTCCCCATAATAGAAGGGAGAAAAACATCTATTTCTAACTAAAGAGCTCATCACACCATTTCCACCTTAACCTCGAGCTGGGGGGGGGGTATTGTGTGCCTGCCCTGGCATCAAGTCAGAATATATTTACGTTTGGGCATCAGACTCATGTCAGATAAGAGCCAGTTTCTTTCAGATTGGGCTTTTTAAAAAAGAACTAAATGCACTTGTGAAGATGAATAGACTCGAGAAAAAGTCCTTATTAACTCTGACGATTAATAACATAATACTGTGTTGCGTTGCTGCCAAGGTATTTTCCACTCCAGAGAGGAAGGCCACGCTAATTAAAACAATTCCTTCCTCAGTTAGGGTGACAAGAAAATAATTGTAAAAACTAAAAACACTCCTCTCCATTAGGCACTCTATGTGATGAAGCTGTGAACATTAGTTCAAATCCCTAAGGCTAATATTTATGCAAGCCCAGTTGCATCTATTGTGGTCTTTCGAATGCAGTGGTGGGGGCTTTTGTACGAAGTGCAAGGAGGATTGCTGTTTTTTTATAGGGTTTGGGACTAGGGTGTGAGAGAGGAGACATCTTCTGACACAGGCTTGCGGATGAGGAAAGAGTTCAGTTTCTTTGATGTGTCTCAGACATACTCAGCACTTCTGCAAGAGATAAAGGGGCGTCTCTAGGACTAAAGTGTACTATAGTAAACCACATGATTTTCTGAAGACTAACGACAAAAAAGAGTGTGTTTTTTCAGCATACATGTTTAGAACCTATGAAAAATCCAGAAGTGGCTCAGTGGCTTTAAGGAAATATAACATGCTATTGTAAAGGGGAACAGCCATTCCTGTCAAGGCAAGTTATTTGCTTTGGCTCAGGTAATTTGCTAGATATGTTTGCGCCTCTGTGTTCTTCTGAGTCCCCCACCACATCATAAAAGCTATAAGATGGCAGTTTTATTTGTTTATAAAACACCAGACAGACACCAAATAAAATATAAAAAATACACAGGAAAAAAAGAAACCACCACAACAGTTATCAGCTTGTAAAATCCAAAAATGGCAAATTTACACATAAGTAACCAACACATTTTAAGTACTATTGTCACCTTTTTACCTGTACGAAAGGCAACTTATAACAATACAAAACCACATTAACATGATACAAAATGGTAACCCTAACTAAACTATAAAATAAATATAAACAAATCAAACCAGAGGAGCAGCAGCATTTTTAAAAAAGTAAATTAAACCAGAACTGGGGGAACCAGCAACAAAAGATGGGTCTTTTCTTGCTGTCAGAAGGAGACCAAAAGATGTGTCTCTTAGGCTGCAATCCCATACACACCTGGAAGTAAGTCCCATTGAACCCAATGGAGATTACTTCTGAGTAGACACGTACTGGACTGCAGCCTTAGTGTGCATCCTCCTGAGCAGAGTGTTCCGTAAAGTAGCCATCACCACAGAAAAGGCCCTGACTTTGTCTCTTGTTTCTGGTAAGGAAGGCAGAGAAGTTAAGACTTGGATACAAACAAGCTTGTTTCTTTATTCATATGGTTTTCTGTACAGATTTCACTTTCTTATTCCTCTCTGTTCTGCTCTCTCCCTCCTTTCCCCGTCCTTCTTTCTACTAGGGCCATACAGAGCCAAATGTCTGGAAAAACAAACTAGGCAGGGACTCAGCTATCAGGATACAAGATTTCCTCCATGATAAATACAACACTATGAATCTGGTGACTCAAAGGCCATGGGGCTTCAGAGTTAAAACCATATTGTGAAGTGTTAACACCTTCTTGCTATTTCCATACTCAGATTGACTTCAGTTGCAGTTACACTACATCAGTGGAGGCTTGTCCATTAGGGCAAATGGAGACACACCAACCTTAGTCTGCCCTCAGCTAGCTGCCACTTGCCTGCTTTTTTACTTGCATCCAGTCCAGGCCTGAAGGTGGCAACTCATGGACCTTTCTACATGCCATTGTCCCCACCAAATCAGGCTTCCTTCAGCCCACTGAGCAATTGTTTGGTGGTCTGGAGAGAGCATGATTTACACAGGAATCACAGTGTGCAGGGAGGGTCATCCACATGCACTGTTGTCTCCATGTAAATTAGCCCACACCCCCTGCGTGTGTAGGTATGTGAATCTTCATCTGTATGCATGTGTGTATGAGACAATGAGTGTAGATGTGTGTGGACAGGCCAGCCATGGCCACCAGCATGCAGCGTGCACGTGGCCTTTGGGGGCAAAAAGGTAGACCATTCCTGGTTTAAGAGAGAAAAAAGTCATTCTGAGAAATGCTGAATCATGGTATGAAGTACACTATTATTATTATTTTTACCATTGTGGAGGTGGGGGGATGGGACACAGAACACTAAGAGAATTGTCTACTTTTTAAGAGCCTCTATTAAATATATATGTGTGTTTCAAGTGAATGCTCTTGAGAGCAAAGAGTAATATTTTAAACAAAAATTGAATTATTGCAAGATTTATCCATCTATTACAACATTTTGTGTTCTATTACAAGATCTATTTACAGACCCAATGCATATTTCAGAGCAAATTGTAAATACCACAACCTCTGCCAATATTAACAGTTTTATAGATTACAAAAAAGTTAACATTAAAAAATTGCAGCTCTCCTTTCCTTTTTAGGGCCAGGTTTGGTTAAAGTCAGCTTAGTTCCAAAGGTATTGCAGACCACTTTACTAGTTATGAGAAGACCACTACAAAAACTATTTTTGTTTTAGTTTTAATATTGCTTTCACCACCCCTTATTAAAATATGCAAGTGCTCATATGACATATAAAAATGAAAATTAGTAAAAAAAAATCAAAATTCACTAATGAATGAAATGAATATTCACACTAAAACTAAAAGATGCAAACTATTCTGGATATATGGACATAAATGAAGAAAATCTGATATAATGTGTTAGTTTGCCTTTGAGGCAAATTTCCTCATTTTATCAATCTGATCTTTAATAGGTGGTATAATTGACAATCTTCACTTTCCTGCATATAAAATCTTAGCAGCTCTTTCTATATAAGAAGCCAGTTATTGATGCTCGGGCCTTACAGGGTCTTTCATGCAATTCAATTAAAAAAACCACTGGGATTAAAGGAATCTCATATCCCAAGACCCTTCCTAGTTGGCTATTGTTTCCAAAACCTAGTGGCGGCTGGTGGTACCATGTCAGAGGGGCAGTGGTACCTACTCCGGGTTTTTGTCTGAACTTCCAAGGAGCTGGGCCAAAGCCCAGAGCAGATTCCACTGCACCATTGACATGGAGTCATCAACTATCACTGCCAAAACCTTCTTATTGTCATACATTCGCATCACATGTGCAAAAAATTTCACTTTCACAAATATTCCAAAATGGTTATTCCAGATTTGGCAGTGATATAGCAGGGAAGAGATGGACTATAACAAAAAGCACCCGCAGAAGCAACCCAGGGAAGATTGAATAAGTAATCACATGTTCAGTGTGACAGCTACACCTCTGTATGGAGCACTAGCGGCAAATTACTACACAACAATGGTCACCTGGACCATTAATTACTATAGTTGGAAAGGAAATCAAGAGAATATTTTCAAGGTAGCTACAGAACTCTGCTTCAGAAAAGCATTTTTGCTTCTTCTACAAGTGATCCTGAATTTCTTACAACTGTCATGGAAGCTGCCAGATGGGCTCTGCAGCTCTGTAAGAAAGTGAAAGTTAATACAGATGCCATTTGTTCCTCAGTACAGAATATCAATACATATATATAAACATGCTTTGCTTGCATAAATTATACATGTTAGTACATTGTAGTAGAGACCTATATTTCTTTGAAGAAACTGAATAAAAAGAATGTTTTTTAAAAAGGGAATATTACTAGGTGCTGTGGTTGTGCCTGAGAAATGACAGCGACATGGTGAGCAGCTACAGTAGTTGTACTTAGGAATGAAATGCTGGTGGGGTCAGGAGGACAAAAGGAAAAGATATCCATTCATCATATTATTTACACGATCATGCCACAAAGCTTCAGAAAACATTACTTTAGGCATTCCTTTGTAGAGATTTGTCACCCAAACCATTGCTCTTTTCCATTTAATATTGAACTTGTTTATATGGTCAGATGCTGTGTGTAATACACAATTCCATTATTCTACTCTGCATATACGCAACTTGATATCGGGTACAAAATTTTAAAATCCCAAGAATCTCACTGTCCATTAAAAAAACAAAAGTAGTTTCTAGCCCATACTGATTTACTATTTAGTTACATCTTTATATCCTGCCTTTCAGCAGCTCACAAACATCAGTTAAAACAATATGGATTCAGTTAAACAATGGAAGCAAAAAAAAGACCTAAAAAAACCCCAGTAGGTAGACATGGTTGCATAGAGAGGCTTGGAAGTTCATGACCATGCCCAGTGAAATATTTGAACCAAGGGACTCAGCAGGATCTGGAGAGGCTGAACAATGTTATGTTTTCCTGGCCCTTTACATACTGCCAGGGCTGGTGTCATCACCTTGCATTCTTGAGCCCCAGCATAGTCCACTAGTGCGCTGATGCCTGCCCTGGAACTTCCAGGCCAGGTAGCGTGTGGCTACAAGTCATTTAAAAATTTTCTACATTGTTCCAGATCATTTGATGTAGTGTCATTCTTTGGGACATTGTGGGAAATTTGAATTGGGGGGGGCAATGTAAGAGGATGTCTATCTTGCTGAGGGCCCATCACAAGAACCCACCTATGAAATGTGAAAAGTGGCCTAGGTTCTATAGCATCATATTAGTCATGACAATGCATTTCATCGCAGAGATAAAGGAGGGAACTTTCCTCCACTTAGTAGGGCCAATGTGAAGAAATTTGGTCTTGCTATCTTTCACCAGGGCCTGGACACTCCATACACAGACACAGTCTGTCACCCTCCTTTTAAATTACTTTGAAACTGGAACTCTTTTCACTAACATGTCAAAACTAACCAGCTAGAATATAAACCTTGCAATAATTTGTTAATGTTCTTAGTCATCTGGAGCAGAGAACCTTAAAAGAAATCAAGTGCCAACGAAGATAGATAAGGCTATACATTTGTTCAGCTGGGACAAGAGAAAACAAACAGAACCTTTTGCTCAATGAAAGTCATGTTAACTAAGTGCAATGGTATAGCTTAAAACATCAATCTGCACATCATTTCTCTCCAAATGTTGGCCCATTTGAGAACTCCCTCTATTTTCTTTGAATTTTTCCAAAACAAATAGTTTTTTTAAAGACACACACACACACACAAAGAATGATGAGATAAGAAATAATATATTGCTTCTGACAGACTTACTGTTAGTACATTGGAACAGGTTATCAAATTGTAGCAGGGCTGGAGAAGGAAACATGCATTGGGTGTTTAAATGAGATTTATCTGAAGGCATTGAATAAATATCATAACTAGAGCCGCTCTGTTTTGGGTTATTTATCTGTATTCTTTAATACAATTCTCAGGGTGGTATACAACAATATTCATATACAAATTAGAAACTTTCATGGGGAAGATATTTTGACTTTGTGTCAGTTATGACATAGGGTTATATCCACAAACATCATTGCAAGAATGGGATTATTTCTGCTCTCACAACAGAAATTCCCCTCCCTCTCTTTCCCCCTTTCTTTCTCCAACCCCCCGGAGCATATCTGGGGCAAAGTGGGAGGAGAGGGATTGAAAGTTGCATGAGCAGAAGTAACTGTATCTTTGAATCCTGTTCTTGGGAATCTTCTCCCTCTCTCTGAACTAACATCAGCCATATTCAGGGGCCCTGAATAAGAATAGGATTATGGCATAGGGATGATGGAGTTCATCCTTTCCCCCACAACATTTCCTCACTGAAAATCCCCCCCCCAAAATTGTTTTTTGCCCCTGTGGGGGGGTATTTTCAATATGAATGTGGTGTTGAGGGAAAGGGTTAACACACCCATGCATCTGATTAAAACTGGACCACAGCAGCTTTTCTTAGGAAAGTCGCAAGCATTGGATTCAAATAAACATTTAATATCACATATTATGTAACCAGAGTCCTGTGTAGCACCATTGTTTCTCTTGGATGCTGATTTTTCCTCCTTCCTAGGTTAGTCACACACGTGATCCCAGTCAATCAAATCATACAGCAAACATGATGCCCTTACAACGCTATACAGTTATTCAGATTTGCAGGGCTGGCATCAGACTGCAGCAAGCCCTTGAAGGCGGTGGCGTGGAGACACTACTGTCACTACCTTAAATAGGCCTGGCCACATCAGCACGCTGTGTGTATGCGTGCCATTACCTAAGATGGCAGTGGGGGCATGTTGACACCCCTGCCACCACCTTGGGTGATAGCAAAGCACACTTATGCAGCTTGCTGAAGCGGCGATGCCACAAGTGGTGCAGCCAGCCCACACTGGTGGTGGGAGATGCTACCTGGAAGGGTAGCTCCCACACTGCAATCCGCAGCTAGCGTGGATCATGCAACAAAAGCTACACCCGCCCAGCCCCAGCAGCATAGCCCCCTCTCAGCCACAGGGGGCCTTAGCCAGTGTCCAATCTGGCCGCCTGCTGGTGCCAGGCCTGCAGATTTGGCTCTCTGATTATGTCACTCAAGGCAAGTGAGGTTATTTGAGCATGAAAGTAAGTCAGGACAATATAATTTAATCAGCAAACACTTTCACAAATTAGTGCTGGGGGAAAAAATAACCAAAAAGGGAACACAGTTTTCTTCAGGGATGCCAAAAGTGTTCCGGGGTGGGGTGTGTGTGTTTCTGAATAGTTTCAACTCAACTCCAAACTTGTTTTGCTGTAAGAATATGCAAGCCAACCAATCAAGCCAGACATCAAATCCCCTTTCTGACATTGACTGTGCAGCCTGAAACTACAAGGGACCTATTCAGTGAATAAGCCAATGCTTAAATGACAAGGAGACAGCAGGAGGGGGGGTCCCTCTACGTTGGTGGTGGTCCTCTTTGTTATAGTTTTAGAAGGCTACAGAGGAATGATTTGGCTCCTTACCTCTAACCTCTACAATTTTTCTCTGTAACTATGTGTCTGCAGTGGTGGCTGATAACATTTTGACTTGGTAGGGCTGCAATACGTAACTTTGCTGTTTTCATCGCAATAGGACTTGTACTGCACTTGTTTAGGAAAGTGTGCCATTACATGTGCCATGTGCCAGTATCTCCTCACTAAAAAACAACAACAAAACTCTTGTGTATCTACAGACAGGGGAAAAGCTTCCACGTAAGAGGGCCCAAGTATGATTTTCAGACAAGATTGACTCCATACTTCTTATTTAGAAATAAAGCCATACCACATGACATAGGTTTTTCAGTTCATGTACTGATTACACCTACACATTCATTGCCAAAAAAACTAAACATATGTACAAAAACTCTTAAAACAGGAAGAACTCTTGCTTCCATTTGCATGCAGTTTTTCTCCCCCCAAAAATCAAGTTTAACTTTTCATTATCGAAAACACTTGTTTCTCTAAATTAAAAAAAAAATCTAAGTATTCCAACTAATATACCAAAAAACTATTGTTTTATTTGAGTCAGGGCACATCAGAGCACTGCAGAACATGTTTGCAATGCATGGCTGAGTCCTGAAAATGTAAGGTGGTAATCTCTGTTCATGTGCAGAGTACATCACACCAGACTAATCATAAACTGCCTCTTATGTCTGAGATTATCGAGAATATATAACATGTTTGGGGAAGGATGTGGAGTCATATCACAGTCACAGAGCCCAAACCTTTCATTTAAAAAATCACTGAGAAAACTCACAAAGAAGCAAGCTAGAAATAATAGCGCCAGCATTTTCCTTCATTCCTCTGCATTTAAGCTAGGGGAGGGGCCTGCTAGAAGCAGATCCACACACCTTTTTTGGAAAATACTCTGGAATTGCATGTGTCTCAGATCAGCCTCAGATCAGAGGGTTGGACTCAATGGCCTTACAGAATAGTAGAGTTGGAAGGGGCCTATAAGGCCATCAAGTCCAACCCCCTGCTCAGTGCAGGAATCCAAATCAAAGCATTCTCAACAGATGCCTGTCCAGCTGCCTCTTGAATGCCTCCAGTGTCAGAAATCCCACTACCTCTCTAGGTAATTGGTTCCATTGTCGTATGACTCTAACAGTTAGAATGTTTTTCCTGATGTTCAGTCAAAATCTGACTTCCTGTAACTTGAGCCCATTATTCCATGTCCTGCACTTTGGGATGATCGAGAAGAGATCCTGGGCCTTCTCCGTGTGGCAATCTTTCATGTACTTGAAGAGTGCTATCATATCTCCCCTCAGTCTTCTCTTCTCCAGGCTAAACATGCCCAGTTCTTCAGTCTCTCCCTCATAGGGCTTTGTTTCCAGTCCCCTGATAATCCTTGTTGCCCTCCTCTGAACTTGTTCCAGTTTGTCTGCATCCTTCTTGAAGTGCGGAGACAAGAACTGGATGCAGTACTCAAGATGAGGCCTAACCAGTGCTGAGTAGAGGAGAACTAATACTTCATGCAATTTATAGGCCTCTTCCAATTCTACTATTCTATGATTCCATGCGCTGCATCTTTTAATAAGTGAATGCACTGCAGATAAATGGTTATTACAGAGTTTGTTGCAACACATACACAAACCATTCTCTATTTCTCTTCCCAATTCTCAAATTCACAAAAATAAATGCAAAATGATTAAGCAAAAAATAGATATTAGAGAAAGAGACTCACTGTTGTTTGCTTCCTTGCTTACAAACTCTAGCAAGTTCTCCCTCTTACACACATATACAAACTAAACAGAAAAAATCTCAAAGTAGAAAACACTTCATGTTGCTTCTCTGGTTACTTATGGGGAGAACTGATCTTCAGGGAAACACCTCTGAGCATGCTCAGAACCAATGTATTAATCTGATCTAGGCTAAAGCTACTCACACAGGGCAATTCTTGACGCAGTTCTAACTCCTCCCTGATCTGCTATTTTGACTGTGCTGGATAACCCTTATACCAACAGATGGAGAGGAATCTTTCCTAGTAGGGCTGAAGAGCAGGCAGTCCTAGGAGGGTCCTCTTTGCCATAGCTATATGTTTGTATTAGGATTGGCTGAGTGGTGCAGAGATCTGATTGATCAGAGAATAGTAGATTGACATAAATGTTTGCAGAGCTTCTCTGAGTTCAAATAGAAGTATAAAATGTTTGTGTGACTGTTGCTTTGCAATTTTGGGATTTTTTAAAAATTGCTTGACATTCTCCTTGGGGGGGGACTGTGCCCCAGTTGTCTTGAACCAGCCTCCACTGTGCGCCTGACAGAGGAAGGCAGTCTGACACCAGCTCTGTGTTAACTTTGTTTACTCAGTTTATTGTATGAAATTAAAATGGTGACCTCTAGCTACCTGCAGTACTGTTGCCTGCCATCACCAGGTAAACCCACTCATCCTCACTAACACAGGAGGGACCCACCTGAAGTCACATTGTGGAGTGTTCCTTTAAACCAGAAACTAGACACTCATGGGGACCGGGGGGGGGTCTGCCTCTTTTCCTTCTCTGACAGAATGGTTATGTATGAAGGAATTGGACTGATGGAAAAGAAATTAAAATCTGTATATAATTTGATTTGGGAATCATAGGATTAATCTGTTTCCTAGAAGCAACTTTCAGGAGGTGTTAAAAATAATGAGGAAAGTTGTGGATTGCAGGCAGCCAGGCTGCAGAATAGACTAAGGCAAAAGTGTACTTCTTTAATGTTTGGTTTGTTGTGGATTGCGATATAACGAAAAGGGCAGCCCAGGAATATGGAGGGAGAGACAGTTATTTGCAGAGACTAACAGCACAATCCTAACCACATCTACTGAGTTCAGAGGGGTTTACTCCCATGTAAATGTGGTTAGGATTGCAGCCAAAGGCAGGAATACCTGAAGCTTGCTACAGGAGGAAAGAGAGAGAAAGATCCTACTCTAATGGAAAGAATTTTAGCAAGTAGGAAACAGTTCAGAGAGGACTATCTGGATGTGTTTATCCTGATTTATTTTTATTGCTCTTTTGGGAATTATGTAACCATTCAACATTAACACTTTTTTCCCTAAGAATATAATCCCTCTCTCTTTTAGTAAACTTTGGTTCACAAAACCTCAAGGTCTCTTTTGTCTGTGGTTTTGCCCATTCCACACTTAAAAGCCAACCCCCACGCTACCTAAAGGTGTTCTCGGTGAGACCTGGGGGATCTTAGGCTGTTTGGTGGAGGCAGCCAGCAAAATGAAGACTTCCATGTGGTGGCAGTGGAAAGGTCACAGGAAAGGAAGACTAATGGAATTGACTGGATTCCGGAATGCCCTGGGGGAGTTCCCAGTATATAGAGCAGGTGACCCTGTTGAAGCCTTTGTCACACTGTGGAACAGTGAGGTACGTCAGGGTCTTGACACTGTTGCCTCTGAGCGTCCTCTCCGGCATTGTGGAGCCTGGTTCACACTTGGTACACCAGTGAGTTAAGGGCAATGAAACAGGTTGGACGACAGCTAGAGCTCAAGTGGCGAAAGACGTGCTGGGAGGCTGATTGGGCATGAGTAAAACATCATAACCTTGCCTACTATGTGGTGGAGAGGGGGACGAAGAAAGCCCACTTCTCTGCCTCCATCGCATCCTCAAGTAGCTGTCCAGTGGAGCTTTTCCATAGTGTCAGAGGTCTGTTGACATCAACTCCAGGAAATGGAGTTTTAGACCCTTCGGAGGCCCATTGTGAATTGTTTGCAAGGCACTTTGAGGGTAAAGTTGCTCGCCTCCATAGCAGTCTTGATGCCCCATCCACATCTACTGTAGTCCCCAATGAGGTGTCTTGTGCAACGTCTGCTGCAACTTCTTGGGAACGGTTTCAGTTGATGTGGCCTGATGAAGTAGACAATGATGCAGCCAGCAACATGTCCTCTCGACCCTTGCCCTTCTTGGCTTATTAAAGTTCGCCGAGGAGGTTTGACTGAGTGGATCCAGGGTGCGGTCAACACATCATTGCAGGAGGAAGTAGTTCTAGCTGCCCTGAAAGAGGTAGTGATCTGACCACTCCTGAAAAAGCCCACCCTGGACCCATTGGTCTGTGACAATTACTGACCGGTCACAAATACCCCCTTCTTAGGGAAGGTGATCGAGAGGGTTGTGGCACAGCAATTGCAAATACTATTGGATGAAACAGATTATCTTGACACATTCCAGTCTGGGTTCAGGCCTGGTTATGGGACTGAATCGGCATTGGTTGCCCTGATGGATGACCTTTAACGGGAGAAGGACAGGAAGAGTGCGACCCTGTCACTCTTACTTGATCTCTCAGCGGCTTTTGATATTATTATTATTATTATTTATTGCATTTATATACAGCCCCATAGCCGGAGCTCTTTGGGCGGTTTACAACAATTAAAAACATTAAAAACAAATATACAAATTAAAAAAACACATTTTTAAAAAGCAATTAAAAAAACACAGGCTAAA
The DNA here is from genome assembly GCF_030035675.1 of Rhineura floridana. Classification (NCBI taxonomy): domain Eukaryota; kingdom Metazoa; phylum Chordata; class Lepidosauria; order Squamata; family Rhineuridae; genus Rhineura; species Rhineura floridana. Next base: position 120,960,254 of record NC_084480.1, read on the forward strand.
ATGCGTGGGAGAAGAGGAAAGCCTTGACCTGGTACCGAAAAGATAACAGTGTTGGCGCTAGGTGCACCTCGTCAGGGAGATCATTCCATAATTTGGGGGCCACCACTGAGAAGGCCCACGGTATCCTTATGGGCCGACTTGATGAGATGGGCATAGGAGGCACAGTTTCAGAGTGGTTCTGATCCTATCTCCAAGGTCATTTTCAGAGAATAGCATTAGTGATTGTCTTTCGCCCCCCTGGGAGATGTGCTGTAGGATGCTGCAGGGTACCATCTTGTCCCCCATGCTGTTTAACATCTATATGAAGCCCTTGGGAGCAGTCATCAGGAGATTTGGGATGAGGTGTCAGCAGTATGCTGATGATACCCAGCTCTATTTCTCTGTAACATCAGAATCAGGAGAGGCCGTGCAAGCCCTGGACGGCTGCCTGGACTCAGTGGTGGGCTGGATGAGGGCCAATAAACTGAGTCTGAATCCTAGCAAGACGGAGGCGCTGTGGGTTGGTGGTTCCTGAGTTCAGATAATTGGTCGGTTGCCTGCTTTGGATGGGGTTGTACTTCCTCTGAAAGAGCAGGTCTGTAGTCTGTGGCGCTCCTGGATCCATCTTTGTCGCTAGAGGCCCAGGGGATCTCAGTGGCTAGGAGTGCCTTTCACCAGCTTCGGCTGGTAAGACAGCTGTGGCTGTTTCTGGACCAGGATAGCCTGACCATGTTGTCCACGCACTGGTAACCTCCAGGCTGGATTACTGTAATGCACTCTATGTGGGGCTGCCCTTGAGGTTGGTCTGGAAGCTGCAGCTGGTGCAAAATGCGGTGGTGAAACTGCTCACTGGGACTGGCTATAGCCAACATGTCACCCTGCTGCTGAAAGAATTGCACTGGCTGCCCATTTGCTACCGGGCCAAGTTCAAGGTTCTGTACAGCTTGGGACCAGGATACCTGAAAGACTGTCCTATTCCTTATATACCCAGATGATCACTGCACTCTTTAGGTGAGGGCCTCCTGCAGATACCATCTTATCAGGAGGTTCGTTCCACACAACGGACCTTTAGTGTGGCAGCACCTACTCTGTGGAACTCCCTACCCTTATTTATTTATTTATTTATTTATTTATTTATTTTTAAAACTTATATACCGCCCGACTAGCAATAGCTCTCTGGGCGGTGAACATAGATACAATAAAATACAATATAATACAAAAACATCAGTCTAAAATCAAATTTCACAGTCTAAAAACAGCAAAGGCTAAAATCAAATTACAAACATTACAATCATTAACAAAAAATTAAAATGCCTCAGAGTAGAGAAAGGTTTTAACCTGGCGCCGAAAGGATGATAGTGTCGGCGCCAGGCGAACCTCCTCGGGGAGACTATTCCATAGTTCGGGGGCCACCACTGAGAAGGCCCTTGATCTTGTCACTGCCCTCCGGGCCTCCCTATGAGTCGGGACCCGGAGGAGGGCCTTCGTAGCAGACTGTAGTGTACGAGCCGGTTCATAGCGGGAGAGGCGTTCCGACAGATATTGAGGTCCCGCGCCGTATAAGGCTTTATAGGTTAATACCAACACTTTGAATTTGGCCCGGAAGCGTATTGGAAGCCAGTGCAAGCGGGCCAAAACAGGTGTTATATGGTCAGACCGCTTCGTTCTTGTTAGCAGTCTGGCCGCCGCATTTTGCACCAGCTGTAGCTTCCGAACCGTCTTCAGAGGTAGCCCTACGTAGAGCGCATTACAGTAATCCAAACGTGAGGTTACCAGAGCATATACTACTGATGTAAGATCCTCCTTACTCAGGTAGGGACGTAGCTGGGCTACCAATCGAAGTTGGTAGAACGCATTCCGTGCCACCGAGGCTACATGAGCCTCAAGTGACAGGGAAGAGTCTAGAACGACTCCCAGACTACGAACCTGTTCCTTTAGGGGCAGTGTAACCCCATCCAGGACAGGCACCATCGCTGTTATCTTTTCTGCGCCCATTGAAGACCTTCCTCTTTTAACAAGCCTTTTAAGTTGAGACCTTGTCCTAGTCTGCCTCTGTGCTGGAATCAATTTTTAATATGTTTTTAACCTTTTTTAAAAAACAGTATGTTTTTAACCTTTTGATTTTTTAAAGATGTCTTGAAAGTTTTAAAAAAATGTTTTTAAAGATGTTTTGTGTTAATGTATTTTAAAGTCTGTTTTTATGATGTATTAAAGTGTTTTTAGTGGTTTTGTTTGCCGCCCTGGGCTCCTGCTTGGAAGAAAGGCAGGATATAAATCAAATAATAAATAAATAAAAGGAAGGGCAAAGAAGAGGAGGAGACTCTGTTTGTCCTGGTCTCCCTTCTTCATATGGGCCAGAGTGTATCTGGAGAACAAGCCTAGTTTAAAGATAAAGAACCCTAAGAAGAAAGAGCACCTGGACATCAGACTGAGCAGGCACACAGACTAGATTAGATTAGAGTGTTCCACACCACAGTGAGATGTACTGTTCTTCTATTTAAATTATGCCGTTTCTAAATTTGCATCTATACCTATTGTAACAGGAGTGATGGAATGCCAGATGGAGTCGGAGTGAGTGATGGGATAGAGCAGAAAAGTTCTACTGCTCTCTATAACTCAATAAATGGTTGTAGCAGGTATCATGAGGACCATTAAGGGGAAGATAGATTCAGTGGGCCAGCTGAATGACTGACCTGTGACCTCCATGAACCAGTCACTGTCTCTCAGCCTAAGCTACCTCACAGGGCTGTTGTGAAGATAAACTGAGGAGGGGAGCAATACCTAAACCCCATTTCAAGTTCTGAGAAGTTTCCTTCCCTGCTTGTCTCACATCAGGAATTCAGTAAATATATTGTTTTCAGCAGCATAAAAAGTACTTTCTCTGTACAGAATTGGGACTTGCTTCTGAGTAAACATGCATAAGATTGCACTACAACAGAAGATCACAGCAGGATCTTGGTGAGCATACACAGTAAACCATTTTAGTTATAATTATAACAAAAGGGTACATAGCAGGTTTCTTTTAATTGCAAAAAATGGCATACTGTAATTTTATCTTTCAAACAGTGTTTGAACAGAAGTTTTAAAAAGTGTACATGCTGCAGTGTTATACTTTTCTAATTAAGGAGTCAAACAAGTTTACATTTTACTGGACTGTTGAAGAGGACAGTTTATATGTCTTATTCATAACCTATTTTGAAAACCTTCCCAATATGAAGCCTTTCTGGGAGTAAAGCTGCAATGCTAATTCCACATACCTGGAAGTTAACCCCATTGAATTCAGTAGGACTTATCTTTGAATAGACATGGTTAGGATTGTGCTGAAAATCAATGGGACTTTTCAGTGAACATAGAAAAGTATTGTTGTAAATCTTTCTCTCCCCCTCCGATCCTTTTTAAAAAAAGCAGTTAGGCAGGGATTACCTAGGCAGCTGGTTTTGACAATAAACTATTATATGGGGTGTATGTCTTTTACATCTCCCGTGTGTATGTATATGGAATATTTTGAACAACCCTGTGACTTAGGGTTGGAAACCAAGGCAGCTCACAAGAAGAAATAAATCCCTATAAAATCCAATAACCAAAAAATAACAATTGCAAAACAGCTTAAAGTGGCATGATTCTGAATTTTGGGTTGGGTGAGTGAAGTTCCTTACCCCTTGAGGTTGCAGTTCTGTGCATGCTTCCCTGTCTGAGTAAGTCCGGTTGAATACACTGGGACTTGCTTCTGAGTAAACATGCATAGGATTGCACTATAAATATCTATACAGGTTATGTAAATAATAAACATCTTTGACATTCATGCATATATAAATATTTCTTCATATTATGTCTTGGTATGTATCTGATTTCATACCATGGTTGTAAATTATTATTTACAAATTATTATTTCCTCTGCATTTTAAGTGTGCCCTTGTTCCTTGGGGTGGTCATGGTCCCCCTCTGTTGTTTTCACCCTGATGGGCAGATTAAGCTGAGAGATGGTGCATAGCCCATGGCCACCCAGTAAACTTTGTAGCTTATTTCAATTTTAAAATTTAATTAAAATGATTTATATGCAGGGAAAGTTTATGAAGTAATGCAGATCCACATAATACATTTAAAGCACATCCAACTTGCATTTAAAGCACATGACATCCCCCAAAGAATCCTGGGAAGTGTAGTTTGCCCCTCACAGTTCTAGTTCCCACCACCCTTAACAAATTACAGTTCCCATGATTCTGAGGTGGGATTCATGTGTTTCTAATGTATGTTGAATGTGATTTAAATGCATGGTGTGGATCTGCCCTAGTATGCTGTGCATTCGTTAGTAAATTGAAAAGACAAATTTTAAAAGATCCTTTTAAAAACAGGGCTGTCGCTCAGTGGTAGGGTGCATGCTTTGCATGCAAAGGTCCAAAATTCAATCTCCGGAAGAGACGACTGCCTGGAATCCTGGAAAGCCAATGCTAGTCCATGTTATCAGTACTGAGCTAGATGGTACCAAATGGCCTGAGTCGGTATAAGCCAGATTCCTTTGTGCCTAAAAGAGGAAAGAGACCCAAGGGCGACAGTGACTCCAAAATTTATTTATGTATTTTATTTACATTTATATACTACTTTATTGTAAAAAAAACACCTCACAGCAGTTTATACAAGGAATATACAATAATACAATAAAATTACTGGCAAAAACAGTTAAAGACAGGTATTTAAAAACATTCAAAATAATAAAACCAACTATGAGTTAAAAACAGATGTGAAAAACATAATCGCTTCTACATGCCTGGGAAGGCTTGCCTAAACAAACATGTTTTTAGCAGGTGCCAAAATGAGTACAATGAAGCACCTGCTTAATGTAAATAAGGAGTTCCACAGCACAGGTACTGCCACACTAAAGGATTGATTTCTTATCAGAACAAGTGCTACGAGGAATCCGTAACATGGAAAGCACACCTTGAACTTGGCCTGGTAGCAAATCAACAACAAGTGCAGATTTCAGAGCAGAGGTATTGTGTACTGATAGGGTCTCACTCATGTCAGCAATCATGCCACAGCCCCCGGGTCAGGTTGTGCTGCATGGGGATTTCTGTGACCTTGGCTGACTGGTTGCCAGGTTTTTTTAGTTTTGGTTTTTGGTTAGGAAGTCTGACTGGTCGCAGGACACTGAGTTTTCTGCCTTACCCATAGGAACCTTGTTGTGACTGGTTTAGTATTGCATTTAAGAAATCATCACTGTATTTTCTTTTTCTATTTGCATTTCATTTACTTCTTACCTCACTCCCTTACATCCATAGAAGTAACAACAGTGATTCCATCTGCTTAGTGCAACCCCCTTAAACCTACTGATGATTCAACTTGTTGTTTTCATGATGGTTTGTTTCTTGCCCAATATTGGTAAAAGGGAATTCACACACTGGGAAGTGTAGCTTCAATTGCTGTTGTTCCCAAGCTACTGCCTGTAAAGGTAGACCAAACCATGTGTGTTTTCTCCCTGTCAATTATTACTCACTGGAATTGGATTGGCTGTCAATGAGAGTTGATAGCAGCCCACAGGGTAGGCAGGAAAGAGTAGAGAATCTCTTAACTCTTACTCATTTCTCAAACCTCTCTCTGCAGTGAAAGGTCAAGTCTGTAAAGAAGTTTGGAGCAGCCACATTAACAGACAGGCAGGGTATTCCAGGCAGGGGGTTGCCAATCCTGCTTTGATATTGATATCTTTGCAGCAGATCCCTAGTCAAGCCTTACCAACAGCACAATCCTAACCATATCTACTCAGAAGTAAGTCCTGTTGAGTTCTACAAGGCTTAGTCCCATAGTAAGTTGTTTAGAATTGCAGCCTTCAGGGGCATCCATCTTTACTCCTGACTGCTCCCATCTAACATCTCCACAACACTAGGCTCCTTTCTTTCTACAATGGCCTTCTGGTGACTGGAATGGCCTGAGGGCAGTTCAAGCCTTGTAGCCAGAAGCAAGTAGGCTAGGTTAAATGTTCCCTACTCAGGCTCCCTCAGCAGGTTTGAAGGAATGATCCTGTCATTTCAGTTGGACTTGGAAATACCCTCATTTAGCTAAGATTAATTTCCAGTCACAGAATTTGTTTTTGTTTGAGTGATATGCTCCAGGCTGCTTAATGTATCATGATTAATTATATCACATGGGCCATCCCTGAAATCTCAGGGTTTGGGATCCATCTGACCTGGCTACCCTAGTTGTACTACAGGGATGGGGAGCCTTTTCCAGCCTAAGGGCTGCATTCCCTTTTGAGCAACATTCCAAGGGCCACCTGCCAGTGGTGGGCAGGGACAGAGGCAAAAGTGGGTGGAGCAATGAATGTAAATATTATCTCTGTTCAGTAAGCTAGCTTCTACACACTCTCTCTCTCTGTCCTCCATCCAGACAAGCAAGAGGCATTATCAGAGTTCAAGGACACATTCCAGTTAAGCAGAACGTGGGGTGTGAATGAGGGCCAGTGAGGGCTGAGGTCTGGGAAAATTTCAGAGGGCCACATTTGGCCCCCAGGCCTGAGATTCCCATGCCTGCTGTACTATGTCACAAATTGTGCTTGCTTTAAACTTAGCATCCACACACCCATACTTTCCTTTGGGTTTTCAGTCCCAAATCCCACTGGGGAGGATGAAGTGCCCGGGACTAGTAAAGATGCCCCACATTGTCCTGAACCCGTGTTGCTGTATGAAGCATCTGAGCCTTACTGTATCACCAAAGGGATCCTCCTGGGAGTTTGCCAAGCAGGAAAATCTTTAAAATGTTGCTCACTAAACCAATCAAAGTGTGCTTACTTTGACAAGCATTAATAAAGTACAGCAGTAGTTTAAACCAAAATGGAACAGAAATTGATGGAGTTATTCCAACCCCTTGACATGGGGACAGCTTTTAGGCCAGAGGTGGGAAGCCCCATATGTGCCCCTCCAGGCCTCTCATTCTGGCCCATAGAAGTCTCCCCAGGTCACACGTCACGCTCCTCTTGCACCCAAGTGCTTTTGCCTGGCTGGATAGTGTCCTTGAAGTCTGATCATGCCTCTTGCTTGTGGATGGAGGATGGAGAGGGGTGTGCAGATACTAGCCTACTGTACACAGGTAATAGTTCTATTCATTGCCCCACCCACTTTTGCCTCTGCCATATGGCTCTGAGAAGGTTGCCCAGCAGGAACATGTCCCTTAGGTGGACAATGTTTCCTTGTCCCTGTTTGGGTGAATATTTGTTTTCAGGTGCACCACGGACTCCTCTTCCTAATGGCTTTTGGAAGGGGCAGAATCTTCTCTTTGCTTAATTGAGATGGGGGGGAGATAGAGGATGCAGCTGAAGTGCAAACCTCATGGTGAACAAAATGGGGATTGGAAGGAAAGCCTGTCCATGGCAGGTTTCCTCTTTCTTCTTATGCTAGTTGCCAAGGGAATTTTGCAAGAGTAGCATCAGAAATGGATGCAAGCCATTAGGTTTGGTGATGTTTTTTACTGGACAAATGGAATTTTAAACTTTGATTCTGTGGATTTTTGAATTTGTTGTTTCCTCCGCCTCCTCTTCCTAAACTGATCTACTACTTGTCATCTGAAAGGTGGTAGCAAGGCCTGCTTTCTTCCCAGCAGTTTTCAAACAGGGTCAACCAAATGAGTCCCTAAGAGGAGCAAACACTCTCCATTTCTCTAATGGTGTGTTATCCTCAAAGCGTAACTGTGGCCACTTAAACCCTAAACCTGTTAAACCTCTCCCTGAAAGATAAACACCCAAGCAGGGTATTGTCAAGAGCTCCTGAGAAGAGACAGCTGTTTTGGGGTGGGAGCTGGACCCTGGGTAGAAAAGAGCGGTTCCAAAATTAAAACTGGATTTAAGTTAGTGGATTGAATTGATGTCTCCTTATGAGCATTTTATGAGGCACTTGTAAGTACTTATGAGAGTCATCCTTCTACCAATTTATGGTGTAGTGTCAGCAGGGTGCTTGCTTCCTCCCTCCCTCCTCCCTCCCTCCCCTCCAAACCTACCTTTTCTTTGCGCAGTTCTCTCTTTCTCCTTCCCAATTGCAGCAAAGCACATGCAACTGCATTTGCTCTCATTTATCTATAGCCTCTCTGTTTGCTTTTCCTTTCCTGTGTGAAACTTTATAGATTGGCAAGAAATTCACAATCTTTTATTTGAGTAATTTATATATAGCTTCATATTTCAAAGGCAATCTCTACAAATATCACAAATAAAAGTCAAATACAACAGACCCAGTAAAAACATCAACCCATATTTTAGAGTAGCACAGATAACAATTATGGCCCCTCCAGCCATCCTTTTTAATCTGCATTCATCATGATTTATGCTCATGATCATATCGAGGCAGTTCTCTGCGATCCCGCCTTCAATACTGTTTGCACCTGGAATCCAATCAGCACATGCCCCATAACTTCCTTGTGAATACCTGTAACTTTTTATACTACAAATGTTCCTGTTTTGTTCCACTTTTATTGCGCTATGATTTAAGCAGTGGTGTAGTCGTTCAGGGTCTCAGGAGGTTTTAGACCCCTTTCTTTTTTGGGAGCAGGGTCCCAGCAGGGTCCCCACATCTTCAGCATGAACCAATCAGCATGAAAAGGGAATGTGCTAGCCACTGAGATGAGTGTTCTTACATGCTTCCTTGTCCTTTCCTGCTGAATGGAGCCAATCAGAGTGAAAGGAGGTGAGTCAGTCACTGAGATTCTTTTCAGTAGCTAACACTCTCCTCTTTCATGCTTATTGGCTCCTAGGGATGTCTGTTGTTGAGGGAGAAAGCATTAACAAGGATCTCATTCTCAACCAGCAGCAAAAAAAGAGGAAGGAGTGTGGCTGTGACTATCATGAAGGGACCCTGCACTTCTGGATTTGCAACTACACTACTGAATATAAGAGTGTCCTTCCAGACTGCATTAATACGGTAATATTGGGGAAGCATTGCAGTACTAATAAATCATAGTAACCACTAGCAGATCCAAAATTCAGAAATACAGCAGAGACAACCAGCCCTACCCACCAAATATGCAAGCATGCATTTATAGGTAGCAGCACTCTTTTCTTTTCTCTCTTGCTTGCCGTATTAACAGTGCTGTATAAATAGCAATACATTTCCTAGTCTCTGTATAACTTGATTCTGAAAGCTGCCTCAGCATTGATTCTTTGGAGACTGATGGATCCAAAATAATATTCAGGGAGTGGGGAAGGAATCATTTTATAGAACCATAGAATAGTAGAGTTGGGGCCTTTAAGGCCATCAACTCCAACCCCCTGCTCAATGCAGGAATCCAATTTAAAGCACACCTGACAGGTGGCTGTCCAGCTGCCTCTTGAAGGCTTTCAGTGTTGGAGAGCCCACCACCTCCTGAGGGAATTGGTTCCATTGCAGTTCTACCATCATGTAATTTCAGCTCTACTATCATGGTTGATGCTTCAATGCAAATGCCAATACAATCTATGTAGCAGGATCACAATGCTGAAAAAAGAAGTGTGTAAGTCACATGTCCAGTTTTTGCTCTTCTCCTCTCCAGAGCTGCCAGCTTGCAACCTGGAGATTTGGTCAGTCCCTTGAAAACTGTTGGCCTAGGAGGAGACATAGCAGCCCCATCTTCTCAAGTCTTTTCACCTGTTCCCCTCCCACGCCTGCAGCAGTGAGGAGCATTTCAACTGGGCAGTACAGGGGGTAGGGGAGGAAGAGTGGATGAATGGACCCGGGAAAGAATGAGCAGGAGAAATCAAGGCTGCTACAACCTTACTTACCCAGAGTATCGGGACAAAAGGAATCTCCTGTTTTCAGCCTGGCAATGCTCTAATGTTCAAACAGAAGTCATGCATCTCCCCAGTGCAAAATCCACTCATCTAATGTAATATTCAAATTGCTGATATGTCTTTTCCTCCCAAGGTCAAACCAACATGAAACATAAAAAGATGCCTTATACGGAGTCAGACTATTGGCTGGCTCAGTATTGTCTATACTGGGGATGGGATCCATTGGCTAGTGCCAGTTCAAAAACATTCTGCTGACCTGGCAGGCTAGCATAGATTCAAGTTTGTTCTCTAGCTGCTGCTTTTACCAATCCCTGTTTTTTTTTGCTCTGAAAATATATCAATATTAATATCTATATTTTAAAGGAAATCAATATTTTGAAAGAAATATTGATGTTTTGAAGGAAATATCAATAAATTATCATTCTTACAAGCAATGTTTTACAAGTGCTTTTTTTTTTAAAGTCCACTTTCAAAAATAGCCACGGAAAATCACTACATTATATCAGGTTAATATGTGGTATGTCCTCTATTTCAGGACTATGTATTTGAGGCCACCCTGGGCTCCTACTGGGAGGAACTGGGTGGGATAGAAATCAAATAAATCAATCAATAAATAAAATCTGATCCTCAGCGATTGAGAAGAAGTGAATGAATGAAAAATTCAGTACCACATCCGAACTGGCAGTGGCTCTCCAAGGGGCTTTCCCAGCCCCTGCCTAGAGATCCCAGTGACTGAACTTGGGACCTTCTGCATGCATGCAAAGCAGGTGCATTACCACTGAGCTACTGCCCCTTCCATGCTGTATGGGTGGCTTGCAGAGCACATGGATCTGACTAATGGGAAGACTGGCTGTGTCAGCAATTTTAAATATGATTTTATTAGAAAGGATGTTGAGGCAGGAGTGATTAGCGCATCTGCAACACCTGTTAATAACCAAATGCCTGAATTGACTCTGTGGAACATCTCACAGCAGGAGCGGATGTAAATGAGAGCAGTACAAGCTGTGAAGTGCTAGCACTGTGGTGCATTTGTCCGCGATCCTTGCTTGTCCAGGGTGTCCTTACATTTCCTACAAATGAGACCCTGAAAAGGCTCAACTTAACAAGCACTCTAGCAGATGGAGTCTAGTAATTATCTGATTGCTTACAGTGTTGCAAAACAATTATAGTGTTGCAAAACAAGGAACTTTCAGAAGCAGTAGGATATTGACTCTTTACTATAAATGATGGTTGGCTCATTAAAATAATCTCAAAACGTCAGATTCTCTAAAATCAGAGAACTACAATTCTGTGTGATGCCCCAAGTGGAAATATGTATTGATCCAGCCAATGGTAGCTGCAAACAACTACATGTGCACAACTGAAGATGCATGTCTGCAGATGCATATTCCCATCTGTACTGAAAGCCAGATGGAAATGCCTGCTCCTGCTGATACCATGAAAGAGCACATGTGTGTCAGATTTATTGGCCTTGCTTGCATGCAATGCTAAACCAAACCATGGCTAAGCATGAAAAGCAAACATGCTGGTATCCAGAGCAAAAATCATGGCTGCTTCATTCCTTCCCTGCTCCTGTACTGCCAGGATCAAATCTATGCAAACTGGGCTCATCATTCTCTTTCTTAGCAAACTAAAAGCAGTAGCCAAGGCTTACCACTGGTGATTTTTAGGGGAGAGAAATCAGGAGCCAGGTTTCACACATAACGCTAAGCACTTCTAATGTAATATGTCCAGTTGGCATTGACCCATGCTAGGCCTTTTCATCAACAGTCCCTCATTTGTGAAATGCCATTCCTGGTGAGGTGTTGAAAGCAATGAAGGTATGGGTATAAATCTTACCCAAATAAATGCAGCCATGTTTCCCTACCTGTTATTCCATAATCTTACATCTTATTTTGAATGTTTTATTGTGAGGCCTGCTGATTGGATCAATAAATTGACTGACTGATTGTATGGCATCAAAGATGCCAACAGAGCATGCCCTAAAACAGCAGTGGTGAACCTCCAGCCTATGGGCCTAATTAGGCCTGGCAGACCACCCCCATTTGGCCTGCAAGGCCATCTTGGCCAAGCCACGCCTACTTGTCCTACATCTGATGTCATATCTGATGTTAAGTGTGAGACATGTAAAGACATGGCTCCCTGCCAAAAGCAGGGTTGTTCGTGCACTGCCGATGACCTAACTGGCAGTTTCCCCTACATATCGTAACTCTTACGAGCTACTTTTGTTTTTGTAGCCAAAACCAGCGAATCTAAAATCTATGTATCAGGTATAATTTTGTCATCCTAAATTAAATGTAAGTAGCCTTTGATTTGTTCAAAACAACACAGCATTTGAAAGAAAAACACTCAGCAACTATGTATTTCAGATACATTATACATACATATACACACGGCTGGCGCCAGGCATGATTGTGCACTTGGGCACCATGATTGGGCCCTTGGGCACCAGCCTGCCCTAGGCCCGCGGTGCTCGTCTGCATGCCCCACCTACCTTTCTTGTTGTCTTGAATGCTGTGCATGCTGCACATGCACTATCATCAACCAAGATGGCAGCGGGGACTTCCCTAAAGGGCTGATGCCCCGCCGCCATCTTGGTTAATGGCACACGTGTCCACTATGCTACAAGTGTATATGCCTGCCATCAACTAAGATGGCAGCAGGGGCATCAGCCGTTAAGGGAAGCCACCACCGCCATCTTAGATGATGGCAGGTATGTGTGCGCAGCACACACAGCATTCAAGACAACAGGAAAGGTAGGTGGGGTGTGCAGATGGGTGTTGCGGGCCTGCGGCCTGTATGGGAGGGGCCTGGGAGCTACCTCTCTGTGATCTGCAGCAGGGTCAGGAGTTGACGCTGCTGCAGATCATGGAATGGGAGAGCTACCTTCCCACCCTAAGGAGGGACCCTTCAGGGGTCCCTCTGTGCTTCAGGGGCCCTCGGCCAGGGCCCAACCTGGCCACCCTCTGGTGCCGGCCCTCTGTGTGTGTGTGTGTATGTGTGTGTGTGCATATAACATTTACAAGGCATCATAAAGTATCTTAAATATAAGTTTAAAAACAATAAAACTTTGTAATAAAAGCAGAGATCAGCATATAAACCAGTAAAACCACAATAAAATCCTACATCAGAGGCAGCAATCAATCATCATCATAACTGCTCAATTAAAAACTCATATGTGAAGAAATGTTTTGACTTGGTGCCTTAAGTCCGGTACCAGGTAGATTAGTCTATGGTAACACAAGAGAACAAGACCTGCCCTCAGGGATTGCCCATTTCTGATGACAGCAGCACCTGGCTGGAGAAGGGCCTCCGCTGATTATCTCAGCATATGGGCAGATACATTTAGAACCCAAAGTCTCGGTGAAGCTCAGATTTCCATTCATCCACCACATCAAAAATCGGAACTGGACATACAGAAGAATTGAGCTAAATGCACTACCTTGGGTGCTTAGTCCACAAAGATAGCAAGGGAATTCCTAGTGTGAGTACACCAATGGGTGTGTAAGGCAGGTGGGCAAGCTGATGGAAGACTTTTAAAATGTTGGTGCCAAGGACTAGCACTCCCCCTCTTATTTTATTAATTTTCATTCTCTTGGTACACTTTTTACATAGATGAAGATGAGAGGCTCAACATTTATAAGATGGGCTCCTACTGGGAGAAAGGGTGGGATATAAATCTTCCTCTTCTTTAATAATAATAATAATAATAATAATAATGGTTTTGAACTATTATAACTGGATATCCTTATAACAATATAAACTTAACAGTATGCATTAAGTACAGTGCAAGCTACTTACATATTGCTTTCTCAGAATATTAAAATATAAGCCCTGCCAAATTCATGATGATTTATAAACGCTATCAGATGTGTGTGTTTTTATTGCTTACCAGGGTGCTATTTTAGGTTTCAGTAGTGGAGACAAAGATATTTCAGTAAAGTGAGGGTGAAACTGACTACACCGTTTATAGATTTTCTCTTGAAAATATTCCAGATTAAACTGCAAAAAAACCCCAACAACTTTAAGAACATTTGTTTTTATATCTCAGAAGGCATATAGGTGCTCCCAACACAGAAAAGTTGCATGTGATCAGTAATGTGGGTGGTACTCTAAAAGATGCACCTGTTTCTTCTATTCTGAATGAGTGTATTGCTTACTGTTACTACTACAGTTTTTAATTCTTGTTGGTTTTCATGGTTTATGGTCTGTATTATGTTTTGTATTCTATTCCTGTACATCTCTTGGGTATTTTCTGAATGTAGAGCAGTTTATAAATCCTGAAAGAAATAATAAATAAATAAAAATACTACTACTAATTATTACGACTAATAATAAAATTATTTCAAAAGAAACACTCCAAAAGCAAGCCATGTAAGTCAGAATTTTCATGCCAACGATAAAGTTATTGCACATTTAGAAAGAGTCAAAAACCCCATAAGCTTCAAATTCTTGACAAAATGAAAGGCAGCCACAAGTTGTTGCCAAAAGGTAACCATCCTGGAACCACGAGAAAAATGCCTTTTTAAAAAAATAAACAAACCCTGAACACATTCAGTCAGTGAATCAAATGCCCTTCAAGATGAACTTCAAAACAAAAGAAAAAAATCCCTCTTCCCCATTAAGGTTGGTTTATGGTGATACTTCCAAAAGCCAATGTTAGATCTGATTTTACCATGAAATCCATTTGACATTATGATTCTTATGGATGGTTTGAGCTATCCATTTTGAGAGATTTCATCAAAAGGGGAGCTTTTAAGGGGCTCTGCGCTTAGCATAGCAGGATACTTCCTTTGGAAATCTAACAATGAGCCCGACGAGGCTCCCCAAGAGTTTGAATGCTGCAGTTTCCTTAGCACCCAAGGCTAAAGCCTCTTTTATCTCCCCATGCAAAGCCTCCATAGCATTCAGGCCTTAGACACAAGCAGCTAGTCCTTCACTCAGGGCAGGAAAAGGAGAAAGAGATGAGGGTCTATAAAAACAGTATCTGAAAAGGACAATCTTGCTCCGATGGCGGCTCTGAGGATCTGGAAAGGGTGAAGGTCAGAAGAGGCGCCGTTTAGAATTTGAGAGGCAACAATAGGAGAACTATAAAACTATCTGGGAGGAATTACAGCTTAATTACAGGCCCCACTGGGCAGAAGGGGTGCAGGTTAATTCATTTCAAAGCCACATGATTTCTTGGGCCGTCATGATGACAGACAGCTTGCAGCAGCTGCGTAAAGCCACAGACTTCTATAACCAGCGCAAGACTCAACAGGGGGAGAATGAAATTAACTTATATGTCAGCAGTCACACGTACAAGTAAAAGCCTGGGTTCTGGTCTTGTGCAATGCCAATACCAATACCAACAGATTTTTGCAGTGTTTTAGGCATAAGCACCCGTTACAAAGACCAACATAAATATCTGCTTCACTCTATTTATCCTCACATCATTACAGTATGTATTTCCCTTCCTTTCTTTTACTACTGTTATTATTTAGATTTTTATCCCACCTTTCCTCCAAGAAGCTCAAGGTGGCGTACATGGTTCTCCTCCCTCTCCATTTTATCCTCACAACAACCCTGTGAGGTAGGTTAGGCTGAGAAACAGTGACTGGCCAAAGGTTATCAGCACCAGTCATTCATTTAACAAAATTGATGTGCTGCTTGACTATGAAAAACCTCCAAGCGGTTTACAAGGACGGCTTTTACCGACCTCCCGCACCCCCCCGCCGATGTTTTGGATTCCAACTCCTACATGGATGATAGACATTGGAGTCCAAAACATCTAGAGAGCACCAGGTTGGGGAAGGCTGGTCTAGATGAAATTCTGCTGATCTAGAGAGGTGATTGGGAAGTGCACACAGTAAAGACATTTGGACATGAGGTCAGTTGAACAAGATGTTACAGAAGAGGACCAGAAAACTCAGTACGGTTTTTTGCAGCAACCTAATCTTTTTAACATGTAGATGTAGTTACAAAAGCCCACGAGGCCACCACCTGGATGAAGCTAGCCAAGGCTAGGTCTGGCCAATGTCTACATAAGCAGCTCCTTAGGAACTACATATACACCATCCACAGTTTTACAACAGAAGGCAGGTGGGATATAAATGTAATAAAATAAAAAATAAAAATAGTTTAGCCCTTATAGCAATGCTACTCCTGCTGAAATTCCCTCTTCTACACAGCTGTTCAAGGTGTAAGAGCCCTGTCTTCGTTCCAGCAGGCCTGGCACCAGTGGGAGGCCAGGTTGGGCCCTGGCTGACGGCCCCTGCAGCACAGAAGGACCCCTGAAGGGCCCCTCCTGAGGCTGGGAAGATGGAGCTGCTGCTTCGTGATCTGCACCCACATCAGGTATGTATCTTAATAATTGTTTTTATCGTGTATTTTAAACAGTATCTTATTATTGTTATATTTTGATGTTGCTTGGTTGTTGTTGTTTGTTGTTTTGACTTTTGATTCTGTTATATTTACTGTATTTATATATTTTGCTTGTTTTATCTTTTATGTACACCGCCCAGAGTGCCTTTTTGGCTTAGGGCGGTATATAAATTAAATAAAATAAATAAATAAATAATAAATCAGGTTGCAGGACTCTTGAGAAAAATAGTGATAGCAAATTAGAGCTTCAGATCAATTTGCTATAAGGGTCACACCTGTGGCACGAAGAGTCAAAAGAAAATGGCACGTCATCAAGGCCCTGTGGAGATAATGCAGGGACAAAGCAACATTAGAAAACCCCCACTTTCTTCATGGAATAGCAAGCTGTAGTGATTTGTAAAATCAACACATGCCAACTTTCTGACACAGGTATCTGAATACATGTACAGTGTGTACACAGGTACAAGATAACACGTGAACACCCTCAAAATCAGAGAGGCAGGAATCAGGGAGAAAACGGTCCCAAGACATCAGTGGTTGGCATACATTTTGATTCTCAGATGCTATTATTTGGCTCTCTCCTCCTTCCTTTAGCCCCTTCACTGTAAATCATCAAAATTTGTGAACATTGCATGCATACATTTTTTTAAAAAGTGAGGGAGATTTAAGGGTCGTCAGAGAAAATGGGTAGCTGTGTATTTGAAAGATGGCACGCTCCAGCTGTTTTCCATCTCAGGTATGAACACACAGATAGCACCAGATGTGGCCAACTGGAAGGACAGCAGGGGAGCCTGAAGTGGACAGCTGTAGTCGGTGAGGTCATCAGCAGAGTTTGGGGATGGAAAAGTTCACTGGAAAGAACAGTGCCTCTTTCTCTCCCCCCATCCCTTGTTTGAAGTCACTAAGCTTCAGGGTCCAGGGGAATTGTTGCTTTGACTTTATTCTTCTGTAGGCGGGTGGCTGGCTGCCAGGGGCAGCTGCATATGGAATCATTTGCATTGCATGTAGAGTCGCCAATTTAAAAGAGAAGCTTCTTCCTTCCCTTACATCATCTGCTTCTTTAGAGTCAGGGCTACTGCTTTGCACAGATTGTATTCTCCCTTTAATCTTTTCCCTGACTTACTCCAAAAGAGTTTAACAAGCATCCTAGAGTCAGGCCCAGCCGGCTCATCCCGATAGCTGTGAAAGCCCATCTATGGGACAAAGGAGGAATTATTTGATATCCTCATGGTGAGACACATGCAAGAGGATTTCTGGAGTGGACATATGCTCTTGCCAAGTCAATCTGTGGGTAGCAGCCAGTCATCCCAGCCACCACCCAGGACATGGAGCTAATGTGAAATCAGCAGTTCTCAGTTCACACCTCATGCAGGCAAGAACACACATTTAAGTACATGGCTCAACATCAAACAAACCAGTGGCTTTCATCTATCAGAACAATGCAAGCCTCTTTACTTTACACCTGATAAAATTTACACCTGATAAAATGGACCTGGTTCGACTTCCGGGAAGGGTGACTTAGCCTGTGCCTGCTTTTGAGACGGGCGCCTGCCTCAAAAGAAGCTTATTCAGATATATCAGTCAGTTTTTTCTTTTTTTTTTGACTGATTAAACTTCTCCCGGGTAGGGAGAAACGAAGAGATTAACCTCAAAGCCTATTTTTGTTGGGACGACCAGATCTCATTAATTTATGGGACGAGGTCCAGCCGACGAAGGTGGGACGGATTTTTAACAGCAAGCTCTATCTGATAAAGCGAACGTTCACCTTATCTTCTAAGAGAGAACGCACTAACAGGCAAGCACCCTTCTTTCTATATTTTTCTTTTACTTGACTTAAATTGTTGCTGTTTAAAAGAGATTTGCCAGATTGATCAGTTTTTGACATCTCACTGGGGAGCCATAACTTCTCTCTGCTACGCACTAATTAATAGCTTATCTCTGTTTTTGTTGCAAAAAGCTGTCCTGGATTTGCATTCTAAAGATATACACAGAAGAGGGATTTCTATTCCAGATTTTTATTTTGAAAAATATTATACTGTTTTGAGACTACTCTCTTTTTGGTCTATTTTATTTTGACGAATCTGTTTCTTGACGATTGCCATTAATTGTTTCGATCCTGGGAACTGCATTTTGTTTACTTAACTATTGGAGAGATAAGGCTGTCTGCTCTGTTTATACTGTGATGTCACCAAGTTTGGAGTATTAACCCAATTGTTGCTGAAATAAGAAGTGGTTTTCCTATATTTTTCTTTTAAAATGGCAATTAAGAAAGTGGCTGAAAATCTGGAAATAACTATGTTTCAGAAAATAATGGATGAGATTGAGATAATGAAAATTGAATTGAGTAAAATGAAGCAGGAGATTAAAGATATAAGGGTCCCTGTGAGAGAGGTGACCCTGGAAGGGGTCCCTGTGAGAGAGGAGACCCCGGAGATTGGAACAGGGGTCCCTGTGAGAGAGGTGACCCTGGAGACTGGAATAGGGGTCCCTGTGAGAGAGGAGATCCCGGAGATTGGAACCAACGTGGAACAGGAACAAGATTTGGAGTCTATGGACTTTAGAAATAAAATCTATTGTTTGGAACTCAATGTTATCTCTGAAGAAATGAATGAAGATTCTAGAGATAAAGTTATCAATGGCATGGATAATCTTCTGGACTGGAATGATGTGATGGAGCCCAATATAGAGAAAATCTATGGAATTAACTGCAGCCATGTGACAATGGAAAAACTTTTAAGAGATGACCCAGTGTATTTTGAAAAAAAGAACAGAGATATGATTTTACAGCAGTATTTCAGCAACCTATTCAGAATGGATGGCAAGAAAATATTTGGGATAGAGGTAATCCCCATCAGACTCTTACTATATGACTATGGCTTTGACAGCAAGATTATTATGGAATACTGATAATGGAAGATTGGATATTGAAATTACTGGACTTAACAAGACTACTGAAGATGGAAGATGGAAAATGGAACTAATAGAGATAATAGAACAATGGCTACTGAAATTATTGAACCTAACAGATTCTGATGTGATGGATTAATTGAAATGTTTATTTTGACTATGGTTATGACAATAAGATTATCATAATTAGTAATGAGATGGATTAATCGATATGCTTATCTGGAAAAAAAAATTGATAGATATATTTCTTAAAGAATTGAAACCTCTCTTTGACTTTTTGTGGAAAGAATAAAGTAATGTTTATGAGATTTGATGATTAAGTAAGATAACTACTGGAGGAAAGTGATTTTATAATATGACTTAAGAGACAGGATTGTTATATATTATAGACTTATAACTGATTTGATCTTTGACAAATGGGAAGTCAATATTTTACTCTTTATTTTTTATTTTTGTTTTTTTTTTCTTTTTTTCTTTTTGTTTAACTATTTTTGATTTTGTTTTTTGTCTTTGAATGTTTTATGATTTTGTCTTGTATGTTTTATGAAAATCTGAATAAAAATTATTGAAAAAAAAAAAGATAAAATGGACCTGGTTCACTGTTTTAATGGGTCTACTACTGAGGGAGAGGAAGAGTGGGGAGGAGTTCTCTGGAGTGAACTGATAGAAACTGCTGGCTGCATATTAATAACACAGAACCTGTGTGGGCTGCAGATCTCCTGAAACGAGATATCTGAAGGAAAAAGGTGATGAAGTGGCCATAATGCCTCTTAGACTGTCTGTGGGCCAATTCACATGACACACTTTCCATGCATCTGATTCATGGGTGGAAAACACATGAAAGCATATTGCACACAGTTTGCTCCATCCAACTATCTAGCAGATAGCAGTTTTTCAAAAGGCTTAGTAATAGTTCTTTCAAACATGACTGTTCTGACTTCCACTCAGAAATAGGAGCAAGTGAGAGAAGCATGTTACTCCCTGAAAATATTTTGTTAGTAGTGTTATTAATTTATATACTGCTTCATATTTTAACAGAAATCTACCGGTGGTTTACATATTTCAGAAAAACAAACAAAATACAAATTCTTCATTTAAAACTAAACAATGCTACTAATTCCACATTTTAAGTAACATTTCTTAGCAGAAACCAGTAATGATTTGAAACAAATTCTGATGAAAGTTAAGGAGGAAAGCATGAAAGTAGGACTAGAGCTGAACATCAAAAAGACTAAAGTAAGGACAACAGAAGATTTATGTAACTTTAAAGTTGACAATGAGGACATTGAACTTGTCAAGGATTATCAATACCTTGGCACAGTCATTAACCAAAATGGAGACAATACTCAAGAAATCGGAAGAAGGCTAGGACTGGGGAGGACTGCTATGAGAGAACTAGAAAAGGTCCTCAAATGCAATGATGTATCACTGAACACCAAAGTCAGGATCATTCAGACCATGGTATTTCCAATCTCTATGTATGGATGCGAAAGTTGGACAGTGAAAAAAGTGGATAAGAGAAAAATCAACTCATTTGAAATGTGGTGCTGGAGGAGAGCTTTGCGCATACCATGGACTGCGAAAAAGACAAATAATTGGGTGTTAGAACAAATTAAACCAGAACTGTCACTAGAAGCTAAAATGATGAAACTGAGGTTATCATACTTTGGACACATCATGAGAAGACATGATTCACTAGAAGACAATAATGCTGGGAAAATCAGAAGGGAGTAGAAAAAGAGGAAGGTCAAACAAGAGATGGATTGATTCCATAAAGGAAGCCACAGACATGAACTTACAAGATCTGAACAGGGTGGTTCATGACAGACGCTCTTGGAGGTCACTGATTCATAGGGTCGCCATAAGTCATAATCGACTTGAAGGCACACAACAACAAATTTATTTATTTATTATTTGATTTGGCAAACAAAAGCACTAAAAACAGTTTAAAATATCATAAAAACAGACTTTAAAACACATTAAAACAAATTTTAAAAACCTTTAAAAAAAAAAGCTTTCAAGACATCTTAAAAAAAAGGTTAAAACATATTAAAAAAAAGATTTAAAAACCTATTAAAAAGCAATTCCAACACAGACACACACTGGGACAAGGTCTCAACTTACAAGGCTTGTTTGGAAGATCTTCAATAGGCACCAAAAAGATAACAGAGATGGTGCCTGTCTAATATTTAAGGGTAGGGAATTCCATAGGGTAGGTGCTGCCACGCTAAAGGTCCATTTCCTATGTTGTGAGGAACGAACCTCCTGATAAGATGGTATCTGCAGGATGCCCTCATCTGCAGAGTGCAGTGGTCGACTGGGTATATAAGGAATAGGACAGTCTTTCAGGTATCCTGGTCCCAAGCTGTACAGGGCTTTATACACCAAAACTAGAACCTTGAATGTGGCTCAGTAGCAAATGGGCAGCCAGTGCAATTCTTTCAGCAGCGGGGTGACATGTTGGCGATACCCTGCCCCAGTGAGCAGTTTCGCCACTGCATTTTGCACCAGCTGCAGCTTCCAGACCAACCTCAAGGGCAGCCCCACATAGAGTGCACTACAGTAATCCAGCCTGGAGGCTACCAGTGCGTGGACAACATGGTCAGGCTATCCCGGTCCAGAAATGGCCGCAGCTGTCTTACCAGCCGAAGCTGGTAAAAAGCACTCCTAGCCACTGAGGTCACCTGGGCCTCTAGCAACAAAGATGGATCCAGCCCTGAACCCAGACTGGAATAGGTCGAGATGATCTGTTTCATTCAAGACTACTTTTAATTGCTGCGCCAAAACCTTCTCAATCACCTTCCCTAAGAAGGGGGTATTTGCGACCGGTCAGTAATTGTCGCAGACCAATGGGACCAGGGTGGGCTTTTTCAGGAGTGGTGGGATCACCATCTCTTTCAAGGTGGCTGGAACCACTCCCTCCTGCAACGATGGGTTGACCACACCCTGGAGCCACTCATTCAACCCCCCTCGGCAAGCTTTAATAAGCCAAGAAGGGCAAGGGTCGAGAGGATATGTTGCTGGTTGCATCATCGCAAGCACCTTGTCTACGTCATCAAGCCACATCAACTGAAACCGTTCCCAAGAAGTTGCAGCAGACTTTGCACTGGACACCTCATTAGGGACTACAGTAGATGTGGATGGGGCATCAAGACTGCTATGGAGGCGAGCAACTTTACCCTCAAAGTGCCTTGCAAGCAATTTACAGTGGGCCTCCGAAGGGTCTAAAATTCCATTTCCTGGAGTTGATGTCAACAGTCTCCTGACGATATGGAAAAGCTCCACTGGACGGCTACTTGAGGATGCAATGGTGGCAGAGAAGTAGGCCTTCTTTGCCGCCCTCAATGCCACACAGTAGGCATGGTTATGATACTTTATTCGTGAGCGATCAGCCACACAGCCTTTCGCCACTTGTGCTCTAGCCGTCGTCCAGACTGTTTCATTGCCCTTAGCTCATTGGTGTACAGTAGGGCCCCGCTTTTCAGCATTCTGCTAATACGGCGGCTAAAGTTAGAGTAAGGCCCCACTCCTACGGCACTTGTTCTGCTTTTACGGCGTTTTTCGGGTGTCGGGTGCCATTTTATTGAAGCAGTTCTGCTTTTCGGCGGGTTTCGCTTTTAGGTGGGGGTCTGGAACGTAACCCGCCATATGAGTGGGACCCTATTATACCAAGGTGCAGATCGTGCTCCACAATGCCGGAAAGAGCACTTGGGGGCAACCGTGTCAACAGCCCAATGTGCCTTGCTGTTCCACAGTGTGACAAGGGCTTCAACAGGGTCACCTGCTCTATCTATTGGGAACTCCCCCAGGGCATTCAGGAATCCAGTCGATTCCATTAGTCTCCGGAGATGGACTATCTTAATCTGTCCACCCACCCACCCCTGCAGGGAAGGATCAGAGCCATAACTCTAAACTTCATCAGGAAGTGGTCTGACCATGATGATGGGGTGACATCCACCACCCCCATCTCCAGACCACCCCTTCCTCCATCTGGAGCAAAAACCAAGTCAAGGGTGTGCCCTGCCCAATTCCGGTGACAACTTGAGACAGTTCCATGGTTGTCATGGAGGCCATGAAGTCCCAAGCCAGAACACTAGAGGCAGCCTCACCCAGGAGTATCGTTCTGGGCTCCTCCAATACCACAGCCGAGACGGCCTCTGCCAGCTCAGTCAGAGAAGCTGCCGGGCAGCAGGGTGGACATAATTAAGCAATACATATCTCAAAACAATGTACATAAGAAGGACAAAAGCAAATCATATAAGAAACATCAAAATGCATCAAGATACAACAATAAAAACACAACATAGTTACAGTTTATATCATCTAGAAACCTTCGTAATTACAAAAAAGAACCCACAAAAAACCCACCAAAATCATTAACACTATACAGAACAAAACACTCAGCCTCCACATAGGAGATCACTCAACAATAAGAACATAAGAAGAGCCTGCTGGATCAGGCCAGTGGCCCATCTAGTCCAGCATCCTGTTCTCACAGTGGCCAACCAGGTGCCTGGGGGAAGCCTGCAAGCAGGACCCAAGTGCAAGAACACTCTCCCCTCCTGAGGCTTCCGGCAACTGGTTTTCAGAAGCATGCTGCCTCTGACTAGGGGGGCAGAGCACAGCCATCATGGCTAGTAGCCATTGATAGCCCTGTCCTCCATGAATTTGTCTAATCTTCTTTTAAAGCCGTCCAAGCTGGTGGCCATTACTGCATCTTGTGGGAGCAAATTCCATAGTTTAACTATGCGCTGAGTAAAGAAGTACTTCCTTTTGTCTGTCCTGAATCTTCCAACATTCAGTTCTTTGAATGTCCACGAGTTCTAGTATTATGAGAGAGGGAGAAGAACTTTTCTCCATCCACTTTCTCCATGCCATGCATAATTTTATACACTTCTATCATGTCTCCTCTGACCCGCCTTTTCTCTAAACTAAAAAGCCCCAAATGCTGCAACCTTTCCTCATAAGGGAGTTGCTCCATCCCCTTGATCATTCTGGTTGCCCTCTTCTGAACCTTTTCCAACTCTATAATATCCTTTTTGAGATGAGGCGACCAGAACTGTACACAGTATTCCAAATGCGGCCGCACCATAGATTTATACAACGGCATTATGATATCAGCTGCTTTATTTTCAATACCTTTCCTAATTATCTCTAGCATGGAATTTGCCTTTTTCACAGCTGCCGCACACTGGGTCGACATTTTCATCATGCTGTCCACTACAACCCCGAGGTCTCTCTCCTGGTCGGTCACCGCCAGTTCAGACCCCATGAGCGTATATGTGAAATTCAGATTTTTTGCTCCAATATGCATAATTTTACACTTGTTTATATTGAATTGCATTTGCCATTTTTCCGCCCATTCACTCAGTTTGGAAAGGTCTTTTTGGAGCTCTTCGCAATCCCTTTTTGTTTTAACAACCCTGAACAATTTAGTGTCGTCAGCAAACTTGGCCACTTCACTGCTCACTCCTAATTCTAGGTCATTAATGAACAAGTTGAAAAGTACAGGTCCCAATACCGATCCTTGAGGGACTCCACTTTCTACAGCCCTCCATTGGGAGAACTGTCCGTTTATTCCTACTCTCTGCTTTCTGCTTCTTAACCAATTCCTTATCCACAAGAGGACCTCTCCTCTTATTCCATGACTGCTAAGTTTCCTCAGAAGTCTTTGGTGAGGTACCTTGTCAAACGCTTTTTGAAAGTCTAAGTACACTATGTCCACTGGATCACCTCTATCTATATGCTTGTTGACACTCTCAAAGAATTCTAATAGGTTACTGAGACAGGACTTTCCCTTGCAGAAGCCATGCTGGCTCTGCTTCAGCAAGGCTTGTTCTTCTATGTGCTTAGTTAATCCAGCTTTAATAATACTTTCTACCAGTTTTCCAGGGACAGAAGCTAACTAGCCTGTAATTTCCGGGATCCCCTCTAGATCCCTTTTTGAATATTGGCGTTACATTTGCCACTTTCCAGTCCTCAGGCACATTCTCCTTACACCTACCACATCACTCCATCCACTCAAGTTTTCCATTTAAAAAACCCTCTGGAATTCAACTATCCAATAATCAGGTACAGAAAAATCCTGCCTCTGCCCAGACATGCCCTTAACTAGTACGTAGAGGGGTGGGGAAGACAAATAACCTCAGTGAGGAGACACAGGTAGGGTTGCCAGGTCCATGGCCTGAGACTGATCCTGTATCTTTAGGAGAAGAGAATGTCAGCCAAGTGCAGGTGTTCTTGCAACACAGTAATGGGAAAAACCACAAGGTGGAATTCTTCCTTCCCCCTGCACAACTTTTATAGATAAAGAAGACCTCTTGGAGGCTGGGCCTGGCAACCAAGAGGTCTTCTGTATCTTTAAAAGTTGTGCAGGGGGAAGGCGGAATTCCACCTTGTGGTTTTCCCCATTAGTGTTGCAAGAACACCTGCACTTGGCTGACTTTCTGTTCTCCTAAAGATACAGGATCAGTCTCAGGCCATGAACTTGGCAACCCTAGCTACAGGTGGAGGGAGACCACACTCTCCCCAGCAGACTCTCTCCATTCAGCGATTCAACTAACCAATAATCATGTACAGAAAATTAGGTCTGCTGAATAAAAAATAATACAATAACAGCAGGAAAAAAACCCAGACCACTCATTTCCACCCCATCTCTCCACTGGGGCAATACAAACACCCTTTCCCCACCTCTCACCTAGGGAAATTAAGCCCTTCCCCATGGAGAGACTGTGGGCAGTAGGGTGCAGCCAATAGCACAACTGACATTCACCACCTCAGAGGGAGCATCCCAGTCGGTCAAATAAAAACAAAAACAGTCTTCCTTAAAGAACGAAAGAAAAGAGGGGGAAATATAACGGTCTAACCTGTGAAAGAGGTAGCATGGGTGATTTCTTAGACACCTTCTCATATCGTAGGGGATAAGCTTCATTAAGTGTAAAGACGTGAAACAGATGTGTTTATTGTAGAAGCTTAATATGAGGGCTAAAGAGCATGTTCTTGCCACGTAATAACAAACATTTAAAAACCAACAAAAGCAAGCAAAAAGCAACCCCTTCACAAACAACAGGCATGAGCCCATTCAGGGGGCAGCCATCCCAATCATAATGAGTGAGATACGGTGAACTTCCTTGTGACTGCCCCTGCCTGCATGTTCAATGTACGTACTTGGAGCTCCTTCACACAATGAGAGATCTTGATTGTCCCAGGATACCCACACATATGGAGGAGAGAGCTATGCATAGAGCCCCCATGGTGGAAGTGAGGCCAGCTTGTGTGGCAGTGGGCACCAGCATGACCTCACTCTTCTCCTCAAAATGTGAGGGGTGCCTGTGTGAACACCTGTACTGTGAATGAATAAAATGTTAACTTTCTCCTCACACGTTTGGCCTAGCAAAGTGGTTTTCCGAATACTCCAGTACTTAACACAACAAGACTGCAATACACAGTCAGTGGTGCAGCTAGGTTTGGACCTCAGGGCCAATGACCAGGGCACATAGCCCAGGGTACCTCCAAATGACCACCGAGGGAGCAGCATCAGCAAACAGGTCTGATATTAGCATCTGGGACTGCATGAGCTTACCAGGGTTTATTGAGATTGATACTGGTTGCCACAGTATTTTTTTTCTTTATCATTATTTTAAACAATGATTTATGGTCAGGGGTGGCTAACAGGGTGTATACATGGTTACAGATGGGCATGCACAGATGTAATGGTTACCAGTTGATGGTGGTGACAAGAGATGGGGCTGCACCAGTTCTGTGGAATACTTTGCCCTGTGAAGCACAGGTGGCCCCCTCTCAGGTCATTTTTCACCAGGTGGTAAAAGCACGTTTATTCTGGCAGGCTTTTGCCTGCTAAGATGGTTTTTACCTATGACTGGGGCCCCAAAAAGCCTTTTGGTGGCTGATGTCCCATTGTTTAGGCAAGCCTCATATATATTGCAATTGTAATGCACATAAATGGTGAGGGGCAAAGAGAAATGTTAATTGTTTGCCTTACAGCTGAAATAACAAGAACATAAAAGCCCTCCTGGATCCAGCCAATGGCCCACCCAGTCCAGCATTCTGTGCTCATAGTAGCCAACCAGATGCCGATGGGAAGCCTGAAAGCAGGACCTGGATGCAACAGCACTCTCCCCTCCTGTGGTTTCCAACAACTGGTATGCAGTACAGATGTGAAGGTCTGCAAAAATTCAACCCCCCTTTATTTCTCCCCACACCCCAATTTTTCTAGAAAAAAATGGGGGGAAATCAGAAAAAAAATGGGGGGGAAACTGTTTCTCCTTCAGTTTTCTGCCCCCCCCCCGGCCTTCACATCTCTAGTGTTCAGAAGCAGTCTGTCTCTGACTGTGGAGGCGGATCTTAGCCATACACATGGCTGTCTGAAGTTCTGCACATAGAAAACAATCCACAAAAATCTAGCTTCACGAAGTATTTCCAGTTGGTGTGTGTGTGTGTTAAAATATTAATAAGGTCCATAACAATATTTTCCCCTCCCACTTTCTCTTGCTCTTATTTTATTTGTTCCAGTACTACACAAAGGACAAGCTCATCTTCACCTGTTGCATGGGCTTTAACCTTATTACAGTTGATATCATCTCCATCTAATATCAGCCTGGGAGAGAGGAGGCAGTTCCGATAGAAAAGGCTGCTTCAAGGCTTGGCTCTTTCCCTTGAAGCTGAGTAGACCAAATAATATTGGTTGCCCAAAACCTAGGAACACAGTAAGCTGCCTTATATCCAGTCAGTCCTTTGGTCCATCTAGCCATGTGGAGCAATCCAGCTATCGCATTCCCTCCACCATGCTGATTCCCAGGAGTCCTCATGGCTTTAAACATTAACAGTACAGATTTGTGGGCCAGGTGAGGCGAAGAGCTGTGGAAAGCACACATGGGAGAACAATGCTAGGATTAGGACAGAGATCGGCACCCACTCATCTTCTCCCACAAAGCTCCTCCTCATTGTGATGGAGAGTGACTACAGCTTGATGTTGTAGCCTCTAACTGTGCAGTGTTTTTGCAGATGGTTTTAAGGATGGGGATGGTTGGGAAATGAACACTGAGTCTCTCCATAGGACAGAGGTGACTAACCTGTGGCCCTGCAGATGTTGTTGGACTCTAGGTCCCACCAGCCCCACTCAGCCTGGGATGATGGGAGTTGTAGCTCAGCAACATCTGGAGAGCCCACAGGTTAGCCACCTCTGCCTTAGGAGACAGGTTATGTTAGCACTGCTTTTTGTCTCAGTACTAGTAAAAATAAAATAAAATCCTACGCTTTGGGTTGCCCTTTTCATATTAGCACCAACCCCTTTGTCTTATGAAGACGGATAGTAGCCAACTCAACTGTCTGAGAACAGCACTTGGGTATTTCCATATTTGTTATCCAAAGTGTTTTTGGATGTCTCTCACAGCAGTTTGGCCATATACAGGTCTGCATGTCTTCTTTTTTACCTTTTATTCTTCAGCCTTTCAACACCATTGAAGTCAAGTGAAAGGAGAAAGATCCCCCCCTTTTTTAAAAAAAAATACCACTTTAGCAGCAGCAGGAGCTTTCAGAAAGCATTTAAGATCACATGACTCATGATACAAGCATGCAAGTTGGCAACCTCCAATTGTACCCAATTGAAGAGCAACGAAGTTTTAATAATGGGTCATTTACTAACACAGAGGCAATGTAGTTTTTAAGAGCTCTTTCTCATTCTAATATGTTTTCTAATATGCTGGGCTGGGCGGTAGGAGGGTTAGGGAAACAAGATCATTTTTTCCCCTACCCTTTTAAAAAAAATCTTGTTAACCTTTTCAGTCTTTTTCCCCCAGGGGGGTGAGAGGTGGCTGAGTAGAACAAACTGGAAAAATATGCTGGACAGTCTAGCGTCTTCCCCCATCCCCCACGTCTTTGCAGTCCGTGCACACATCAGTGGTTGACTAGAAAGAGAAAAAGCAGAAAAAGGAAGCAGAGCCAAGCCTCTAATCTTTGGGAAAGCAGCCAGAATTCATTTAGGACCAGCCAATTCAGAATGCTTGGCTGTGATTTTTCCCCCTCTCTCGCTTTCTCTAAGCCAGCCTGACATGGTGGGCAGGGACCCTCTCTCATGTCTCTGGGAAATACAAGGAACAACCAAATGGATCAAACAGCAGTTGTATCCAAGAGTTAGGCTTTGTTTTTAAGCATCCTTTGGTTCAGGAAAGCAAGGTGCATATGTGTGTGTAAGGAATTTCTTAATTGCCATAAAAACAAAATAGGATAGAAAGCATCGTAATAACTTTTCAAAGAAAAATAATGATAATAATATATTTTGTTAACACTAGATCTCTTCGACCCCTTGGGTATTGTAACTGAAGAGTCCACCCTCGGTATGCTCCCTTTGAAGTCCGTTTGCTTTTGTTCTTTACCTAACTCCATGCCGTTTTCACCAGACTCATTTGTATGCAACGCCACTCTGAGTCCTGCCACCCAGAATTCTGTACAGGAGTTCTAATAGGAGACAAAATGAATTTACTATAGGATTGTTGACGTGTGTGAGCATGTTTTTAAAAAAGATTTTGTGGATTTGGATAGAGCAATAGAGAAAGATGAAGGGTTCAACAGCAACCAAAAAGAAGTGTACTGGTTTTTCTATGTTGTCACAAAGGATACGTGGGAGAAATTTACTATTTTTAGTTACTATTTAATTTACTATTTTACTGTTTTAACTATTTTACTCAAGTAGTAAATAATATGTACTCTGCTCAATAACACAAAAAGTGCTTTCAAGGGGATTTACAACTGAACATCAGAATAAGAACAGAACAAACAGGTTGACACAATTAACCCAATAAAAATATGTTGTCTAAAAAGGCTATATTATACACTCACCTTAAACACTTTGATCAGGAAAGTAATCTGCCCTGGCCCAGAGAGCCAGGAAGGACCTAGCTAGTTCCTACCTCACCCAGGGACAGATTTGGCTCATAGCTCTGGTTTCCTCCCTGGCCAAAGTCAGAGAAGAAGGGATGTGGGGGCACAAGCCTACTAAAACAAAACAAAATTAATTAATTAAAAAATCCCACATAACCTTATCAAAAGATGGCAATGAAAAATTGTTCCACATGATTCCTAGCCTGTCTTTACTTTCGTTCAGCAAGTAACTTGTTTGTTTTTTTGGTATAACGTTGCATATACAGCTCAAAGGGATATTTTAAAATGTATTACCCGGCATAGCACATTTTTCACACATTATGGTGCTGATGCACTTCTTCCTGTGATCCACCACTGCATATCATGCCACTTCCTGGCTCTTACACAAAACTTTGCACCCTACTGAAAAGCAAAATTAGCTTGGACAGAATTAACAGAAAACACTGAAAAAGATTAACTATTTATTTCAGAAAATTTATGGAAAAATCAGTAGGTGTCAATTCAATAAGGCAGTGGTTTTTCAAACTTTCTACCTAAAGGGAGCTCTGTGTAAATCATCAGAGGACTCCTGTGCATCTGCTGAGGAAACTCTGCATATCTGAGGCATGTTCCAGGGCACACAGTTTTTATGCATTGACTGGGCTCATTGGAACTCACCCCCCCAGTGCACCCTAGACTCCCTCATGTCTTACAACACTCAGCTTCCTCTCTTCTTGCATCTACACATTGCTAGAGACGACTGGCAATGAGCAGATGCACCCAGGCATACATAACTTTAGCAGTGCCCTGCTGTGGAAGTGCACTCGCTGTGCTTTCGGGAGATGTCCAACCTTCTCCCCAGGCTGAAGCTAAGGGGAAACGTACTCGCCCAGTTTGCAACAAAAAAGGGGGGCTTGGCATAACATTGATTGGCCAGCCCTTGAGTCAATCATGAAGCCCCTTCCCCTTCCTTGGAGCTGATTTACAAGTGTTACAAAAAATGATTGCTTTGTTTAATCAGCGTCAGACACCGTGAATAAACCAAGCAAAACCACCAAACATTTCATCAGAAACATGCAAAGGCCCTGTGTGTGAAATTACAAAGCAGTCAGCCTGCCTTAAGCAGGGGGGAGGATGGGAAGGAAAAGGCCATTGGCTTTCAGAGTGGAGACTGCAGATGTGTCCTGTAAAGAGCACAAGGGAGGAGAAGCAGAGCTGGCCCCCCAAAAGGAAAGCCCAGCCCTGCTCCTTGTTGCTGGTTTATCTATATGCAACTGTGGATCTTTGTTCACTATCAGACATCTTCCCATTGGGGGATCCTGATAAGCTTCCAAGGAACCCCCGTGTCCCCCAGGACACCATTTCTCCACTAAGGCATATTACAGTGATTCCCACACACACAGGTGACATGAACGCTGCTGACAGCCTTGGCAGACCACTTAAATGGTTTTTCTGCCTGTGATAGCAATTGTACCGCACTGCATTAGATGCAGTATGATTTTCCATTGTGTTTTTATTGCTTCTTTTATTTCTTATATATTGTTTTATTTTGTATTACAGTTTGAATTCTATAGAACTCAAATGGTAATACTATAACATATAAGAATTAAAGGAGCAGTAAAAATGCAACAACAAAATCAATGACTATTTAATGTGGATATGCCACAGACCACCTGCATGAGTATTTCATGCAGCATGCCTGAATGATACTCATGGACCACTGATGGTCCACAGACCACAGTTTGGGAACCCCTGGCATAGAATATATCCCTAAGCAGCAAGTAAGCCCAGAGATCAGACAGAAACCCTTTGCCCACTATTACAGTTATCTCCTGCAGCTATAAGGATGCGTGGGATCTATTTTTGGGCATATTCTCAGTTCAGCAGAAGACAGATCAGCATATGCACACACACAAACACACCTGCCCCTCCTGCAAGCATCTGCGGACATGCATGTATTTGGGCATGTGGGTGGGAGGGAGCACGCCGTCAACCGCTGCAGAATCTTGGAGATAATGGGGGGTGGAGTGTAGGTGGAAAAAAGGGCGGACATTGGCACACATATTTAGCCGCAGAGATGGGGGGTGAGCAAGTCTTAAGCTTCCTCACTGCTCCTTGGCTTCGTCTGGGCTGAAGGTGAGACCTGGGTAGCCTCGCAAATAAGAATAATTTTTAAAAGGAGATGGCAGTGAATGAGGAGGCAAGAAAGGCAGGTAGGAAGGAGGGAAGCAGCCTTTCCTTGCAGCCTTGCTTCTTTTTGCTTCACGAAAAGCCCTCTCCTCCCATTCTAAGGGTGTCAGCAGCAGCAGCAGTGTGAGGAGATGGGAGTCGGTGATAGTAATCCCCTCTTCTTCCTGGTAGCTCCACCCTCAGCCTCCTTTGGCATCTGCCATGTTTTATAGTTTCAAGTTCAAGTTTCAAGTTTATTATAAATTGCAGGGCCGTAGGCCAACACAATGTTAAAAGGGTACAGCAATTTTTACTATAGTTACTATACAGTTTAAAACATAATATCAGTTATAAAACACCTATTTCATTTAGCACTCTAGAACATAATTAACTCGTAATTTCCTAGCTGCTTTCACAAACAAAGATACCTTGTGGGTCACCTCTGGATTTAAATCAGACATTAGGAAGAGTATTTTGTCCTCTTCTGTAAACAACCCGTGATCATCAAACCACTTTTTAAAAAATCTAGTTCTCGGGGTCTGGTATATTGGGCAATGTAGTAATATATAAGGAAGATCCTCTGTTTGGGCTCCACAGACGCATTTTCTTAGATCCTTCGGGATGCCAGCAATCCGTCCCTCTCTATTAGCGTTAGGCAAAGATAGAAAGCGTATTGCTGTAAATGCATGTCTGAAGTTAATTGGAAAAGGCTGCGTAAGGTATGGGGCACAGTGATGGTTAGTTTTAAACCTCCCATACCATGGGGCTACTCTAGAATTATTTAAAGTTAAATTGTCTAGATAGTCGCAGTGTTGAAAAATGGCTTCACGTAGTTTTTTGTTTGTTGATAGGGAGATATAATCCTGTGTAGTAAGATGGTAACTATGCAATATTTCATTTAATATTTAATTTACTATCCCATAGATTAGAAGCAAATGGATGTTCAAGGCAGAGTTTTAATATTTCCTTGCCCTGGAGTGTATTGTTTTATAGGCAGATGCCTGCCCTCAGTGTGCCTGAAAGATGCTCTGGTGCTCCCCTCTCGTTTGGAGCAAAGGGGAGGTGTTGTTTGCAATGGCAGTGGGGAGCAGACAGTGACCAAGGAGTGAAGACTCTTTTTAAAAAAAACTAATAAATGATTCATTTCTTCACTGTCTGCAGCCCCCTCTGGATTATTTTGCTGCCCCCATGGGGGCCACAGCCTGCAGGTTAGGAACCACTGAACTAGAAGTTTTAAAAAAGACACTGTTCTCTTAAGTATACTTGCTTGAAAGTTACCTCCATCAAAATCAATAGGAGAAAATAAGTTTAGGATAGGACATGTCTCATTATTTCTTCTTCAGAGACAGCCAGCACCAGATTTCAGGACACACACCCCCAAATGGCCATGACCGCACAGTATTTTTTTCTGCTGCTGCTGCTTCATCACCACTCACTGCCCTCTCTGACAGATCTCCAGATAGTGTTTTAATGCTGGTATGCAGGTGACAGTGCCACTTTTGAACGAGGGTGAAACCGGAATCCCCTCCATGGTGGCTGTCCGCCATCTTAATCTGCTCACAATGCAGTGCCCTAGGTGATAAATCAATACAATCTATGGACTTTGTTGTCACTGCTGACATCCACCCCTGAAATGGCCATCCAGGGGCCTGGTAGGGTTAGGGTGTTGAGTGGCAGTGCAGCTGCAGCAGGCCAGTGTGAAGACCTTCTGAGCTGCTGAGGCCCTTGGCCACAGTGTCTGACCTGGCTGACTGCTGGCGCTGTGGGCAATTGTCTAACATGTGGGGTAAAGCCTGTCCTCAGGAGATGTATTTTGTTCCTATGTGCCTTTCCACTCCTGGTTTTTTTTTCTGGTGGTGCCATTGCAATGCCCAGTATGTTTTATGACCTAGAGCAGCAGTGGTGAACCTGTAGCCATCCAGATGTTGTTAGACTCTGCCTTCTATTATTCCTAACCAGCCTGACTAGTGGCCAGGGATGGGAGTTGTAGTCCAGCAACATCTGGAGGACCACACATTCCTCACTCTCTGACCTAAAGTACACCCTAGAACATCCAGGGTTTCCATGGCAGACAAGCCAATATGAAATGGGTTACATAAGAATATAAGAGCCCTGCTGGATCAGGCCAAGGGCCCATCTAGTCCAGCACAGTTCTCACTGTGGCCAACCAGATGCCCATGGGAAGCCTGCAAGCAGGACCTGTGTGCAACAGTGATCTCTCCACTTGTGATTCACAGCAACTGATATTCAGAGGTATACTACCCTGGCAGTGGAGGGATAACATGTGTATGTCTAGGAATATAAGAAGAGCCTGCTGGATCAGGCCAGTGGCCCATCTAGCCCAGCATTATGTTCTCAGAGTGGCCAACCTGATGACCATGGGAAGCCCACAAGCAAGGTGTGAGCACAACAGCACTCTCCCTTCCTGCTGTTTCCAGCAAATGGTATTTCAGAGCCATACTGCTCCTGACTGTGGAGGTAGAACATAGCCAGCAGAGGTAGCAGCCACTGATAGCCTTATCCTCTGTGAATTTGTGGAATCCTCTTTTAAAGCTATCCAAGTTGGTGGCCATCACTGTCTCCTGTGGGAGTGAATTCCATAGCTTAACTATGAGCTGTGTAAAGAAGTATTTTCTTTTACCTGTCCTGAATCTTCCAGCATTCAGCTTCACTGGATGTCCATGAGTTCTAGTATTGAGAGGGAGAAAACCTTTCTCCATCCACTTCTCCATGCTGTGCATAATTTTATATACCTTACCATCTCTCCTTTTTCTTACTCACCTTTTCTCTAAACTAAAAAGTCCCAGATGTTGTAACCTTTCCTCACAGTGAAGTTGCTCCATCACTGCTCCAGCTATTTCCAGATCTTGCTCCTTCATTCCAGTTTACTTGATATTATTTATTTATTATTATTATTTATCAGATTTATATCCCGCCCTTTCTCCCAGTAGGAGCCCAGGGCTGCACACCTCTCTCATCCAAACTGCACAAACCCAGCCTGTTCCCCTTAACTAAAATAAATGTCACTCTTTCTGAGCAACTGTCCATCTGCAGTAGCTAGCAGTGAATGGCTCCTTTTTCACCAGAGACGCTGAGCAGTATTCCCCATTGTCAATGTGCTAACCAATGTCCGCCCACATGTCCAAGGACGTAGCATCCCTCACCAGGCTCAGAAAGGTGCTTCATGTTATTGACAGCACAGCTGTCAGAAGCTCAGCTGGAGTCATGAGATCACACAGGTACTTGGCCTCAATGAGCTGCATGGATCGTAGTGGCCTGACTCCTGCTAGGATGCTCTGACACAGCTATTTTGTTCCTCATAGGCACAGCTGCTTCGGGGAGGGGGGGACAGGCAGGGGGAATCTCATTTCCAGTCATCAGAACTGATCAATGAGAGTCCACCATTTCTTGTGCAACTCTTCTCTTTTCATTCCTGTGCGCTATGTGCCTCTTTTTTGAGCCAATTTTTCCTCTCTGAAAGCGCCCTCTAATTTTCTACAAGCAATTACTGCAATCTACATAAAAAAATTAAGCATGCAGATGCAAATTAGCATGTACATTTGCAGTCATTGTGTGCATGCACTCACGTGTATCTCTCCAAGAGTTTCTGGTGAGAGGAGGGGCAGTTTCAGAAATTAACAACAGATGCAAGACCAAAGTTGCAAGTCTGCAAGAAATCAGATGGTTTTCTTAAAAATCATCCTCATTTTACTAAAATATTTTGCAGAGTCCCAGTATAAACAGATAGCTACCTATCACTAAGAGGAAGGCAATGGTAAACCACCCCCAGTACCTCTTACCATGAAAACCCTATGAATACATCTGAAAGATTCATAGGGTCGCCATAAGTCGTAATCGACTTGAAGGCATATAACAACAACAATCTATCACTAAATTATAGATATGGTTGCTGAGAGACAGAGTGCACCTTTCTCTCCAGAACAGGTAGTGAACAGTATAAAGAAGCAAGTCCCTAGCTTTTTCTTTTTCTTTGCTTTTAGCATGGAAGGCTGGTTGCTAGGGCAAGGTGGGGCACAGCCCTACCGCTATTTTTATTACTGCAGTGCTTAAGTGCCCCCAATATCTCTGTAAGAGAGGATTATGGGGAAGAAACCAAAACAAATTAGCTCTGTCTCAGGTGACCTCCTTGGCTGCCCCACCAGTTCCACTGGTACCAGCCACCATCACTTTTAGCTACATTCTGCACTGTCAGCTTTTCTTAGTCTGTCAGCTCGTGCAAAAGCCTCAGGACCATGACATCAGAGGCTCAGAAATCACCTGAGAAATTGCTCCTCCTCTGCAGAGCTTGAAGCTCAAGCTGGGACCCTCCACAGGCATGCAAAACACTGGAGCCGTAGCAATGGATATGCTGTAGGAAGCCTTACAGGAAACAGGCAGCAGGTGATGAGAGAGACCTCTGCCTGAGGCCCTGAGAACCACCACCAGTCTCGGTTTGAAGGACCAACAGTCTGACTCACAAGATACAGCAACTTTGGGCCCCTCCAGACTGGTATTTCGTATGTGCATGTGTGTGTTTTGCAGGCGTACTCTGCAATATGTCATTGCTGCAATAATAGTGCATTAGTGCTGAATTTATACTGGGTTCCCACATCAATTCCACTTTATGAGTTGTTCTGCAATGCTTCCACAGTGTTACAGCATTATTGCCATCTGGAGAGGCACTCATGCACTACAGCACAACACACACACACATACTGAATCATTTGTGGCATGAAAAGTTATAGGATTTCAGCAAGAAACTACGGGACATGCACTGATTGGAAGTGAAGCAGTGTATCAGCCTCAAACGTCTGCAGGCACAAACAGTTTTGCAAGCGGGATCACTAACTGCCCCAATACTACCATGAGCACAAATTCATCCTGAAAACAGTCAGAAGGATGTCTGGATGGACCCTTTATATGTATTTC
This sequence comes from Rhineura floridana, assembly GCF_030035675.1. Lineage (NCBI taxonomy): Eukaryota > Metazoa > Chordata > Lepidosauria > Squamata > Rhineuridae > Rhineura > Rhineura floridana. The sequence goes on from NC_084480.1 coordinate 120,997,218, forward strand.
TAGGCCAAGTTAAAGGTTCTGGTTTTGATGTACAAAGCCCTATACAGTTTGGGACCAGGACACCAGAAGGATCATCTTACCCCTTTATATACCTAGTCAATCACTGTGCTCTTCAGGTGAGGGCCTCCTGCAGATACCATCTTATCAGGAGGTCCGTTCCCCACAACATAGGAAGTGGACCTTTAGTGCAGTAGCACATTCCCTGTGGAATTCCCTACCCTTAAATATTAGATAGCTGCCATCTGTTATATTTCAGCACCTATTGAAGACCTTCCTCTTTCAACAAGCCTTCTAAGAGCTTATCCCAGTCTGCGTCTGTGTTAGAATTGCTTTTACAGATACTTTTAAAATTGTATTTTAAAAAAGATTTTTAAAATATATATTTAAAGATGTTTTGTTTTAATGTTTTAAAATCTTTTGTTTTTAAGACATTTTAGAGCAGTGGTTCCCAACCTTTAGGAGTACGGGACCCCCTTTTTAAACTCAAAATTTTTTGTGACCCCCGCATGCTAATTGTTGTAATTTTAGTATCTGTTAATTGAAAAAAATACATAATGAAGTGTTAAGTAATGTCATTTTTTGTTCATCTCAACAACAAATATATTTATTATCTGCCCTTCACCAGAAAGTCCCAGGGCAGATTACAGAATATAAACAACTTATAACAAAATTTGAAGGATAGTCAACTTACTAGGTAACTAGGGGCTTCACGCACCAATCCCATACACATACATATACATGTACACACACACACACACGAGCTCCCAAAACACACACATTCACACCCATACCCAGGGACTCCCACCCCTCAAGGATGCTGTGACAGTGGCTCACTGTCTTACCATATTTTGATTTTGCTAACAAAAAAGCAAAACAAGGAATAGAAACTAAAGATAAAATCCCTTACATCTCTTTATCAAAGGGGCATGTGACAGAGATACACACACACACACACACACAATCTTCCATAAGCCAGCCAAAAATTACCTCTTTGTATTTGAACATTTTTACGATCCTTATGTATCATACCACACTTACTCAGAGGGGTGGCACAGGACACCCTGAAGGTCATCTATTCTCCTTAAGTATAGTGGATCAGTACAAGGTTGTTGCTTTTTAAAAGATCTGGGCCATATATAGAGTTAAGCCCCCAGATGAGAACAGGATCCAAATAACAAAAGGGGGAAGGGCTGTCCATTAATTTAAGAAGGGGATGGTTCCTTGAGCAAGGCAAGTTGGGAAACACACTGCCCTCTCCCTCCTTCTTTTCATGAGACAGCCTGAATAGTTGTTAACTCCATCACACTCAGGCATCCCCTTGCCTCCCCCACCATACACAGGTTTGGCCAGACACCGTCCCACCCTGACCCCCCCCCACCTACTGCTTCTGCCCCCTCCCAATGTTAGCAACCCTAGGAGAAAGCCCTGCATATCACTAGTGGGGGGGAGGTGAAGTGTGTGGGGCAGTCTCCTGCAAGCCTTCCCTCCGCGCCCTTCTAATTTGGGAACCTCTCAGTAGCAATTTCAAGCCTAAGCAGAAAAAAGAGAGGGGACGGAGTAGTCGGCTGGTTTCTCACCTGCATCCCCAGCAGGCCAAGCTGCTGCACAGGGGAGCCATGATGACGGAAGCGGCAAGAGACAGTGCGCTGCTGTTCCTGCTCCGCCACTGCTGCCCCTCCTGCTCGTTTGAGGCGGTTCCAGGAACAGAAGGATTCACCTCAGCACCATCACCTCCTCCACCCACACACCCTAATCCACCAGGTCTACCAATGGACCACGGAAGGAACATGCGAGGGGAGGACTTGTGTGGTGTCCGTGCACGTGCACAGAAGGTGGGCAGGCGGGCACTGAACAAGCAGTAAGCCTTCCTGAGTTTCACTCCTGAATTTCTTGAAATAATCGCATATTCTTCTGCCTACTGTTCTTGCGGTGGCAGCAGAGGCGGCATTCCTCTGCACTCTTCTTTGCGGCCTCCTTTCTATTGTTCCGCGACCCCCTTGGGGGCCGTGGCCCCCAGGTTGGGAATCACTGTTTTAGAGTGTTTTTAGTGTTTTTCTTTGCCGCCCTGGGCTTCTTCTGAGAGGAAAGGCAGGATATAAATTTAATAAACAAACTAAAAAAAAGTGGTTTTGTCCAGCTCCAACAACTCACCTTGGGTTGGTCATTATTACACAAGGTTGCTCCTTACCTTTTCCTGACCTGACAGCTCTGCCTCAACCTTCTTTGTTTCTCCACTCTGGCCTTTGCCTTCTGTGGACAAGGTTCTTCAGGGATGGCCTTGACCAGTTTGACTTAGCGGATGGATTGCCCTTAGAACATGCCAGTTCTGTTTTCGACTGCTTCATCATCAGTTTCCAGCATCTCCTCAAACTTTAGACCCTGGTCATTTCAGGACTTGCTGTATCCTCCAGCCTTGTCCTCACAATACTGTTTACAAGCCTGTTGCCATGCATAAAATAGATGAACACAATATGGCCGGAAGAGAGAGAAAAAGAGAGAGTTGCAAGAGCAGTAGTAGAGCTTCTCCAATGTGTGCGCGCGTGCACAGATGTATGGTGCAAACAATGTTGCATGCTTCATTGATAATATCTGTAAAGAATCAATGCTCAGAGCTTACCATTGTGTAAACTGCAGCCCTACTGGGTTCACTTGAAAGGTAGTCCTCATGGAGGAACCATGAAACTGGATATGAAACAGCAGAAACAAAGGGGCATGCCTGTATATAGGAAAGAAGGGAAGGGTCTTTTCATTGGTGGCCCCCTGGTTAAGGAAGTCTCTGCCCAGGGAGACTCACCTTGATGTCCTTTTTGCACCAGGTTAAATATGACTTTTTATTCCTCCTGGTGTATTAATAGTTTGATTTTGTCTTATTCATTTCCACAGTTTTATGCTGCTCTTTAAGACCATGCTGTTTTCAGCATTTCGCTCGTCTATTTTCACTGGTTTTAATTGTTTGTATTGCATTTTGATTCTTTGTGAGCCGTCTTGGAACTTGCTTGAAGGTGAGGTATAAATTTCCATAATACATAAATAGGAGACAGATGGGAGGGCGTTCAGTGGTTCAGAAGGGCAGTGCCGTTGGAGCCAGGTGGGTATGGCCAATGAGGTTTCTCAGTGGGTGGGACAATGGAAGAGTCAGTCTGTTTATCAGCGATGAGGCAAACTCAAATTTAGAGAAACATCCACCTATATCATATTGTCGCCTGAAGCACTTTGGACAATCTGCTATTCATTTTGTAATGAATTTACTTTACCAGCATGCAAAGAGATTTAATTAAATGAATATGTAGTGATATTTGCAGGCGGGGGGGGGGGAGATGAAAGACACAGGAAAAATTCAAGAAGCTGGGAGGGGGGGAATTCTCCAGAATAGCACATACAGCAAACGTGGCTGCTTTGATGTTTACAAACACAATAAAATATTTCGCTATCCAAAGAGGAGGAGAGAGAAAGAGAAGTGGACTTTCTCCACCTTCATGGTTTTGTCTGTTTATCCGTCAAGGATTTCACTCAGTAGTGATGGAACAGATGTTTTCACAGCTCCTTATTTCCTCCAACTATTTACTGAGCTGCCAGTGTGTAGAGGAGAGAGGAGGAGGAGCTTGCCAATTCACTTTCACATACACCCCGGGCTACTTTACAGCTAACTAACTCTGTGCCTGAAGCCCCTCTGCTTTCCACGATGTAAAATCTTGCCAGGCAAAAGGCCACCAGAAGTATTTCAAAGCAGGTTGCCTCAAATGAGGCAACATCCCGGTGCTCATTTAAAGCAGGGCGCTTTTCTTTTCTGTAAAAAAAAGAAGCAACTTTGTGAGTATGCAAAGCAAACATCTTCTAATATTTGTCTCAAGCTAGGAGCTCACAAGATGGGCTTGCTATTTTACTCTGTTCGTTTAAATCATTAGAGGCCCACCAGCAAACAGGAACCCCCAGGCTGCTAAAAGACACGTATGGGAATAACATGTTTAACTAAATTGCAAAGCAGTTCCTTGTAAACCACATGCTATAAAACCCTTTCTAAAAGAGCTATTTCCTTACAGCCTCACAAGACAGGGCTTTGATTTTATGCATGGCAATAACACTATAATCTTGCACAGTGCAGCCTTAAGTACCCCTTTACCCTGCCTCCCACATATACAGTTATTAATAAATGATTTACCATTCAATAGCTTCTGGAGGACTTTTGGAAGCCGTTGTAGTCCAGCGGACAGTGTTGTTGCATTTGGCACTGAAATCTTACTTCCCTAGCTGCCAGAAGAAATCTGCCTTCCAAGCATGGTGCTTGTGATGACAGCATATTTATTGCATTTGCAACTCACAGTTTCTCCAATAATAGTAAGTGGGCATGTACAATATGGGAGTTGCCGTTTTATCTACACAACAACCCTGTGAAGCAGACTAGGCTCCGAGATTTGATTAAACCAAGGGCACCCAAGTAAGCTCTATTGGTGTGTGGGGATCTGAACTCAGATTTTCCCATTTTTCTTGGGACACTATGCTTCCATCTCTGTATTGCAATATAGATGTGTGTGTATAACAGGAATATAGAGAGGTAAGACCTATCCTGATGGTAGCCAAAGTGTTACAGTGTTGATCAATGGGGTAGGAAAAACACCTTTAGACAGCCTTGCACATATCCACAAGTTACTAGTCCATATCTTTTACTAGCCCTACCCCCATGCACACATCTGTGTTAGTCATTTGTTGACATACCAACATCTTTAAAGAGAACCACAGATTATGAAAAAGGTTTTGGTCACCTGTAAGATAGTTTTACTCAACATAGGCAACCAGACATGAGTGTGAATTTACAAGGATGTAGTTGGAATTTCAATCTGCAGAAAATTGTTCTGAGAATATGTGCATGTGTGTGTGTGTAAAAAAACTATTTTTTCATGCAATTTGTTCTCTGCCCCATCCTATGGTGAGCTACAATCTATTTTTCTGTGTATGTAATATGACAAGGATAACTATTTTCAGGTGACAACTGTATTCTCTTGACCTACACTTTGTGAATGAGGCTTTTTCTTTGGTTATTGCACTGCCCTTAAGAACCATTTTTAGCAATTCTTTAATGACATCTATCATATTAATTATACATTCAGATAGTGCTTTAAAGCTCTAAAAGCCCGTGTGACGCCCCCACCCTGTGATGTGTAATGGCTTATTCACACATGAAAGAAATCACTTGCCAGCACATGGTTAAAAGATGCAGTGCATATCCCAGGGCCCTTTCACACATAGCACTTCTAGCTCCACACCTAAACATGTGAAATGGAGATGCCATAAATAAGTCCATTAACTTCAGTAAATCTACTCTGAGTAGGCCTCGAATACCATTCATTTTTTGCAAAAAAACAACAACCCCACCTTGAAACATGTATCATATAGGCATACTTGTCAAGGAATTGTACTTCCTGTATTGCCCTCTGGAGCATATACAGTATACAGGGTGGCAACCACTGGTGTGCTACACACAATGTGTGACATGGCCCCATTATTTTATTCCAAAACAACAAACAGCAGCAGCAGCAAATTCCACAGATGCCCTTTTAGGCTGGGCTTCATAATATTGTACAAAGTGTGTCTTTCAAGCTCAAGTGCCTTGCTGCGTTATTATTCAAAATGACTTGTTTATCGTTCATGAATGAATTTTTTTACCGTACACTATATTCCATGGATACGACCCCTGACATATACAGACATCACTAAGAAAACAAAACCAACACCAAAACAAGAAACATAAGATGACGACCAGCCTGGAATTGTGGGACTGGGCCAAAGGAAAGGTGTGTGTGTGTGTGGGGGGGCATTAAGCAGAGGATTTAATTTGATGTATTAGAAAGAAAGTCGTTGAACAAATGAGATTTTGTTAGTGGCGGTAGTTTAATGACTTCTCTTTTCAGTGCTCTTTGACTGCTTTCTAATAGCTTTCTGCCTGGGTCCATTTTTGTGGCACACTAGCTTTGGCCCAGTGCCAGCATGACAATCAATATCTCTTGAGCCACTTCTCCTCTCTCAGAGATTATTTCTTTGTTTTATTGGTGGGTGGATGGGGAAGGGAAGGGAAAGGGGGGCAATTTCTACACTGAAACAGGATGTCCTGCTGGTGTCTCAGACTCTGAAAGGCTCCATTTCATCGCCTGTGCTGGTGGCGCGAAATGGCTTAAGTTAATCCAGGAGGACTTAGACGGCTGCAGGATTCTTCTCAGGCTCTTGCTTTATGATTCAGAAACCTCAGAGGGATGCCGCCTGAGCAGGCAGCACAGAGGAGCAGGTTCTTATAAAGCACAAGGAAGCCAGAGGGAAAGTATTGTGTTTTAGCTTGGAACTATAAATCACCTCTGGATTTCCCTTTCAAATAACAGATATAGACACACACACCTACAGTCACACACTCTGAATCTAACATCTGTCAGTTGAGAGAGTCCTAGAAATTACAACAACATTAGGGATGGACAGATCTGTCAGTTTCTCACTTTTTCAGTCTTAAATTCAGTTCCCCACATTTCTGCAGCAATTTGCATTTTTGTCATGAAAATTTGTTAGTATTTTAGTGCAAGTTTCTCCTAATAAATACATTTTTGTGGATGTCTTCAGTGACCTTACCCATGTGCTGGCATGGTTGTGGGATGAAGGGTACCTACTTCCACATGTGGTGGTCTTGTCCGGAGGCTGACCATTTTTGGATGGAAGTATTCATAGAGTTGCAGAAAATAGTGAGGCAACCTCTGGACAAGAACTCTCAGCTGGCATTACTTAATTTGCTTGTGGATCATAATATTGATTTGAAATGTAGAGAGATGTTTAGACATGTATTCATGGTGACCCATCTGACATTAGCCAAATACTGGAAGAACTAGCAAGGGGCTAGCATTGATGCTTGGTATCACAAAGTATGGCAACTGGCATTAACAAAAAAAACTTATACATTGAAAGTGATGAAGGGACAAATTGAAAAAAGATTATTCTGTGAATGATTTAATTTAATTTCCTTGATAAATAAATTAAGACAATGGCAGGACTCGTCCCACACAGTATGTCCGGCTTTGGAACTAATAAGCCTTCTCTGACTGATTGTCTGCCTGAAGATGGATGAAACAGAGCATTTTTATTCACTAAATTTTACACTTGTGGTGTTTCCTAAACATATTTTCTGTATATCCTTCTTGAAACAATTCAGGGGATGAGGGGAAAACTTTGTTGTACCATTGTGTGAGATATCTATCATGCCTTACATTGAGATGATGAAATATGATTATCTTCTACTTTGTTCACTTACCTGTATTAAGTTGCATTGTCTTATGTTCATCCATATTTCGGGGAGAGGGTGTCTTGTTACATGTATTGTAATTCCATCTCTTACAATAAAAAGGGAAAAAACCACACGTTTTTGTATGAACCTTTCACTAATCTACACATTTTTGAAAGGAATTTTCCTTGATATAATGCCCTTTGAATGTTATATTGACAAATATATTCATTTTTATGCACCCTTTCCCCTAATGCATGCATTTTCGTAAACATTGTTTGGTTGGAGAACTGGAACACAAAATTCAGATACATGAGAATTTTGAAGGATGGCTCCCTTTCAGTTCTCATATTGTTTTGGAAAGTGTGGATTAGGTAGGTTCACCTTTAAATGAAAAATGAATCAAATTTCTCCTCCATCCCTAAACAATACATATATTAAAATCACTGTTGGGCTGTCATAACATGGCTCTCCTCAATATTAAAAGTGAAAGGGTTTGGGGACCCCACCCCCATAACACATCAAATCTTCCTGAACCTGTGTATTATCAACACTCAGTCACAATCACCAACCATACAGATACAGGATTTATTTATTTTCTAGAAGGTCAAACGTCAACATCTACAAAAGCAAATACACATGGCCCCGAACAGACACAGATATAAAGAAAAACAAAAGTGTTAGAACCTACATGTCAGGAGGCCAAAGTTATAAGGGTATTACTTTATGTAAAAGGTATTGATTCACATATGGTTACCATTTTGGTACTTTCTTGTAGCCAACTAGTCAATATACCAGCATTCATTCCACTTTGGTGACTTAGCTTAGTTCAGGTCACCACAGAATGTATTATTTATAAATGGGTTGTGAACCAGGTTTTGTCCACGTTAAGTACCATGAGTCCAGAAATAGTTTTAAAAACAAAACATTGATGAATAGGCTCAGAATAGCCTATTTACTCTCTTCCTTTGTACAACTGTCTTGCAAGGTAGACCAGCTGAGCTTCTCCAATTATCCGGCAGAGCTGCCATCACTTCCTACACCCCTTTTCCCCACAGGAAGAATCTGGGGGGGGGGTCTATTTTAGTTCTAGAGCCCCAGGATCCTGGACCCTCTTGCGTTTCTAGCCGATCCCTTGGTATTTTACTGTGAGTGCTAAAGCCAGCACCCCACTCGCTCTGTATTGCTCCCAGCAATCTGCAGAGTCTGCTTTTCTTTAGCTCCCCAAATCCTTTTACCTGATCGTGGGAATTCTTGATTGCCCTAGGCACATGAGGGGTCCAAACATCCTGAGAGTTTGGCAACCAAGCACATAGATCCCACTTACCAGTTTAGATGATGTTTATTAAGAGCAAAAGGCAAAGGGAGGACAAATGAATGGAGCAGAACTTTGAAATAAAAACAAGCTCTTTAGCCCAACTGTCTACCTGATCCTAAGTCACGACTTACATGCCGGCTTTTGGTCTCATCGTGTATAAAGTAGCTTGGCTAGTCATGTGCAGGCTTTTTCTGATGGTGGAGGAGGGGCAAAGGCTGCCTATCACAGCCCACCTTTTAAGGATTTTTCCTCCCACTTTTGGTTGAGGGGCACCTGGCTCCCTTGGACCAATGAAAGCTCAAGTCATGTACTGCAGGTAACAAGGGATTAACCTTTTGGGAGGAGGAAGGGGAGATCAGATACCTCCTGGGCAGAGGAAAGGGCCATCTCCCTCTCAAAGAGGATTCCTCCAGGGTTTGTGGACTCCAGCTGGGCTTATGTGTTGGGCTGCCCAGCTGCCTGAAATGGAGAGGCAAAAGAGATCTTTGTCACAAATTGTATCTGCAAGGTGGTTATTGTTGTTTTGCGCTTGCTATTACACTGTTAAGCATTTCTTACAATTCACAACATTTAAGCCCTGATCAAAAATACAGTAAAGCCGCTGACAGTTGTATAAGGCATGTGGTATACAAGGGCCCGCAGGCTTTAGGGGCCCTACCAAGCCAAAAAATCTTCTTAAATTATGATATAAAAATAATTTCATTTTTAAAATTATTATTATTAGTTGCTTTTTCAACAATGATCTCAAAACAACTTACAAACATTAAAAACATATAAAAGCAAGAGTAAAAATCCTAAAATACTCACAAAAAGCATAAACACAAGATCCAACTCATCCCCATTTGACTAAAAACAAACAGAAAATTAAACTCCAAAGGCCTGAGTGAATAAAAATATTATTACCAGGCACCTAATAACAGATAGCAACGGCATCAGGTGTGCCTCCTTGGGGAGAACATTCCACAAATGACCTGTTCTCATGATGTAACCCTCCGCACTTTCCTCAAGGCAGTTATATGATCATTTGAGTTTTGGAGAGTTTTTTCTGACAGAAATGCATCAGGTCTGAAGCTTGCCTTCTGATACAAATCAGGGAGGCTCATAGTGGGAATTTCCCAGATGCTAAGAGTTACTGATTTTCTGCTACTTCTTGGAGACCTTCCTGCTACTTTTGCTACAGAAAACCCTAATGGTTAGTAGCAAGGCTTTCCCATGCTGGCGACGGTGTGCTTTCTCTTTCTTCCTCTCTCTGACTACCAAGTTGTTTATGTGTAAGAATAGAGTGGTAGCATAAAGGCTCTCCTGCAGGAGTATGCTATTTATTTATTTGTTAAATTTCTATCCTGCCCTTCCTCCCAAAAGGAGCCCAAGGTGGCAAACAAGAGACAAAGCACTCAAAACATCTCAAAAACAAAACTTCTTAAAAACATCTTTAAAATAATCTGGAAAACATTTTTTTAAAAATCTTTTAAAAAATCTTAAAAAGCAATTCCATACCTGTTGCAGACTGGGATAAGGACTGGGATAAGGACTCCTTGAAAGGCTTGTTGAAAGAGAAAGGTCTTCCATAGACACTGAAAAGATAGCAAAGGTGGTGTCTAGATGGACCAATGGTCTGCAGCAGTTAAAGGCAGCTTCATAGGTTCCTATTTTATGCTGCCATTGGTCTCCCATGGATTTCAAAAAACGGTGATGCCTTCTAAAATCAGACAAGTCAAATCCTGAAAAAGTTGCCATGGAATAATTGCTTGGAGACTCATTTAAAAAAATTGTGGTAGAAGGTCTCTAGGCCAATAGTACCCAAACATTTTTTCCCCATGGACCGGCCACTTGAAAATTGCTGAGGACCTTGGTGGACAGGATCTTTTCTCTTCCTGTTATAACAGTTGTAATGTGCTGTGCTAGATGCTGGATGATTTTTAGTGCTTTCTTTATTCCTTATACTGTAGTTTATTGTATTGCAACTTGAATTCCATAGAATTAAAATGGTAAGTGATCTTCACAGACATGTTGCGGACCACCTGAATCAAGCTCGCAGATCACAGTTTGGGAAAGCCTGGTCTAGGAAACATTAAATCCAATTAAATTAAATGCATGTAATGTAGATGGGTGAGGGCCAAAGTGGTATAGTGGTTAGAGTATCGGAGTGGGAACTGAGAGATCAGGGTTCAAATCCCTGCATGGCCACAAAGCTCCCTAGGTAAACTTGGGCTGTTTCTCAGCCTAACCTACCTCATAGGGTTGTTGTGAGGATAAAATAGGGAGGGAGAGGACCATGTTTGTACGCCACCTTGAACTCCTTGGAGGAAAGGTGGGATATAAATGTAATAAATAAATAAATAATCTGTTATTTCATGTGGCTTAGCTGGCATGGATAAACTTAGACTCAGAAAACTAAAGCTGTGAGCTGCTTCAAGACATTTTAAACAAAACTTAGGAGTTTTAGTCAGTTTTTACACATAGATTTAGATTAATAAAATGTACATTAATCAATCAATCTGCAAACATCTAACAACACTGTTTCTGATGCAAAAGGCATTTTATGCACACCTGTTGTTGAACACAAGACCCTTGCTGGATCAGACCAAAGGCCTCTCTAGTCCAACTTCCTGCCTCCCACAGGACTTGGCACACTGGGAACCAGGAAATGTCTGCAGTTTCAAGCTACACCTTTTATTCTGGCTTCTTCTAATACCAACAGCAGCAGAGGGTATGCACTTGCCAATACAAGGAACGGACACCAGCAGGAGACTTTGATCCAAAATTAAATTCAAGTTCAGGGCATGCAAAAGCCAGAATGCTTGATTTGATCTTTGTGAACTGTCTCTCTGATGGTGCAGATCAGAATTTAGCTCTCTACTAGATTTCACAACTCAGCAGTTTAAATGTATCAAAATATGAATTTAAATCCTTACCTTGCATAGCATTTCCCCCAGTATATATAGCCTATTAATACAGAAATGGAAGAGAACAGAACTGCTAAAAATCATGAGAACATGGTACAGAAATACATTCAGCCATTCCTACATAAAAAAGTGTTTGAACAGACAAATATCTTTATATTTTAAGTGTGTGAAACAGCTTCTTAGAATGGCACTTCTATTAATTTTTATGCACTAATACAGTAGTTCCCAACCTGGGGGCCATGATCCCCAGGGGGGCTGCAAAGTAATCCAGAGGGGGCCACAGACAGTGAAGAAATGAATTGTTTATTATTATTTTTATATGAGTCTTCATTCCTTGGGCACTGTCTGCTCCTCACTACCGCTGCAAACAACACCTCCCCCTTGCTCCAAACGAGAGGGGAGCACCAGAGCATCTTTCAGGTGCACTGAGGGCAGGCATCTGCCTATAAGACGTAGCAGATGCCAAAGGAGGCTGAGTGTGGAGCTACCAGGAAAAAGACTCCTGTCTCCTAGCACTGCCACTGCTGCTGCTGCCCTTACTCAGAACCAGCGGAGAGGGCTTTTTGTGAAGCAAAAAGTAGCAAGGCTGCAAGGAAAAGCTGCTTTCCTTCTTCCTTCCTGCCTTTCTTGGTTTCTGATTCACTGCCATCTCCTTTTAAAAATTATTCTTATTTGCGAGGCTGCTCAGATCTCGCCTTCAGCCCAGACGAAACCAAGGAGCAGTGAGGAAGCTCAGGAATTGCTTGCCCCCCATCTCTGAGGCTAAATGTGTGTGCCAGTGTCTCCCCTTTCTTCCACCTACAACCTGCCCCCCCATCTCTCTCCCCAAGACGCATTAAGAAAAGAAAGCAACACCTCCCTGTCTGCTGGGAGCTTTTTATGGAAAAGGATACTTGGAGATGTGATTTTGCCATGCACCATTTTATCAATTAACAGAGGCTAAAATTACAATTAGCGTGGGGGGTGGCGTCATGAATTTTTTGAGCTTAAAAAGGGGGTTCTGTACTCATAAAGGTTGGGAACCACTGCACTAATAGGTTAAATTACACATAAAAGTGAAAGTAACTTGTTTATGAGAAGACATCTAAAGCATATTGAAAGCCATCCCCTCCCCAAAGAAACCTGGGAACTGTAGTTTACCCCTCACAGAGCTACGGTTCCCACCATCTTAACAAACTAAAGTGCTTTCGAAGAGTTTTGAATGTATATTCAGCCAATGTATATGCAGCCAAGATCAACTTCCCTGCAGGCTATTTTAAAAGAAACCACACAGAATAGTACAAATCAGAGCCACTGACAAGATCTCACTTCACTTGTTAATTAAGATGAACTTACACATAGATAAGGATCTTGATTAACAATAACTTGCTCTGATAGAGGTCTAACAAGCAGACCAGAGCACCTCTGCCAGAAAGTTTAATAGATGATACCTGGAGTTCTCAAACAGTTGAATATAACTCGAAACTGCTTAACTTTAGCTTTACAGCCATGAAACTACTAAAATGTTTTTTTATTTCTTGCACATCTATGGCCACAGCAGTAGAGCACACACAGTGCACGCAGAATGTCCCAAGTTTGACCCGTAGCATCTTCAGTTAAAAGGATTTCTCTTCCCCCATTTAAAGCTTATGGGTAGATTGCACCCGATCGCTTTTCCCTTGTCCTGCCCTTCTAAAAACAGGGGGGCATGGGAATCGGGGTGGGTTCAACATTATTTTATTAATACAACATGAATTGAACATGAATTGAATCTGCTGTTGCTGACAGATGACACATTATAGGGGTGGACAAACTTCAGGTTTACAGGATCTACTTTTTTTTTTTACTAGATCCCAAGATCCATCAATGACAGTGATAAAATAGTGGTGGGGTGAAAAAGCACACTCTTTGAATTCAGAAACCGGGTGCACCTAAGAATATGCTTAGACAAGAGATTTTTCTTTCATTTGCCAGAACTGAGTGCACAGTCCAGTTGTTCAAAACCCCATTCATGGTTTTCCTCCCAAGCTTTTTTGATCTCCTTCATTGGGAGAAGGGGAGCTTTTTTGTTTTTGTTATTGGTAAACAACTGGGAGTCATAATCCCTGCTGGTCTACTGCAAATCACTGGTAGATATCTATCTAACTTCTGCCCATCCTTTATCTAGCACAACACTCTGATCAATGCAGGAATCTTGCAACTGCAGCCTTCCTGACTGGTTGCTGTCCAGCGTTTGCCTGAATACTTCCAGTGAAGGATTTCCCCGTCTCATTGACTGAACAATTATTTTATTCCTCAGCTTGCTACAGAACGTTCAGCAAAGACTCCTGTTTTGCATTTTAGTTTGGGTTTTCCAACTCTACAGGTGATTAAACCCAACTGTGGGCTTTCCTAACGAATCAGGTTGACTATGGTAGGACACAGGATACTGGGCTAGGCGGGCATTTTGACTGATCCATCAAGACTTCTCTTATCGTCTTCACAGCCATGAATGGTCAGGACTGTTTCCTAGGGCATTAAACAAGTTTGTAATTGTTTAGTCTAAAGTCTTGGGATAACCTTTTTTTCTCTCGTGGACTGACTATTGCATTATTTGTACTATGTAGATCTGCGGTGGAACAAAAGCGTTCTCCCAGACACCTGCACCAAGGAAAACAAAAACAAAAAAACCACTTGCCCCCAAGAAAGAGGGACTACCAAAGTCAAGAAAGAAATGTTTTATGTGTTAACATTGTCAACTGAGCAGCCAGGGGGAAAAAATTACGGAATATTCAGTCTGTATGCAATACCAGAATGGGAACTCTAGACTTTACACAAGGGATTAAAAGTACTGATTCAACAACTATGGTAACTTTCCTTGAGCAGGGACCTAAATCAGAGGCAGATGAAAAACCAAAATGAAATGCATTTTCTCTCTGTTAATCAGATAAATCGCCTTTGATCCTTTGAAACACGTGTCGAAACAACAGTTAATAGATTTCAGCAGATTACACAATTAGATTCCAAGCTGTCTCCAAGCAGTACCAAAGGATGTATTCAACTGTGATGGAGCTATTGGGGGGCGGGGGGGCGGAAGGGAGGGGATTAATGCTTTCTGCCTGCTTAAGTTGAAATACTGTTGTATAATATGGGAAGGAAATGTGGTCTCCTATTCCAAAGTTTGAATCCAAATGACACAGTCACTCCTGCATCTCACTGAATTTCAATTTGCACTTTTGAAAATTGATACCCCTGCCACATCTATGCTGTTTAGGGTATCTATGCTAATTTGCATTGCATGTTTGCAAACAATTGTCTTCCTTCTAATGTAACAGGTGGCAAGCCTGTGGCACCAGCTCCATGGTTTCAGAGCACTACACTGAGAACAGGAAGGCCTACAGGGTTGGCTATGGGACAGGATTAGGCCCTCGCTCCTGCCTGCCTCTCCTTCACTGGGCTGCTGTTACCTTCCCTTCTCAGTTTACCAGGGCCAACCACGGCAAGAGAGGAGGGGAGGGGGAGCATCAGTATATGCATCATGGTACTCAAGAGAGTGGATTTAGCTTTGGACTTAGCTTGTGGCACATCAGTTCAAATGGGGGGGTGAGTTGCCCCTGTTCTAGTGGTTTGTTTCTTCTGGAGCACCTTGGGGGAAGCTTGGCTTTTCATACTCCTCCTGGATTCTTACTTTTGTCCTCATATTTCTGCCATTGTAACCCTTTGGTGAGCACAACAGAAGTATGCATTTGTATACAGGGCACTCGTGTGTTCTGGAGATTACAGAAGATCTTCTAAGATAATGGATGTATGTGCTACCGTGTGTGCATGCATCTCTCTTTGCTCTCTCGTCACACACACGCACACTCATGAGCCTTCTTCACTCTGTGCTTTCCAAACCCTGTACTCAGGAGTGGGAACCTGTGGCCCTTCAGAAGCTGATGGACTCCAATTCCTATCATCCCAATCAGCATGGCCAGTAGACAGAGGTGGCAGGAGCCGGAGTCCAGGAATATCTGGAGGACCACAGGTTCCCCACCTCTGCTGTAGAATCTGATCCTGGCTTTCCATCAACTACATTGTAATTGGTTCCTGCTGGCTGTCCTCCTTCAGATCATCAAGACCTTCTGGTTTTCAGGCCTTCTTTGTCCACTGCAACCCTAATCCAGTAAGGAGGCTAGTATCTGAAAATTGTGGTGGTGGTGGTAGTGGGCAATACCACACAAAAAAATAACAATACAAAATCTCATATTTTGAACCTGGGAAGGAAAGGTCAAAGGAAGAGATGGGGGTACCTAAAAAATGAGGTGGATTTGACCACCATGGCTGATCCAAGACATTTTCCTGCCTGACAATGATGCCCCCTCTCCCAAGTCAACCCTCCCCCAAGTCAAGCTGCATGGTACCCATAGTATCAGAGGTATAAAATCCGACAAGTCTCTCTTCTTGGTAGTAAAAGTATGATCCTAATCAATTTAAAAGCGAACAATTTGCTGCCATTTCATGACACCCCAAGCCAGCCACCTGGGATGAACACCTGACACTGCCTAATTGTAGGGTGAGGCTGTTTCCCACACACATTAATAGTAGAAAAAAATAAAAGTGTGTGCAGATCATATAGCAGTGGCCTTTACCCGAGTCAAGATAAATTCTGTTGCTTGTTCTAACCTGGGGCAATAGTTGAGGGACTGAAATGGAAATTGGTCTGATTTCCACATAATGGGCTCCTGCTGGGAGGAAGGGTGGAATATAATAATAATAATAATAAATAAATAAATAAATAAATAAATAAATAAATAAATAAATGTTAAACTATGTTTTGTTAACAAACCACGAGTTAACCATGAAGTGTCCTATAGATGACCAAACAGACCATGTCTTTTTCTCCAAAGTTTATTTTTGTTTTCCAGCTATTCTTGTCTCAGGCCGTTGTAGTTTGGTGAGCATAGGAGATGGGGTCAAACAATAAGAAAAACTGCTGGGTTTGTAACTAACATCAAGCCATAGTTAAACCAAACCAATAACAAACATGGCTTCAGATAATGGTATATTGGCAGTAAACCACAGTTAATGAGCTGGGCAGATTTCAGACATAATGCTAGGCCATGCTTTAACAAACTATAGTTTAATAAAACCATTAACTTTATGTACAAACTTGGCAATTGTATGAACTATGGCCTCCCCTCAAAGTGGTCCTTTTTACAGGTTGCTGTGATCCTGTGAGTCTCAGTGGCCACCAGTTCAGTCTCTGTGTGGTTCATAAACCAGTGTAGGCACTGGCAGTATGAACCAGACTGTTTTATTTTATATTTCTTCACTATACAGTGCCATTTCCAGATAGGAAGCAGAGACATTCTCAAAACAATCTCCAAGAGATTTTAGCTTTGTTTTGGTAAAAGCACTGATAATAAAGAGATGGCAACTACCTACTTGTGCAAAGACCTAAAATTAAGTGTGGTTATGAGGAAGAAAGGCAAGGTCAAATGATTTTATGTTCTCTACTTCCCAGGGATTTTTTTCTTTAAAAGCCATTTCTTTTTAACTGCAAAGATATGGTGCACAATTAGACTGTTGCATCCATGCTCCTCATGCATATAATGAGACACAAGGTCAAATACCCAATGCTGCCTCCATCCTAGACATGCACAAAAATAAGACAAATTCTTTCCAGTGCAAATTTATTATAAAATGATTTTCTGCTCTGCTTCTTGATTCCTCACCCTTTTAGTGTTTTAGCGATTAACTTCTCACCCTTACTTAACTACCAGTTTGTTAGATTGATTGCTCTTTGATTCCAATAAAGAGGTCTGTTTCCTCATTGATGGAGAATGAAATTCCTACAGCAGGATCTTTCTACAGCTGGGTGGATATTTCGAATGCCTGATCCTTTGATTCTGAAATTTTCATTCCCATTAGCTAACTAATTCTGCTGCTTCTAAGTCACAATGCAAATTCCATTGTTAAGTTAATAGTGACAGACTCCAGATGGTCTGTATACTGTAATGTCTGCCGAGATCAACTTTTTTAGTATAATTAGTTACTCGCATTAGTTTTGAGAGAGACAAAGTTTATTTCTTTAAAACTGGATATAGCAATACTTCTTTAGCTCCCTGTTCACATTTATACGAATAAAGTATTTCACAAGCACAAACTTTGATTAACTGCCTACATAACCATTATTTATACTGATGAAAATAGGCAGGGAAGTAATTTTTGGTTATGTAAATCGTAGAATGAAGTCGTTTCTTAGCTGGAAAGTCTTGGACAGCATTTCCCAAACTTCTGACAAGGAGGCATACTAATATTATTCTGAATTAAAAATGAAGGTGTTATTTACTCTTCCACCTGAAAGGACTTACTTTTTTAATACTTTTTTTAAAAAAAGCGATTCCATCCCTATGATTGTGGGCATTACTTTTTATTGCCACATCTAGGCAACCTGTTGGCTGAGTTCTGCGCAGGCTGCAAACCCTCCCTGCTGCTCAACTCATTTGTGAAGGGAATAGCTGAGGAGCACTCCAATCAAAGTGCTTCTCAGTTCTTCCTAGAGCTAATCAGCAGGAAGTGGGTGGGGGGAGATGTGCAATGGGATTACTGGGATCCTGCTGGAAGGAAACAGCTCCAGCGGACAGACTCTACAAGCAGCCTTGTCTGATAATGGATAGATCTGTTGTGTCTTTGCACTGAACAATTCAATCATATCTGTGGCAAAAATTAGCTAGGGTGGCTGATTGGAAAAATGCAAGAAGAGAGCAATGATTGACAGGCAAGGCCAGCTCCTTGGGCAGAGGGTACCAATGGGCCCTTGTCTCCTCCCTTTCCTCCTCAGACCACATTCCTCCTCCTTTGTGGCCCCACTCCTCTCAAAGAAAACAAATCTTTGCCAATATTGCAACCTCCTCTTATAAAATAAAAATACAAAATTTTGATTTATTTCAGTTTATTGGGGTAACTACTTATTTTGTAGGCCTCAGCTCCTAAGAATTTATTCTGGATTACCATGTTAATGATAGGCAGATTATAAGAATAGTATCAGATCTTCCACAAAATGTACTGAGAAATAATTCTCATTTTTTACTGTTTCTGTTGGCTTCTCTACTTTAATGTTTTCACAGATAAAAAAGTGTGTGTGGGGAGGTTGAATCTATCCTTTCCAGTCATTTGCAAAGATCTTTGAAAAAAGTACTTCAAATAAACATTTCAATTCTCTCCACCAGGATTTTCTACTCACATAGGAAGCTGCCTTATACTGAGTCAGATCATTGGCCCATCTAGCCCAGTACTGTCTACACTGACTGGCAGCAGCTCTCCAGAGTTTCAAGGCAGGAGTCTCTCCCGGAAGGTCTCTCAGGTTCAGTCTCTGATGGCATCTCTCCCACTTGGAGATGCCATTGCGGACTGAACCTGAGGGACCTTCTGCATGCAAGGCAGATGCTGTAATGGCCCTTTCCCTGACTCACAACTTACTCAACTGTGCTGAGATATTAGGAGGCATTCTAGAATTAATCTCAAAACTCCTTATTGCCATGTGGCAGTGCTATATCAGAGCATCAGGGCAAGCCAAGGACAGAACAGTAGATTCAAGGCTGCCCTTTTAAGCAAATACTATTTTTTAAAGTTAAAATTCCATTTCTCAAAAAAGGCATTCACAATAATTCAGCTACGATTCAACTATATGTTACGAAGAATGTATAGTGTACAAAAATGCCACTAAAGTATATGTCCACATCACAGGGCTTACATGCACAGAAACCTTCAGAAACTGTAGACCCATAGAAACACAATACTCCAGCATGCCTCAGTCCATCAGAAACCCTCATAAAAATGCCTGGTAAGAGGAATCACCTTTGATGTCTAGTGCCGAATAAACACACATCACTGGTGGAGATTTAATGCTATTAGTACTACTACTAATATAAGCATTTTGCATGAAGGACTGGAAAAGGGGCCTTTCTAGGGGCAAACTGTTAGTCTCTGAACATACCATGTTACCACCAGGCATCATAAATGTGCAAGTTTCAGAGTTAAAGAAACACATGATAACTAGGACCTCCTGCCAGACCTGGTTTCAAATAATTGCTCAGCCATGAAGCTTGGACCAGCAACTATCTCTCAGCCTAACCTACCTCACAGGGGTGTTAAGAGGATAAAATGGGGAGGGGAAGAACCAACTTTGAGCTCCTTATAGAAAAACCAAGATATAAATGAAAATAATAATAGGAGCTTCCCAGCTACAACTGGCTGAGGGGGGCAGAGAGAGAGAATTCATATACAAAAGCCCCAGTACAGACGTGAACAATGGAAGCTTGCCTGTAAAAGGAAAAGTCTTCACGCGTGCACACGTGCGCACACACAGAGCCACAATCAGATCAGTGGGGCAAAGGGAACAAGGGGGTGGGGAGGCAACAATTATTATGTAATTAAGGCTGCAATCGCATGCATTTACCTGGGAGTAAGTCCCATTGAACCCAATGGAGCTTACTTCTGAGTAGACATTATTGGATTGCTGCCTAAGAAAACCAGGAAAGCCTTCTTACCTTCCTTCCAAGCTTCACATCCCACTCTTAGGCTGCAATTCTAACTACATTTACTGGGAGGAAGCCCTTCTGAATTCAACAGGGCTGACTTCTGAGCAGACATTAGAACAGACACAGTTAGGCTCTTTTTCAGCCACATCCTCCCTCAGCACTGCCTCACTTCTGCTGCTACAGGCCAGTAAGCTCCACTCCTCTGCCCATGCCTGAAACTCAGGGCAGGCCGGGCAGCTCCTTAACAACTATCTTGGTGCTTCTCCAGCACCGGTGCAGCTGAGCAGGACAGACTCTGTTGCTGTAGAGCTGGCCCAGGCTTGCCTGTGCCGCTGGCTGCTGATTTCCTCCTTTGCTGCTGGCTTGTGCTTATGTTGGGAGGGCCCTTCCCTGGGCCCTCAGCCAGTGCCCCATCTGGCCACGTGCTAGCACCGGGCCTCGACACAGGGACACAATGGGCCAGCTTCCACTTTGGGTGGGTCCCCACAGAAGCTTCAGTTGTTTAATTTGCTCTCATGGCATCATACCAGTTCTCGAGTGGCACACTCTTGCAAATCACTGCTCTATGATTTCTCTCAGAGGGTTTCAGTCATCTGCAATGTATTAATTAAATATTACCTTCACTTACATCAGAGCACAGCTTAATTCCTCTAACAGAGCCACCCAATATGTGCCAACTGTAGTACACAGCAATGGCATAAACCCCATGTAAATATGATTGGAACTGGTCCGCTCTTCCCTACACTACCTTGCAGAGAAAAAGTGAAGGCTGTGGTTTCAGGACACCAGTTAAGAGGTACAACATGTCATTCCACTCTTCTTAGCAACTGGCCCAGGTATGGGGTTGCCAGGTCAGAAGCATCCCAAAACCTGAGATTTGAGGGGTGGGCCCTAGTGATGTCACAGGGCGGGCCCGAGTGATGTCATTAAGCATGATACATTAAGCATCAATCACAGTTGCTTGGAGCATACAATTAAAAACATATCTGATTGGAAATTAGAATAGAAATCTTAGCTAAAAGATGGAGCCTGGGTAGGGAACATTTAATGTAGCCTACGGCAAGAAGCGTTTAAGTGCCTTCAGGCCAGGCCAGTCACCAGAAGGCCACTGTAGGGACAAAGGAGCCTAATGTTGTGGAGATGTTAGATGGGATCACTCAGGGGTAAAGATGGATGCTCCTGAAGGCTACAATTCTAAACACACTTACTAAGGGATTAAGCCCTATAGAACTCAACAGGACTGACTTCTGAGTACATATAGTTTGGATTGTGCTGTTGGTAAAGCTTGACTAGGGATCCTCTGCCAAGACATCCATCTCTAAGCAGGGTTGGCAACCCCCTGCTTGGAATGCCCTGCCCTTATCTTTTAACGTGGCTGCTCCAAACATCTTTACAGATTTGACCCTTCACTTCAGAAAGAGGTCTGAGAAATGAGTAAGAGTAAGAAGTATCTTTTAAAATTGTTCTTTTCAATTCACTCTTGAATGCACATCATACCTAGGGCAGATCCACACCATTCATTTAAAGCACGTTCAACACCCATTTGAAGCACATGAATCCCACCACAGAATCATGGGGACTGCAGTTTGTTAAGAGTGGTGAGAACTATAACTGTGAGGCGGAAACGACACTTCCCAGGATTCTTTAGGGGAAGTCATGCGCTTTAAATGCGAGTTGGATGTGCTTTAAACGTATTGTGTGAATCCACTTAATAAATTTTGCCTGCATGTAAATTGTTTTAACTAATTTTTCAAAATGGAAATGAGCTATAAACTGTACTGGGTGACCATGGGCTACTCACCATCTCTCAGCCTATCTGCCCCTCAGGATGAAAACAATGGAGAACCATGACCACCCCAAGGCATACTTAAAATGTAGTATTGTACAATCATAGTGTGAAATCGGATACTTACTGGGACACAATATGACAAAATATTTATATAAGCATGACTATCAAACATGTTCATTATTTACACAACCTGTGAAGATATTTATAGTGCAATCCTATGTTTGTTTACTCAGAAGCAAGTCCCAATTTATTCAATGGGGCTTACTCAACCAGGGAAAACTGTACCCTCAAGTGATAAGGAACTTGTTCTTTTAACAAGCCTTTTGAGTTGAGACCTTATCCCAGTCTGTGTCTGGGTTGGAATTGCTTTTTAATATGTTTTTAAACCTTTTCTTTAAAATATTTTTTTTAAAGCTTTAAAAAATGTTTTTAAAGACGTTTTGTTTTAAAATATTTTAAAGTCTGTTTTTATGATTTTTAAAGTGTTTTTAGTGCTTTTGTTTGCTGCCCTGGGCTCCTACTGGGAGGAAGGGCGGGATATAAATCAAATAATAAATAAATAAACAAACAAACAAACAATATGGTTATTGGTTTTTAAAGGGATTTATTTCTTATTTAAGCTGCCTTGGTTTCCAATCACCAACCCTACCTCACAGGGTTGTTGGAAAGGCTCCACACACACACACACACACACACACACACACACACACACTTGCAGGTGTAAAAATACACCCCATATAATAGTTTATTGTCAAACCAGTTGGTTATTGAGGAACATCTTTTTAAAAAATCAGTATTAGTTTCCTACATAATAACTCTGATACCTAGGTAAACCCTGCCTAATTGCTTTAAAAATAGGATTGGAGGGGGAGAGAAAGATTTACAACACAAACACAAGTCTGTGCTATGTTTACTCAAAAGTCCCATTAATTTACAGCACAATCCTAACTAACCATGTCTACTGAAAAGTAAGTCCTAATGGATTTCAATGGTGTTTATTCCAGGTACACGGAAAGCAAGTATTGGATTAAATACTTTCATATTTCATAGCCCAGGGTCTGACTCTTGCACACAAGAGGAAAAAAAACTTTAAGCCATCTTACTTATGCACAAACTGCAAAATCTCACAGCCACCGTTTTCTGACGTTGAAATAAAGCCTAGGCATGCCTGGATCAACAAGTCACAACCCTGGCTTCATTTGTTGGCTACAATCCTGAAAGGGCGGGGTTAGAGCCAGAGTTTGGAAAAGTTACTTTTTTAAACTACAACTCCCATCAGCCCCAGCCAGCATGGCCACTGGATTGGGCTGATGGGAGCTGTAGTTAGAGCTAGGAGCTGTTATAAAGATCTGTAAAACAGATTTAACAGTCATGTGGGGGGGCAGTTGACGTTTTGGTGTATATCTCGGGAACCAGACCACCTAGAAACTTATTTTTTTTTTAATTGAAGCTGAGAGTCCGGAGATCAAGGGGTGCTAGCAGGAGAACCAGAGGGGCCCTCCAAAAACCAGAGACTCCAGCTGAAAAATTGAGACCTGGTAACCCTACCCAGGTAGAACACCACAGACAGACAGAGCATGCAAATCCTTGCACTTCACCTTAAACAGACTGCTGTTTTTCAGTTGATTCAATTCACACACTTTCAGTTTCCTGTTATTGAGTGTACAGTAAGTAGAGAAATCAAGTGTGAATGGGCCCTATGTCCACCTCAGCAACAGACTGGCAAATCTTTTCCATCTATTTTCTTCATGGGAATTAACCGCAGCAGTATTCCCAAAACATATATCTTAAGGAAGGAAGCAAAATGGAAGACTTCATAAAGAACTCCAATATTAACATGCTTCTTTTCTGTTTGAAATCGCACCACCACCCATGTTTTATACACATTTTTTCCATATTTTGTAATAGGATGCATCTGATTTCTAAGGCTGTCCCTGAGGCAGCAACAAATGGTAACACTCAACCACTTGCCCTGGCTTTTCAGTGCATTATACATGACAGACCCGTGTTGAATGGCTGATTCTAATTAATAGAGATCTAAAACACATTTGTGCATATTTTTAAGATTTCAAAGGCTGGAATAGAAGACTGAATTGGGGTTTGCCTTACTGGGACAACAGTTAACCTCCATACGTCTCACTTTAGGAAATACAGTCCAATTCATTATTTACAAGGAAATAAATAATACAGGCACCTAAGACATACAACATGTTCAACTATTTGGAGAGGCTAACCAAGGTCCTTAGATTTCTGTAGAGAATCCTCATCACATTCTGCACGCACACACAAAAAACCACACAACTCCCCCCCAACAACTTTTCCTCTATTTTAATGTCAGATTTTCACCTCCCAACTTTGGTTCTAGATCATTCATGTTTTCTCCATGGCATATTTTTGCATTAGCTGCTAGGGATCCCAGAAATGTTTTTTAAGGTGGTGGTGACGTTCAAGGCAGTCCAATACTAAATTAAAAATTCATCGTTTAAGGGTGCTTCCGGATCCATCTCTGCCACTACAGACACAGGCGACCTCAGCAGCTAGGAGTGCCTTTAACCAGCTTTGCCTGGTAAGGCAGCTACAACAGTTTTTGGACTGGAATAGCCTGAACCCTGTTGTCCATGCCCTAGCAACCTCCAGCCTGGATTACTGCAATATGCTTTATGTGAAGCTGCCCTTAAAGTTGGTCCAGAAGCTGCAGCTGGTGCAAACTACAGCAGCTCCACTGCTGACTGGGGCAGGATATCACCAACATGTTACTGTTGAAAGCAATATGAAGGGATGAAGGTACAGTACAACAACTCCCATGCTGCACCTGCTATCGTGTCTAAAGGGCATCTCTGTGACTTTTGCAGTGTAAATGGTCATCTGTCACCACCCTGCATCACATATTGACCTGGTCCTCAACTTCTTCTCTTTTTGTAACTGGATTTGTTATTCAAAATGAATGCATCATTCCTCCCTTTCCTGACGGGTGGAGGGGTTGCTGTGATCTACAGAACTCCATCTCTGTCACAAGGAAACCACTCTGCCTTGGAGCTGGCTGTGAAGGCCTGCACCTGGTGTCGGGTCAAGGAGACAGTAAACTAGGGTTGCTGCTGATGTATTGTCCACCCTGCTGCCTGGCAGCTTCTCTGACTGAGCTGATGGAGGCCATCTCGGCTGTGGTATTGGAGGAGCCCAGAACAATAGTCCTGGGTGATTTCAATGTCCATGCTGAGGCTGCCTCTAGTCCGGCTCAGGACTTCATGGCCTCCATGATGACCATGGGGCTGTTTCAAGTTGTCACTGGCCCAATGCATAGGGCAAGCACACCTTTGACTTATTTTTTGCTCCAGATGGCGGAAGGGGTGGTCTGGAGATAGGGGGATTGGTGTTACTCCATTGTCATGGTCAGATCACTTCCTGATGAAGTTTAGACTTACGGCTCCGATCCTCCTCTGTAGGGGTGGCAGACAGATTAGGATGGTCTGCCCTGGAGACTAATGGAACCCACTGGATTCCTGAATGCCCTGTGGGAGTTCCCAGTAGATAGAGCAGGTGACCCTGTTGAAGCCCTTGTCACACTGTGGAACAGCGAGGTGCATTAGGCTCTTAACACAGTTGCCCCTGAGTGCCTTCTCCGGCATTGTGGAGCCTGGTTTGGACCTTGGTGCACCAGTGAGCTAAGGGCAATGAAACAGGCTGGACAACAGCTAGAGCACAAGTGGTGAAAGATGTGCTGTGAAGCTGATTGGGCACAAGTAAAACATCATAACGGTGCCTACTGTGTGGCATATGAGGATGGCTAAGAAGGCCCACTTCTCTACCACCATCACATCCTCAAGTACCTGTCCAGTGGAACTTTTCCATATTGTAAGGGGTCTGTTGACATCAACTCCAGGAAATGGAGTTTTAGACCCTTCGGAGGCCCACTGTGAATTGTTTGCAAGGCACTTTGAGGGTAAAGTTGCTCTCCTCCGAAGCAATCTTGATGTCCCATCCACATGTACAATGCAACCAGCAACGTGTCCTCTCAACCCTTGCCCTTCTTGGCTTATTAAAGCTTGCCGGGGGGGTTGACTGAGTGGATCCAGGGTGTGGTCAATGCGTTGTTGTGGGAGGGAATGGTCCCAGCTACCCTGAAAGAGGTGGTGATCCAGCCACTCCTGAAAAAGTCCACCCTGGATCCATAGGTTTGTGACAACAGCCACCTGGTCACAAACACTGCCTTTTTAGATAAGGTGGGAGAAGTCATCAGGAAATTTGGGGCAAAGTGTCATCAGTACGCTGATGATACCCAGCTCTATTTCTCTGTAACATATTAATCGGGAGAGGCTGTGCACCCCCTGAACTAGTGCCAGGACTCAGTGGTGTGCTGGATGAGGGCCAATAAACTGTGTCTGAATCCTAGCAAGACGGAAGCGCTGTGGGTTGGTGGTTTCCGAGTTTGGATAATTGGTCAGTTGCCTGCTTTGGATGGGGTCATACTCCCTCTGAAAGAGCAGGTCTGTAGTCTGAGGCTGCTCTTGGATCCATCTTTGTCTCTAGAGGCCCAGGTGACCTCAGTGACTAGGAGTGCCTTTACCAGCTTTGGCTGGTAAGACAATTTCTTGACCAGGATAGCCTGACCACTGTTGTCTGTGCACTGGTTACCTCCAGGCTGGATTACTGTGCTGTCTGTGGGGCTGCTCTTAATGTTGGTCCAGAAGCTGCAGTTGATGCAAATTGTGGTGATGTGACTGCTCATCGGGGCAGGGTATTGCCAACATGTCACCCTGCTGCTTAAAGAATTGCACTGACTGCCTATTAGCTACTGGGCTAGGTTCAAGGTTCTAGTTTTGGTGTACAAAGCCCTATACAGCTTTAGACCAGGATACCTGAAAGATCATCTTACCCTTTATATACCCAGTCAATCACTATGCTCTGCAGGTGAGGGCCTCCTGCAGATACCAGCTTATCAGGAGGTCCATTGCACACAATATAGGAAGCAGATCTTTAGTGTAGTGGCACCTACCCTTTGGAATTCCCTTAAACAGGCGTTATCTCTGTTAGCTTTTTGGCACCTACTGAAGACCTTCCTCCTTCAACAAGCCTTTTAAGTAAAGACTATCCCAGTTTGAGTCTATGTTGGAATTGCTTTTTAGGATTTTTTAAAGATTTTTTAAAGTATGTTGTTAAAGATGTTTTCACATGTTTTTAAAGATGTTTTGTTTTAAAGTCTGTTTTTATTATATTTTAGAGTGTTTTTAGAGTTTTCGTTTGTCGCCCTGGGCTCCTACTGGAAGGGCAAGATTTATTGTTCTTGTTCTTGTTATTGATGATGAGGATGATGATGATGATGATAATAATAAATAGTTGTTATCATTGGAAGTCAGCAGAGTCTGTTAAGACCACTGGTAAAGGTGAGAAAGAAAAGGGTTATTCATTATTACTAACATATAAATCCATCTCTGAGTAGCAGCTGAGAGCTACATGTTCTCACCACATGGAGGGAGAACAAAGGAAAGTGTGTGGTCCAAGAAGAAGCAGGAGGCGACACTCAAACAAACAAACAAACAAACAAGGTGATCAGCACAAGAAACATTACTCTTTCTGTCTAGCACCTCCCAATGGTTCAGGTAACTAACTACAAGCGTTGTCTCATTCCAACATTTATTTCAGGTGGTATTTAGAAAAGGAGTATCAGCAGATTTTATCTGACTTTTAAGCACTGTCATCTCCCAAATTTTGGGGGGGGCACTAGGGCAAGATGCTACTACTTTTCAAAATAGGGCAAGGCTGCTATTTTGACTTTTTGCAGTTTTATTTGTAATTTTTTTTTATTGTGGAATTGACTTCAATATTGTATATTTGTATTGTGACCCACTTGGGGAGCCCTGATTGTATAGTTTTATCAATGACTATTAAGTCATGATATTAAAACAAAACCACCATGTTCAGAGGCAATACACCGTGAAGTATATAATACTTGGAGCAGAAAACAGGACAGGTCTACCTGCCCTGCTTGTGAGCTTCCCAAAGAGATTGGCCTTGTGGCTTTTGGAAACAAAATGAGTAAACAGAGGGACCTTTGGTTGGATCTAAGAAGGCAGTTCTTTATAGATATATTATTGGCAAGGTTTAGAAGATTTTGTGTTGGTTTTAAATCATAATTGGCAAAACACTTTCAATACAAATCGTACAGAAAGGCGTTGCCCTTATTTCTTTCCCAATGCTCAGTGTTTGTTTAGGAGATGAGGAACAGCAGAAACAAGAGAGAAATAATGACAGCTAATGGGGAAATATAAAGAAAAGTGGCCATGTGACTTAAACATCAAGTGTGCTTTTATCATCAATGAAGTGGTATACAAATTTTGTGAAATAAAGTTCTGAAAACACTGTAAATCAAGGCAAACAAAACCAAACGTTTCAGATTCCTAATCAAACTGGGAAATTCATCATGCACGTTTATTCATAGAAAAAGTAGTACTGTTGCATTTTTAACATTTCAGGATTCATTAATAGTGCCATTCTATTTGTAAGCAACAACAAAAAGAATAAAAATATACCTTCTCTCATGACCTCTGCAACGTTGCACTTGTTCCTACCTCTCAGTGTTAATTCATCCACTACACAGAAGCAAAGAAAGAAGCAAGGCAGTAGGATTCCTGATCCCACCCTCTGTGGTATCTGTGACCCACAGAACTCACCATGTAAGGAAAAACAAGAGTCACACAGTGGCAGCTGGTGCCCATTGGGACTGGCAGGGCAGAAAGCAGGGAGATCAACAGGAGGTGGAGCCAAAGCCAGTGACAGGCAGAGCCAACTAATTCTCCCTACTCCTTCCTGCTGAGTTCTACAAGGGCAGGACTGAAACGAAGGAGAAAGAAGCTGACAGGCGGCGTTATTCGCTGGACTGACTGTACGTTAGAAGGCAGGCAGGAGCTGGCTGAAGACATTGGTGGGGCAGTGCATCGTTCACCCTACTGGACAAGCCTCTACTGGCTTTACAGTGAGCCAGTTCATGCACACATGGCGCGGGGGCTCTCCTGCCTCAAACCCATGTGTGCCCCAATCATGCAAGAAGAACCAGCCCTATCTGTAGCAGACTAAGGCAGACACTCATTTTAGGTGTCATGAAAGGGCAACAGGTTGATATTTAATTTATTGTTATATTTACTGTCAGGGAGTGGGATTTGTGAGATTTTCTGCCTCTGGAGTCAAAATGCCTTGGGTATAGGGTTGCCAGATCTCCATTTTTCAGCCTGAGACTCCGGTTTCTGGGGGTTCCCTCTGGCTCTCCGGCTGACCCACCTTAATCTGCGGACTCTCAGCATCAATTTAAAAAACAATTAAGTTTCTAGGTGGTCTGGTTCCTGAGATATACACCAAAACATTAGCCGTCCCCCACAACTGTTAAATCTGTTTAACGGATCTGTTATAGCACCTCCTAGCAGAGCTTGGAAAAGTTACTTTTTTAAAACTACAACTCCCATCTGCCCCAGCCAGGATGGCCACTGGATTGGGCTGATTGTAGTTGTAGTTCAAAAAAGTAACTTTCCCAAGCTCTGGCTCTAACCCCACCCTTTCAGGATTGTAGCCAATAAGTGAAGCCAGGGTTGTGATTTGTTGACCCAGGCAGTGCCTACACTTAATTGCAGTGTCAGGAGATGGTGGCTTTGAGATCTTCAGTTTAAGTAAGAATATGGCTTGAAGGTCTTGACTTGTTGCAAAGACTTAGCTATTTGCCACAATGCAGTGGCCAGTTCTGCAATGCAGGCACAGAACTATTCCTACTTTGCAGCACTTTAGTGGAAGGGGAACTTGAAGCTCCAGGTATAGAATGAAGCACCCAGAGTGCTTTGGGATGGGTTCCATCATACAATATTATTAATAGCATCTAGAGGTTCGTAAACCTGGCTGCTTCCTTTGGGTATGTTAAGTGGTCCCAGCAAACACAAACATACACACTATGATTCAATAGAGTATTGCAGCATATGCTGCCATGGAAAGTCAAATTACCTTGCTCTACCTAGAGGAACATATTGGATTTCCTGGCATTTCAGGATGCTAGACATAACACACACAGGGTGTGGTTTCTTCTTAAATGCCTCCACAAGACACACTCTCTTACTGATGGCTAGTTAACAAAAGCAAGTCACCAAGACAATGCAGTTCTCTCATTCATTTGAGAAATTTCAACTATCACTTTTTTTTCTTAATACACTAAAAACGTTGATATTAAATATTTACGTAAAACGAACACTTGAGTTTATCTGTTTCCACTCAGTTTAGCGTTTACAGTCTTGCAGCACTGTCTGGAATCAAGATTCTATGTTTAGTCTACAGGCCTTTCAGCGTGAACATTTTTTGCACAGTAAATGAGCATTCGTTTCCTATTTATTGCACATAGTCTGTGGTTTTTGCCAGAAGGTAACACTTCTCTTTTGAGAAGATGTCAGGACCAGTGGCGAAGAGTAGGCTTGGGCCTTTGGGGACCTGAGTTGAACCCCACTGCCCCTTTGCTGGGCTCATCGCTTGCTTGGGTCCAAGGATCTTTGCCAACTTTTCCTCACTCTATCCCTTTCCATAATTCAGATTTGCCGTCATACTCACATGCCTACCTTCAGTCAATTCTGATGGTTGCTTATCTCTCAGCCTTCCCATTTCACCCTTTGATCTAAATAGCTCTGTTTAGCTCTTGCTAGAAGGGGCTCCCCAGCATGTGAACAGAATATTGCATGCATGGCTAGTCACACAGTTCTGCGACTCGTGTGACTTCAGTATTATTGTGGTCATTTCCTGGAAACCATCTGTGACAAAATTACAGACAAGGATCTATGCTCCCCTCACCAATGCTCACTTGGTTTTGTGAAACTTGTCTGAGTTTTAGTTTCAACTTTGTAGCTCATAGTATTTGGAGCAGCTGTTCATCCCCCCCACCCTTTACAGCTCCTATACAGAAGCATACACTTATATTATTTAAAAAAAGGGAGAGGACCACATCCCAAGACACATGGTCTGAAAGCACGAGACAGCAAACTTGCTGAAGCTAAGCAGGTGTGGACCTGGTCAGTGCTTGGAAGGAAGACTGGGAACTGCATGGGCACTCTCTTGATGATGGAAGAAAAGTGGGATATAAGTATAATAATACAAAATAAGCATTACAATGATTGTTTCTGCCATAGCAAGCTGGATATCATGATATTGTTATAAATCTTCCTGTCCTATCCAACACGGAGCCAAATACAAATGTCTTGCTCTCTCCCTCCCCCTGGCAAGTAATCAAGGAAAGCATAGGGAAGCTGTGTATCATCACTGCCCCATCCTCCCCCCGTTTGCTTAGCTACTTAACAGGAATGCACATTTAATTATTTACAAGGAAGTTCTACGTTTTAGGAGGGGAAAAATTGAAAGCATTTCATAAAAACTGGAAGAAAACTCTGGTAGGAGACTTGACGACAAGCTTCCATCTTCTGCAGATTGCCATCTTGTGTGGTCTTCACCCAGCTATATACAGTTGGCCACAGGCTTAATTTTAGAAGGAAGCTTTTGATAATGATGTGCTAATGAAGAATGAACTTGAAAACAGGGTTCATTTCCCCCCCCATCCCATACAAAGTAGCACTTAAAAACTCAGAACTTTGAAGGGAGATTATTTACTTCACACACTAAGAAAGTGAATCAGACACCATGGATAAGACATTGCTTCTTCCAGCCTTCCCTTGTTTGCACTAGCTCACTTTCCCAATCCACAACAGAAACTGTTGATATATGCCCAAAAAGATTAGCCACCACACATAGAATCCTTGCCATGATAGCTGGTACAGGGCATAAGTCCAATATGTAGTTAAATGAATTAGTTAAGGT
This sequence comes from Rhineura floridana, assembly GCF_030035675.1. Classification (NCBI taxonomy): domain Eukaryota; kingdom Metazoa; phylum Chordata; class Lepidosauria; order Squamata; family Rhineuridae; genus Rhineura; species Rhineura floridana. The sequence goes on from NC_084480.1 coordinate 121,028,794, forward strand.
TGATTCACACAACTAGAAGGAAGGCTACTTTATCCTGGAGGAACTTTGGCCGATGCTAGCTAAGCCTCATAGATTCCCTCCACTGTCCAGAAACTAAGCCATCTTACTGCATTGAGCATCCTTCCCTCACTACTTAGAGCAGACCACCCACTCAGACAGGAATACACAAACCACATGGGCGAAGAATGTCTGCTCAGTGCCCGAATCAATATCAGCATTAGGACCTTATTACTTGGAACAGCCTGGCTTTTAGCACAACTCATTTCTTTTGTCTCTTTTGATTTCTTTTTTTCTTAACAGTACACAGCCTTTGCACACAAAGAAAAAAAGCAAGGAATCTCTTTTAAAGAGGCAAACATTACCACAGAAAGAAATAGAGTTACTACACTTCTTTCTTTTGATCAAACCCTTGCTTCCCTTCCACATCATAATGGAAACACGCACTTGATGACTTTACTGTACAGACTGCGAGTTATACTCTCACCAAGTAGTGCTAAAAAGTTGCCATTTACATCACAGGAGATGGTGTAAGTGCATTTAAAAAAGGAGTATCCGCTCAGCAGTACAGATTAAAAGCACACAGTAGCACAATACGCTACTTAGCTCATGTAAGAAAAGAGAATGCATTGGTTTTGCTGTCAGGTGTTCAGTGTAGAGAAAAGTGAGCAAATGAACTCAAAATATTTTGAAGATTTGATTGAAAGGGAAAAACATATATCTGTTGAGTAAGAATGCCAGTGTTTTTATCCTGCACAATCCTATCCATCAGTGTTGGGAAACCTGTGATCCTCCAGTTGTTGTTGGACTCTAACTCCCATCAGGTCCAGCCAATATGGCCAACACTCAGGGATGACGGGAGGTGGAATCCAATAGCATCCAGACAGCCACAGGTTCCTCATCCCTACCTTACATGTCTACTCAGAAATATGTCCCATTGGGTTTACCCTCCCAGGTATAGGACATCAGTCATAGACACGTCACCTAGCCCTCCTTGATAGTTCTTGGGTGTTACTTGTTTAAGGATATAGTAGTGACAATTACAGCAATGTTCTCAGGAATCCTTACACAATTCTGTAATACAGATAGGTCTGTATTATTATCCCCATGGCACAGATGAGTTTGAGACAAGGGCTTGTTTTAAGGCCATCTTATGAATTCATGACCATGGCAAAACATGAATTAAGGGCTTTCTTGGTTTCCTGTTCAAATCTCAGCCGCTATATATACTGTATGAGTTCTCAGGACAATGCATGTCTCTATATACTTGGTTAAGTACCCTGTTAATTTCCAGACATTGTTCACATCCAGAATCAGAACTGTGTGCTCAATAATTTATTTCAGGAAATGGAACTGACTACCAATAGCATCAGTGTATCAATGGTTTAAACACTACATTTGTTAATGAGTATACAGAGTTTAGTTATTTTGAGTTATTCTCAAGTCTGTTGTGCCTAATAAGCCATATTTGAATTGGTTCTGGGGGTGTAGAAGGTTTGATCAATAAGCAGTAAAAGAAAAATACACTAAAAACTTGTTTCATTTCTTACCTGACCGCTGATCAGCAGCTCTCAACATTATCCACAACAAAGTATGTTGGCTCCATTCATTAGCGTTCATTCAACAGCATTTTCCTGACATTTAGCCGCTAACATGATGGGAACAAGTAGCAGGGTTGTGCTGAGCAGCCATCTAAGCCCTTCCGCAATGTCTGCACGTATAGCACAGACATCCACAGGGAAGCCATGGAACCCTTTGCATGTATAAATGTGTGTAAAGGCCCCTTCCCTACAGATGTCAGTGCCATATGTACAGATAGAAGTGTGTGATGTTGGGGACAAGGCTACTTGGGGTGTCCCACTCCCATAGCAATTATCATGGGAACTGTGAGGCCGGTAGAAGGCTTAAGGCAATCCTAAAATACAAATCCTCAGAGAATTCTGGAATTGTTTGTTTGGAGAGGGTGCTGAGATTTCCACCAGGGAGCCCTGGAATCCATTACAGCTCCCTACAGAGTGAGAATAACTATCATACTAGTTTAAGGTATAGTCAACACATGCCATCAGAATGAAATGATGGATTCCTGAGGTAGCAAAACAGACTGTTACCACCTCAGGCTACAGATGTAGATGTGAATGCTACTCAATGTAAAAGCTATTTTGAAAGATCTTGGCATATGATGAAGCAACCATCATAGACAAGCATTCTTCATGCTCTGCTAGTTATTAAATTGCAGCAGAGGTATTTAGGTACAGGTGCATTAAAAAAACTGGATCCCCACCTGTAACATGAAGTGCAACAGTCAAGCTGTTTTATTTTCTGTACACCGCTTAGAGATTTTTATATATATTAAGCAGTATAGAAATGACTTAAATAAAATAAAATAAATAAATAAATAAATACATTTCTACCACTGTACACTGGCTAAAAAAAATTGAAGTCCTCTTCTATTTGTCAATATCAGCCCTCAATTCTTTCTTTTACATGAAGTTAAAATACACAAATTACAGTTCCAGTCCTTGCTAAAGAACATATGCTATGGAAACAAAATTACAATATTTTTTGGGGAAAGCTCTTTGTGTTCAGTCTATACTCTGTAATAATTGAGATTCAGAACAGGAAAGTACCTGGCATGCTAGCTTTTATTTTTATTTATTTATTATTTGATTTATATCCCACCCTTCTTCCCAGCAGGAGCCCAGGGCGACAAACAGCAATGCTAAAAACACTTTAAAACAAGATAAAAGGACCTTAAAATACATTAAAACAAAACATTTAAAACATTTTTTTAAAAAGCTTTAAAATCTTTTTTTAAAGGGTTAAATACATATTACTAAAGAAAACATATTAAAAGCAATTCTAACACAGACGCAGACTGGAATAGGTCTCAACTTAAAAGGCTTGTTGAAAGAGGAAAGTCTTCAAAAGGCGCCGAAAAGATAGCAGAGATGGCGCCTGCTTAATATTAAAAGGGAGGAAATTCCACAGAGTAGGTGCCACCACACTAAAAGTCCGTTTCCTATATTGTGCAGAATGAACCTCCTGATAAGATGGTATCTGCAGGAGGCCCTTACCTGCAGAACGCAGTGATCGACTGGGTATATAAGGGGTAAGATGGTCTTTCAGGTATCCTGGTCCCAAGCTGTAGAGGGCTTTGTACACCAAAACTAGAACCTTGAACTTGTCCCGGTAGCAAATGGGCAGCCAGTGCAATTCTTTCAGCAGCGGGGTGACATGTTGGCGATACCCTGCCCCAGTGAGCAGTCTCACTGCCGCATTTTGCACCGGCTGCAGCTTCCGGACCAACCAGTTACCAGTTCATGGACAACAGTAGTCAGGCTATCCCGGTCCAGAAATGGCTGCAGCTGTCTTAATCAGTGAAAGCTGGTAAAAGGCACTCCTAGCCACTGAGGTCACCTGGGCCTCTAGCAACAAAGATGGATCCAGGAGCACCCCCAGACTACAGACCTGCTCTTTCAGAGGGAGTATGACCCCATCCAAAGCAGGCAACTGTCCAATTATCCGAACTTGGGAACCACCAACCCACAGCGCCTCAGTCTTGCTAGGATTCAGACTCAGTTTATTGGCCCAAGGCTTGCATGGCCTCTCCTGATTCAGATGTTATGGAGAAATAGAGCTGGGTATTGTGAGCATACTGCTGACACCTCATCCCAAATCTCCTGATGACGGCTCCCAAGAGCTTCATATAGATGTTAAACAGCATGGGGGACAAGATGGTACCCTGTGGCACCCCACAGCACAACTGCCAGGGAGCCAAAATACAGTCATCCAATGCTATTCTCTGAGAGCAACCTTGGAGATAGGATCGGAACCACTGTAAAACAGTTCCTCCAATACCCATCTCACCAAGTCAGCCCAGAAGGATACCATGGTCAATGGTATCAAAAGTCGCTGAGAGATCAAGTAAGAATAACAGGGTCGCACTCCCCCTGTCCTTCTCCCGATAAAGGTCATCCATCAGGGCAACCAAGGCCGATTCAGTCCCATAACTGGGCCTGAACCCAGATTGGGATGGGCCAAGATAATCTGTTTCATCCAAGAATACTTGCAATTGCTGCGCCACCTTCCCTAAAAAGGGGGTATTTGCAACCTGTTGGTAGTTGTCACAAACCAATGGGTCCAGGGTGAGCTTTTTCAGGAGTGGTCAGATCACCGCCTCTTTCAAGGCATCTGGAACCACTCCCTCCTGTAATGATGCATTGACAACACCTTGGATCCACTTGGTCAAACCCCCTTGGCAAACTTTAATAAGCCAAGAAGGGCAAGGGTTGAGAGGACAGGTTGCTGGCCGCATCACTGCAAGCACCTTGATGCCAGGCCACATCAACTGAAACCGTTGCAGCAGACGTTGCACTGGACACCTCACTGGGGACTACTACAGTAGATATAGAAGGGGCATCAAGACTGCTACAGAGGCAAACAACTTTACCCTCAAAGTGCCTTGCAAACAATTCACAGTGGGCCTCTGAAGGGTCTAAAACTGCATTCCCTGGAGTTGATGTCAACAGACCCCTAACAATATGGAAAAGCTCCACTGGACGGCTACTTGAGGATGTGATGGAGGCAGAGAAGTGGGCCTTCTTTGCCACCCTCACCGCCACACAGTAGAAACGATTATGATGTTTTATTCATGCCCGATCAGCCTCACAGCACGTCTTTCACCACTTGAGCTCTAGCTGTCGTCCAGTCTGTTTCATTGCCCTTAGCTCACCGGTGTACCAAGGTGCAGACTGGGCTCCACAATGCAGATATATTTTAGGATATTTTAAAATATCCTCCCAGACAGCTTATTCTCATTTAAGGTGTTTACGTACCACTCTTCAATCCTCACAAAATCTCACATCAATTTTATATAATAAAACAGTAGAGACATGTTACTAGTAGGGGGGAGGGGGACTTTGAAAGTCTGATCTCTTCTCCCCTAAGGATAAGGTAGTCCTGAGGTGGCAGTTGGGGCAGGGAGGGGGGCACCCCAGCTGGAACACAGGGCAGCTCACCAGACTGTTTTTAGACAGACCCATAACCATATGAATAGTTAGTCTACCAGAATTTTTCATCATAAACTTCACTCCTGTGTACAGTAACACAAATACCAATACACATATTTACACTATAGACAGTAGCAAGTCTGTCTTATTATTTCAAAATTTGCCTCTTAACATCTTCCATCTACAAGGAATGTGGTCACAAGTGACTGAAAGAACAATAGCAAAGGCCTTCACTCAGTAATTTTTCAAGAAGCATGGAAATCTGGCCATTGTGCACCAATAAAGATGAAGTTCAAAACATAAAATAATTGAAAATATAATACACATCAGTAAATGTGAAGCAGATGGAAGAAAACCAATTTTTTTTGCCATGAAAGCAAAGCTTAATATGCTGTTCCAACCAAGAAGAGATAAAATATATGAGAGTTAATATACGCACCATGTTCAATTTTCCAATGGAATTTAAGCATGTTAAATGTTCTCTAGTTTACCGTTTTCACCCAATGTTGAAAAATGTAAAATGCTCTTAATACTTGCACTAAGTTATACAGCAGCCACTTTCTTAAGTATTGTTCATGCACTGTATTAATGCATGAGTGGGCCCACTCTGACTAGCCCACCTCCAACATAACATACTCCAGCTCGTCCTGTCCCTGGCATCCGCACATGTAACTGGAATGTCTGCAGCACAGAAGCCTTCATACATACAGTTGTATGTGCTAAGGCTCCTCTGCTGCATACATCCATGATGCATGTGCAGATGCCATGGGGTAGGGAAAACAGGAACGTGTGACATCTGGGGTCGTGCTAATCATTGCTGCTGATTGATATGAATGACACTTCTGAAGGGCGCTTAGTAGTTATCCTGCCCAATGCATGGCTGCTGTAAAAACAACAACACTGCAGTCACACAACACCCCCTTCATAATATCTGGCCCAACTTACCTGTGTCATGACATCAGCGTTCTGCACTTCTGCTCCAGTTAAGTGGCTACTGCTGCAGGTGGTGAAGTTAGTCATTTTTACAACTACTTTTTTAGATGTTTTAAAGCTTTTGTTTTAAAATATGTTTTTAATGATGTTTTGTTTTAATATGTTCTAGCATTTTGTTTTTAAGATGTTTTAGTGTTTTTAGTGTTTCTGTTTACCACCCTGGGTTCCTTCTGGGAGGAAGGGTGGGATATACATTTAATAAATAACAATAGTAAATTTTTTTTGGCCCCCGATGCACTTTTTGGTGTTGTCTAGTTTGGACTGAATGGAAGTAGTTTATATCTTGGATGCTAAACAGTGGCATAGCACAGTCGTACTTTATATAATAAGCAATTTTTGGTTACTTGCCAATAAGCAATTTTTGTATCAGTGTCAGATAACACTGTTAAATTCAGTATCCATATCCACACTAGCAACTCTGACCCAAGTAGCTTGGCACCATAAATAAAATTCTGAACAAGTAATCTCCAATTAATTCCTAGAAAGATACTGTGGTTCAAAATCTCTTGGATTGGAAAGTTCTGCCTGTTTATTCCAGATGTGTGGCAAAGTGCTATGGTTACTCAAGTGTGCTCAGAGATTCTCTTTTCCATCCTCATAAGTTCAAGGACTGAACTCTGGCACTGAAGACAGGCTCAGAGCTGAACCCCATTTCAGATTAAGCAGTGCTCCTGCACTAAGATGATGACAAAGCTGTTGTAAAGTTAAGACTTTCTGTTATAACATTTTAACCATCCCTAAAAGATAAATAAATCCATGCGGCTGAGAGGCTGGGTTCTGTGTTAGAGAAATATGACTATTTGAAATTAATTGAAAAAGGATTTATTGTTTCAGCATACAAAATAACTAAGTAATTTTTTTCAAAAAGGACACCACTTACCAGCTCTTATTCTACCAGAATTTTGTGGAAAACACTCTTCACTTTCAACACACAAATGCAGCTGAAATGTGTTTATTCCATCCTCATTCTCACCAAACTAGAGAACTAACATTTTATAAGGATGACTGATGAACTACATGCAAGTCAGAGTTAAGAGTCTACTGTAATTGCAGTAATATTCCCTTTACATAGTTAACCCCTCCACCCCCACAAATTCTGTACATCAGCTATTTTTGTGGCTCAAAGGACTTATTTTGCCAGGTTTTTTTTTTAAAAAAAACAAAATAGAAAATGATGTGTCCAATATATACTCAAAGTTATGCGGGTCTGTGCTCCTTCCAACAATCTCTTAAAGAGTTTTTGCCACAAAATTTAGTTAGAAAAGTCAAAATGGACCAAAAAAGCACACACTTTTTGTGTTCTACTGAAATGAAACATGTAGAATGTGCTCTATTAAAAAAAAGTGAAAGATAGCCTTTAGATTTTCAAACGTTTCATATAAAAATGTTAACAAAAGTGTAAAAAACCCACTCAGACACCCTCCTCCACACTCTAACATCACATCATATGCTTGATGTCAAGAGATTTCAAAAACCTCCCACCACAACAATTGCACATTAATTAACATGTGGACTTAAAAAGAACGTAACGCTTCAAGTATGTTTCATGCCAATCATCAATAAGAGTCATAACATTACTGAAGAAAAAGTACACTTGTTCTTTTGGAAGCCTGAGAAAGACTTTCCATAGATTATGGTCAAACAACATTTTAATTTAAAAACAAGAACACCCACCCAAACACACACACATACAAAAAAGGAAATAATTTCTTTGGACTTAAAGAAACAGAGTTAAGAATTTCCATATGATTATGAAGAAATACCCCTAGTACGAACCTAGTTTTTACACTACTGCACAAAACTCTGTGCATGGAACAATAAAACTCACAGATACTTCTATAGGTTGACTCTGTAGCAAAAGCTGACATCTGGTAAGCAGACACTGGAAATATGGTGACCTCTCAAACACAGGCTTTTCTTAAGGCTGACAGATCCTTCGGACCCAGAAGTATTTCTTAAGCAACATCTTTCATTAGAGTAAAAACTGAAATCCTAACTTAAATGGCTTCTTGAAGTGTCTCCTTTCTAGCCTCCTCTTTTGTAAAGGGTTTCTATTTAAGATTCAAAATATTTTTTTCATCACAAAGAAATGCTTTTGGAAATTAGAGTGGCAACATTTAATCAGTTAAAGACCTTTTAGGGAGTAATCCTAAACTCCAGAACAGGGTGACAGAGAGAGCATTGGATGTTGTAGACCTCCCTCTGCCAGCAGAGGGGAAGGTCTGAAGGCGGAGAAGGAGGTTTGCTGCTGGAGGTTTCCTTGTTGCAGCAGCAGAAAGGGCTACTGCTATAGGTCCTCCTATAGCAATAGGGGATAAAAAGGGGAATGATAGAGGACATCATAGATCTGCAGGATCCAATTCACCTGTTTCATTGATGTGCTCCTGATATGGGAGGAAAACTACAGCCGCTCTGGAGCTTGCACAGTTATTTTCCCTGCTACTGAAACCAGGGGGAAGAAAAAGTAATGATAAAAGGGTCAAGTGCAAAAAAAGGGGAGGGGGGCAGGAAAAAGCTGCTCCCCACCTTTTGCACTGGCTGGTGCAAGTGGCAGTTCCTCTGCTCTCCCCCAAACCTCCACAGGATGCTCTGTTAGTCAACTAAAAATGTGCCCCCCTAACTGCACAGATTAATTTTTTGAAAAATATACTTTTAATGCAAGTTCTTATAAAAACTGTGGAAGACAGGTGCTATCTTAGAAGAGGCATTCCCCCTTCTCTTCAACAGGATATGTATCTTCTAAGATGACACCTACTGCAAGACAAGCATGAATCTGCAAAAAAATAAAGTAGGCTTCTTTCTTCAGACCTATTGTTTTTTCACATACAAACTTCTTTAGATGTAGTTGATTAATCAATTAAAATTAATATGATTAATCAATTTCTTTAACTGGGTTGACAGTCCTACAATAAATGAATTTATAGTAAGTACTGAAATTTCAAAACAATTTCTCATCATGTCATTTAAAAACTGTCTGAAATGAAAACGTTTTAATTTATTAGATAGAAAAAGAGCCCAAACCAAAATATAAAGTAAACATTGTATGAACCAAGAATCAATTTTATGCCTATATTTTAGTAACAAAAAGACTGCACATCTTGGCAGCTGAGTGCTGGAACTCCTAAGTAATAAATAACTCCAAATGAAGTTTTCTACAACATTTCCACAGAAAACTGGACTAGTTCTCTTTTATGGCAAATCTCTAGAGTGCTCCCACTTTCATAGATATCTAATATAACATTGAAACAGACACAAAGATGTTGATGGCAAAAAGAATGCTGGATTTAGGATAGTATACAGTAACACGTTTTTTCCTTTTAATAAAAGTTCTACTGATCTATTGACTAAGTCTAGAAAGAAAGTCATGATTCTATTTGGTGCAGTTTCTACCATAGTCCGAGACCAACACACAATGATAAGCCTGGCGGCCATTCTGCTGCAGCAAACTGAATAGAAGAAAAGGAAGGGACTTTTTGCCCTCCCTTCCCACCTAACCCACACCCCCACTCAGCATCTCATTTGGGGGAATTATAATAACAGAAACAAGATGACAGGGCTTTTAAAATAGGAAAGGGAATAGCTAAAGGTCAGAAAAAGTGGCATCAAAACAAGAGTAAGGTCAGAAGGCTTGTGACGGCGGTGGCGCTGCATCAAAGGAGCGTACATAGGACACAAGAACTTGTAACGTCTGGTAGTGTCATTCCCTCAAGGGCTTCAGAATATGCGTATGCAATAATAAATAGATCAGTTATGTAATAAGGCAGTGTGTTGAACATGTATTCGTCTTGTGGCCTGGAACACCACAGAGAGATACATGATACCATACACATTCATTAAGTGTTTTTTTTTTTCAAGGCTATCCAGGCTAACTCTTCCAGAGCATTTCCTTAGTGAGAAGAGCAAATCCTCTGAGGCTTGTCACTTTTCTTCTCCTTTATCAAGAGATGATGACTGGCTTTAACAAAAAATAAAGCTGAAGAGAGTTGGTTGATTTTTTTTGTTTTTGCCATGTTGGTTGCATCATTCTGAATGTTTTATTTCTTTTTTTAAAAAAGAGAGCACAGTTTTTGATGCAGCCAGGAACCACGTCCTCAGGATGCTCCAGATGTTTCCAGATAACTCTGTAACTTTCTAACTGTGGTTTTGTCCAGTGAGCAAAGGTCAAAGTCAAAGGTTGTGTTCGTGATATGAAAATGTCCCGTTTCTTCTATAAGGTTTACAATCTGTCATTTAAAGAAAAGAGAAAGAAAGTTATGTTTAAATTTAAATTCTAGTTCTCTTACAGAAGGGGTGGAGCACCTGTATTCCTTCATGAGTTGAAGAACTCCAACTCCCATCAACTCCCATCATGGCCAACGGTCAGGGACGATGGGAATTATAGCCCAGCACCATCTGGAAAGCCCAGGTTCCCCATTCTTACCTTACTGTTATGGTCTTGTGCCAGGGAAAATACCTTATGAACCTCCTCACCTGCAAGATCTTCAGGCAAGATCTAGCTCCAAAGATTCCATCAAAGATTATAACATTTTAGGAAGAAGACAAAGGAACCCTTTGTCAGGCCAACTAAACATTTCTGGTTGTCAACACTATTGATTTATCTTAAATTATTGATGATCTAATGAGTGGTGGTGGGGGAAGCATAGTATAAATAGGATAAGTAACAATGACATCCTTATTAATACAAACTACATCACCAGATCAGAAACTACATTACCAGATTTCCCCATCTGCCATTCTGCTTAAGTGTTATCAACTTAAAGATAACACAGGTATGAATGTATGAAGCCATTGGCCCATCTGGCCCAGCATAGTCTGCTCTGACAGGGCAGCAGCTTTCCATTATCTCATCTAAAGATCTCTTCCAGTCCTATTTCCTGAAATCCTTTTTAATTGGAATTGGGAGGGATTGAATCTTGGAACTTATACATACAAAGTATGTACTCTGCCAGTGAGTTGAGGATATTATGCTTATATTACAATTAACATATATTTTTAGTAGTCCATTTAGTTGTGGGGGGTCTAGCAGCCCACATTTTAAAGCCATAATTTTATTATATGAAATGCTGTAATAGATACCTCTTCTTGTTATAGGCATATGCATCCTCCTTTAGGTTTGCATTTAACTCCCTCTCTTATGAACTGAGCTATGCTTATTTTATCTCCCAATAAAACAATGTGCATATTTTTGTTTTATTTCAAATGCTATTTTTAATTTGTTGCTCATTTACAGCTGAGAAACAGGTGAGAACGCAATAGCATGGAAGTGAGAGAAAGGGGACTTATCTATTTCCTCCCTGGTGCTCATTCGTTTCTGGCAGGGAACGAAGCATGTGTGGAAATAATGACAACCAACACTCTCGGTGTTATTTGTGGTTATGGGTAGAAATGGCAGATACCTTGGAAAATGGAAATGCAAGCACAAACAGACCTGCCAAGAGGGTGGTGGTGGGGACACAGGGGGTACTGCTATAGTGGGACTAGAGCCAGCAGGGGACTTTGAACTAAAAAGTAAGTGTCTAGCTCTTATAGAAAGGGAGAGTTATGAAGCAAAGTGTTCAAGCGTTATGCTAACCAATTGCTTTGAGAAACGAGCCTGCTCCTGCCTTTCAGTTTTTATAGGCAATAAAATCAACAGCTGTGACTGACAAATGCCATACAGAGAAATCTAGAGTCACACACACATTTCAGAGAAGAGCCCAAAAGGACCTCAACTAAGGTGTTTTGTTTTTGTTTAGTGTGCAGTTGGACACAAAATGCAGAGCTGGAAAAAATGTGTGGTTGGAAAACTGATAATGTGCAGTTTGAAAAATGGGGGGGGTTAGACATGTTAAGTGTATGATTTTTAAGCACTTAAATGACAGGCAATGTCAGGAACAGCATGTACACAAATTATATAAAAGTAGAATGTGCTCAGTTTCCATAGCCAAAACAAACTGCCCAAACCATATTAAAACACCCTCTTTTGGGCTGGAACTTCCTCTTCTTCACCTTAATATTTGGGCAGGTAACTCACTGCATTCTTTTTTGTGCCTGAGTTACTGAACTAAGGCAGATTCATAAATGAATTGTCACTGTGTAATACTAACTCTTAGGGAAAACCACCATTGATATAGAGTGTAAGCAAGGAGCAGAGCACACTTTGTGTTTGTTTGGCTTTTCTTTTCTTTGCTCCAGTGTTGGGTATCTGATGGGGAATTTGTGCAGTTGGAGAATCTGCTAAACCCTGGCCTGAAGAAGACAATGAAAAAAGGACTTCTTGGTTCATTTGGAGCATTGTTTTTTGTCTTCACAGGTGTGTATCTGGCTAGATTTTCTCTGGATTCAGACAATGGATAAGGACAGCTAGGTTAATTCTGAAGGGGTTTTTTGGTTCATCTTTTCTGATAGAGAAGTGGTGATTGCTTAAAAAAATTGAGAAATCCAAGATTTTACTGTAGCTGTGACTGGGCAGTAGCATGTCCACTCAAAAGCAAAAGATAGCAGCAAAAGCAAGAGTTCCTGTTTTTCTAATTAAGGCATAATTTCATGCAAAACTTTTCATTTTTCCTGAGTCTCTAAAACATTTTTTCTTTAAAAACCCTTGCTAATGCATATGCCAGTAAGTCCATCATTAATATATCCATATTGGGTGGGGGTATTGCGGTTGAGAGAATGTGCATTATGTCAACCCTGTAAAGTAGCCTGATATTATATCCATAATGCTGTGAGGGTTGAGAGAGCAAGAGAGGTAGAGAGTAGTGTATAACAACCCTGCACTGTACTCCAGCACTATAATTTTCTTCTACTATTGGCTTTTTGTTTTGCTTTAAGACAGGTGTGGGGAACCTTTGGCCCTCCATATGTTGCTGAACTACATCTCCCATCAGCCCAAGCAAACATAGCCAGTGGCCAGGGATGATGGGAGTTGCAACATCTGGAGGGCCAAACGTTTTCCACACCTGTTTTAAGGTGTGGGGAGGGGGGACTGTTAAGTTGATTGTAGCATCAAGATGGGAAGGACAATTAATAGCTTTCCCATGCACAGGTGGAAAATGGGGAATTTTTGAGTGGATTGTCTGTGTTGGAATTGCTTTCTAAGATTTTTTAAAAATGTTTTTAAAGCTTTTAAAAAATATTTGTAAAGATGTTTTGTATTAATATACTTTAAAGTCTGTTTTTATCATGTTTTAGAGTGGTTTTAGTGTTTTTTTTGCCACCCTGGGCTCCTACTGGAAGAAAGGGTGGGTCCGTGCATCCGTCCATCCAACCAACCAACTGTTGCTGCCAGTGTAAACATTGATATTGGTATATTCATGCCAAAGGCTCAATTTTTTCTGCTAATCCCGCCCCCCAACCAACCAAATAATCCTGGATGTTTTGACCTGTATTGTTAACATTGCTATTGTTATCAGGTACAAATAAATAACTACAACAAAGGCTTAGAATATACTGCTTGGTTTTTAAAAACAACAACTTAATATTGAATTTCTCCATGCATGGGCATCTGAATCTTGGCTGTTGTAAACCAGGAGTAGCCATCCTGGTGACCTCCAGATGTTACTGGTCATGCTAGGATCGGGCTGATGGGAGTTGGAACCCAACATCTGGAGGGTACCATATTGGCTTCCCCTGCTGTAAACCTTGAATCTCTTCTGACCTCCACTCCCCACACCATGCCTAGTCTTGCACTGAATGTAGTATTGCCAGCTTAAGATAAACAGAGATCTGTAACTGTTTTTCAACTAATGAAACTTTAGTTCTTTGCATGGTTTAGGACGGGCACTGGGGGAAACAGGGCTCTTGGGCTTTTAAGAGCTCTGTGGCAGTCATACAGATTAAGCCTTTTTTGGAATGGAAATACTATTATGTGAAAAGCTTTATCTGTTGACATTTTACTTGTCTGTAGCCATTGTTTTATTTTTGAACCCTCCACTGAACTGGTAAGAGAGAACACAAATCTGCATACAACAGCATATGCAAACCTGGGCCCCACTTTCTGGGTGAGATGTCTAATCAACATACAGTGTACAAGGCCCAGAAAATCCTTGGCACCCCTGGGCATAGGGGACAGAGAAGAGACAGCAGCTGTGGTATAAGTAAGGAACAGGAGTGCTGGCAGGCAACTTTGATAAAGCAGCTTTTCTGAATACAGTGGCTAGTAATTGCTTAATGAGTAAGTCAATTGATTTCCAGTTATCACATCTCACATGTGCTTCATCAGCAAGTGATAAGAAAATACAAATCTAACACACAATGTGAATCATAAAATGCATTACCAAATACCAAACATGCCAACCTGCTATGAAGAACCATGCTTAAAACAGCCACCTATTCACTCTTGCAGCACTGGTATGTATGACAACTTTGGCCACAACACTCAATGGCTAACATGGAAATAGCTACAGTTTTCCTTCTGAGAATTAAGAATGTAATCTTAATGTATGTTTCACTTAGCCCTGACTGAGTAAACCAAGAATTCTAAAATGAAGAATTTTAGGAAAACTCTCAGAAGTATTTTTTAAAAAGGAACTATATTTGATATGCTTTCCTGTGATACTGTGCCAAAAGGGGGCCTTCCATTAACTCCCATGATAATAAATTACAGGAATTCAAAAGCAGTTAGGAAGTGTTAACACATGCATTTTTAAGCAATGTGGCACTCTGAAAAGAAATGCGAAATAAAATCTCATTTGTTGATCATTATCTGTTCTTTCTATGCTCCCAACTAAGAGCAACATGAACATTTGAACCCTATTCTTCATTGGGGCCTCTTAAAAATACAGCTACAATGTCAAGGCCACCTGGTACATCTGAGTGAGATGAACCCCCTCAGTTTTAATGGAGGCACAAAATACATCAAGATATAGTGAAGAAAGCTTTAGGGGCATTCTTGATTGCCTGCCAAGGGGAATCATGTTAATGCCTTTAATATTAGTGCTTGCGTTTTTAATCTATTGAAAAACACTTGGGGGAGGGGAAAGATTTAAGATTATAACTGTCAAGCTTTCCGATTACCAGCATTAAAAAACCCAAGATTAAAAATATTTTAAACTGAGACCCAGGATGCAAGGTCCAAGAAAGTTTTATTTGTTCTTGATGAAGTGTGCTATACTTTATTGTTTTAATATACAGTTCTGTTTACACATGGTCATTCTCCATCAATTTCATTGCCATCTATCATGCTGCAGCAATTTAAATGTCTTTAGAAAGAATGAATACATGAAGGGTTGGGTTTTAGCTAATGGCAAAATTTTCTATTAACCTTTTAAGAAAAGTTTGAAAGAATTTGGCCTTCCCCAGGTCTAAAAGGATACTATTGATTGTTACACAATTTAGTTTATTTTTTGTCTTATGGTGCAGGTTTAAGGCAGGTTACAAAATACAAACATTTCTTATTTTAATCTTTATAACCTGCTAATGAAACGTTCGGCTGAGAGTGCCCAAGGCAACCAGTGAGCTAAGATCTGAGACAGGATTGGACCTCAGCCTGCTGCATACAAATTCAATAGTAAACTATTGCAATGGTATCTACTGGATCAAAGGTCACCTAAAGTAAGGGATCAAGTGAAAAAATTGAGTTTTGTTACTAACTGCTTCCACATTCAAAGCAGCAACATGCAAAATCATGAATAATTGAAAAATGAATAGAGAAGGTTGAATTCATCCTTCAGTACTAAAAAGAACTAAACTGAACTTTGTAATGCTCTGAACTCATTAAAAAATTGCTGAAGTTTGCCATCACCTGGAAGATTTAAAGAAACATCCCAATCTGATGGGCTCTTGACTTTGACAAAGGCTGTTTAACATACATAGAAGTCCTCTTACCTGTTGTAGTACATGTCTTTCCCTTAGTGTCATTAACCTTCTGTGGAGTTCAACTAGTTCATCAAGATATGCCTGAAAATAAGCCATTCAAAAATAAAAATAAACAAAAATCACACTTTGTTATACTGTAGAACCCTGAATGGCTCTGGGTGCAAATATTTAATACATTTGTATTCTGGTGTGTAAACAAATATTTATATTCCAGGACAGTGAACAAGCATAAATAATAATTAAATATATTATAATTAATTATATTAATTATAATTAATTATATTATATTAATATGATTAATTATAATTATATTAATTATTATTATAGTTTTAGACAATAAAATCATAATATTAACAATAATATTGTTCCATCCAGAGCTGGAACCATGAGACGGAGACACGGGTGCAATTAAATCTTACTTTATTAGAGTAATGGATACATCTAGGACATTGCGCTTCATATAGAAACCTGCCTTACTCACTAGAACCCCCTAACTACACTCTAGACATGCTCTGCAGCGCGTAAAGGAAGTTGACTCAGCGACTCCCCTCTTTGAGAGGCCAGCTTATGTAGGGAATGTTTTCGATCGTAATTTCTGACTCCTTCGTAAATCCTGCCTCTGCCCTGCCCGTTCCTCACGGCGGCGGGCACGAGGTGAGGGGGGGCATGTTTCCAATGGCTCGTCAGAAGACACCTGCTCTCGGGCTGCAGGCTCGAGGTCAGGAGGTAGCGTCACGCTGGAAGCGTCCTGGGAACTGCTTGGCAAGGAAGGAGTTGGTACAACCTCTGGGGCGTCCCCTGACGGGCCCTCAGGAATGACTGGGGGCGGCGCATTCTCCTCTATGGGGCTCGCGCCACCCGTGGGAATTGGCTGGAGTACAAGTTCACTGCTCCCCCCAAGGCTCCGAGCAGACTCAACAACTCCTTGGTCTTCCGCGTCTTCTGGCAGCTGAGGCGCCTGAAAACTCATGCCTCTCCCCTCCCTGCTCCTTCAGGGAGAGCCGAGGCTCAACAAATATGGGTTAATAGCTAAAAACTTTCAGCACGCTAAGCCTGGGAAAACAGATGTCTTAACCTGCTACTAAAAAATCTATAATATGCACCTAATCAGGTGCACCTGTATAGGTGGGGCATTCCAAAATCAGGGTACCATTGCCAACACCTCCCTCTCCTTTGTTGTTACATAGCACACTTCTGATAAGTTGGAGACTTGGAGAAGACTCAGAACATGGGCACTCTGGTATAGAAGAGGTGCTCCTTCAGGTGTTTGGATTCTAAGTTATTTAGGGCTTATAAGGTTATGCCCCAACACCTTCAATTCAGCCTGCAAGTGAATAGACTTTTCAACATTTAAATTTAATTTAAGAGAAATATCTACATGTATATGTATGTGTGCACGCATGTATATCAAAACACAGCCAACTAATTAAAATGTGGAATAAACTATATAATGTTGGGATACCCAAATCCTGAGGAAGCAACTAAGAAATTCTTTAATTAAGGTATATGCCAACCAATGTTTTTTATATACTGAAAGATCTAATACATTTTAAACAGATTCTACAGAAACTATGAAGCACAATTCAAAGACTGCTTCTTTTTATTTACCTTATCACAATCTCCATTCTTAATTTGTTTATCAGATTTATTTTGCTTTATAGGACTCTTCACTTCTAGAATCTGGAAAATAAAAGTAAATATTTAAAGGCATCATAGGGCTAGGACTGAGGACCACTAGAAATTCCATAACTAAATATCTTAGTTGTTTAAGCATGATTAGCAGCCAGTTTATCTAACCTCTATATTTTTCCTGTCACGTAATTTACATCAGAAAATAAAATAAATGAAGGAAAAAAGTATAAATAAACACCAAAGAAGTATTTAGGAATGTTAAATGGTAGTAGGAAAACCATTGACTCATGGAATTATTATTGTAGAAGTTAACACTGATGTTCAGCATACTAAATCCGTCCTATTTAAAAAATCCTTGGATTAAACATACATATGCACAGTTTTGGAGATTGGCTTAAAATCTCAAGCAGTTTATGGTTCCCTGATGAATGACTGTACAGATTTGACCTATGTGAACAACAGTTGTATTTTCAGAGTAGGCCATACTCAGAGTAAGCCCAATGAAATCAATAGAACACACCTGGCGCCTTCTTTATCCATCTTTAGGCGCCAGGCAAATATCTTCCTTTTCACTCAGGACTTGATGTGGGCTGTTTCAGTTATTCATTTTTATTTGGGTTTTAAGTTTTTATATTGTATGTTTTAAAATCTGTTTGTATTGTATGCTATTAAATCTGTTGTAAGTCACCTAGAGGCTGTTGGCTATGAGGAGACTAACAAATAGAAATAATAATTTTAAAACATAGCAAATTTTAGTGTTGGGGTGGACAAAAGACAAAAAAGGTCACTGGTGTAAGACCACATGTCCCTAACAATTTTGAAGGATAAGAGATTTCAAAGAAAAAGGTGTGCAGGGTTTGGCATATAATCCCTCTGCTGAGGTGACGGATGCATGTCTCCCAGGCCACAAGCAGTCCCAAAATAGACTGCAGAAATCTCTCTCCAAACACATGAAGCATGATTACATACTATAATATACTGGCTGGGCTGATACAAGAACCATATATATCCCATGCATTATCACAGTTGGTAATTTTTTAAAAAAATTAATACTTTTGTCAGAAATCATGCTTGTTGGACACAAAATTTCACAAGCATTTTTATTACTAAATATTTGCATAATAATATTATCACAGCAAATGTTTAAAGGAGATTTTTCATATTACCACAGTACTAGCATTTAACTCTTCACCAAATTGATAGTCATAATTAGCAAAAAAGCAGCAATGTCTTCTAGTATGTTTCAGTAATATTGCTAAGAATTTATGTAACCTCTGTTTACTCTGATCAAATCGTTCCCAAGGTTAGGAACAAAACAAAAGCTATTAATTGGAAAAATGAAGTGATCATGACTACAGTAATCATGCCCAAAACAGTACCTGATTACTGTTGGTTTTTAATAAAGGTGGTGGTTCATGGCGTAGTGGTGAAGAGGCTGAACTGCTGTCACTGTCACTTCCATCGCTTAGACTAACCCTGAGAAAGGAAAGTCAAAGGAATTATAATATTATTAAGGTGAGCAACGTAAATAAGTTTCACGTGGCTTACAACCTGTATCATAGTTCTAAGAATGTACCATTGGTCTCACCTGAAAGGTGATTTTCATAGGAATGGGCCATCACTGTGGGAAATAGTTCCACCTATCGTGCGAAGGCAAGAATGTTTTTGAAGTCAAGACTAGGGACGTCATGCCCCTCCCACTCTCCAGTTCATTCGTAGCGAGTCTAAAAAGAGATATCTAAAAATACAAGAACAAGGCCAACAGGCCCGCCAGGAAAATAACATAATAGTCACATGCATAACAACATGACTCTAACATAACTACATAACATAACAGAACTAAAAGTCTTGACTTCACTCATACGTTTAAATATAATATCGAAACAATAACATGTAACCCATTGATAAAATCACTAGTCATCCTCCAACTGGGAGGGTCGTGATGGCCCATTCCTATGAAAATCACCTTTCAGGTGAGACCAATGGTACATTTTCCATAGGAAGTGGGCCATCACTGTGGGATGTACCAAAGCAACCCATATAGGGAGGGACCACCCACATGTTAATCCTCATTAAGAACCTGTTGCAACACTCGTCTGCCAAAAGATGCATCAGCAGAGGCATAACAATCAATTTTATAATGCCTTATAAACGAGTGTGGGGTAGACCAGACTGCAGCCCTACAAATATCGGCAACAGGAGCATTAGTGGCAAAAGCAGCCGAGGTGGCAGCTGACCTGGTAGAATGAGCCGTTATACTAGCTGGAACTGACAGCTTCAGGGACTCATATGCTAAAGTAATGCATGCCCTTAACCAACGGGATAAGGTAGGATTGGATACTTTATGCCCCATAGACCTTGGATGAAAGGATACAAACAGAGACTCCGTTCGTCGAATCTCTTGGGACCTAGACAGGTAGGTCTTGAGAGCCCTCTGGACATCTAACGAATGCCAAGCCTTTTCAAGAGGATGGGTAGGATCCGGGCAAAAGGAAGGCAACACAATGTCCTGGTTGCAATGAAAAACTGAATCGACCTTGGCACGAAAGGAAGGGTCAGTCTTCAGCACAACAGAGTCCTTATGGAAGACGCAGAGGTGTCTAGCAGAAGACAATGCGCTCAACTCCAAAACGCGTCTGGCAGATGTGATTGCGATCAGAAACAGGACCTTGAAGGACAGTATACATAGGGGCACAGTCCTGATGGGTTCAAACGGAGGACGTTGCAAAGCCTGCAGAACTTTCGGCAAACTCCATGAGGGGAACCGATGGACAACAGCCGGAGAGCGTAGGGCGACTCCCCTCAAAAAACGTTTGATGAACGGATGTGAGGAAATATGATCTCCAGGAGAGGACACTGAGAGAATGGATGACAGAGTAGACGCATGTCGACGTAGAGTGTTGGGTCGAAGTCCCATCATAAAGCCACTATGGAGAAATTGGAGCACCTGGTGCACATTGGCCTGGGATGGATCGTGGTGGTGGGACTGACACCACTTGGAGAAAGCCACCCAGGTATGTTGATAAATACGAGTGGTAGATGGTCTTCTCGAGGCCAAAATAATATCAATCACAGCGTCCGACAGTCCAGCTGACCTCAAGTGTCTCCGTTCAAACGCCACGCTGTTAGATTGAGCCAAGTAGGGTCCTGGTGCAGTACTGGACCCTGGGATAGGAGGTCTGGCGTTACAGGAAGTGTCCAAGGATCCATCATTGACATTGCCAGAAGATCTGAGAACCACGGTCGGCGTGGCCAAAATGGTGCTATCAGAACCAGCTGTGCCCTTTCGGTTCGCGCCTTCCTCAAGGTTTTGGCTAACAATGGTATGGGAGGAAAGGCGTACAATAGACCGTCTGGCCACGGTGTTGTCAGAGCATCCACTGCTTCTGCTGTTGAGTCCAGGTATCGGGCAAAGTACCTTGGAAGCTGGCAATTGTGACTGGAAGCAAACAGGTCGACTGAGAGGGCGCCGAACCGACACTGGAGATGATGGAAAATGGCTGGATGAAGTTTCCATTCTCCCGGGAAGACCTGTTGTCTGCTGAGCCAGTCTGCTGTCACATTCCAAATCCCTCTGAGGTGCTCTGCTTTCAGGGATTGTAGATGTTGTTCTGCCCAGACAAAGATGAGGGAGGCTAAGTCCTGCAGAGGACGAGACCTGGTGCCCCCCTGTCTGTTCAAATGTGATTTTACACACGTGTTGTCTGTTCGAATGAGCACATGATGCAAAGGGAACAGAGACTGAAAATGACATAGAGCCAAGTGGACAGCCTTTAGTTCCAGCCAGTTGATGCTTCGAGATTGCTCTGCGTTGGGCCAAACCCCCTGAACGTACTGGGAGTTGCAGTGGGCTCCCCAACCTATGAGGCTGGCGTCTGTGGTCACGACGGTTCTGCGGGGTTCTCTGAACGACGTGCCCTTGGAGAGGTGTTGAACCTTGGTCCACCAGCGGAAGGAGAGGCGCAGAGCGGGGCTCAAACAAACTTTGCGATGGTTGGAGCTGGCAATGTCTTTTTGAAAAGGCAACAGAGTCCACTGAAGGGGCCGAGTGTGGGCTCGAGCCCAGGGCACAATGTGGATTGTGGAGATAAACATCCCGAGCGCTCTGGCGAGAAGCATGACGTCTGCGGATGTTTGTTGCATCAGGGACCTTGCGATGCTTGTGATGGCAGTGATGTGATCTGGAGCCAGGAAGACCATTGCCTGCAGGGTGTCCAACATTGCCCCAAGGTGTAGTAGGCGTTGGGTTGGTTGGAGATGGCTTTTGTCGAAGTTGACAAGCCAGCCGTAGGTCTGCAAAACATTGAGGGTGATCATTAAATGATGATGAGCCAGCTCTTCAGACTTGGACCGTATTAGCAGATCATCCAAATATGGGTAGATATGAACCCCTTGGGTCCGAAGGTAAGCCACTAGGATGAGTAGCACCTTGGTAAATACTCTTGGAGCAGAGGAGAGGCCAAATGGCATCGCTCTATATTGAAAATGTTGGTGGGCAAAGGCAAACCGAAGAAACTTTCTGTGGGCTATGCAAATGGGCACATGGAGATACGCTTCCTTAAGGTCGATAGAAGCCAGGAAGTCTCCTTCATGCAGACTCTCGGTAATGGAATGGAGAGATTCCATTTTGAACCTGCGGTATGTTACAAAACGGTTGACAAACTTGAGGTCCAATACCGCCCTCCAAGATAAATCTCGTTTTGGCACAGCAAATAGGAGGGAGTACACCCCTTCCAACCTCTCAGTTGTGGGAACTGGCTCTATTGCCGCTATGTCCAAGAGGTGATGTATAGCTGTCTGCATGATGTTGTGCCTGGCTGGTGCCCTTGGGCAAGGAGACGGATGGAATCTGTCTGATGGGGTTGCCCAGAACTCTATGGTATAGCCATAAGTGAAAAGGTCCCTGATCCAGGAGACCGTAGTAAGGCGCAGCCATCGATCTCCAAAATTAAGTAATCTGCCACCTATGGGGAGGGCGTTAATACTACTTGTGTAGGCGAGGGCCTCCCCTATATGAGGACGATGAGTTGCCCCTGCGCCCTTGGTACTGACCTCTGCCCTGGAAGCGTCGGTTCCAGGAGCCCCTGAATGCGTTGGGGTCATAGGGTCTGAAGTCGCGGCCTCGTCCTCCTGGCCGCGTTCCTCGAAAGGACTGGTTAGAACGAAAGGAGGGAAATCGCCTGAAGGGCCTGCGGTCGATGTTCTTGACTGTGGCCAGAACCGGTTTTTGGGCGTCTTTTGGATCAACCAGAACTGCCTTTAGAGCTTCCTCGCCGAAGAGTAGAGATCCGGAGTAAGGAGCCTTGGACAGGTTCAGTCTGGCCGCCGAATCAGCTTGCCAGTGGCGAAGCCAGAGGGTGCGACGAGCGACTATTTGAGTCGTCATGGCCCGTGCCCCTAATTGAGTGGCATCCAAAGTGGCATCGGCCACAAAAGCTGCTGTCTTACGTAATTTCGATAGTGCTCTTCTAAAGGCGACAGGATCAGGGTTAGCATCCTCTAGAAGGTCATCCATCCACATCATAGAGGCTCTGGAGAATATGGAGGCTGAAGCGGAGGCACGCACGGCTAAGGCAGTGGCCTCGTGATTCTTGCGGAGGGCGAAGTCTATTCGTCGCTCAGTAGTATCTTTTAGGTGGGATTCCCCTTCCCTGGGCAAAAGAGATCTTGAAACGAGGCGAGCGATTGGTTCATCTATGCCAGGGACATCTAACTTGGTGGCAAAGTCTGGGGCTAGGGCGTACAATCTGTCAGCCAGGTTCTTGAAGCGTCGGGCTTTGAGTGGGTGAGCCCATTCTTCGGAGGCTAATTTGGCAATTGGGTCCGGCACCGGGATGTAGTGTTCAGTAGGTGCAGGGGATTTGAGGACCTTGGCCCCTTTGATAGCTGGGGCGGACGAAGTTGAAGGCGCAGTCTGGAGACCAAGGGTATGAAGTACCCTACGTGCTAGCGGTTGATAATCTGAGGTATCGAACAAGCGATATGAAGTATCCTCCTCATGATCTGAATAGTCGCTCCAGTCGTCTCCTTCAACATGGTCAGTGAAAGTTGACTCCTCCGCATACGAGGCTTCATCCGTACATCTGCTTCTGGCTACATCAAAGGGATCTGGTGAACAGGAAGGATGAGCTTCATGGAACGCACATTGGTCCATGTTGAGTGGGGGTATGGCAGGAACTTGTGGTAGTGACTGCATTCGCGTGAAAAAAGCCAGCATGGCTTGGAGTTGGGAGAGGAAATCAGGAGACAGCTGCAGACCAGATGTGGGAGATGTATGTGCCTGGCGAACTATTGGAACAGATGTTTGAGGCGGTAAACCAGAGGTAGGTTCGTTAGGCGAACAGTGAGCGGGAAAGCCAACAAACTCTTCCTCGTCAGAGGCAGTAGTAGGAGAATGGAAAATGTCACTTATGTGTGTCTGTGCTGTGGCGTTGGTTGGCACAGAGACATAACGAGGGCGCTTTGGTTTACTATGGCTGGAAAGATGTTTTGTCTTAGCCAGTGCTTTGGCATGTCTGGTCTTAGACGTGTTAGGATGTTGTGGCTTGGCTGATTGTGGCATGTCTGGCTGATCTGGCACCATGTGTGTTGATGGTGACATGCCTGGCTGTTCTGCCATCTTATATAAACCTGGGTGCAGTACACTGCCACGGAGGGGGCAGGATGTAAAGACCCGAACTGGCACAGCGTACTACCACGGAGGGGGTAGGATACACTGGCAGATGGCGAAATGCACTGCCACAGAGGGGGCAGAATGCACTGAGGTATCAGCGTTAATATAATATAGGCTGTTTTAGAGTTGGCACACTCAGATTAGTACTGTAGGCTGGGTTTTTGGCTTGTTCACGGCCCCAGAGGGGGCAGGATATACAATGTAAATCAGATTTAATACAAGTCAGCCACTGATATTAAAGCTCCAGCCCTGATAATGTAATCCAGCCACTAGGATTAAAGCTCCAGCCTTGATAATGTAATCCAGCCACTAGGATTAAAGCTCCAGCCTTGATAATACAATCCAGCCCACTAGGATTGGAGCTCCAGCCTTGATAATATAATTCAGCCACTAGGATTACAGCCACAGTAAAAATGTGTGTAAATCAGCCTTGTGTAAATTTGTCAGCAGCACATATACACAAACATACAGATAGATAGCCTGCAGGGGAGGTATCCGATGCTTAATAAATGGTAACAAAAAAGGCGGGAATTTTGAATTTCAAAAAATGGCGCCCGGAAAAAGGGCGGGAAAAAACGATCAAAAAAGGGCTGAGGGAGAAGGAGCAATGGCGGCCGTCAGAAGCGAACTGGGGGAAGGGCTACCCAGCACGGTCTCGCCGAAAACCGCAGTAGCGGCTCTAGAAAAACCCCGGAAGAAGCAGGTAGGGGAAAAATGGCAGCCGCCGCAGAGAGAGCCGCCGTCGCGGTCTGTAAAGCCGTTCGCAGTGGGATTTAAGCCACGTAGCGAGGGCGATCTGAGGCAAAAGAGTAAGGCGGGAGCCGCAGCTGCAAGCTCCCGCTGAGATCGGATCAGCCGCAGCCGCGGCAACGATCAGGGGGGGGAGGGAGGGGGATTCCCCTTCCCTCAAAGGCGATCAAAAAAGAGAACCGCAGCCGCGGTCACTGAGGGAGCCCCCTGGCTACGGATACGACAGAGCCGGGGGGGGAGGGGGCTTGAAACTGCCAAAACAAAGAGAGCCGCAGCCGCGGTCTCAGAGGGAGCCCCCAGTCAAGGAAATAAAAGAAATTAAATAGCTCTGAGGAAAGGGGGAAGAGAGCCGCAGCCGCGGTCTCTGAGGGGATCCTCAGTAGGCTAGACACAAAAACGGAAAAAAGGCTTTAAAGAGAAATAGACAAACAAATACGAGACTTAGCTAAATGCTACGTGAAATTCCAATCTTGTTCGTACGAAGGCAAGAATGAACTGGAGAGTGGGAGGGGCATGACGTCCCTAGTCTTGACTTCAAAAACATTCTTGCCTTCGCACGATAGGTGGAACTATTTCCCACAGTGATGGCCCACTTCCTATGGAAAATCTCAGATTTTATTTTCATGAAACAAGTTTTCTAGCCCTCGTGGTTTGACAGACAACTTGAAAAACAAAAGAGGAACAATATTAAGAGATTATGAAGGAGTCCAAATAAAAAAGACTTAAGTATGATCAACACTTTTCAACTTTCATTAACTTGAATATGTCAAGGTAAACCCATTTCTCATGTCTGAGAACAGCACATTCTGAATCAAAATTCTGCATGAGAGCAACACCACCTGTATTAAAATCGTAATACTCATGAAATGATACTTTTGGTATATGCAGCCAAAATTGTGTCTGATAGTCAAGCTGTCCTGTCAGCCTGTGATACAGATTTCCAATGTGACCATCAGTGCTGAACAAATTGTTTTAAAAAATGAGGCATAATATATTGCACATAATGTGCACACACACACACAAAAAATACTCTGAGCAGAATGTGGAAAATTATCCACAACATCCCAATAGCAAATCCAAAATTAACCCAAATTCTCAAGGTACTGGAAATTAGAAATAACAAATCCCTAGAATAAGAGACATTCAGAATTTTACACTTGCTTGAAATTCTAAAAGTTCTGTTGTATGCTAGCTATAATTACTTGCAATTTCTTGACATTCCAAGCCTGAATTTACACAAGTCAGAAATAAACACCCTTTCCCCAGCCAAGTCTTGGTTCATGTTTGCTCTTTTCTTTCTTCTCCCCGTCATTAAATGTATTTTGGTAAAGATCTATAAGGGTTTGTGCTAACCTACCATGGAGGGGGCATCAATTTGATCTCTTGACTTCTCTTTTGTCTTAGGAGGGCTAACGGTCATTAGGTGTTGCTATTTATAGTTTATCTCCTGTTTACAGCTAATGTTGGAAGCTGTAATGCCACAGTTTGGCCAACCACATCCATATGTTCTCTTTAAAGTTAATGCTTTGAGTTGAGGTCTGATCAACAACACAACCACACTCACAGCATTATCATTAAGAGATAAAGTGTATCTGAAAACAGAAGCCAATGGTGTCCATTCCTAAACCCAGGATGGCAACTATAAAAATATTAATTCAATGTGTAAATTCAGGAGTGCATCCAATGAAAATTTTCTCTTCACACAAGGATTTCTGCTTGTGTAGTGGAGTTTTGCCTGCCCCTGCACACACCCCAGATCTGTTCTAGGGGCTCCCCCACCCTCTGGAGTAGATGGGGAGTGCACGAGAAGAGTAAGGGAAAGTTTTGTTGTGCAAGCAGAAGTCCTTGTGCTAATGGGAACCGCTTCTTTGGATACAATCCTCAATTTAGTAAACAGCCACAATTGATTCAATCCAAAGTAGATAAAGGTGGGAAAGGTTATATATTTTAACCACCCTGGCAAGGCAGGGTCATGTACCCCATCTGTGCTTGACACAGAATGATATAACCAAGGCCATTATATGCCACAGGTAGAAAACAGGAGTCCTGCAGAAAGATGGTTACAGAAATGATGATTGGTGTAATTTTTAGATTGGAGGCATGGAGGTATTGAAGCGTAAATGCCTTATAACCATCTAAATTATGTTCAACCTCCCCCACCCCCTTTTTCCCTGTTTCCACAAACTAATGCCTCCTATTTTATTTATTTGTTTACTATTTGATTTATATCCCACCCTTCCTCCCAGCAGGAGCCCAGGGCGGCATCTGATGGTCTCTGCATGGGAAAAACTCAGGGGAGACACCGCAAAAATGTAGCTTCTTCACTCCTCCCCCCCATTTTAAGCTATTTATTTTATTCAACATAATTATACCCCATATCTTGATACAAAAAGGTCCCCAAATTGGCTTCTGGAGCATTTACTCTATACTATACTGTAGCTCATCATTGATTACAGGGCACGAAACCTTATTACCCCTCTCAAATGCCCTCCTCTGCTCATACAAACAAAAGAATTATAACCTTTCATTATAAACCTGAAAATGAAAACAATATGTAGCATTGGAACAAGGTCATAACCCACTACTATCTTCACAGTTCTGATGTTGCTCTTTGACACTAAAGGATGGGCACTGCTAATGTCACAGTGAATGTTTTAGTAGTAGTATGTTATGTACATTTCAACACAGCTCCTATATCTTTTCTTCCACAGGGATGCTATGCACACTTACATGCACACTTACCAACATTTCAAAAACAACATAATAAATAATCCTTTTATTCAAGGCTTAGAGGAAATTACATGCGCATATAACTGATTGATCAACCAACTGTCCATGTTGTGTGAAAACAGCTGGATATTTTGAATGCCTAGGTGTTAAAAGAAGGGTGAACAGCCTTTTGAAACAAAGTATAAACCTTGCACCACTCTGTAAAACTTTCACTAATGGGAATTCTATACATTCACTTTTTCTTCCATATTAACAAACCGTCACATGTGACACAAATTGCATCAGAGGTGCTCAGCAGAGTTTTTCAGTATCTTGGGTAAAGAAGCTCTAAGGCAGTGCTTCCCAGCTTTTATGAGCACGGGACCCCCTTTGTAAGCTCAAAAAAATGCATGACACACACCCCCTGCTAATTGTGATTTTAGTTTCTGTTAATTGGGGAAAAAATGGTGTGTGGCAAAATCACATCTCCAAATATCCCTTTCCATTAAAAGCTCCCTGCAGACAGGGAGGTGTTGCTTTCTTTTCTTAATGCAAAGCTCCAATCAAATTGGTATACCCCTCCCTCCCCATACTCTGAAGATGTACAATCTCATCTCCCAACACCAGTGGGTTACAGTGTTGGACTAAGATCCAGGTTCAAATCCCCACCAGCCATGAAGCTCAGCGGGTAACCTCAGACCAGACAATCTCTCAACCTGACCTATCTCACAGAACTGGTGTAAGGATAAAATTGAAAGGGGGGAGGAACAATTGCACACCTTGAATAACTTGGAGGAAAGGTGGGGTATAAATACAATAATAATTACATAAATATATTTCAGTTGCAGTGTGTGGACCCCAGCTTCAGCCAACCTGTTGAGCTTTAAAAAAAAAAAAATCAAGAAGTAGCAATGTGGTAGTGGTGAGGATGCTACATTGTGAAGACAAGGGTGGATAGGTTGAGGAGGAGGGTTAGTGCTTTTAGGTCTTGGGATGGTCATCAGAACTGATGACTTGCTAAGCGTGCACTTGGGGAATGAGAGTGGAGCAGAAAACAGATCAGCACATGCACACAAACACACCTGCCCCTCCTGCAAGTATCTGCAAGCATGCATGCATTCAGGCACATGGGAGGGTGGAAGCCCTCAGCCGCAGCAGCATCTTGGACAGAGAGATTGGGAAGGCAGAGTGTAGATGGAAGAAAGGGGGGACGCTGGCCTACACAATTAGCCTCAGAGATGAGGGGCAAGGAAGACCTGTGCTTCGTCACTGGTCCTTGGCTCCAACTGGATCTGTGTGACCTCGCAAATAAGAATAATTTTTAAAAGGAGGTGACAGCAAAGCAGGAGCCAAGAAAGGCAGGCAGGCTGGCTGCCAGGAAGGAAGGAAGAAGCCTTTCCTTGCAGCCTTAGTTCTTTTTGCTTCACGAAAAGTCCTCTCCTCTCGTTCTGAGCAGGGGAGTCAGCAGCAGCGAGGAGATAGCAGTGGGAGATAGTAATCCCTCATCTTCCTGGTAGCTCCACCCTCAACCTCCTTCGGCATCTACCACATGATTTATAGGCACATGCCTGCCCTTAGCACACCTGAAAGACACTCTGCCACTTAAGTAAGCCCTCCCCTCTCATTTGGAGAAATGAGGAGGTGTCATCTGCAGTGGCAGCGGGGAGCAGACAGCATCCAGGGAGTGAAGACTTTAAAAATATACATTCATTTCTTTACTGTTCACGCCCCCCCAATTACTTCACAGCCCCCAGATTGGGAATCACTGTCCCAAAGACAGGACTACATGGGGAGTTTCTGGTATCTTCTATCCAATGCCACAGCACGTAACCAAAAGGGCACAATACAGAAATTTAAAAACAAAACAAGATGCCTCACTGTCATTTGATGGAAAGGCCAGACAGAAAATCTAAACACACATCATAATTATTATGTTGTAAGAAGGTATCATGCCTCTTTCCTTTCAGCAGGCTCTACCTCCTGTATTGCTCCCCTTCCCAGAATCCCCAATTTCTTAAATAATCCCTTTGCATTTTGTTTTTTTCCCCACATGCACTTTATTTCTATGTAAAGAAAATGAATTCTTTCCACCCTCTCCCTGCACATAAAAAGTAGATTTTTTACTGCCTTTGGCACAAGTCTTCATTTTTCAAATTGTTTGGAATGCATTAATTTTATTAAAACCCTCACCTGCGGCCTCTGCTTCCTCCATGAGTATTTACAGGTCTCTCCATCTCAGAGTCATTGTCATTCTCATCTGCTTCATCAGATTCATCTTCATTATCATCAGAATGCAGATCTTTCATTATAGACCTCAAAGGACCTGGCAAACAAAAACAAAAGGGAACACAAATCAACAACGGGAGCTCATGTTCAGCTCTACCCATTGTTCAATTTTTTAACAAAACAAGTCCCAACACAGTTTTTAAGAAGGGGGAATGATTACTTGGACATTAAAGAAAAGACTTAATGCACAGGGGGACTTATGCAGCAAATGCTTAAACAAAAGTAAATTTATTCAAAGACCAGTTGACTTACAACAGGATTATTTCTGTCAACAAAGAGATTTATGTTTTAAGTGTTTGCAGAATTAGCTTCTTGGAATGTTAAGTAAAGTAAGTTGGCTTTCTGCACAACAGAATGGAGATTTTTTTAAAGAATCCATTATTATTTGGGTATCCTATACCTGAAAAGATCTAACAGACACTATTAGTAATAGTACATTTTGTTAGGTTAATCCATGCATTGAAAGTCATAGTTTAATAAATCATTGTGATTGCAACTTGTTCTGGCCAAGGCATTCTTTGTCTGCCTGTTTTTGATCTACTTAGATTTAGCTGTCTTCTTTATTCTAAGGTCAATGTCAGGTCAAGCAAGCTCTTTGCTAGTGTTCATATGTATAAAGTGTGTCAATGCCCCAGCAACAGAGACCTATCTTTATCTTGGAAATAAACAGAGATGCTAAGCCTGCTTCGTTAACAAAGCTGCATTAATGAGAACATTTTTAGAACTAGGTTCTTACATTTTTTTACATATCATTATTGTTAAATACACTTTACACAAAAGGGTGTGGACTTTAGCATATCTGACAAACAGTAGTTCTTTATTTATTAATTGAATTTATGTCCTGCCCTTTCACTTAGAGTAGCCCAGGGTGGCTCTCAAGAAAGTTCAATCTCTGGAAGCAAAGGTGGTGGTGGGTGCTCGAGGAAGGAAACGTTGAGCTACAATATTGAGATAACACTTGACAACAAATAGCTCATCCAGTGACAAGTAGAGCCGTAAAATCCAAGGACCTTGTGGCATCTTAAGGCTAACACATTTTATCATGGCAGAAGTTTGCATGGATATAAACCCAAATCAGCAGATGCATGGAGTGTGATTCCTTCACTACCTGACAGATTATACTAAAAAGGAAAGCTTATGCCATAACAACATTTGTGAGTGTTTAAGGTGCCACAAGACTAATTTTCACTGCAACGGACAAACACATCTACCCTTCTGGAAACATAGTGGTATTATTAAGGAGATAGTCATAAAGTCTTTAATCTAATTTTAGTGGAATGATTTAACTTCTGAGTAATAATGATTTCCTCATAATACTATCATGTTTGAAAACATGCTAACAGGGTAGCTTAGATGAAACCAAAATCTTTTATTGATATGAAAGAAATCATTTCTGTTATTTGTAATCATGTAATAAAAACTCTCATTCACCCTTACCAAATTGCTGAGATGATCGTTAATAATAATACCAATAATGGGATCATCATTATTTTAATCCTAGAGAGGGAATTGAGCCTGAGCAACAGTGACATCTGAGACCACCCAGAGAGAATGTCCCCTTTTCCTTTCTTACACATGTTTATGAAATATGTAATTGTACATAGGCCTCTGGAATATTTAGGATTTGATGCCACCGATTTTCAAAGGAAACTTCATGGAGTTGATTTGTGTCTCTGAAAGTCAGTGTTTATAAATAAGTTCTTCTCAACAACTAATACTGAACTTTGAAACTATAATATTGTGTATTGGCAACTTTTAGTTTTAAAGGTTTCAAACCAAAAAGGGTAATATTTTTGCATTGTATAGCTGCACAAATGAGCAGTAATGTGCTGGCAAAGGAATTATTTAGAATGGACTCTTTACCATTTTTACAAATGAAAAATGTACATTTGAGGAACTTAAAAAGCCATGAAAAAGAGCTAAATGCTTCTGGGAAAGGGGTCCAAGATTACTTTTAATATTTTCTGCATTTAAAGTAGCTGGTTAAGAATATACACATTGTGCCATTTATAACAAAAAAGCTCAACACGAAGCTATTTACATGTAAACTGATTAGGGCAGAATCTCTTGGCAGATATAACTTCTGACTTCCTTAGAACTGAAAAGCCAGTGATCAGGGTGATGGGTGTTGTAGTCCAGTAACATATGTAGGGCCACAGGGTATCCAACAAAGTACTTTTACTAGCACAAAGATTACTGCTTGGGCAACTGAACTTCCCCGTGTGCCCCTCTTAATCTGATCCAGAGTGTTGGGGGAAAACCCAGAACAGATTTAGGGGGCACGTAGGGAGAAGTTCTGTTGTGCAAGCCAAAAGTCCTTGCGCTAGTGAATGTACTTTGTTGGATGCTGCTCATAAAAAATAGTTTTTAAAAAAAGTTAAAGGAAAGCAACCTTGAAATTCCATATGCTCCACTGCCTGGCTTTCATGTAATTGTCAATTGCTCTCTCTTTATTAGTACCTTGTTGTCGACTGTTCTGAGATGGTGTGAAACTTGAGCTGGAGCTGGAGCTTGAACTGGCAGGACTAGGTTGCTCAGACTTCAAGAAAATGGCAGGGGGCAGGGGAAGAGGAGAGATGACACAAGCAAAACATGAACACAGAAATTAGTACATTCATTTGTTCCCCAAAATGTAAATAATTACAATTTACTTTGCAAACAAAATGATATCTACAGCTGTATGGTCTTCCCCTGTGGGCAAAGCTTTTTTTCCTTGCCATGAGTTAAGAAATCCAAAGAGTGTTAAATAGTTTTGAAAACAATGGGTACACTGTTAATGGGGTCAAAATGGAGAAAAATTACAAACTCACTGCTTAGACAGCTACAGAGCTCACAAGAATAAATGCATTTCTTATGCAACAGGCCTATTAAACCATGTGTATGTCGAAACAGAAACTGCAGCCATGGCAAAAGTAAGCACAATATGCATTTTTATAGTAATGTCAATATTAAACACTTCATTTCCACAGCTTCCAAACAGCTCTATAATAAACTTTTATTTATTCAAAATGAAGATGCCACAGGTTAACAGTATTAGGCAATACAAGTGGAACTTATATGGGCTTCAATGAGCCTGGAACAGAAGCCTTGCGGTGCTGTTCAGATCTTTTGGGGGTGGAGGGAGGAAGGGAAAAAGGAATACTTTATCTTAGCACAGCGAGGGAAGGACTCCAGGGATGTGGTCAAGGTCCTTGGCCAGTTAATTCTGGAGAGCTGCTGCCAGTGAGAAGACGTCAGGGGCTGGACCAGACAAGTAGCTTGACCTGGCTTAAAGCCACTCCCTATGTCTCTACAGCAAGGATGCCAAGGTGTGCCCACCAGAACTGCACAAAGCAGCCCTGAAAGGGTTCAGGAAAATCCCAAATCAATGCTCTGTCTGCAGGACACTGTATGGCTGTTTGTTCTGTGTTCCTGTTCAAACAGGAACACAGAACAAACAGCTTCTCCTAGGCTGAACATGCCCCTTAAACATAATTGGGTTACAGTATTGGTCACGCTTCCTCTCATGCACAGAACAGAACTTCCCTCAAGTGTGGTCATGGCTGAGTAGGTGACTTTCTTTTTTCATAAGGGAGTGAGTGGGTGCTTGATGGAGCTAGCTGGCACTGTTTGACTGAGAGGGAGTATAGCAGATGACGGTGAGTTATTTCACATTCTCCTGTCAGGCATGTGCTTGGTAGTGGTGGCTCACAATGGCTTGTTGCACCAGACTGACTTCATTACAATGCTTCTTTGCACATGAGGTTTTTTGGGGTGTGGGGGGGGGAAGAGAGAGAGAGGTTGCAGTGAATAAGTCTAGACTTTCCCAATGTCCTAAGCACATTTCTCTTCTGCAAGTTTGCAGATGTGAGCTTTTGGAAAGCTGGGAGGAGAAGGTGAGTCACTGTTTCAATCCAGCTTTTGGACTGCAAGCCCCAATGAATTCTATACAACTTTCTTCTGAGTAGACATGGTTAGGATTGCATTGTAAGCAGGTGACTGGCTGCCCTATTAAAAGCACTCCACTTCTGAAAGCTTATTTGCTCTTGAGACCTGTTAGAAAGTTTGGAGCAGGGGGCCATAAGTCTTCCCTTCCTGTTGTACCCCTGCCCCCATTTTCAATGTTTCTTGGCCTACGAGACTTTTCTTGGAGTGTGTGCCTTTCTGTGTGTAAGAACATAAGAAGAGCGTACTGGGTCAGGCCAGTTCTCACAGTGGCCAACCAAATGCTTGTGGGAAGCCTGCAGGCAAGATCAAAGCACAACAGCACTCTCCCCACCAGTGGTTTCCAGCAACTGCATTCATGGCTATACTGCCTCTATGAAGCTGGAACATATTCATCAAGGTCAGCAGCCACTATCTTCCATGAATTTGTCTAATCCTCTTTTAAAGACATCCAAGTTGGTGGCCATCACTGTGTCTTGTGGGAACAGACTGCATAGTTTACTATGCACCGTGTGAAGTACTTTCCTTTGCCTGCCCTGAATCTTCCAACATTCAGCCTCACTGGATGCCATGAATTCTAGTGTTATGAGGGGAGAAGCAGTTCTCTGACCACTTTCTCCATACCATGCATAATTTTTATACACTTCTATCATGTTGCCTCTTATTTGCCTTTTTTCTGAACTAAAAAGTCCAAATGCTGCAAACTTTCCTCATAGTGGAGCTGCTCCATCCCTTGATCATTCTAGTTGCCTTTTTGATCCTTTTCCCATTCCAAAATATCCTTTTTGAGGCGAGATCACCCAACTGTACAGAGTATTGCAAATACAGTCGCACTGCAGATTTGTATAATGGCATTATAACATCAGCAGTTGTATTTTCAATTCCTTTCCTAATGATCCCTAGTGTTAGGAATGCTTTGGCTGACCCACACTTTGGTTCATGTAGGATCAGAGGGGAGTAAATGCCCTGGAGTATTCTGGACTACATTTCCCACCCCACCCCCTATTTTCTGCTTTGTTGTGCCTTACCGAATACTGCAAAAGGAGGAGAAGAAGCAAGAGCCATTTTTTGGTACTTTCCGCGGGATGTGCAGACCCTGAATTAAATGTTATCTCATTTCTTGGTGCATTTCCCTCATGCCCAGCAGAACAAACCTACTGTCTCCTCTAAAGAATAGCAGTAGAAAGCAAAACCAGTTTTTTTCTCAGTGTGTCAGCAAGAAATATATCCACAGCATAAGATCACCTCATACCAAGATAGCTCCTTTTCATGTTGATTTGTAAGAAAGTGTACTTAAGAGCGGGGTTTGAGACCCAAGATGGCAATCTGAGCTCCAACATGTATAACTATGGTCTCAAGGAATACAGTGTAGGACTTCAGGTCACAAGTTGGGAAGGGAAGATTCCTTCCTGCTGTTTGGTCAGAGCTCCTTCACATCACTTCAGCTGTATTCCAATGCCCACTCCCTTGGGTCTAGGATTTCTGCTACCTGTCATTCCTTATAGCAGTAGGGACCTTTTATCTCTTTAGTTTAGAGTCATGAATGAGTTAGTGGACTAATGATTAATGCTGCCATGTGCCCAATAATTTTATATCACTATTATTATCTTTTCTTTCAATAAAATAAATTTTTGCTTTAGCCTGATACGGACCTGCATTTCTTGGGTTATGCACACACTATTTAGGCACATATCAGGGCAAAGAGCCTGGTTAATATCTAGCAAACGATTCCCCTCCTCCTAAGGAAGTGTGTTTAAATGAGATATGAGGGTGGCAAGTTCACACACTCAGGTTCCCAATAGACACATGTGTAACACTAGCATTGAATTTGCCTTTTTCTCAGCTGCCACACACTGGGCCAACATCTTTATTGAGCTATCCACTACAACCACAAGGTCTTGTTCCTGATCAGTCACCAGCAATTCAGACCCCATGAGTGTATATGTGAATTTTTTTTTTTGCCCCAACGTGCCTCTTTACACTTGCTTACACTGAAGGAGCCACTAAATACACATTTTTAGAGAAAGAACTGCAGACATTGCTTCTCTCTCTTCATTTAAAATACTTTAATCCAATCCGAAGGATGAGCCTCCCTCGCCTCCCCCGTCCTTGTCTCAAAAACATCTGGAAATTTTACATGGTCGATAGTACAGGCATGCGTTTTCATAAGCTCAAGTGAAATTCTGCTGATAAAGAACACTAAGAATCCATTTTAAAAAGAGGTGTGGACAAAACACAACCACCTCTACCAGCAAGATGTATAAGTATCCAACACTGGAGACAACAAGACCTGATGCTCCCTATCCTTTCCACAGCAGCATTTTATGGAAC
The DNA here is from genome assembly GCF_030035675.1 of Rhineura floridana. Taxonomy (NCBI): domain Eukaryota; kingdom Metazoa; phylum Chordata; class Lepidosauria; order Squamata; family Rhineuridae; genus Rhineura; species Rhineura floridana. Next base: position 121,064,893 of record NC_084480.1, read on the forward strand.
ATGAAAACCGTTTTGCTCTGTTGTCAATGCATCTTTAGCTCCTGAATGACTGAGGATGAAGGCAGATGAAATATACACACAGCTCACAGTGGATCCCTCATCATGGGGAGAATCCAGCTTTGCTACTGAAATGATAGATGTGCTGGTGAACTGAACAACAGCTCGGCCATCATTCTTGCCCCATCTGTCCTTTAGACAGCTTGTCTGACTTAAAAAAAACACAAAAGTACAAGGTCTATATGGATGACATGAATAAGAGGCAAGTTATTGGATAAAGTTGCAAAAAGAAAGCATAGTATTGCTGTGGGGTGATTTCTTCACAGCCATACTAGAGTGTACTTTGAAATATTAGAGCTGAGAGAGTTCCAAATAGAAACAGAATAGTCAACTGTGTTACCAAGAAGCTCGGTTCAGTTGGAATTCTGCATGTGTCCTAGGACTATGTGTCTTTTAGCTTTGATCTGAACAATGAGAAAGTAACATTAGTTAAAACAAGATCCTCTCCATAGTAGATACTGTACCGGAAATCTCCACAATAGCAGATGTCCATAATGAGCCTTTGGATAATGTGAGTGCCAGTCTAATTAGCTCTTGGAACCTTTGCCATTAACAAGGCAAGTATACTTCTATTCAGCTATCAGTTAACTTTGAGAAAGAAACAATAAAGCATCCTCCAGCAATCATTTTTCCCTGGTAATTGGATTGTTTAAATTTACGTTTCCTGGGAAACTTCTCCACAGGACCGGTACCAGCGGGTGGCCAGGTCGGGCACTGGTCGAAGGCCCCTGTGGCTGGGAGAATGGAGCTCCTGCTCTGTGATTCCTGCCAGCATCAGGTCATGGAGCATGATAGCAATTGATGATCGGACGGTGGCGCAGATCACAGAGTGGAAGCTCCACTCTCCTAGGCAACTCCTCCCACTCAAACGCGCACAACCAGTGGGCATTTAAATATACCCAGTCGTACCACGTCTTGTGTTGCTACATCAGCGTGTTGCATGTGCATGCCTGCCATCACCCAAGATGGTGTGTGTGTGTGTCCACATGGCCCCACCACCCTTTTGGGTGATGGTAGGCATGTGCACTGACATGGTTGAGTGCATGTGCACAGGGGGGACCGAGAGGCACACTGCGGTCTGGTGCCAGCCCTGCTTCTCCACCTTACTTCACAAAGGACACCGCAGCCACTTGGCTGTGAGTTCTGATTGACCATATCCCTTCATTATCTCCCAGCCATGGAGAGGAAGGAAACTTGTATTAATATATATTGTCATTAATCACTCTTCTGTGTTAAAGCAAACATCCATCTGGAAGCTTCTTTTCTGTAACTTGGCACCTTTCAGCTCCCACTTTGTTGAGTCCTCCTCACCTAGTCTCTTCCATACTCCCCATTTCTCTCCAGTTCAGTATTCTGCCCAGGACAGCGCTCCATTTACTTTTTGGAATCCTCCAGGAAGCTGCTCCACATCACTCAAGACTGCTTTAAACCCATGGATGCAAAGGACAGAGTACTTCAGCCTAGATCTTATTCCTTGACTCTTCTCAGTCTCCCTGCTTCTCAGCTGCATTTGCTGTTTTCTTCAGACTAGTCAGGGCCCTTGCGGTACACACAAACCAGTATTACCCCAAATAAAGTCCCCCCCCCTTAATTTTGAAACTTTATTAGGATAACGCTAAGGAACTCAGGTTGGTGAATGGACATAGCTGAAAAGTGATCTATAAAGGATAGCCTATCTTTAGCCACCCCATCTTCATTGATCATAGAGACCCTTTTTCTGAATGTTTATAGACAAGAGGCAAGCATCTTGTTATGTTACACCCAGATGAGTTCTCCACCACAAAATATAAGCTTAGCCTCCATTAGGAACTCCAGACACAGCTGTGACTGTGCATCTACAAATCACTGTGAAACTCAGGAAGCTACTTCTCTTTACCTGCCTAGTCTGGGGAGAGAGAATTATTAGTGTCCCGCTCCTCCTTCCTATGTAATTTCCCTAATATCATTTGCATTAGTCCAACCCCCTAGTCATTTCCATTTGAATTTTTCCCCTTTGCGCATTTAGGCCTCCATCACAATTTTGTCTGGTTCTCTAGCACACTCCATAGAAGGCACCTCTTCACCTATCTCTATCACACGAACTGTTTGAGCTTATGGTCAGGCAACATGGATTTGGGCAATTTGTAGCAATTATCCATCTTGCTATATTATATTTCTGTTCTGATGTTTCAAGTGGCAAAGCCATTTTTCTTACTGCCTGCCATTGTATGTAAAATATTATATATTCACTTATATTCAGTGCAAATTTGTTCCACAAATTAAAAAAATATATTAGGTCTGTATTCTTCTAAGGCTGCTATTTTGCACACAGTTAAAGCTGGAACAGAGTCAAATGAATGTGTCAGGGAGAGTTCTTCATTGCTAGTTAGTAATTCAGCATGTTCTGGTCATTTCTGGCCTGCTAAGAACTGCCCTCCAATGGCCATCTTGCTCTCTGCTGGAATGGAAGCTTGCCCTAATGCTGCTGCTGCTTTTAGCTATGCAGAATTATTCAGTTTTTGTCCAAGCGAACAAAGACAGGTTTGGGATATTCATAGCTATAAATTCCCCACCTAACTAATAAAATACAAAATCCCTGACAAAACACAGCAGCTATAATATCTGGCCTCTGTAAAATTCAGTACTAACTTGAACTTTAATGCATTCAGCTTGCATAAGCCCAACAGTTGCTCTTTTGTTATAAATCAATCTATTGTTGCCCTCCATAATGAGAAGGCAGATTTACAGCCTTTTAAAGCCTTGCCTCACAATCAAAAAGATTGTGAGGCAAGTTAATGGAACATCTCTCTTTTTCTGAGGGTGCTGGGGGCGGGGAGGGAGTTAACATCTGTTCCTCTCAGATGAACGACGTTGGTAATTCTCACAGCTGGCAGTCAGAGGAGCACACAAACTGAACACTCTGTACACATTTGGAGAGCTATGCCCTGTGTACGTCTTTCCTTATCCCAGAACGCACCTTGCTCTGACACAATGGAATAGGGCCTACCCCAGCTTTACCCAACCTGGCGCTCTCCAGATGTTTTGGACTACAAATCCTACCAGTTGCAGTCAGCTGACTGGCGCATGTTGCAATCCAAAAATATGGACAGCATCAAGTTGGGGAAGCTGGCCTACACACAAAGACTCACATATGTAAGCCCAGCCTAACTAAAAAATCAGTGGGAAAAGACTGCATGGGTCTTTGCTACGCAGATTGGATTCAACACACACTGGATTCAATGTGCATAGGACAGATGTTATAAATCCAGCAAGCGGGGTGTGTGTGATTCTGCTTCCTCCCTGTACACAAACGCTGCTTGAAGGTTTTGGTGAACAGGACACGAGCAACTCAAAATGAAGAACTAAATTGGATCAGCTGTGTTTGCTGCAGCTTATTATTGATCTATTATCATTTTTCTCTTTGCTTTGCAATGACCCCCCACTGTGGAGAAGGGGAAAGGGGAGTGTCCAGAGAAGGTGGTGTGCAGGCATTCTCAGACTGACTGAAAAATATGAAATAAAGAGAGAGTCCAGTGAGATGCACAACATGTGATGGGAATGTGCAGAGAAATGTAGCCATAAAAATGGACTATATCACAGTGGTGTGCAGTTGTAGACTGTGCAACAGTCCAGGCCCTCCTCTACTTGTAACTTGCTTTGCCTCAACTTCCTTTCTGCCAGATTCTCCAGTTCTCCTCTCTGAAGCCTCCTGCTTTATGTCTCTTGTTTCCTCTGGACCCATGGCCTCTCTTTCAGTCCCACCCAGTGACTCAGTGATTTCTAATAATGCAAATATTAGAAATAAAATATCACTTCTAAACAAACGTTTCTAGCATTAGATATAATCAATAGCTAGCATGGACCATGGGTAAAGATTTGAAACATAATATGGACCCACAATGCATTATAGCTCATATACTTGCCCTACTATGTCTCCATTATTTCCTGGCAGGGTTTCTGTATTTTTAATTGTTACCAGGCAGGAAGAATTTAATAAGTGCAGCTTTTCCTGCAATGGAAACACCACAGCAATGCAAAATGTTTCACCTGTTGAGTTTCTGCCTTATGCAGCTGTTAATGGGGAAAACTGGCAACTGTTATCTGAACATTTTCAAATGAAAATATAGATAGGCAACTATATTAGTTAACACAAGTTAACTTTTTCTGATTTTTATTAATTGTTGCCACTTTCAAAGGAGAAATTGTTATTTTAAGTAAGAAATGCATCAAATATTTGATACAGCACAGTGGCTATGGAATCCTTTTTTAAAAAAAAATACAATGAAATTGTACAGGATCATCAGCTACTGATAAGTGGTACTGCCAGGGCCAGCACCAGACATAACTGGGCCCTTGGGCACCAGCCTGCCCCGTCCCCCAGTCGTCATACTCCCCAACACCCCCTCCTGATGCAGGTAACGTGGGCTTAAATAGGCCCACCCATCCCACTTTCCATGTAGCTGCATCAGTGTACCAGTGCACTGTACGTGCACACCTGCCATCACCCAAGATGGCAGCAGGGGCGTCAACCCCTTAGGAACACCCCCGCCACCATCTTGGGTGATAGGAGGCATGTACATGCAGTGCGCTGATGTGGGAGGTAGGTGAGGCAGATGGCCTATTTAAGCCCATTTTGCTTGCAACAGGATGTGTGCTGCCCCATTCCATGATCTGTAGTGGTGGTGGGTCACTGGGAGTGATTCACCCCATGGCCTGCTGCTGCCAAGGAACATGGAATGCGAGATCCATCCTCCCAGCCTACACAGGGACCCTTCTGGCCACAAGGACCCTCAGCCAGTGCCTAACCTGTCTGCCTGCTGGCGCTGGTCCTGGGTACCAGCATTTTATATAGTACCACAGGCTGAAAGATGGCTGTGGCTTAGATTGGCTGAAAAGGGTGTTACTGATCCTTTACCAAAAACACAACTGACCCCTGCAAGTCAGTTTCTAAATCACTGTGAATTACTGAAAATTGGAAGAAAGTACAAAACTATTTAGTTTGGTTTCTGCAGAACAAGGTCATATAGACTAGCCCCTGAACTTTTAGCTGGAATCAAGAGCAATTTACACTTGTAAGTATGTTTAGTACAAATGAATATGGTGGGTCTGTCAGCAATGTTATTTATTTCAGATCTATAGATATTGAAGGCATACATTTAAGGTACATAACTGACAATATTAATGCAATTGATAAGTTCAAAGGCGTTTAGGTTGGGAAAGTTTTCCTATAAAGTTATGAAAAAATTCAGCCTTCTAAACTTACTAGATCTTTTATTTACATATGTATACACTCTAAAAACTTGGTGCAAATCTCTGCCTGGCTAGTACAAACTACTATTGCATTACCTGACTTTTATCATGGAGAACAGAGCTATCAATGCATTACCCAGGAAAGTTAAACTGAACCTCCTAGTCCAGAGACAGTAGACCTCTGATTATTAGGAGTTGGGGGACAAATGACAGACTGCTTCCTTCTCATACTATTTATGATCTTCACAGAGATCTTCACCTGGGGGGCTACTGTTAGAAACAGCATGCTGGTCTAGATGGACCTTTGATCTCTTCCAGTGGGGCTTTTATGTTCTCCTCAGACCCTCAAAGTCACTTTTCCCACTAGTTCCTTCATATACCTTTCCCTATTCCTTGCACAACCCACTCTGCCCTTCAGAGATCTCAGTGGAGTCATTATCAGCACAAAGTGAAACCTCAGTGCCAATGAGACATTCAAAACCATGGGTCCCACATGCTCCAGAGCCCCTTCGGGTTGACAAAGATAGAATGAGGATTATCCAAAACCATATCATATCAGAATTAGTCCCAAAACTCTGATTGGGCCATGAGAAAATAAAAAGCAAGCTCATGAGTGTGCTTTAAAAAAACTAAGTTGTTTATTGTTTTTAAAAAGCCTGAACACTTTAGGAGAATTTAGCACTCCTAAAATTTAAAATTTATGTACCATATTCTAAGGACAATGCCAAACATTTACAACACAAAAAAATATTAATAGCAAGAAACATTTAACAAACAGGTGGATGAAAATACACTTGTATGCATTAAAATGGATTAGTATCTACCTGGCTGATAGAAAATACTTGTTACCAGAAGCTGTCACCTAAACAATGTTTTTAATGTTTTACTGGTGGTTAAACCAAGGACTTTAGTATGCGTGTCATATGTATATTTAGTCTTTTCCTCGAACCAGAAAGCTTTTTTAAAAAACACAGGGTTGAAATGAAGTCCTGAGAATTATCTCCAGCAGTGGATATTTAAGGCAAGTTCATGGATACATTTTCACACTCAACCACACAGCACCACATTACTTGACACCAGCTCAAACAATACTTTTAAAAATGGAAGCTGTTCAGCTCAAAGTTAGGTGATGTGACAGCAAGATACAAGGGGATGAATCAGACCCAAGACAATATCAGCAAAAGGCTTTCTTATACACCCCTCATGCTGAAGAAACTCAACAGTTCCAAGTAACAGAGAGATTAATGCCTGGATGTATAATCACATGTATTGTAGTATTGCAAAGCTATTACAACTGCACTAGAAAAAGGAGGGAATGTATCACAGAGCTGGTAAAGTGCTTTAAGTCACCTCTGAAGACTTCATTTATATTTGTCCTACACCATGATCTATGACTAAAAACAACAACAACCCAACTATAAGGTATATGGCTGCTAACAAATCAATGTAATTTTAAAAAATCTGAACACTGAACATAAGGCCGTAGAATGAAAACAAAAAACACAAGAATGAGGTTCTTTTGAGCACCTAAAATGGTGTTGCTATAGCTACTGGACAAATAATCCAGTCCTCTGAAATGAGCAAAGGGCCCCCTCCCAATCACCAAATCCATAACTAGAAGAGGAAAGTCTGTGATAATAGGAGGATAATAGGCTATGGTGCATTGTCCTTGTCAAAGTGGCCCTCAATTAAGTTGATGACTATATTACTGTAGCATTTAAAAATAAACTCTCATCTCCCAGGTTTTAAGAAATTGATACAAAAATTTTGTGTAGCAACATTGCTGGACTTAGAGCATACATTTATTTACTTTACAAAAGCTGAATAATGTTTTCTGCTATCTCATTTACTAAAAATATACCAAGAAGTGATAGTGTGAAATTGCTTTCTTTACTGAAGTTTTGAGTTATTTCTTTAAGGCATGATGTGAAGTTGATGATCTTTGTTTATAGCTCATCTAGAAACACAGGCTGGCAAAAAATAATTCTACCAAAGAACAGTATGCATCATGTTTTATTAATTATGTTGTATCAGAAAACACATTACGTACTTCACACTTTTTTTTAATAATTACCCACCAAAGCATGTAAGAGTTGAGAAGCAAGCTAGCTTGGGGTCATATTTTGCCTAAAGGATTCCTCATATTACTTCCAACTGCACATATCGGAGTGGGGAACTGAATCTATCCAGCTGGCTGGATTCTTCCCCCTCCTCAACACTGGCTAACTTTGACAAATAGACACGGCTTCCAATTTTTCCTTTTAGCTGCATTACCTGTCCAAGACAGTGGAGGGGAGGTGGGTGTAGTTTGGGGAAAATCACTTTGTGGGCCAAACTGGGATCCATGCCAGGCCTAATTAGATCTGAGGGCTGCAGGGTCCTCAGTGTTGGCATACGCCAACCAATCACCTTCCCAGAATTCTGCCCTCCCCTCCGCAATCTCTTACCTCCTCAATGACTTAACCTGGAAAAGTAAAATTAGAGAGGGAGAAAAGTTGTTGAATTTGAGTTTTAGAATAAAAATGTGACTTTATGATTGGTCTTTTTACTTATTCAGAGTGTTGCTTCCCAATTGGTTAAATCAGAAGTGGGAACCTGTGGCTACTTCAGCTTTTATCAGCTCCAGCCTATAAATGGTTATGGATGATGGGGGATATGGTTCAACAACATCTGGGAGGACCACAGGTTTCTCACTCCCTGGTTAAATAAAGGAATGCACGCAAAATTAAATGCTATTGCAAGCCAGAATGCTAAGTGCAAGAACAGAATCTATGAGTGAGAGGGGAGCCACAGCTGTCAGGTAATGAATTACGCAGCTGTGTGAGTTTGGCAGCAGGATGAGGAGGCTAGGACATATCACTGTTCTCTCACCCCCACTCCCACATTTTTGACCTAATAAGCCCCAAGCTCCAAAATAAATAAACTCAGTAAATAACAGGTGTGCACTAAGACAGACGAGATGGGGTGGGGGTAATGTATTGTACAAAATGTCAAATTTACAACCACTTGCGCCCTTGACAGAAGTCACAGGTATGCAATTGGTGCAATGAGCTCCCGGCCCTCAGGAATAAAGTTTGTTACCTTGATCTGGAAAAGCTAAGAGTGTCAGAGAAGTTGGTGGATGAGTCCTTCAGGCACAACAGTAGCAACAGAAACAGGGGCTCTGAGAAAGAGGGCATAACTTTGAGGAACAGCAAAACCATCCCTTAGACTGGGGTTCTCAAACTGTAGTCTGAGGGCCACCGGTGGTGTGTGAGCTCCACTCAGATGATTCGTGGCTGAAGATGGGAGATGGCACAGCCATCACATTATTCATATTGATTTGAATTGTCTTTTTATGCCTTCTTCTACTTCTTTTAATGTATTTTATTGCATTGTATGGAATTCAAACTGTAATACAATATATAAGAAATAAAAGAATAAAATACAATAAAATCATACAGCATCTAGCACAGCACACTACAATTATTACAACAGGCAGAAAAATCATTGAGTGGTCCACCAAGACCCTCAACAATTTCCAAGTGGTCCGCAGGAATAAAACTTTGGGAACTACTGCCTTAGACAGGACCTGTTCATTAGGGGAAGGGAATATCCTCCTGCACTAAAGATGCACCTCCAGGAGGTAAGGGGCTCTAAGTAGTGGGCAATTTGATTATTAGAGATATAGATAAAAGTGCCACTATCATAATGCTATTATACTAATCTATGATGAGATCACACTTGGACTACCATATACAGTTCTGGTTGCTACACCTGTAAATGGTTCAGAAAAGGGCAACCAAAATGATCAAGTTGCTAGAATAACTCCCCTATGAGGAAAGGTTGAAGCATTTGGGGCTTTTTAGCTTTTCTTTTTTAAAGGCAAGTAAGGACTTGATAGAGGTGTATGAAATCATGCATGATGTAGAAAAAGCAGACAAGGATTAGTTATTCTCCCTCTCTCACAATACTACAATTTTGGATCATCCAAAGAAGCTGCATGTTGAACAGTTCAGGACAGACAAAAGGAGCCACCCTGGGCTCCTTTCGGGAGGAAGACTGGGATATAAATTTAATTAACAACAACAACTTCACATGGACTGCCTTCAAGTCGATCCCGACTTACGCCTACCCTATGAATAGGGTTTTCATGGTAAGCAATATTCAGAGGTTTAGCATTGCCTCCCTCTGAGGCTAGTCTTCCCCAGCTGGCTAGGGCCTGCTCAACTTGCCACAGCTGCACAAGCCAGCCCCTTCCTTGTCTGCAACTGCCAGCTGGGGGGCAACTGGGCTCCTTGGGACTATGCAGCTTGCCTACGGCTGCACAGGTGGCAGGGCACGTAACCCATGAGCCACTCACTGTGGGGGTGATCTTTAGCTGGCCCTTGACGCCCAGGAGACACGAGCGGGGATTTGAACTCACAGACTATGGACTCCCAGCCTGGCTCTCCTCCGCACTGTGCTATACCAGCTTCTCCACTTCATATAGTGCATAGTTAAACTATGGAATTCTCTCCCACAGGACTGATGGCCATCAACTCGGATAGCTTTAAAAGAGGATTAGACAGATCCATGGAAGATAAGACTATCAGTGGCTACTAACCCTGATGGCTATGTTTTACCTTCACTGTAGGAGATGGCACGCTTCTGAATACCAGGGGAACCCAGCCGGGGGGAGTGCTGTTCTGTCACATCCTGCCTATGGGATTTCCATAGGCATCTGTCTGGCTAACTGTGAGGATGCTGGACTAGCTGGGCCTTTCAGTATGATCCAGCAGAGCTCTCCTTAAGTTTTTAAATGTAATCATCAATATCAAATGCTGCAAGTTGTTTGTCCTATTGCTTACAAATATCTGCTGATACTTTTAGCAAGGCCTCGAAGGCAGGGGTGTAACTGTAACTTTGAAATAGCAATGAATGGCAGTTAATGTCACAGAATGTTTGGACAACTTGGTGATGTAGCCCAATACCTAATGAATCAGTAGATATCTGAGGTTCTGAATTCAAAGGTCCTTGAACAGTGTTTGTAAAATTAAACTGTTTATTATTATTTATTACTTGAATTTATACGCCACTTTTCCATACAAATGTGCTCAAAGTGGCTTACAAAAATGCAAATGACGACATCAATAGCAATCAATTCAAAAACATAACAATTGTTTCAAATCATTTCAAAACATAACAATCCAACAGTAACGCCAATTGATTACCTAAACATTATCACATTTACAGTCATCATAAAACATCATAAAACAAGCTATCAATCAATTAAAATATATCAAATTAATAACATAACATTTCAATATTAATAACATAACATTCCAATACAAAAGCATAAGAAAAGTTTTTGTCACTCCAGCAATAATGTTAAGAGTCTCTGCTAATGGCTGGTGTTATATGAAGATTCCATGTTCAGATTCCATAACTCCGGGCACCGGTGGCTGGGGAGAGCCCACACTGGGAGAAGGCTAATTGCTTGTAGGCTCCCCCAAAAAGCAGCCAGATGGACACTGCAGGAAGGCAAGACGCTGGTCAAGGCAGAGTCTTGGTCAAGTCCCCAATGAAACAGAGCACCCAGAGCTCACAGAAACACTCCCAGATGCGGCGGCGGTGGCACTCCCCAGTGTCCCCAGTCCATCGCTTGGTGCCCCACTCGTCTGCACCAGGCTCCATGACGCGGTGACTGCAGGCAGGCAGACTGGCAAACTTGCATATGGCGCGGCGGGTGGCTCCTCGCCCCAGGCGTTGTGCTGGATTCCTCCAGGCTCCCCCCATCACCCTCTCCTCCACCATGCTGGGGGAGACGGCCATTGTAGCATGGGCCACTGGCTTCAAGCTCTCTGGCAGTGGCTCATTCAAGCCAAAGTAACAGTGCATAAACACCAGGTAGTATCAGCAATTTGGGGCTAACCTCCCCCTTGTAACCATGGCAGAAGGAGCGGTGCCGAGAGAAAGCGAACACTATAGCCACTAAGACCTCCGCCATCTTAGATGTTAATATATGGGAATGCACCGTGGACTTTTAAATGATACATTGTAGGATTCTTCAAATGAAACTGGATAAACACTAGTCATTTATGTATGTGATCCCTAATAAATATTTGTCTTTTAAAATGTAAGCAGATCAAAAAAGAACTGAAAATGGTATTAATAAATCAGGCAAAGTTACCAAATGCAAAAAAATGTTTTCTTTGGCTGAAACTGTGATGGTTTTTTTGCAGCAGTTTTCTGCTGCTGTGGTTCACTGCAAAAACAAATTTTATGAAGGAACTTGTCTAAAATACATTTCTCTCTCTCTCTCTCTCTCTCTCTCACACACACACACACACACATGTATGTGTATGCACATCTTACTCTAATAGGCTTCCTACACTAAAGTATCCTTTTTTACATATATGTTTTCCACATGGTAATTAAATGTGATCTTGATATCCCAATGTTTACCAGGGAACACACCCAAATTAATAGATGGTCTCTTAAGAAAAATCATGAAATAAAGTTATGTTACAATCATTAACACAAGTGCACTGAGTCAGCTGTTAACAGAATGTTTATTTTTACAGTATAAAAAGCTGTAAACTAAAATATATGAAAACAATTCTCTTCTCTTTGGTCATGTTGTTAAACATCAGTTGGGGTTTTGATAACAAGAGTCATTTAATTATGTATTGGCTGGAGTGCCCTATTACTAGCCCATTATTCCAAGTACTAACTAAAATAAGATGACATAAAACAATAAATTTTACTATTTTATTATTCTAAATACCATTTCATGCCATTAAAAATAACGTCACTGAAAAATTGAGTTCAAAATATCAGCTCTTCTCATAGCTTTTATCCTCTGGTATCCATTATCCTCAGCTATGTGAAGAATTTTCTTCCATAGTATTAGGGTATCAGAACACTTTTCAACACTTCAGCTAAAATGCTTTCACCCAGATAACGGAGCATGTTATCACCTTGTTAAAGCTTCATCTTCAGATTTATCTCTTAATTACTAATATATATTTAAAGGTATTTAATCTCTGATTAGAAGTATTTATTTCATATAGCTGCCATCTCCCATGATCTGGAAGACTGATACTATTTTATCTTTCAAAGTGACAAAACCCAGTTCCTTCAAACTGGCTAATAATAGCTAATTACTAATAGTAGCAAATACTCTCTTCTCACAAAACGTTCTACTGTAAGGCTGTAAAATCTCTTGTGAAGGCTCCTGTAGCAACAGCTAATTCCTTCCCATACCTCTGCCCTACCCATTTCTCCTCATTTAATAGAGCTGGAAAACTGCATGCCAGACCTATTTGGTGACATATGGCCAAGGGTTTCATGGCAATGTTTCATGGTACACAGCTGACCAAATGTTATTTGTAGCCTTTTCTGCTGACATATCCCAGTAATGCTGTCATTTTATTACACTGTGGGTTTTGTACCTAATTTTCACAAAACTTATCTACAGAAGAAACTGCTTTCCAACTGTGATCACTCAATGACATGGCACATCAGCAACATAGGTGGGATCTTTTCAAACTAGCTAAACTGGTCTCACCAAGTATCTCAAATTGAACATGCCAGTCAGAGACATCTTCGTTCCACATAAATCAGTCATTCCAAAACTGTGTGCAGCAATATGTTAAACATTCTGCAAGTGAATTGCAAAAGCAGTATTAGAAGAAATAAAATTAAAGGTTCCTGTGAATTCAAAGTATTCACCAAGAGAAGCAGTTGTATATCTCTATGATTTCTTGCTCAGTCCTTGCCTTCTTCCAATCAGCTTCTCTCAGGGATGGGGGTGGGGTTAAGGTCTGCCCCCAATTCTGCATCAGATATTACAAGAGATTGACTAGAATTATCATGCTGTGAAAAAAATAGCAACCCATTTTGCAACAAGCTGAACATTGCAACTTTTAGTATGCTGTTTGGAAATTGCAGCTAGTATAAAATGCCCACCTTAGGCTGGAGCTACTCTAAATCAGCATATTACATTGGTGCTGAACACTATGCACTGGCTTGCCAGTACATTATCAAGCTAAGTTCATGGTATTACTGTTAGAACATAAATTCCTAAATGGCCTCAGACCAGGTTACCTGAACAATTGGCTTTTCCCTTATATTACAGCCAGATCACTGTGATCATCTGGAGAAGCCCTCCTGACTGACCTACAGTTATCAATATCCGTTTAAGCCCCATCTGCACTATACATTTAAAGCAAAAGTCATGGATTTCCCCAAAGAATCCTGGGAGCTGAAATTTGACAAAGGTGCTGAGAATCACTAGGAGACCCTTATTCTCCTCACAGAGCTACAATTTCACAAATGGTTTAACAATTCCTTTTCCTAGGGAACTCTGAAAATTGTAGCTCTGCGAGGGGAGCAGGGCTCTCCTAACAATTCTCAGGATTCTTAAACTATAGCTCCAAGGATTCTTTGGGGGAAGCTATAATTGTTTAAAGTGGCATAATACTGTTTAAATGCATAATGCAGATGGGACCCTAGTTTCTGTGCAAACTAAGGCTTTTACCATTGAAATCAGACATGCACCCACAGCTTTGACATTTTGCCACCTGCTGAAAATGATTCTAATTTGCCAAGCATTTTTAGAGAATTAATTTGATACCTAGAGTCACTCAAACCTTCTGGACCTATAAAGCAAAAAACAAAATTGCTTGGTGTGAGTTTGAGAGTCAACATATCTACCATACTGGTACAATTCTTTCCACGTGATCGCATATGCCTCTTTCTACCTCCCAGCCAAGTGGTCAAGTTCACTATTCCTTTCGCTTCCTAGTCTGTTTTCAACAATATAGGGAGAACACCGTTGACTAAGAGAACAAAGTTCCTTGACTTCCCAAGATTCAACACACCAATTTATCAGCTCTGCTCACTGTCTGCCCTGCTAGTACAATGAAAGCTTTTCATAATTCAGGTGGAGGAAAAGGGAGGGGGCAAAATGAGCTTCAATTGCTGGTAGCCAATTAGTAGGGATATTTTTCATAACCAAGTTCAACACACATACCATATCTACTCAGGATGCATGCTGAGCTCAGCTCCTTTGTACTCTGCCTAATAAAAAAGGAAGGCTGAAGCAACAGCTCATTTTCAACAGTACAGTTAGGTATGTGATACATATGAAGAAACAATCCTTTTAGGCGTTGCTCTATAAGCTTTTGAAAAGAAAATGTTCAGAAATAAATTAATCTAATCAATTTCATGAGGAGTTTAGCTGCAATCCTTAGAAGCAAAAGCACATATTTTAAACTGAAGAAAAAACCTACAGTATATATGATGGCTCTAGAAAGGTCATAAAAACCTGGACTATTATCAATCAGTTGTAGATGTTATAACTGGAGCTGAAATGAATGGAACAATAATGTTTCAGTAAGCAGGTTAGATATAAATGTAATAATAAATTATATAAATATGGCCTTTAACAAAAAAGTTGTGAGGGAAAAGCTAATATAGTGCTCTTCCTTTTCACCTATATTGATGATTTAATCCAACAAGAACACAGAAAATCAGCAACCTATACGGTGACTGCAGCTAACATTATATACGCAGAGCATTGTAGAGTGCCATTTATCTCTTCCATAAGAAAACGACAAGATAAAATGTTGGAACTTGGACTAATGGGTTAAATGAAAGAGACAAAACTGGAATAAATTCCTTGCATCATTTATTAATTTCTATATATCTATAGTTAATTGTTCTACAGAGGTAATTATCTACATCCTAATGTACAGTTTTGTTTTTCAGTGCTTTAAATAGTTATCATCATCATTTATTACCTGCCCTTCGCACAAATGTCCTAGGGTGGGTTACCACAATTTTAAAATACAGCATTTAAAAAACCAACCTAAAATCATGAAATACAGTGGGTCCTAAAAATAGAAGTCTCATGTGTCAAAGGCCAGGATAGAGACATACATCCTCAAGCATTCGCCTAAAACTGCATAAAGAAATGTCTGTGGGGAAGGGGTTCCACTACATTGGGCCACAATAGAGAATTCCGTCTCTCGGGCCACCACCACCTGAGCTTCTGAGGGTGGTGGAACTACCAAAATGACGCCCTTTGCTGATCTCAACACCTGAGAGGCCCTTTAAGATATTTGGGAATGAAGCCATTTAGGGCTTTAAACACTAGTATATGAGCACCTTAAATTGAGCCTGGAAACAAACTGGCAGCCAATGCAACTGCTTTAAAACAGGGGTTACATGAGATCTAAAGTGAACCCCAGCCGGTAATCTGGCTGCTGCATTTTGGACCAGTTGAAGTTTCCGAGCAGTCTTCAAGGGCAGTCCCATGTAGAGCACATAGCAATAATCCAATCTGGAAGTTACCAGAGCATGGAGTACTGTGGCCAAGTCCTTTTTTGTAAGTAATGTTAGCGGAGAAGTTGGCTTTCTTCACTGCCACCACTGCCATGTGGTAGGTATGATGGTGCAACCTTACTCATGTTCAGTCAGGTTCGGACTGAGATGTACGTCACCTGTGCTCCAGCCTCCAATTTCATTGCATACAGGTGCCAAGGTGACCTATGTGCTCCACAGTGATGACAAGGGCACCCAGGAGTAATCGTGTCAATGTCTCTATGCATTTCACCATTCCATAAGTAAGACAAGAGCCTCAACAGGAGCACCAGCCATGTCAGCCAGAAAATCCTCTAGACCATTCAGGGATCCATCAGATTCTATAAGTTTCCAAAGGCAGACCATCTCAATGGGTCCACCACCCTTGTGGAGTTGAGCAGATACATTCAGCCCAAACCTTACCAGGGAATGGTCTGTCTATGACAACAGACTCACATTAACTCCCCAATCAACAGAGCATTACCAATCCACTCTGTGGCAAAGACCAGGTCAAAGGTATGCCCAGCCACATGTGTTGGGCCACTGATGTATTGAGACAGCCCCATGGTTGTCATGGATGACCTAAAGTCCCAAGCTGACCTATCTGAGGCATCCTCAGCATGGATATTGAAATCCCCCAACAGCATTGCACATTAATGTAATTTGATTTAGTTGACATAAATTTATTTATTTAAATATGATAGCTTATCCACTTGCAACTCTAACTTTGTTATTTGCCCTATGTTATGTAGTTCACATTCCTAATACACGTAACGAAGATGCTTTTTTTAAACGAACATTACAGAAACTCTAGCTAGATTTGTATTAAGAGCAATGAAGATGGGTACAAATCTTCTCCAAATATATGTAATCGTATTTTCCTACCTGTTAGATACACCATGGAAGGTCATTATAACACAGTTTGCTGTTCTGCGGATTTGGACCTACTGCGGGTATGCAGATATCCCTGAGTATAATACTGTATACAGTACTGCAGTTTTCATTATGGAACCCCTATAATGTGGGTGCATCCTTTGTCCCCCGACCCCTGCATTATAACAAGCTATCAGTGAATTAATTGATGCATAAGTTTTATTGTGAGGTCTGTTGACTGAATCAATTAACTTACTGGTGTTCAAAATGTCATGCTTTTTTTTTTTGTAGAAAACTTTAGAAAGTACTGGGGCTGTGCCCCTGCTCCCTTCACTCACCAAACCCGCCATTCCATTTCATGGAAGAGCTCCTTCCATTTGGTCCAACCCACTGCATTTTCTCAAATCAAATAGGTAAACAAGTGTCTGCACCAAATCTCTTGCCCACAGTCATCTATAGTAAGAGAATGGCCTGGTTTGCACATCATGCTAAGCCAAACCATGGCTTATTGTGAACATGCAGACTCTAGGAGAGGAAACTGTGGCCAATTTGCTTCTTCCTGGCCATTTTGCTGCTGGGCTCATAGTTAGCGGTCTCCAGACTAACCACAAGCTGGTTAGCCAAGGTTTGTCCTACAGTTTATGACTGATTCTGGAGAAAGCTAAATCACAATCCTGGGTTCGGACAAGACATTAAGCAAACTATGGCTCCAGTCAGAGAGATGCAGCAGCAAATTACCAGGGAGCAGCAAACCAGCCACTGTCTCCTGTCCCAGACAAACCCTGTCATGGTTTAGTTTAGCATGACATGTGAATCAGACCACTTACACATAAAGCTCCTATGGATGATATCCAGTTGTCATACTCAGAATTGACCCACTTAAATCTGTTGATTTCAGTGGATATACTGCGATTATAACTTAACTGGATATCACCTCATATATACAGCATAACATTATTTTAAAAATAGGCCTTGTTCATTAGGCCATGTATATATCTCACTTCCTCTGAACATTTTTGCATATTCAGATAGCCAGAAGCAGCAAGAAACCAGCCAGATAGCGCATGAGGCATGATGAGAATTAAGAGATTTTAATTTGTCATGAAATGTTGCTACTGATGTACAACTGATGCAACATATCCTTCATATACACATCCTAATTCTACTTTAGGGACCATTATAGCTAAAGGGTTCTTTCCAACTCTGGATTCTAGCTCTTGTCTTTATCTTCCTGCCCGCAATATGCAAAGATAAGAGTAGCTAATCTCATCCTTTCAATTGCTCATATCAGTAAGGAGGTATGAAATGTCTATTATCATTCACACAGAGAGTGTTGGATAGAACCAAAACCATTCAGGGAATCTTGCAGCTTTGACTAGTAACAAGGGTCCACCTATCAATAATAAACACTGAGCTCTCCCTTACCTTCATCTTACTGACTATAGAAAATCAAAATGTCTAGTACATTATTCCTTCACTGAAGTATGATGGAAATTATTTAACATACATTAAATTGTGGGGTGTTTTTAGTGTTCACTTTAAACAGGCACAGCACTCAATGAGGTTTTGATTGGTGTAAATCTTTTCAGAAAACCAGAAAAATTATCAAGCCTCTTTATGCTTTAGTAAGCTAGCATTTTTGAAAGAGATGGCAGAGAATAGGTAAGACAGAGTCTAGATAATGACTTCTGCTCCTTCTGGGAGGAAGGGCGGAATATGAATTTAATAAATAAAAAAAATAAAAGAAAATAGCTGAATTAGGTGATGGATCACCATTTTCTGTGAATAAAAATAAAAAATAAAGCAGAAAGCAACATGATCTAGCCACAGTTAAGCTTTTAATTACACAACTCACTGAAAGCACTTGTCACAGGCCCCGACGAGAACCTTTGGCAAGAGTGGGAGGATGAAGAGTGGGGTAGAGATCTGGGGAAGTGGTTGCCAGTACTGCAGAAAGCAATAAAGAAGGCACAGGGGAAAGGTCTTCAGAAGCGTCTGGGCTTGCTAATAGAATTACTGAGAAAAGCCCAGAATCCTTCCTCATTTCTCCTGAACTGTCTAGTGATGAATCTGCCTGGGCCCAGATTTAGCTGTGGAAACTCAATGAACAGCTGAGAGAGCAAAGCGAAAGCAGTCAGTCTGAGCCAGAGTTTATGCTTTTATCAAGGAGATGATAGACGGCTTAAAAAGGTGTTCAGCTCCTAGAAAGGGCCTTCACCTTATAAGTAAAAGCGAGAAAGCCCTAGAATTAACCCGTATAAGTCCCTGCCTCTCTCTGATATAAAAGCTTGATATTGTCCGTTTAGTGCTGTTGAGGCAACTCCTTGTTATTGTCTCCATGTTTTGTTCCTGAGATAAGGCTAGACTGTTTAGTATTCTGAAAGATGTTCCAGTATTCTGTTTCATGCCTAGAGTGTGATGCTGTGTTCCTGTACTGACTTCCTGAATAAAGCCTCATGCAGAAAAACCCAGTCCTCTACAAGTGAGTCTGCTTCTTTGGTTAGGAGTCAGGGCAACACTGGGACTTAAAAGAATGCTTAACTTTGCTTGGATTGTGCCCCTTCTATGGCATGCAAACTTAGACTGTACTTGCACCTTTACATTCAGGCTAAAATGGAGTTATCTTTAGATCAAAACTTGCATTTCCTATTAACATACATTTTTCTTTCTCATCCTTAGTTTGCCCAGCATCACTTCTATACAGTTCATTCTGCAGTGCACAGATAGGCAGTTACTCTTCAAGAGTGATGACCAAGACTGTCCGCTCTTCCTTCCACAGTCAGATATAGGGTATAGAAAGGTGTTGATAGTTCTTTTCATTTGTGTATGTTATGAAGTCATGCAACACAGTGTAGAGCTTTTTTTATTAAATCTAAAATTCTCTTGCATTCTCTTTTGCCAATTAAACATTTCCCTTAAATAGTAAGTATCCTTAAAGACTTTCTTCTATGCATAAAATAAAAACTTAACAAAACTGAAACCTACGACCTCCAATTCTCACATTTTTGATGTGCTCAACTCAACATGAGTTATTTGTACCATGTCAAGTTCACACAGTGTTTCTTGTGAGTACTCCTTCATGCAATGAGAATCTGGCTGAAGTAAAATTATTCGTTTTGTTAGTTTGACTGGGTATTGCTACTTAATAATGGTATGACATATTCACTGGATCTACAGCTGAGGTTTTCAATGTATCTGAAGGCACACCTCACTGTAATTTATTTATTTATTTATTATTTCAACTTTTATATCGCCCTTAGCAGAATAGCTCTCATCAGAAGATGAACATAAAAAACTGCTTTACAATAACTATTCCAAACCCCCACTTATTTAAAAATGGAAAGTTATTATTCAAACTCCATATGGCTCCTTTCATTACTACGATTTTTCACTCTGTTTATTTATTTATGGCATTTGTATACTGCCCCATAGCCGAAGCTCTCTGTTATCTGCTAAAAGAATCACACCTTGGCTTCAGGCCCTGGCAGAAGGGAAGGGGTTTTCAGTTAATAAGGACTTGGAGGTTACACAAGACAGAGAGAGTA
This sequence comes from Rhineura floridana, assembly GCF_030035675.1. Lineage (NCBI taxonomy): Eukaryota > Metazoa > Chordata > Lepidosauria > Squamata > Rhineuridae > Rhineura > Rhineura floridana. The sequence continues at coordinate 121,084,926 of NC_084480.1, forward strand.
GGATCAGAATATTCTAATAAAATTCACAATAGACCGAATTATTAGATCTTTTGCCAGAAGCAAAGTTGCATTTTATACTTAGACACCAATGGTGTAACTTTTAAAAACTATTGTATAATATGCTTGCCATTAATTCAATAGAAACTCAGATGACATCTGCAATAGACTTTTCAACAAGAAAATATATATGTTAAATAATTTCCACCACTCTTTAGTGAAGGAAATATTGTTCTGCACATTTTGCATTTCTACAGTCAGCAGGATGCCATTATAAGCAATAGTATTATCAATGTTGCTATAGCCACATGTAAAATCTGAGGAAACAGTAAAGCTGTGTACACACAACATTTTATTCTACTATCAGTGGAAACTGAGTTCTTGTTTTCAAGAAATTGAGTTCTTGTCCACACATAATCTAGATCTATTGCATATTTTTTGTCCCTGAAAAGTACTTCTTGGCGAACTGGTTTCTTTCTGAAAATAAAAGCTCACTGCAGATTAAGAACATAAGAACAGCCTGCTGGATCAGGCCAGTGGCCCATCTAGTCCAGCATCCTGTTCTCACAGTGGCCAACCAGGTGCCTGGGGGAAGCCCGCAAGCAGGACCCGAGTGCAAGAACACTCTCCCTTCCAGAGGCTTCTGGCAACTGGTTTTCAGAAGCATGCTGCCTCTGACTAGGGTGGCAGAGCACAGCCATCATGGCTAGTAGCCATTGATAGCCCTGTCCTCCATGAATTTGTCTAATCTTCTTTTAAAGCCATCCAAGCTGGTGGCCATTACTGCATCTTGTGGGAGCAAATTCCATAGTTTAACTATGCGCTGAGTAAAGAAGTACTTCCTTTTGTCTGTCCTGAATCTTCCAACATTCAGCTTCTTTGAATGTCCACGAGTTCTAGTATTATGAGAGAGGGAGAAGAACTTTTCTCCATCCACTTTCTCAATGCCATGCATAATTTTATACACTTCTATCATGTCTCCTCTGACCCGCCTTTTCTCTAAACTAAAAAGCCCCAAATGCTGCAACCTTTCCTCATAAGGGAGTCGCTCCATCCCCTTGATCATTCTGGTTGCCCTCTTCTGAACCTTTTCCAACTCTATAATATCCTTTTTGAGATGAGGCGACCAGAACTGTACACAGTATTCCAAATGTGGCCGCACCATAGATTTATACAACGGCATTATGATATCGGCTGTTTTATTTTCAATACCTTTCCTAATTATCCCTAGCATGGAATTTGCCTTTTTCACAGCTGCCGCACACTGGGTCGACATTTTCATCGTGCTGTCCACTACAATCCCGAGGTCTGTCTCCTGGTTGGTCACCGCCAGTTCAGACCCCAAGAGCGTATATGTGAAAATCAGATTTTTTGCTCCAATATGCATAATTTTACACTTGTTTATATTGAATTGCATTTGTCATTTTCCCGCCCATTCACTCAGTTTGGAGAGGTCTTTTTGGAGCTCTTCGCAATCCCTTTTTGTTTTAACAACCCTGAACAATTTAGTGTCGTCAGCAAACTTGGCCACTTCACTGCTCACTCCTAATTCTAGGTCATTAATGAACAAGTTGAAAAGTACAGGTCCCAATACCGATCCTTGAGGGACTCCACTTTCTACAGCCCTCCATTGGGAGAACTGTCCGTTTATTCCTACTCTCTGCTTTCTGCTTCTTAACCAATTCCTTATCCACAAGAGGACCTCTCCTCTTATTCCATGACTGCTAAGCTTCCTCAGAAGCCTTTGGTGAGGTACCTTGTCAAACGCTTTTTGAAAGTCTAAGTACACTATGTCCACTGGATCACCTCTATCTATATGCTTGTTGACACTCTCAAAGAATTCTAATAGGTTACTAAGACAGGACTTTCCCTTGCAGAAGCCATGCTGGCTCTGCTTCAGCAAGGCTTGTTCTTCTATGTGCTTAGTTAATCTAGCTTTAATAATACTTTCTACCAGTTTTCCAGGGACAGAAGTTAAGCTAACTGGCCTGTAATTTCCGGGATCCCCTCTGGATCCCTTTTTGAATATTGGCGTTACATTCGCCACTTTCCAGTCCTCAGGCATGGTGGAGGACCCGAGGGACAAGTTACATATTTTAGTTAGCAGATCAGCAATTTCAGCTTTGAGTTCTCCGTTATGCTCACTATATCAATGCTCTCCTCTAAGACCAAGTGCTCCAGTTCTCCCATCTCCCAGATTGATTCTGCATTACCCTGCAGTGTGTCCATTTCAAAACAGGTGCAGGCAGTCCCAGCAATGGGGGATGTATCCACACCTCTCCAATGACATTGTGGATGGACATATACCAAGATTGCAAGGGGAGGGTTTTCAAACACACAATCTAATCAAAGGGAGGATTTTCAAATACGTATCAAGTAACTATACCAACCTGTCTGGACAGGCATGGGACCGCAATACCTGGTGGAACGCCTCTCACAATATGAACCTACCCGTACACTGTGCTCAACATCTAAGGTCCTCCTCCGGGTGCCATCCCATCGAGAAGCCCGGAGTGTTGTGACTAGAACTAGGGCCTTTTCGGTAGTGGCCCCCGAACTGTGGAATAGTCTCCCCGATGAGGTACACCTGGCGCCGATGCTGCTATCCTTTCGGCGCCAGGTGAAAACCTTTTTATACTCCCAGGCATTTTAAAGTGTATTTTAAATTGTATTTTATAGTGTATTTTATCAGTATTTTTACTACTGTTGTATTTTGACGTTGTTGGTTTTTTGTTATTGTTTGTTTTGATTTTTGATTTTGTTATACTTATTGTATTTATATATTGTGCTTGTTTTATCTCTTATGTACACCGCCCAGAGAGCCTTTTTGGCTTAGGGCGGTATATAAATTAATTAAATAAATAAATAAAATAGATTGAAAGCAGCATGTTGAAGATGAGTATGAGCGATTCCTCACTGAGAAAAACTACATTTTTGTGCTACAAATGGATGTGTATGGAGCCTAAAACTCAAACTTAGTATATTCACACCTCACATTTATTATTGTTGTTGTTGTTGTTGCTGTAACTGTTGATTAATAAATAAATAAATTTATATCCTGCCTTTCCTCCCGGTAGGTGCCGAGGGTGGCAAACAAAAACTTTAAAAACATCATCATGTTGTTATACCACTTCAACTCGATTATGACGTATGGCAACCCTATGAATATTTTGGATGTATTCACAGAGTTTAAATGGTAAGAGGTATTCAGAGGTGGTTTATCATTGCCTTCCTCTAAGCCTATGGTACCTGGTATTCCCAGGCAGTCTCCCACCCAAGTACTAACCAGGCCTGACCCTGCTTAGCTTCTGAGGTCAGACGAGATCGGGAGTGTTTAGGGTAGTATGGCCGTAGGCATAGAACATCATGCAAATATATTAAAATATGTTAAAACAACACATATTTAAAAACATATTTTTAGAAAAGCTTTTAAAACATCTTAAAAAGCAATTCTAACACAGATGCAGACTGGGATAAGGTCTCTACTTAAAAGGCTTCTTGAAAGAGGAAGGTCTTCGGTAAGCGCCAAAAAGATACAGAGATGGCGCCAGCCTAATATTTAAGGGGAGGAAATTCCAAAGGGTAGGTGCCGCCACTCTAAAGGTCCACTTCCTTTGTTGTGCAGAACGGACCTCCTGATAAGATGGTATCTGCAGGAGGCCCTCACCTGCAGTGATCGACTGGGTATATAAGAGATAAGATGATCTTTCAGGTATCCTGGTCCCAAGCTGTATACCAAAACCAGAAACTTTAACTTAGCCCGGTAGCTAATGGGTAGCCAGTGCAATTCAGTCAACAGCGAGGTGATATGTTGGCAATATCCTGCCCCAGTAAGCAGGTGTGCCACTGCATTTTGCACAGCAGCAGCTTCCAGACCAACCTCAAGGACAGCCCCACACAGAGTGCATTACAGTGATCAAACATGAAGGTTACCAGTGCATGGACAACTGTGGCCAGGCTTTCCCAGTCCAGAAATGGCTGCAGCTGTCTTACCAGCCACTCCTAGCCACTGAGGTCACCTGGGCCTCTAGAGACAAAGATGGATCCAGGAGCACCCCTAAACTACAAACCTGCTTTTTCAGAGGCAGTATGACCCTATCCAAAGCAGGCAAGTGACCAAATATCCGAACTTGGGAACCACCAACCCATAGCACCTCCATCTTGCTAGGATTCAGACTCAGTTTATTGGCCCTCATCCAGCCCACCACTGAGTTCAGGCACCAGTCCAGGGCTTGCACGGCCTCTCCCGATTCAGGTATTACAGATAAACAGAACTGGGTATCATCAGTGTACTGCTGACACCTCACTTTGAATCTCCTGCGGCAAAACTGCCAGGGGGCCGAAAAACAATCACCCAATGCTATTATCTGAAAACAACCCTGGAGGTAGGATCGGAACCACTGTAAAACAGTGTCTGCAATATCCATCTCACTAAGTCGGTTCAGAAGGATATCATGGTGAATAGTATCAAAAGCCACTGAGAGATCAAGTAAGAGTAATAGGGTCGCACTCCCCCATCCTTCTACCGGTAAAGGTCATCCATTAGGGTGACCAAGGCCAATTCAGTTTCATAATCAGGCCTGAACCAAGATTGGAATGGGTCAAGATAATCTGTTTCATTCAAGAGTGCAATTGATGTGGTACAATGCTCTTCATTACCTTCCCTAAAAAGGGGGTACTTGCGACCAGGTGTTAGTTGTCACAAACCAATGGGTCCAGGGTGTGCTTTTTCCAGGAGCGGTCAGATCACTGGCTCTTTCAGGGTGGGTGGGACCGCTCCCTCCCACAATGATGCGTTGAACACACCTGGATCTGCTTGGTCAATCCTCCTTGGCAAGCTTTAATAAGAAGGGCAAGGGTCGAGAGGACATGTGGATAGGAAATCAAGACTGCTGTGCAGGTAAGGAATGTCACCCTCAAAGTGCTGTTCAAACAATTCACAGTGGGCCTCTGAAGGGTCTAAAACTCCATTTCCTGCAGTTAATGTCAACAGATTCCTGACAAGACAGAAAAGCTCCATTGGATGGCTACTTGAGGATGCAATAGTGGTGGAGAAGTAGGCCATGCTGTGACTATCAATTCTCTGTGTATATTGCAACTCACATTAAAATAATCCCCAGAAATTCAATGTTTTTGTATTTGGTATTCCTAGCTCTACTTCTTATTTAAAACACATAAGGATGTTATTGTATTAGCACAATACTTCTACTTGAGCAACGTGATTTTCTCTCCCTCTCCTCTCATGCCTTCCTCAATTTGTTCTGGGTTTCCTCCTAACCCGCTAGAGCAGATTTGGGGGACACATGGGGGAAAGGAAGTCCCACTGCATAGTCGGAAGTCCTTGTGCTGAGATAACTTAGTTGGATACAACCATTGATGTTGTTTATTGTTCTATTTTGATTCTTGTTGCCGCACATTTAATTTAGTTATAGTCCTTGGTTCACATCATAGCAGGCAGAGGAATCCAAACCCTGGCTACGCAGGAGGGGGAGAGCTGAAGTGGTATAGGCACTGCCACATCCAAAGCTCCATTGGCATGCTGGCTGGGGTGAAAAATGGGGCAGGCAAATACCAGCCAGGATCTGGTGTAATGACTGGACCCACTGCTGTCAAGTGATGGTCATACAGCCCTGGATCCAGCTGATCCATGACAGTTCAGCCCTTGTGAATCACTGCCCTGGAACAACCTGTTTTGGAATTGCTGCAGGCTATGCTGGTGATACTTTGGCCCACCCACCCCCTTTTGGCAGGTGGAAAGGGGAATTCTGCACTGGTGTCAGTATCATTCTGCAGGCAAAGACTGGTAGAGATGTTCTGGGTTGGGTGGAGGGAGACCTCTGCCTCATCCAACTGCCCCGGATGGCAGATCAGAGGATTGGATTGTACCCTAAGTCTTCGATATTGATGCACAACAGGGATGGGGAATCTCAGGGCTGGGGGCCAAATGCGGCCCTCCAGCCCCTTGGGATGATCTCCAGACTACACACTCACCCAAGGCACACTTCTTACCAGCCCAGCTTCTGCACTGTCCTTGAATGTTTTTGCCTGATTGGAATAAGTCCTTGAACTCTGATGCTACTTGTTTGCCTGGATGGAGAATAGGGAGGAATGTGTGAGTGTGAAGAAATTAGCCTATTGCCCAAAGGTAAAATTCACATCTATTGCTCTGCCCACTTTTGCCTCAGGACCCACCCACCAGTGGCATGTGGTCCTTGGAAAAAGGTTCCCCACCCTTGATGTATAATTTGCTGCTCCTAACTTTGATTCTCTCTGTTCAGCTAGATATGTTGACAGAAAAATATCAAAAAGCATACCACTAGCTTCTCTTCTTAGTCACAGTTATTTTCATAAACGGCAGGTCTACCTTGAAACAATCTATAATGGGATCCAAAATTTCAAATGTTCCACTTTACAAAACAGCCAGCAGCTTATGTAAATATTTCCCACCACCATATTTCATGATCACAAAGACAGTGAAAACAAGGACATGTATTTTGTTATCATGCTGCTACATGGTCCAATACAGGAAACTAGCAGGTATTTTCACAAAACAGCTAAAAACAGTATCAAAGATAGAGGCTGAGTTTTCTCTCACTGCCTCAATAGCCATACATTTTATAGGTTTTCCTTCCCCCTTGTTGCCTTACACTCTTCAGAAGATGGCCAACAGAAGTCGCAGTGTGGAATTTTAAACTGCCTGAAAATACAAGGGCTTCTGGATACTTTTGCTAGCTCAAATAAATGTTACTGGTACTTTAAAAGATCTTCCAGAGAGATTAATATCAGGATCACTGCTAGTATTAATGCTTAACATTCTATAACAACGAGTTCTCTCATATGGCAGCAGCACACCCAGTTTAGATAAAAGTAGTAAAACATTTGAGTTTTATTTTTGACAGGTAACACACAGAAGCAAAATCTTACACTTAAGTGTGTTTACCTGGACAACATGGACACAGATAGCAGCATGCATCATAAGGATGTTGGTACTCATACTTGCAGGCTTTTGTTTCTGAATTACATAAACCAATATATTTCTGCAAATAAAAGCCTGTAGACATTTTCAAATAGGACAAGGGCAGCATATTCCATGATCTGTAGTTAAAAGTCACTGGTCATTCCTACCCATCCAAGAGTGAATGCTGACTCTGGAAAAAGGGCGACACCAAGTCAATTTCAGACTTGCCACTTAAAGAAATTTAATGTCATTTAGCTGAAATGGTAAAAGCCAGTTTTATTTGCATTAATATTCTCAACACCAGTTTTGATTAACTGTTTCTCTAAATGCCAAGTTGTAAATGTTTTTTGCCAAAACCTTCAAAAAAGATTGTATCTTATAACTGCTTACAAACAGTTCCCGTCTATGATCTTTGTATCTGTGTGTGCATGCATGTGCATATGCATTATATGCATTCCAAAACATGGAACAAAACACAATTTTAGCCATAGTCGTAACACAGTTAGGGCCATGGTATAAAAATAAAGGAGACCATTTAAGTCACATCCCCTCCATGTTATATAACCTTTGCCCACACTAAGAGAAAGTCATTAAAGACCTACCTTGCAAATGAAATGAAAACCACTTTTTGTCTGCAATAAGCTTTAATCAAGGGAAAACATAATGATTTCTCTACAGTCAGCTATTAATTGCTTGTTCCTGACATAAAATGTCTATGAGGTGGATCCTCATCTGAGGTGCAGATACCATCTTATCAGGAGGTTCGTTCTGCACAATATAGGAAACAGAACTTTAGTGTGGCGGCACCTACCCTGTAGAATTCCCTCCCCTTAAATATTAGGCAGGCGCCATCTCTGCTATCTTTTCAGCGCCTTTTGAAGACTTTCCTCTATCAACAAGCCTTTTAAGTTGAGACCTATCCCAGTCTGTGTCTGTGTTAGAATTGCTTGTTAATATGTTTTTTTTAAAATATGTTTTCTTTAAAAAAAAGATGTTTTTAAAGCTTTAAAAAAAAATTTTTAGTGTTGTTTTGTTTTAATGTATTTTAAGGTCTGTTTTTATGGTGCTTTAAAGTGTTTTTAGCATTTCTCTTTGCCGCCCTGGGCTCCTGCTGGGAGGAAGGGTGGGATATAAATCAAATAATAAATAAATAAATAAATAAAAATAATAAAGTGACAAACTGAGACTGCCAGGGAGTTAAAACATGTTCAGCTTGAGTGTCTTAAAGAATCCCACTCTTTCTAGCAACATTTTTATTTCTAACAAAATGTGGGCACCATATTTGTCTCTTGTATGTATTGGAATAATTTTAATTTACTTCCTCTAACCAAGGGGTGCTATTACAAATACATTCTGCTGAATCTGTTGCCTGTATCTGCACTATGCATTTTAGTCAGCATATTACGTTGACTTGGGAGGCAAAGAAAATTCCCAGAAAACTTAAAAACCTTTAGCATCATTTTTAGATGTTTAGTGATACAAATAAATTTGAAACTTCTCTCTAAAGATGTTTAATTCAAATAATAGGATGGATAATAGGATGGATAATAAGTAATCTTTATAACTTTTTTTGCAACTGTGTCTTTTGCAAAAACATTTCATTCCTTCAACTCATAAAAAAGTTATTGAAAATAAAAATTGACAACAGTAAAGGCAGTTTGGAAGCATTCTTTGGCTAGAAAGAAAAATATTCAGTTAATATGGCTATGTAACATGCCTTCAGACAATTAGGATGCAATCCTATACTCACTTCTCTATGAGCAAGCCCTTCTGAACTCAATGAGACTCAAGTTCATATGTATAGGATTGCATTGTACATCTACTAATATAATAAAAATGCATAGATTAGGAAAAAGGGTACAAAGTAATATCCAAGTGTTTGGATATCCCAGTGAACACAGATGGATCAATAATCACGAAGTGGAAGCTGCATCACACCACCCAGGCACTGCCAAGAAAAAGCCGTCCCTCAAAACTCAGCACTTGAACAAGGAGGAGACTTGTGAGAAAAGCCACAGAGAGGCCAACAATCACTTTGAAGGAGTTACAGAGTGTGGTGCAAACCTAACACTGCCCATGCCTCAAGACACACAGTGAAGTATGGTGGTGGCAGCAGCAGGGACTGGCATCTTGTTAAAATTGAAGGAAGAATGGATGGAGCAAAATACAGGGAAATAGTGCAAGAGAACCCTGCTTCAGTTCACTAAAAAACTGAAGCTTGGGAAGAAATTCACTTTTCAGCAGGACGATGATCCCAAGCACAAGACCAAAGCAACAGTGGAGTGGCTCAAGAACAAAAAGGTGAATGTCCTACAGTGGCCCAGTCAAAGTCCTAATCTCAATCCCATTGAGAATCTGTGGCGCTCTTTGCCAAGAAGAAACTGTTATTGCAGTGAAAGGTGGTTCTACCAAATATGAATGTGTGGGGGTTGAATACTTATGCAAGCAACATGTTTCAGTTTTGTTATGTTTCTTACACACATTTCCCAACAAAACACCAATGTCGCCTTACAATAATTGATTTTGAGTTTGTGTTTCAAAATAAATATCATACAGAACAAAATTACAATGTACCATTTGTAATTCAGTAATATGAGAGCATTGGTCAGGGGTCTGATTACCCTTGCAAGGCACCGTAGGTTAAAATGTACACAAAAAAAGAACCATCTCAACTCAAAGTCACACAATCTAAGATGATCATAACAAAAGGGCAACATGTCCAAAAGAGGAAAGAAGGAAAACTGGAGATTAGAGAAGTCAAAAGCTAGTGAGAAGAAAATTAGGGGTGTGCTTCAGGTCTCTGTGTAGCCCAAATTATGAGGCAAAGCAGGGTGATATGGTGGAAGTTCTCATGTGTCTCAGTTGGATTGCATCTTAAGGTGGATCAATAACTTCCCAAACTTCTGCATAGCTCTGTGGCTTCGGCTTTCCAAAAGATGCACAGCCAGTCCCCCTCCACTCCTGAGAAGCTAAACTAAGCTCACTGGAGAAACACCCAGAGTTTGAGAGGGCAGAGGTGGGAGAAAACTTTCATTTTGACAGACATATCAAGCTTTTAAATTACAGTGAATTATTTGCCCAGGGCACTCCAATCACAATGATTTCATCCCCTCTGGTAGTGACCATGCCAATTTTTTGTTTTACAAAATTTGTTTTATGAAGTTTAAAGATTGCTCTGCATGAAAACCCATGGACCTATCTGCCTGCAGTTTTGCAGGCTTAATCCAGTCTGGAGGAGCTCGTGCACCTGTAAATTCCATCCACTTTGACCAAAACCAGAAAACATTTAAGCCATTTTTAGATTCCCTGTTAGAGTGAATGGGGAACACAGAGCTTTGTTTTCTACAGAGCAGCTCAGCATCTGAAGCACAGATTGAAGAGGAAAGCAAAGAGCAATTCAGAAATAGACAGGACTTTAAAAAAAAAATGCACAGCTATAAGGCAAATCATGGGGCCCCATGCACACTCCTAGAAGAAATATTTTCAAAGGTTGCTTAAAAATATTTGGAGGGCATCAGTGAATTCTAGACAAAGGGTGAAGACATGAAAATAAAGACAACAAATAATCCAAGATTTAGCCAAAACAGTGTTGGCAGCAAACAAGAAGGAAGAAGAAATTTACAAACAAATAGTAACATAAAACTACATTCAATAAGGAAACAGAGATCAATAAAGGAAATGGAGTGTCGTGCCCGGGTTGGGACTCAAGAACAGAATCACTTGATGAAAGCAAATCAGTTTTTATTAGAGTAATTTCCAGACATAGGCTTCTCCGCTTCATGAACTCTTAACATGAACCAAAACCCGCGACATGGAAGAGAGTTGATAGAACAGAGTATCAAACATTCCCTGTCCCTTTATCACAGGGGCTTTCGGGCGCGAATTCTCTCGCTCCGCCTCAAACTGCCCACGTCTACGCCCCTTCCCTCCTCTTTTCTTTGGCGCCTCTTTAACTGTCTTCGGGTGCGGGGCGATGGGGGGGCAGCTACCTCCTCCCCTTCTGATTCGGAAAGGATGGTAGGGAGTGGGGGGGGTTGGCCCAACACTTCAGGCGATTTATCTCTACCCTTCTCTGCAGCCGAAAGGCCTTGGTCTCCCTCCTCCGCCCCCTCTGTCTGTAACTGCTTCACATTCCTAGGGGGGGAGTGCGTGAGAAACGAGTCTGTTATTATTTATTATTTCAATTTATATACCACCCTTAGCAGAATAGCTCTCAGGGCGGTGAACAAACGAGATAAAATACAATATATCATAGTAAAAAATCACAAAAACATGTACAAACAAACAACAGAAAGCACAACAAAAATGAAATAGAACACAAATTAAGAAGGATACATGTTAAAAGTAGAAAGATTAAGAAAATTAAAAGATTAAAATGCCTGGGAGCATAAAAAGGTCTTTACCTGGCGCCGGAAAGATAGAAGTGTAGGCGCCAGGCGTACCTCTTCGGGGAGGCTGTTCCACAACTCAGGGGCCACCACAGAAAAGGCCCTAGATCTAGTAACCACCCTCCGGGCTTCCCGATGAGCTGGTACCCGGAGGAGGGCCTTAGATTCTGAACGAAGTGAACGGGTAGGTTCATAGCGAGAGAGGCGTTCCACAAGGTATTGAGGTCCCACGCCGTGTAAGGCTTTATAGGTCAAAACCAGCACCTTGAATCTCGCCCGGAAGCAAATAGGAAGACAGTGCAGACGCGCCAGAATAGGTGTTATATGCGAAGACCGACTGGTCCTCGTCAATAGTCTGGCAGCCGCGTTCTGCACCAGCTGAAGCTTCCTGTTGCCTGTTCAAGGTTTCCCCCCACTATCTGGGAAGCCTCCTCCTCCCCTCCAGACAACTCAGCCCAACTGCCCCCCTCTCCTAGCTCATTCTCAGAAACATCAGAATCCCAACCATACATCTGTTGACCATTGAACCACACTGTCACTGAGTGTTTTTCCATCAAGTCTGAAAGTGTGGAAATCTGTAGCTAAGAGAAGTTATGTCTTTGCCCAGTCTGGGAAAGGATAGCCAAGGCCGTTGTCATGGCAGCATCAAGATAGACTGGGAGAGTTCTAGCAGTTATCTGTGTTGAGCTGAGTCTTCTGTGTAATGTCTTTGAACTGAGAACTTCTCTCCTAGAGAGGGGGATCTTAAAGCCTTAAGCCATAATGTCTTAATAAAAGACTCTTAACCTGATCTAATGCATCTGAGAAGTTTCTGGAGCAACTTAACTCCAACGTAACGTATGCTGTTTCACGCAACAACGCACACACATCAACAAGGGTTATGGGCCCAGATCCACCGCGTGTTACACAAGAGTAAGTTGCTGGTCTGAAAGGCAGACGGAGTTCCAGAGGGCAGCTTGATTGATTGTACCAGACAGAGGTGAGCAACATGGCTGTAAACCTGTCTGGGGGAGGCATGCCAATGGAAAGATTGACGGAAAAGAATTTTGCCAGCTGGAAGCCGAGGATGAGGGCTTTGCTGATAAAAGAGGATTTATGGGACATTATAGATGGACCCCCTCCGGCGGTACTGACCGCGGCCTGGACGCGTAGAGATCAGAAGGCACAAGCTTTTATACTTCTGGCTCTATCAGACTCTCAACTTCTACACGTGAGAGATGTTACAAACGCCAAACAGATGTGGGACGTGTTGGAAGGCATTCATGTGCAACAGACTGCGGGATCTAGATTGTGTTTAGCACGGAAGCTTTACCAGATGCACTTCACGGGTGAGTGCGAAATGAGTGAGCATCTCACGGAATTCAGACGTTTGTTTGCTGAGCTGACGGACCGAGGCGTCGAGCACTCTGAACTTCAGAAGACCTATCTGATCCTGGCTTCTCTCGATGGGACTTGGAATAATATGGTCATGGCTTTCAAAGCCATGCCTGACGGAGGTTTGAACGTTGCGTTTATTGAGGAAAAGCTGACCCAGGAATGGCAGCGGAGACAAGAGGCGAAAAGTGCTGAGGAAAAGCAAAGAGCCAAGCTGAAAGAGGAAAGCAGCAGCGGACAGGAAAACAAGCAAGAACAGCAATGGCTGAAATCTTGTTATGCCTGTGGGGCTTGTGGGCATCTTCAAAGAGACTGTGCGGTCAAGCGAAACTCCAGGGACGGCGGCTTGAAGCAGGGAAATGTGAACTTTGTTTGTAAACAGAAGCCACAAACTATAGGACCTGTTAACTGGATTGTTGACATATATTAATTAAAGACAGGAGTTTGTTTTACTCTTCAGAAAACGTGCAGGATTTTGTGCAACTTGCGGATGTATCACAGAAGAGGGTGGAAGCCCGAGGACTGGTGAGATTTGATAAACTTGGAATACTGTCAGAATGTTTATTTGTACCAGAACTGGATCATAACATGTTGTCAGTCAGAAAACTGGTGAATTCTGGGTATTGTGTAACGTTTGACAGACGAAAATGTTTTGTGCAGAGAAGAGGCAAAGTTGTCTGTCAGGGATTCATGACACAGGGGCAGTTTAAAATGACCATGGGTGTGAAGTGTGCTGATGCCTTGAGTTTAATGAGGCGGAAAGAGAATGACGGTCAGAGCTGTAAGAAGACAGCTGTTAAAAGCTCACAGCCACAGTATTCATGTAATGCAGTCAGGCTGATGCCTGAAAGGGTGCATCGCAGCCGAATTTACAAGCCACAGGGTAAGAGACGTGGCAAACGTGCACCTAGAGCACAAGAGAATGCATATTTCAGAGTTTGGTGTCCAGAAACACAGCAATTAATCCGGAGCAGAAGCATTAACGTTGCAGAGAAGCCTTGGGATCAAAGGGAAACAGTTGTTCTTACAGGGTCAGATGACACACAAGCACAATCATTTAAGCCAAATCTAGACATTAAACTGGAGGACACACATATTCCACTCAGAGATGTGTTAAATGAGCTCATTTGTGGGAAACGAAGATCAAAGAAACGTAAGGCTGAGGAAATGGAATCTCCTGAGCAGGCTGTGCCAAGCACAAGCACAGATGGGGGGGGGCAGAGAGAGCAGAAGCCCTAGTGCCATTAAGACGTTATACAAGAGTAAACATAGGGAAACCGCCAGAAAGATATACTGTGGGGGTAATTACCAGTCCTGGAATGCATAAACTGGTGGAAATGGATCCTGACACTTTGTATTTGACATGTGTACAGCCAAAGTTTGATTGAATAAAGTTTTAGCTAAATGTGCAGAGATGTTCTGAACTGTACTGAAATGTAAGCTGTATTGCAAAATGTATTGTAGAAATGTATTATTGTAATTGTTGTAATGAATTACAGACATGATGGGAAAAAGGGAGGATTGTTGACCATTGAACCACACTGTCACTGAGTGTTTTTCCATCAAGTCTGAAAGTGTGGAAATCTGTAGCTAAGAGAAGTTATGTCTTTGCCCAGTCTGGGAAAGGATAGCCAAGGCCGTTGTCATGGCAGCATCAAGATAGACTGGGAGAGTTCTAGCAGTTATCTGTGTTGAGCTGAGTCTTCTGTGTAATGTCTTTGAACTGAGAACTTCTCTCCTAGAGGGGGGGATCTTAAAGCCTTAAGCCATAATGTCTTAATAAAAGACTCTTAACCTGATCTAATGCATCTGAGAAGTTTCTGGAGCAACTTAACTCCAACGTAACGTATGCTGTTTCACGCAACAACGCACACACATCAACAACATCCTGACATGGAGCAACAAGAAATATGGGTAAATAACATCAAACTATGTAATTTAATCATATGCAAGTTACCAGCATCCCTGACATACTTATAATATGGCTTTAAATGTGATACATAAAACCACAAAATTTCAGTTCAATATACATCTAAAAGTTAGGTACAGATCTCTCATTTCCTTCAGTTTATGAGTCACTATTTGCAGGACAAAAAGGTATAGCCTGCAGAGCTTTTTTCACATTGTGGTCTTGATGTTTTGTCCTGCAACCTTATACAGTTATAGAAAGAGCTTTCTTCACCCATCTCCAGTTTCCCAGAACTCAATAGTGCCCAGTGTCTTGGCACTATATTGGAGGTTGGAGTAGGTAATAGAAATAAACCATGGGCCACCTGCTTAATGTTAGAATAAGTTAGATTAACTTGAGTTTTACTATGACAAAGGATCCAGTTATCTTCATAGTTTATGAGGTCTTCATGGTATTAATGATTGACTGTTCCTCACCTTGGTCTTTACCAGCTCAGATTTCAGTAGCAGAATGAAATTCATTTAAGAGAGCATCTGTTTCATTGTTCATCTTTCCTTTTGCTATCCCTGCATTTCCAATTATATTTCAAATCCATCCTCTCAATTTTTAAGAAGCCGATTTGTGTACCAAGTCCACTTACACACTAGTGGCACATCAAACTCGTTTCTCATATTACATTTAAGACTGAACAAGATTTGTGTGTGCGCTTCAATTTTTACATAGGGTAGTCTTTTGAACAATTAGAACTTTTTATTGAACTAGGCTGTTTGTTTATATATACTGTTTGTCACTCAGACATCTAAAGTGGCCTACTACAAAATATTATATAAAAACCAGCATAAATCCTAAAAAAATTAGTAGCACCATGTCAAATTCAAACTGCCATCCTTTCATACATCAGATAGGAAAAGCTCTCTGAAAGAGAACGTTCTGAAAACCAATGAATAATGAAGCCAAATGGGCTTGTCAGGGAAGGGAATTTCAGAGCCCAAGAACAGTAAGTGAGTGCTCCTCTAGACAACCTTTTTATTGAGCATTCATCCTGATTTGCTTGCACAAATCTTAGGCAGAGGTTAGACTATAGCCAGTCTTTATTGAACAGTTGCTTAGGTTTATTTGTGGGGAGATTATAAAAGAATGAGCATTCATCCTGATTTGCTTGCTGTTTATATGTTTTCTCATGAGTCATTTTCTCATCCCACACTTTTCAATGAATTTCCCTGTCGCTTTCCTACACTTTTGTAAATAAAGTCTGATTTTGCTAATAAAGATGGTTCTGTGGCAAGGAATTGTGGGGGAAACATCTTGCTTGAATTAGGGACTCTAATAGACCATGAGACTGTCAGCTCTCACCACTGAATCTAGTTAATTAAGGAGTCAGTAAGAACACCTGCTTATCAGCTTGAGACTGGTACGCAAAGGTCACAGGCTTGGGAAATTTTGAGAAACTGCACAACCATTAGGTGCGAAAGCTCTACAAGATTTTATCATCTGCAAACCCTCCAATAGCTAATTAATTCCTGGCTGTTGCTGGGTTTTTTCTCATAAAACCAGAGTTGAATGTTTGGCCTATTGCTCAAGGTTTAGGCTTGATGCTAATGCTGTTCCCTGATATTGGGGATCCATCTTCCTAATGCTAATCAGGTCATACATCTCTGAGGGAGGTGTGGAACCATGACGTTACCCTACCTGTCTTCCTATAGTTTGTGAGTATAGAATAGGTTACACAGATTTGTTGGTTTTGTCCTGTGATTGAACTCTCTGTATTATTCACTCATAGGCAAAGAACGTACCTATAGTCCACAGATATTTCTATCAAACTTTAAAAAGCAGGGAAATTGGGCAGCTATAGTGAATTCATCAGGGGAGCAGGAGACCTGAACTCCTCTCTGAGATATTGGACTGCCCTGCAAATTTGTCAAAATGCAAATACCATTTGGGTTGGTCTTTCACAGTCCAATCAACTTCCTGTGTAGCTTGGAAGAATTTGGTAACATGTGCCTCTGAGCATATGGTGAGTGGTGGCAACACCTGCAATCTCCAAAGATGGAGAATTATATATTTGTATGTTTGTTGGTGGTGTTCTTACTTTGCTTCTTTCCTGTGTTACTAATGTTTCTACAGAGAATCTAATCTAGAAAATTTTATTTCCCTCATTATTCATCCTAGAAATCTGTGTCAAATTCATTTTTATTAATTTAAAAGCCTTCTTATTGGTCAATGTCATATGATGATGAAGCCAATCTTTTGTGTTTCAAATTGGAGGTTATGTTCTATTTCTATTTTGCTCGCATTAACAGTTGAATCTGAAACTGCAGTTTGATGTAAAATCAGACTGATTACAATATGTTGCTACTTCAGCAATGACTCTAGCTGTTGGAAAAAAGAGGATGCATGTTTTCAGCCTGCTATGTTTAAGCCACTTCATTTAAGGCAAGGTGGGCACAGTCAATTAAAAACATAGAGCACACCTAGAATGTTGCTAGAATATATTTAATCTCCCACTGTTTTATCTTGTGCAAATTAAGACACTCCTGAGGTCCACTGGAGATTATTCTGCAGAGGTCAGTGCCATTATTCCACAATTATGTTTGGAGTTTTTTTAATGTAAATTTTGCAAAGTGTTGTTGCATTTCACATACTCACAAAAACAGAAACAAAACAAAATGATTTCCTATAGCAAACTTCACTAAAATTGCAAAGTAAATCAGACATATTTAAAGTGACCATCTGAACTATATCAACTATCTTAATAATGTTGCTTCCTCTCTGCTAAAACAAGATCTACACAGCACATTTTTTTTCTATTATTTGGGCTGATTACAGGTGTTGCCACCACCACTCACCATATGCTCAGAGGCACAGGTTACCAAATTCTTCCAAGCTACACAGCAAGTGGATTGGACTGTGAAAGACCAACCCAAATGGTGTTTGCATTTTGACAAATTTGTAGGGCAGTCCAATATCTCAGAGAGGAGGTCAGGTCTCCTGCTCTCCCCTGGTGCATTCACTATAGCTGCCCAATTTCCCTGCTTTTTAAAGTTTGATAGAAATATCTGTGGGCTATAGGTACGTTCTTAAACTGCAAGGTTTTTTTGCCTATGAGTGAATTTCCCTGCTTTTTAATCTGGGAGGTAAGAAATGGGATCGTGCGCAAGTTTGCTGAGAATGGATGGATCATTTGCATGCTTATTGAGTTCAGTGGGATTTACTCCACAGCAATCATGCTTAGGAAACTGACCACAGGGGATGGGGAGGGGAAGAGGAAGAGGGGGAGGAGGGAGGGAAGGAAAGGCAGAGGGGATGACTGGGATGGGAGCAGGCAGGTGGAGGAGGGGAGGAGGAGGACAGGTTTGATAATTTACATGTTTATTGAGTTCAGTGCAATTTACTCCCATGCAATCATGCTTAGGATAGGTAATACTGACCGGGGGGCAGGGCAGGAGGGCTGGAGTGGGCAGGGGAGGAGGAAGAAGGAAGAGGGGAGGGGAGGAGAAAGGGAGAGGAGAGGGGAAGGAGGGAAAAAGCAGGTCTGATCATTTGCATGCTCACTGAGTTCCACGGCATTTACTCCTATGCAATCATGGTTAGGATTGGAAAAACTGACCATGGGGAGGGGGAAGGAGAGTATTGGAGGGGGGCAAAGGAAGGGGGAGGGGATGGCAGGTTTGATCATTTGCATGCTTACAGAGTTCAATGGTATTTACTTCCATGCAATCACACTTAAGATAGGTAAAACTGACCATGGGGAGGAGGAAGGGGAAGGGAGGATTGGGAAGGGGAGGATTGGGATGGGGAGGGGCAAAGAAAAGGGGAGGGAAGGGGCAAGAGGGAGGGGATAGGAGGGTGAGTTTGATCCTTTGCATAATTTTCTGAATTCAATGGGATTTATTTCTGTGCAATCATGTTTGAAAATTGAAATGGATTGCCTTCACGTCCACCGGACTTATGGCGACCCTTTGAATAGGTTTTTCATGAGAAATGGTATTCAGAGGTAGTTTTACCATTGCCTTCCTCTCAGGCTGAGAGGCAGTGACTGGCCCAAGGTCACCCAGTCAGCTTCATGGCTGTGTGGGAATTTGAACCCTGGTCTCCCAGGTCATAGTCCAACACTGAATTGGGGGAGGGGCAGATAAGGGAGGAGGAGGGGGAGGAGATTGGATGGGTGGGCACTAAGCAGAGGGGAAGACCCTTTCCTTTCCAAAAGGAAAATACTGTGAACAGTATCATTGCTTTTCAGCATTTTCCCCACCTTTTTATTCTACAGCAGGCAAATGTAGCCTCCCACCCAAATTTAAACCAAAACTGTCCCTGGCCACATCCACACCAGAACTTTATTTCACTTTGGACAGTCATGGCTTCTCTCAAAGAATCCTGGGAAGTATATAGGAATACCCCGCATTAATGTACGCAATGGGTCCAGAGCGAGTACGTAAATTGAAAATGTACTTACAGTGAAGCACTACCTTTTCTTTCTATCTGCCATTAAATTGCAAAGCTAAACGTGTTTGAACGGGGAAATGGCAGCCGCCGGAGCCCTCCTAAGGAGAAGGGAAGGAAAGTAAAAAAAACCCACTGCCGCCTGGAAAGAAATAAAGCTGGCGGCAAAAGGCGAGAAGGCTTGAAAGGGGAGCCGCAAACTCCCAGCCGAGGTTCATCCCATCAGAACCAAAAAGGGGGAACGGCAGCCGCCGGAGCCCTCCTAAGGAGGAGGGAAGTAAAAAAAAACCCCACCGCCGCCTGGAAAGAAACGAAGCTGTCGGCAAAAGGCGAGAAGGCTCCCAGCCCAGGCTCGTCTTGGGGGAACGGCAGCCGCCAGAGCCCTCAACAGGGCTGAGGAGGGGAGAGGTAAAAAATCCCCCAACAAACGCCCCAGACAAAACAAAACCATGAGAGAGGGGAGGGAACGAAGAAAAGGGAATAATGGGTTCAGTCCCACACACTCAATCACTCATAAAACTTAGCTATAACGCTACACTAGTAAAATTAAAAGAGTTAAGTGTCCGTTCTTGCGAAGTGAGTGTACGTAAACAGGGGAAAGGTGCTACTGTAAATATGTCCGTACTTTTGAGTGTCTGTAAATTGAAGGTCCGTATAGCAGGGTATTCCTGTAGTTAGTGAAGGGTGCTGAGAGTTGCTAGGAGACGTCCTGTTCCCCTCACATATCTTCAATAAGAGTGGCTGACTGTTAAACCAGTCTGGCCACTGAAGCTCTGCGAATGGAATAGGAGTCTCCTCTCAGCACCCTTCACAAACTACACTTCCCAGGATTCTTTGAGGGAAGCCATGACTGTCTCAAGTGACATCAAAGTCTGGTGTGGGTGTGGCCCCCTGATTAGCCAAGCCAAGCAGCTGTGAGTCTGGCTTTTAGAACACTGACAGTTGGTTCTTACTGAGCATGCCTGCCCTTATAATTGGGTTCCAGCCAAAAATTATTTAAAAATCAGCCAGGCATTTTTTTAACTTTTAAACTGCAGAAGATGAAAGTCAGAGTATGGGGCAAGGTCAGTATTAGGATTACAGGTACTCTGTGAACATGGCTGATTTTTAATGAATTTCAACAGATTATGAGAACTCTAACAGAAAAAAGTCCAAAAGGGCTCTGGGTTTTCTCTCTCTCTTTTTACACTTTGAACTTTCTATTCTCTCTGACTGTTTTGTGTATCACCATGACAATTTACAGGGTTGTTAAGCAAGCATTTCTGAATTCAGGACTATAGGTTTTGTAAGGTTTTGTTTTGGAATGAGTTTAGGGGAAGCATCAGAATGGCATGGGGGTATTTTCAATTTAACATTGTGAAATGTGAAAAATCCACGCTGGCTATGGTATAAAGCCACTCTCATGGCTGTATCATTTGTATTTTAACTAATAGAAATTAGTTGTTTGATTTAAGGAATTATTCTGCTCCTATGTTTTTGCACTTACCATTTTATCTTTAATAAAGACTACCTCATTTACCAATGCATGTTCATTGCAGGGGAATTTTGGCTTTATTTATTTATTTATTTTTAGTACTTATATACCGCCCGACTAGCAATAGCTCTCTGGGCGGTGAACATAGATACAATAAAATACAATATAATACAAAAACATCAGTCTAAAATCAAATTTCACAATCTAAAAACAGCAAAGGCTAAAATCAAATTACAAACTTTACAATCATTAACAAAAAATTAAAATGTCTCGGAGTAGAGAAAGGTTTTAACCTGGCGCCGAAAGGATGATAGTGTCGGCGCCAGGCGAACCTCCTCGGGGAGACTATTCCATAGTTCGGGGGCCACCACTGAGAAGGCCCTTGATCTTGTCACTGCCCTCCGGGCCTCCCTATGAGTCGGGACCCGGAGGAGGGCCTTCGTAGCAGACCGTAGTGTACGAGCCGGTTCATAGCGGGAGAGGCGTTCCGACAGATATTGAGGTCCCGCGCCGTATAAGGCTTTATAGGTTAATACCAACACTTTGAATTTGGCCCGGAAGCATATTGGAAGCCAGTGCAAGCGGGCCAAAACAGGTGTTATATGGTCAGACCGCTTCGTTCTTGTTAGCAGTCTGGCCGCCGCATTTTGCACCAGCTGTAGCTTCCGAACCGTCTTCAGAGGTAGCCCTACGTAGAGCGCATTACAGTAATCCAAACGTGAGGTTACCAGAGCATGTACTACTGATGTAAGATCCTCCTTACTCAGGTAGGGACGTAGCTGGGCTACCAATCGAAGTTGGTAGAACGCATTCCGTGCCACCGAGGCTACATGAGCCTCAAGTGACAGGGAAGAGTTTAGAACGACTCCCAGACTACGAACCTGTTCCTTTAGGGGGAGTGTAACCCCATCCAGGACAGGATATGTATCCACCATCTGATTGGAAAAACCATCCACCAACAGCATCTCAGTCTTATCAGGATTGAGTCTCAGTTTGTTAGTTCTCATCCAGTCCATTGTCGCGTCCAGGCAACGGTTCAGCACATTGACCGCCTCACCTGAGGAAGATGAAAAGGAGAAGTAGAGCTGCGTGTCATCAGCGTACTGGTGATAGCGCACTCCAAAACTCCTGATGACCGCACCCAACGGCTTCATATAGATGTTAAAAAGCATGGGAGACAAAACCGAACCCTGCGGGACCCCACATTGGAGTACCCACGGTGTCGAGCAATGTTCCCCAAGCACTATCTTCTGGAGACGGCCTGCCAAGTAGGAGCGGAACCACTGCCACGCAGTGCCTCCAACTCCCAACTCCCAACTCCGCAAGCCTCTCCAGAAGGATACCATGGTCGATGGTATCAAAAGCCGTTGAGAGATCAAGGAGAATCAACAGAGTTACACTCCCTCTGTCTCTCTCCCGACAGATCATCAAACAGGGCGACCAAGGCCGTCTCAGTGCCGAAACCGGGCCTGAAACCCGATTGAAATGGATCTAGATAATCAGTTTCATCCAATAGCGCCTGGAGCTGGTCAGCAACCACTCATTCCAAGATCTTGCCGAGATATGGAACATTTGCCACTGGTCTGTAGCTGCTGAAATCCTCTGGGTCCAGGGAAGGCTTTTTCAGGAGTGGTCTCACTGCTGCCTCCTTCAGACAGCCAGGGACCACTCCCTCTCGCAAGGAGGCATTTATCGCTTCCTTGGCCCAGCCAACTGTTCCCTCCTTGCCAGTTTTTATTAACCAAGAGGGGCAAGGATCTAGTACCGAAGTGGTTGCACGTACCTGTCCAAGCACCTTGTCCACGTCCTCGAACTGAACCGACTGAAACTCATCCAACAAAACATGATAAGACTGTGCACCAGACACCTCACTAGGGGTAACTGCTATAAAATGAGAGTCTAGGTCCCGACGAATGCGTAAGATCTTATGCTGGAAGTGCTCAGCAAACTCATTGCAGCGGGCCACCGAAGTATCTACAGTGTCCTGAAGGCCTAGATGGAGTAGCCCTCGGACAACTCTAAAAAGCTCCGCTGGGCGGGAGAGAGATGCCTTAATAGTGGCGGCGAAATATTGTTTTTTCGCCGCCCTCACCGCTCCTATATACCGCTTGGTGAAAGCACAAACCAGCGTATAGTTGCATTCATCAGGAGTTCGTCTCCATCTCCGCTCAAGCTGCCTCCTATCTTGCTTCATCGCCCTCAACTCTGGAGTATACCAAGGAGCTGCATGAGCTCTGCAAAGGAGAGGGCGCGCAGGAGCGATCGTGTCGACAGCCCGGGCCATCTCTGCATTCCACAGATTAACCAGGGCTTCAACAGGAGTGCCGGTCCTATCAGCTGGAAAATCCCCCAGAGCCCTTTGAAAACCTTCAGGATTCATTAGTCTCCGGGGGTGGACCAATTTAATAGGTCCCCCACCCTTGCGGAGGAAAAAGGTCGCTGAAAGTCTAAACTTCAGCAAGCAGTGATCTGTCCATGACAAAGGGAGAGATGTAAAACTCCCCACATCCAGATCACTATCCCCATGTCCAGTAACAAAAATAAGGTCGAGTGTATGCCCCGATATATGTGTTGGGCCACAAACATATTGGGACAGCCCCATGGTTGTCATGGAGTCCATGAAGTCCTGAGCCGCCCCAGACAAAGTAGCCTCGCCATGAATGTTGACATCCCCCAGTACTAATAGTCTAGGGGATCTCAACAATACCTCCGTCAACTCAGTTAAGGAAGCCACTGGGCAGCAAGGTGGGCAGTACACCAAAAGGATTCCTAGTCTGTCCCTCTGGCCCAACACAAGGTGCAAACATTCCAGACCAGTAGTTGTATGGACATGGTGCTTGGTGAGTGAGATGGAACTCTTATAGACCACAGCAACCCCACCTCCCCGACCCTCAGATCTACCATGATGCTGAACCAAATACCCCGGTGGGCAGATCTGGGAGAAACTAACTCCTCCCTGTTCGCCCACCCAGGTCTCGGTTATGCATGCCAGATCGGCTGCCTCGTCCATAATCAAATCATGGATGAGGGGGGTTTTATTATGAACCGATCTGGCATTAAAAAGCAGCAGCTGGAGATCTGAGAGTTGGCTGAGAGGACAACCAACAACCCTGCGAGTATGAGAAGGACCGGAACAAGGCACAGCCACAACATGTCTGGGCCGCGTTCCCCTTACCTGGCACGTCCTTCTCATAACACCATACCTCCCTCTGCCCGTCACTACGGCAATTGGGGCCCCCTCATGTCTCCCCGCTAGATGGAAAGATCTCTTCCCCAGGCACATTATAAACTATAAATACAAAAAGGAAAATACAAAAAACTCAAATACATAAAATACACACTCTCACAACATGCATTCATATAAGCACCCAGACAGAAAGCAGCAAGAGCAGCAACCTCTCCTTCCCTTGGGGCGATGGTCTCTTCCTCCTGCAGGCACTGGGTCTCCCAGGCCACCTCAGCCAGCTGGCTGATGTATCCCTCCAGAGAGGGACAGGTGGTAAGAATCAGTCCTGGCTGGCTGGGTACCTGGGGCCTGGTCCTGCCAGGCAGAAGTCCCTCAGGGAAGGGTGGTGGAGGTGGAGGTCCCACAGCAGCAGCAGCAGCAGCACAGCAGCAGCAGCACAGCAGCAGCGGCCTCTCCTTCCCTTGGGCGATGGTCTCTTCCTCCTGCAGGCACTGGGTCTCCCAGGCCACCTCAGCCAGCCAGCTTATGTATCCCTCCAAAGAGGGACAGGTGGTAAGAATCAGTCCTGGCTGGCTGGGTACCTGGGGCCTGGTCCTGCCAGGCAGAAGTCCCTCAAGGAAGGGCGGTGGAGGTGGAGGTCCCACAGCAGCAGCAGCAGCAGCAGCAGCAGCAGCACAGCAGCACAGCAGCAGCGGCCTCTCCTTCCCTTGGGCGATGGTCTCTTCCTCCTGCAGGCACTGGGTCTCCCAGGCCACCTCAGCCAGCCGGCTTATGTATCCCTCCAAAGAGGGACAGGTGGTAAGAATCAGTCCTGGCTGGCTGGGTACCTGGGGCCTGGTCCTGCCAGGCAGAAGTCCCTCAGGGAAGGGTGGTGGAGGTGGTGGTCCCACAGCAGCAGCAGCAGCAGCAGCACAGCAGCAGCGGCCTCTCCTTCCCTTGGGCGATGGTCTCTTCCTCCTGCAGGCACTGGGTCCTTTGAATCCAGTACCTTGACCATTTAGCTACAAGCTACCATATAATTGGGTCTTTTTGCCTTAGGCTCCAGGCCAGGAAGTACAGTTTGGCTCTTGTTCCTAGGAATCCTTGGCAGGTCTATTCTACTGCCTGTTTGGGTTTCCCCTTGGTCCTGAGTGGGAGGCATGGTTAAGAGGTGGTGGCAGTCTACCTACCTTACAGAGTTGGCATGTGGCTTAACAGCCCTGATAAGGGAGGCACAGGTTGTGCCTGGCTAGGATCAATGGCTCTGGAGTAGGGGACTGCCCTGGCAGTTCTTTACAACTTTAATTGCATAAACTTAAATTTCTTGGTATGTGCTCAAATCTCTCCCACAAAATACTTGCCAGTCTGGACGAGCCCTGAGAAGGCCATCCCGCATGGTCATCTTAATTTCAGACTGAAAGGAAATACAGAGGAAGGCCTTGCATAAAAGCCCTAAGTTCATATTAGGTTTATATTTGGAGTCAACGGCCCTTTAGAAAACAAAAGGAAAGGTTTTTAAGTTGTTAAGGGGAGGCAATCACTCAGTCTTCATACCATTTATACCCTGGAATGCACCCTAAAAGGACTCACACAGGAAAGCTCATTAAGCTGAAGAATGCGGCAAGTTCTCTTGGTAAGAATGTTATGCTTCAGGAAACCAACCATTTTTAGGTAAGTGGATTTTGGGCCTTTTATGCTAGTTCAGGATTTACATGGCCATTTTTCTCCATTACTTTTTGCAAGTATGCTAACAAGCCTGAAACCATATATATCTGCAACACAGATAGAACATCATCCGAATCTATTTCTGAAAAATGCATAACTCTGGACCACTCTCTGGACTTTGCATTACATTAATCTTCTCTTACAAACTATACTACAATTATATTGTATACTACTTATCTACTACACAGAGTGGTTGTAAATACTGACAATTTATGTGAAGAACTCTGAAGATTCATAAAGTGCTATGTAAATGCTTAACATGACTATAATCTTTTAAGAAAACAATCTATAGAAACATAGTTCTACAATGATAGAAAAGATCACCTAATCTACTCTCCTAATGCAAGGACCAACCCACCCCTACAAAGACTACATATTCCACACCAAAGTATACTTTCTTAAGTGCAGAGAGAGATAACACACCCTCACAGGAGGGCATCACAGAACTTTCTACACTGTAGATTCTAAAGTGACCAGCAAGTATTTTGGATGACTGAAGCAGACAAGCAAATCTACAGGCCTCAAATCACAGGGGGGGGGGGAATCTAATGACTTTTTATTCTCACATGTTCTCAGAATATTCATCACAGAGGTTAATTGGTCTGAGGTGGGTGCTCCAACATATTTCACTTCCTTCCTGCAATAAAGACTTTACAATCCTGAAGCCCATTTGAAGCATTCCTTCACCTACTATAACAACCACCTGTTCTAGATTTTTGTTATCATGCACATGATACTGAAAAGATATTCTGCTGTTTACATTCATTTCCCATCATTAAGTATCTAAGAAATAATTTCCATAGAAGCATGGTTTTCAGAAGTAAGAATCTAACATATTTCTCAATTCCAGCTTGTGATGTAATGCATGTTCAACAGTCATTAATACCAGGATCAATTACTTGATCAGTCAAGCACAGCTTAATCCTCATCACCAGAACTTTCAAGTCATCTAGTGTCAATTGAAGACAAAATATTGTTAGAGACTGTACACACATTCAGCTTCAAGTTACCAAGTTGAGACAAGTGCTGAGCACATCTATATGAATCGGCCTTTAAGTGACCCTAAGATTTATTGACATCTTGAGTATAAGTGTGCAAAAAAATTGCATATTGGTTAAGAATGAACTATTACTATCATACTTAGCTCTTTCCCTTTCAAAGCCTAGTTTCAATGTATTATTCCTTTGAATTCATCAAATACTATAGAATATAACAAGGAAATCTACAAGAAAAAATAATAAAACCCACTCTGTTTTCTGGCAGTGAGAAGCAATCACACTGAAAAACCTCTGTTAACTCATATTCCTGTAACATTATTAATAAAGCAACAACAAACTGATGCAATACCCTAGAGGATCAAGAATAAAATCTGCCAAAGGATCTGTAAGATGCAAGTAGCTACAATTTCCATGATTTTGTGTAACAAAACAGATAGAGCCCATATCTATATATTTTTAGATATATATACACATATACAAACAGACACACAATCATTATGTACATCTTTTTTTAAAAAAGCTATAAACCAAGGAAATCCTTTAAGGTAACAAAGTAATGATAGGAATATAAAATCTTACTTCAGATTTCGAGGACATGTTCTCCTCCATATCAGAATCATTGGGGTCCACAATATCGTCAAATGGTGGTAATGTATTCTTCTTCTTCTCCAGTGTTTCACTTTCCATTTTGACTTTTCCAATCTTAAACTGAGATTTATCCTTTGTCTGCTTTTTGTCAGCCGTGGAACAAGTAAGTATCAGTGGGGGAGCACTAGAAAAACTTTTAAATAAAGCCTCTGAGCAACTTCTCTTCTTCTTTTTGGCTGCAAGATCCTCAGAATCCATACCAGGGGGCCTTTTTGTAGGGGCTTTCTTTTCTTGGTGCTGTCCACCTGTTATGGTAAGTATGTTATTTTCAGGTTTTGGTTCCTTTGACATAGGCTTGGGTTCCTTGAAGGCCATCTTAGGAACTATTTTTTCATCCTTTAGTGGTTTGTTTTCTTTGGGTTTCTTAGAGGATTCTTTGGAAGATTTGTTATGTTCCCTGGAAGGTTCTTTGAAGGCACTTTTATGCTCTTTTGAGTCTTTAGAAGGTTTCTCCTTGTGCTCCTTTGTTAATTTATGGGGCTTTGAAAAACTGTTACTGCTGCTGCTAGTGCTTATGTTCTTACTTGGGTCCTGCAATGATAGAAATCATGAAGTTAACATCTATGTCAGTCTTTGAGACACAGCCACTCTGCAACTTTCTACTTCAATAAAGCTTATGAAAAAGTATAGTAGCAAAGGGCTTAGTTGACTATATTCTTTGGATACAAAAAAAGCAAACACTCAACTCTAAGACTATATTTTTTGTGATGAAGTCACAATTTTTTTCTTTTTACAGAGACTTTTACATAAAGGACACTAAAAATATCTGAAGTTAAACTGTCTGCCAGACAAAGGATTACAAAGGTCTAGTTTGGATGACATGCCAAGTTAAATATTGGCTTAGCAAGACTGCATGGGCAAGTGGACTCCCAAAGAGGAGCTCACAGCTCCTTTGCTCCTCCCTGCTCCTTTCTGCTGCCATGCCAAGCTGAGGTTTGGCTTAGCATGCTGTCTGAACTGTGGCTCATGGATAAGCTCAGTCCTCACTAACCATGAATTGCAATTAAAAACAAAGTACTCAGGCTCAATGGGAAGGTTCTATGCCAACACTGTTGAAGGAGGCTGTGATAAGACCTTTGTTAAAAAAGCCTTTGTTAGACCCTGCAGATCTTAGCAACTTCTGTCCAGTCTCTAATCTCCCCTTTCTGGGCAAGGTGATTGAAAGTGTAGTGGCTGCTCAGCTCCACATTTTCCTGGATGCATTGGATTATCTAGACCAGCCTTTCCCAACCAGTGTGCCTCCAGATGTTGTTGGACCACAGCTCCCATCTTTCCTGACCATTGGCAATGCTGGCTGAGGCTGATGGGAATTGTGGTCCAACAACATCTGGAGGCACCATGGTTGGGAAAGGCTGATCTAGACCCTTTTGAATCAGACTTCAGGCCTGGTCAAGGGACAGAGACTGCTTTGGTCGCCCTGCTTGATGACCTACGCCGGGCATCAGACAGGGAGAGTGCATCCCTGTTGGTGCTGCTGGACCTCTCGGCGGCCTTCGATACGATTGACCATGGTATCTTTCTGGGCCATCTAGCTGGGATGGGATTGGGAGGCACTGTTTTATGGTGGCTCTGGTCCTACCTGACAGACAGGACCCAGAAAGTGGGGGAGTCTACTGCTTGACCCCCTGGCCGTTGGGGTACCGTAAGGTTCCATTTTGTCTCCCATGCTCTTTAACATTTATATGAAACCACTGGGAGAGGTCATCAGGAGATTTGGAGTACAATGTCATCAATATGCTGATGACACTCAGCTCTATCTCTCCCTTCCACTTGATTGCAGGGAGGGAGGGCTCATCCTAAACCGGTGCCTGGAGGCTGTTAAGGGCTGGATGTGGGCGAACAAACTGAAACTTAATCCAGACAAGACGGAAGTACTGCTGGTCAAGGGAAAAACTGCACCAGGGATGGGGTTGCAACCTGTTCTGGATGGGGTTGCACTCCCCTTGAAGGAGCAGTTCTGCAGTTTGGGAGTCCTCCTGGGTCCTGCCCTGCTGCTTGAATATCAGGTGGCTGCGGTAGCCAGGAGTGCTTTTGGCCAACTCAAACTGATCTACCAGCTGCGTCTGTTCCTGGAGGCAGTTGACTTGGCCACAGTGACACATGCATTGGTGACATCGAGGCTTGATTACTGTAACACACTCTATGTGGGGCTGCCTTTGAAAACGGTTTGGAAATTACAGTTGGTTTAAAATGCAGCAGCCAGAATGTTAAACTGGAGCACGGTGCAGGGAGCATATCACCCCTGTGATTTATCGACTCATACTTGCATAGCCAAATATGGAAAATTGCTGTGCTGCTTCTGCAACAAACTGACAAGATATTGTGCAGGATCCAAAGAAATTACTGTATGTAAATGGTTTGCCAGTTTCTCTCTTCCAGTTACAGCCACTTCCACCACATGAAATGCTGCTCTCTAGATACACCTATTTTCAAGCAATGATTTTGGGCTTCATGATTAATCTTCACAGTAAAAGGGTAGGTGAGATAAGGGTGGATTCCCAGCATTATGTTGAAAAAACTGGCCTGTATAAGATATGCTACATGGGCAAGATGAACAATGCAAACATGTAGTACAACACCTAGCACCAACATGTCATCTTATATTAAATTGATTTCACCTTTTACAAGTAGATAAAGTAGGTGAAATTAACTTTTTAGAAATAAAGTAGGGGAAACTAATCACTACAAAGTTTTCTGATCAATTTAAAATGTAATTAAATATATTACACTGTCAAGCAACAATTACCACTGACAAGAAGAGCTTACAAGTCTTTCATGACAGTATGTTAGACACCAACCATAAGCTATTACATTGCATTTTACATCTAGCTTACCTATTCTCAAAACAGTCAACAATATAGGTTCAACTACAATATACCCAATATATATTTACATAAACATACAAATCTAGCTTGTGTTCTGTAAGCATAGATACACACAAGAAACACATATTATATATAGTTTGAAAAATTATTTATTTCAGCAAGCCTACGCAGACATAATTTAGTTATCTATATTTGTTTAAAGTTTTGCTAATTTTATCTGTTTTATAGGTAGTTTTATTATTTTTTATTTTTAATGAACCTTTTATTTGCAAATTTAACAAAAGAAGAAAAAATGAATTAAAATAAAATAAAAATATTGAAGGTACAAAAAAATTAAAGAAAAAAAATATGAATTCCAATAACTATCAATTTACATTATGATTTCCATACCATAGTTTTATTATGTAGAGAATTTTCTAATTAAGCAGTCAATTTTTTTCTAGAATAAATAAATAGTTTTCCACATGCTTAGATCTCATCATAATGCTAAATTATTGCTAGCCATCCACATTTCACACAGATTTGGGAAATGACAAAATACTCTCAACAATTTCTCTCACTACCAATTAACATTGTTTTGCTATACAAATCCTCTAAGAATTAAATAATATGCTAAAATCTTCTTTACACTGAAGGTAGTTATTAATTAGGGGTTATCTCCCCATAGGATTAAAATGGCATGCTCCCTAGAACACAATTAGTACTCAGCTTTTCTGAAGAGTGATCTTTGCATTTGATCTAATCTGATTTCTGTCACTGAAAAAAGTAAAGTAGTTGGGAACCTGCCCTTATCTCTTATTAAGAAATGGGGAAAGCTCATATGCATTCTATTATCACAGCTTTGTTGATGAATGAAAATACACTTTAATTACTGCATGGTCCCATTTCATATGTATGTAGGTTAGGGTATCAGGTGCAGAACTATGTCCTCATGAAAAATGTAAGCAATTGTATCAGATACAATGAACCAGCCCAGACCCTTCACTTGACATCTGAGGCTTTCTTTTTGTGCCCCCTCTGACAGAGGTGCAGAGAGAGGCAACACGAAAATGGGCCTTCTCAGTGGTGGCTCATTTATGGAATACTCTCCTCAGGGAGGCATGCCTGATGCCATAATTATCTATCTTAAGGCACCAGGCATAAGCATTTCTCTTCTCCCAGGCATTTGGTTCTTAATTCTGGAGGGCTTTTGGTGTTGTAGTCTCTTTTAGGGGGTGGGTTGTACCACTACCTTTTAAATTATGTACTGTATTTAAGATATTACCTAGTTTAGTTTTTTATATTGGTTTTAATCTTTTTATTGATTGTTAAGTTGCTTTAGGTTCACTATTGTGAAGAAAAGCGACCAATAAATTTAATAAATAAACAAATGTTCACATTTTGCATCTGCTAAAAAAAGGCAGTTTATTGAAAAAGGGTAGTTATAAGCTAACCCATTTAAAAAAACAAATAAATGGAACAAAACCCCAAATGTTCAGAGGTGATAAATCTATTTTAGAACTATGGCTGGTTATTCACTCATCTGATTTAAGTATTGCCTTGAATTTCTTACTTCTTACGTCATTGGTCATGTAACATCCAAAACTATCACCCAAGACACACCCCAATTTATGTTATCATGCAGTGTCTCACCTTTGGCCCATGAGATGATTTCTTCTTCACTTCAGAAAAAGACAGGGAATTGGTAGGAAGGTTCGGGAGGTGAAGACTCTGCCCTGAAGCTGCCGATGTTCCATCTGACATTACCATGATCTATTGTAAAATGGAAATATTAATATCATTTATAAAACAGTCAACAATATAAAGCAAGGCTCTTAAATGCAACTCTGGTTTCCATTATATGGGATGCTCGTAATTGACATCAGCTTTATTATCATTTGGGTTACATCATCAAAGGAAAGAACAGATCAAATAAATATATAAAAAATTTAAACAATGCTGTTAGAGAAGCCCAGGGAAGCATAATGATGGCAGGAAAAAAATCCTGAGAAAACCATTATAAATATTATTAATTAGTCACTGGAGGTGGGAGGATGCAGCCTGGTTTTCATCATATGTCAAGGAAAGAGTAGATTACAGGACTAAGCACCGGGTATTTTTCTTTAACCTAATTTCATAGCTTTGTACCACAAGCTGTCCTATTAAATTGTTCAAAAACTGTCAAACAATAGAAGCTGCCATCACCATACGTGTTCAGGTCCCTGAATACCTCAACTTCCTTTTTTTAAAAAGGAACCTCCAAAAGAACTCTACTGTGCCTCTGCTATTGATAATCAGAGTGGTAAACTGAATAGGCTTTAAAGAGCATAGCTCCAAACAGGACAGCACTGTAATTAAAATGGCTTTATTTTACAGGGAATCAAAGATGACACATATTCAAGATAAAAACTGCCTAAAAGCATACAAATAAAAAAATTCAACATTGTTTAGCTCTTCCAGGCAAAGATTGGATACTAGGTAGGATTCTGAAAACATATCCCTTCAAGAGCCCTTTGTAGCAAGCTACTACAGTCACAGTTCTATATAATGGAGTGAGTTATGTGTTATCTGGCAGTTCTAAGGAAACTATACACTTCACCTAAGTATCAGACACACTATTTAAAAGATGCACTTCCCATTTTCCCATCAAATGGTCTTCAAGCCAGTTTACAGAGGACCTGAGGCAAGTGCAGGAAAAATGGCAGCCCACCTGCCTGGAAGTGTGTTACGGAGAGATTATATTCTTCCCAGGAGAGGAGTCCTGGTTTTTACAGAGGAAATGGGCATTATTAGCAGAGTGTCCACTTCCCTGGTGACATAGTTCAAGGAGTAGCTCTCAGACAGGTTGCACAAAGAACAGCTTGTGAAAAAAAATCAAATGTCACGTACTAGCACTTAGATTGCCTATCTATCAATAAGATCAACATTTTCAAATGTAGAGGAGGGTAGCAAACTGAGAGAATCTGCAAAATGTCTTGACAGGCCTGATCAATGAATCTACAACAACTGCCTCTCTCTGCCTCTTAGGGGTGGACATGGACATCAGCAGAGAGGATGCAACCATGGTGCAACAGCTCTCAAGATGACCAAACCTCATGTGGGCCACACTGCTATGCTGAATGTACCAGGGGCATCACTACCGGGGTGCGGAGGGTGCGGACCGCACCCGGGTGACACCCTGAGGGGGGTGACACCCAGAGCCACCCCGCCCTGCACCGTTGCCTAGCAAAGGAGCCGAGAAGCGCTCAGGGTTGGCGCAGCCAACACTTCCTTGGAGGCGGGCAGGCGAGACGGAAAGCAGGCGCCCGCTCGCTGGCGGTGAAGCCGGGACGGGCCTTCCACCGCCAGCCTGGAGCGTGTGGGCGCACGACAGATGTCCGCACCCCCCCGCACTCCCGCTAGTGACGCTGCTGGAATGTACCATTCCCAGCTGCAAAGGAGCAGCTGGACATGGAAGCAATTAGTATGGTATTTTTCTGTATTCTTTTGGCTGACAACTCTACACAACATTTATCCAATTGCAATTCATCATGTGAGCACCGGCTTAAGCTTGTCCCAAGCCAGCATGCTGCAGAACCAAAACAGCAGAGAGCTATAATGTGGTTTCACAACTGTTTATGTCTTTCACTACAAAAGGCTGCATGAGATTCACTGGTCGTAACAAACAACTGTATCCTCTGAATGTTTTACTGGTCTTATTTGCTATGGGGTGTAGGTGAAAGCACAATTAACTCTCACAGACAGACTCATCCTACTCATCATCTCCCCATTTCCCATACATATAAAGAGAATAATAACCAAGATAATTTAAGAGGTTTGTTGGTAGAATGGGATGAACATTTCATAGTATTCTACACACATTAAAGTAATTCTATCCACTTAACTATCAGAATGAAGTAGCTCTTTCTTCCTTCTTACTTCCCTATCGTTAGGCAAAAATAGGAAACTTGATAAATCCATGTCTCCCATCATTTCCCATCTCCTTTTCTAGCTTAAAGAGAAGTAACCTGCTTCTTCTCTGGCAATACCTCCTCAGTACTGCACAAGGTCCAGAGGTTAAGAACACATACACATACTGGGTACCAGTGACTACTACTGTACAGGCTTTAGGGCTGATGACAGATTACAGTTCCACTAGATTTCTCTTTGTTTCCAAGTTTGATCATTCAGCCCGCTAATATGCAGTCCAGTAAAATGACAATAGATCAGACTGCACATCATTCTTCACAGCAAAGGAATTAGCTGCTTGACACTAAGTTTATGCTGCAGTAGTGAACTTTTTGTATCTGAAGTATTCCCAGAGGTATCTAGGTCATGGACTCAACACCTAGTATATTACTGGAGCTAGGCTGAAGCACTTAGCATCTATACACTCCAATAATATATGAAATCTACATTCCAGTGTACTAGTTCTGTGTTGTTGGCAATATTAGGAGGAAGCAAATATTTTTTTTAAAATTAAGAAACTAATATTTTTGTGTTTTGTGCAAATTAAATGCACATATTTTGATACTTAATTTTAAAGCAGAGCATTAGTTTACTCTTTCATTTCTTATGAGAACTTCCTTTTGATAATTTTGAAAAAACAAGCAAGAAATGATCCAACTTTACTTTCCTGGGGCCAGGAAATTCTGCCCCTTGCTGCAACTACAGCAAGCAATAAAATGTGAATTAGTTTTTGAAAACCTTTGGTTCTAGGAGAAGCCATATGATGACACATGTAAAGATTATAACAATATAACAGTGAATATAAAGAGTTAAAACATTTTAAATTGATTTTGGGACTTGAGTTCAACGCAGAAGGAATCCCCTTTGCTTCCTCAACAAGTAAGAAGCCTTTAGCTCCTGCTGCAACAACATCATGAAGGAAAGATTAGGTAAATAAAATAATGTGCAAGACAATTCTGCTTACTGGACAAGTAAGAAGCCTTCTTTAGCTCCTGCTGCAACAACTTCATGAGTAAAATATTAGATAAATAAAAGAATAAGATAATTTAAAAACAATGCTAAGAATGCCTAACTCTTGGACTGGCCATTTCTGAATGTTGTTACTGAAAGGGAGAAAGTGTAAGGCAA
This sequence comes from Rhineura floridana, assembly GCF_030035675.1. Classification (NCBI taxonomy): domain Eukaryota; kingdom Metazoa; phylum Chordata; class Lepidosauria; order Squamata; family Rhineuridae; genus Rhineura; species Rhineura floridana. Next base: position 121,119,883 of record NC_084480.1, read on the forward strand.
TTATTTTCCTATTGCATGTGCATTTATCCATGTATATCGATGCTGATGGTAATAATTATAGCAACTTGGTTTTCTGAGAAGTGTCCTAGAAACATAGTAAACAAAGAAAGGATGAATTTTAAGTGTCATCTGTGAAAACTGTCTTCATCATGTATCAGATATCTAACTATTAATTGACAAGCACAGAGATGAAGGAAAGCTAAAACCAGTTTGCCTTTAAGCAAATAGGTAACAGCAGCTCAGTAATTATCAGTAGGAAAGAGATATTTTAGGGTTGGGGAAATATTAACCTCACAGGTTTTCCTATACCAGCTCTTTTGGAAATATGGTCCTAACCAAACCTCAAAGGACAGAATAGCTTTGAATCAACCAGGTTCTAATGGTAAAGGTTAACATGTGAAAAGCCTTTTCTCCCCTTAGTATCACTCTTTTCCTCATTGTACTTGAATCTCCAAATACTAGTGGTATAGGAGGAGGTCTGAGTTAGAAAAACAACAACAGATGACTGTATTTAAGCCGAAAAATTAGTTTGTGAAAAGTGACATGAGATGTATAGCCTTGCTATATTGTTTTCAGCTTTATTTAAGCAAGCCTAAACAGACACAGGCATTATTCAATTATCTATATTTCTTTTTAAAAGTTTTGCTAATTTGATCTGTGTTTTACTGATAGTTTTATTTACACTGCTTACACGGTTTTCTGATTAAGCAGTCTATAACCCTTCTAAACAAATAAACGTAAGAAGAACCCATCTATTTATTGTCCATCCTGTTTCCTACAGCCACTGACCAGATACATATGGAAAGCACACAGATAGGACATAGTTACTAAAGACCCTAACAGTTGTATTCTGAATTGAAGTTTCTTGGCATTACAGTAATCAATCCGGGATGTTACCAGAGTAAGATAACTATGGCAGGGGTGTTTCTGTCTAGAAGGGGCCACAGCTGACAGAAATCATTCTATCCCTTCTATGGGCTTCTAGTGACAAAGTTGGATCTAAAAGCAGCCTCAGACTGTGAATCTGGTCCTTTAGAAAGACTACAACTTGTCCGCAACATAGTGAACACCATCCTTCCTGATTTTGGATCTTAAACTAGCCAAGGATTTTCAGAATTATTCAAGTGTTAGGGCATTCTCCATGGTTAATAAATACCAGAGTTGGCTCTACATTAATTTCAAGTAAATCCACAAAATTACTACTGAAATGTGGATGGTAGACCTGTAGTAGTAGCTTAATCTTGTGTCCGCAGTCTGATTACAGTCTCTGCGTCTGTGCTACTGCTATGTCATTTACTTAGTATCAGTGGGCTCAAGTTAGATGTTGTGCATAGTGAACTTATTTTATGTGGTTTAAGTAGCTGGTGCAAAAGTGTCTTTTCTACTTAAGAGAAATGTGGTGGGGTGAGAAATTCATTATGCCTACAGTAGACCAGTTATTATGCAGCAAACCTCCATCGTGTGGCTTTTGATTTCTCACACCCACCCCAGCACTCCTTTTAAGTGTGGTTTTGAACAGACAGATGAGACTTACCCCTCCTGCTTTCAACAACTTTCTTCTGAACTCTTCTGTTGGGTTGTTGAATGTAAGCTTTTCGCAACGAAGATGATTTACAGGTGGATGGCCTTCCAGATGCAGGAATAGGTCATAGTCAAAGCGGACTTTCTTCGGTTCTTCCTATGTGTTAGAAAACAGTCAGATATAGAAAAAAAAATTGATACAACATGACACATTGGTTTTTATGCCAGTGCTACACTGATTCATTTCTTAAGTTACAGTTAAAAAGGACATTAAATTCAATGTGATCTGAAGATTACCTTAACTGAGATCTTTAAAACTGATTTTAGTCATTTTGGTACAGGGCTTTCCCAATTTGAGTCATGGTCTAAGAAGGATTTTCAGGAACTTAAGTTCTCTCAAAGCTGCTCTATTTAAAGTGGAAAAAGCAAATAGAAGTCTCATGATTGAGAAGTCTATATTGGAGTACTTATTCTTCATCATCATCCTGAACTCAGCTTTTTTGTAACGTAACATTAAGCTTTTATCTAACAAGGAGATAAAAGTTTATTAAATCAAATTGCTATTTCTGGAAGATTTCCAAATCAGATAGATAAAAACAGAAGTATTCTGTGCCTTATCCACAAATCAATCTTCCAAAATTAGCACAAGTAAGTTTAAGTTTTTGTCAGTCACTCATACAGTACGCTCTAAATACTTTTTTTAAAAAAAATCCAGGACTTGATTATTTTAATGAACTCTGTTAGGGTTGCCCTTGGCAAATGTTCAGAAGCCACAGATTGTTTGGAATGCAATCAGAAGTGCATTGTTGATGCAAGTTAATACTGGCTTTCAAAGTGCTAGTTATAATGTATAAAGCCATACTACACTTAGAGCTATGCATATATCTTTGATATCCTTTCCTTTCATAAGACTCATTGCAACCATTAAGATCAGCCAAGTGCTCCTAACAATGATATCAGTGCTGCAGCTCCAATAATAATTTCTCTTTATTACTTAGCAACATTTATATTTTCTACCAGGATATAACCACATTAACTGCTCTAAGTCTTGGGCTAAGGAAGGTGACAAATTTGGGGCTAGAAAAATGTTTTTATAATCTCTCAATTACACTTACAAGAAACTAATATTATAAGAGACTCTTGCTTCCATTTTAAAAAAAAGAAACCATGGCTGAAAGATAGTAAATTCCTCATGACTGTCCTAAGACTGGAATCTATGTCCTTGTCCAGCATTACTGATTGATGCCCAAAGGCTTAAAATGTGTGAAGTACAACTCTATATGTAAACCACAACCTGAAAGCTCTGCTGAAGGGTGATTCTAGAAAAAAAGCCTACTACACAGAACTAGATTGTATTGTGTTTAATGGAACTTAATAAAAGTACACAGAATCTGCAGTCTGAAGTCTAGCTATGTTTAATTCCCCCAAATTGAAGAGATCGAGGCAGCAGATGTTTGTACCGAGTTGTGTGTGCCCAAAGGATGTTTAGGTAATGGCCACTGAACAATCTAAGCTACTTTTGTTGCTCATATCAGTGACAAACTCTGATCTCCATGTATTGGTTTTACTTGGCTAGACTTAAAAACATTATTTTCAATCTACTGAGAATGTTGTGAAAAAACTGTTCATGTTACATGAAGAAACGTATGCTACACAAGATATACACTGCAATTGTTCACTCTATCTAAGTTTAAGCTGAAGATGGATAAAAAATGGCCATTATTTAAGCAGTTCCTCTAACAACAACCACCATCACCTTCACACATTGGGCAATCATGATGCAATTTGTAGTATCAGGAAAAGGAATTAAATTGCTGTCTTATTGTAAACATAGTATAAAATTTCTTAGAAGGCCAGTACAGGCCAATTGCTGTACAAGAAAGAATACCCTAGATTTTTGCAATTTAGGTTGCCAAGTAATGGAAGCTTTGAAAGGCACATTCACACACAATCAAGTAATGGAAGCTTTGAAAGGCAAGTCCACACAAAACCCCTCATTTTCCAAGTGAAATTTAGGGACACAACATCTCTCAAAATATAGGCTTTTCAGAGAAGAACAGCATTTTAAGGTCAGGTTCAGTCACACAACCAAAATAGACTTGGATCCTTTTCCCACTTGCCCTTTGACTCTCAGGGGTATTATCTGCAGGAATCAACAGTTAAAAAAGCTGAAGCCACCAAGACAGATTCAAACAACAGCCATAGCAGTTGGGTAAACTTCACAGAACTGCTCTCTTGGAATCCAAAGCTGCATCTCCTGAAAATGGTTAAAATAATGTTCCGTAACTTCTAGCAAGGCCATTAGCAGAACAGTTGAATTTGAAGCTTGGGGAAGAACAAGATTTCATGGTATTATAGATAAGAATTTAGAATTCTTGGGAAAGTAATATTTTCCCACTCTATATAAAGCCAAAAGGTCTACAATATTCTGCAACAAACACTATACAGCACATCATAGAAGCTCAGAATCGTGTGTATGTGTTCAAATGCATTTCTGTATTCCAAGAGAATTCTGCTATGATTGTTGACCAAAGTCACCAGTTATTTGTTAGATTACAAGCCACTGGTAGAGACTTTTTGGTTTGTACTGCACTTAATGCAATAACAACAATAATGTGACAGAAGCATCTTTACAAACAGCAGAACCTAATGAAGAGAAAACAGAGAGCAGTTAGCTTTAGCCACATAGCTAATTATTCCAGTGGTTGGAATAATCTAGGCTAAAATGTACTCTCTCAGTAACAACTACACATGGTGGCAGAATTTCAAACCCTTCCATTTCCTTCAACACACTACACTTCTCTGCATTCTTAAAATTCAATACAGACAGCCTATTTTCTTGACCAAACACTTTCCAACTATGGTTGCCAGGTGTCTGGTGTTTGCCCAGAGACTCTGGTTTTTGGGGGTCCTCTCTGGGTACATCACCTTAATCCCCAGACTCTTAGCTTTCATTTGAAAAAACATTAAGTTTCAAGGTGGTCTGATTCAAAGGATATAAACCAAAATGTCAGCCGCCCACTGCAACTTCTGTTAGTACTGGCTCCTCTAATTCCTGCCCTTTCAGGTTTTTAGCCAATAAGTGAACTCAAGGTTGTGATTGACAATAGCAATAGCTAAATCTCATTTCAAGTTTTGAGAACCGTTTCCTTTTCCTGCTTGTCTCACTTCAGGAATTCAGCTATATATTTATAGCTTTCAGCAGCATGAAGAGTACTTTCTCTGTACAGGACTGGGACTTGCTTCTGAGTAAACATGCATAGGATTGCACTACAACAGAAGATCAGAGCAGGATCTTGGTAGGCATAAATGTGTACATGCAGGGTTTTTTTTAATTACTTGCAAAACAATGGCATATACTTTTTATCTTTCAAATAATTTTTGAACGGAAGATTTAAAAAGTATATATGCTGCAGTGTTATACTTTTCTACTTAAGGAGTCAAACAAGTTTAATTTTTACTGGGCTGTTGAAGAGGGCAGTTTATTTATCTTATTCATAACCTGTTTTGAAAACCTTCCCAATATAAAGCGTTTCTGGGAGTAAAGCTGCAATGCTAATCCCACATACCTGGGAATTAACCCATTGAAATCAGCAGGACTTACTTTTGAGTAGACATAGTTAGGATTGTTTTGAAAATCAGTGGGACTTTTGAGTGAACATAGAAAAGATTGAGTTGTAAATCTTTCTCTCCCCCTCTGATCCTTTTCTTTTTAAGTAGTTAGGCAGGGCTTACTTAGGTTTCATTGCTTTTATTTGGCAGGAAACTAATACAGTAGGGCCCCACTCATACGGCAGGTTAGGTTCCAGACCCCCGCCGAAAAGAAAAAAACACCAAAAAGCAGATCAGCTGTAGTGTGGGGGTCTGGAACTTAACCCGCTGATCGCACAGGAGAAGGAGAAGATCAGCTGTAGTGCGCTACAGCTGATTTTCCCTCCTCCAGCGTGATCAGCTCGAGCGTGGGAGTCTGATCATGCCAGAAGAGGAGATCAGCTGTAGCGCTCTACAGCTGATCTTCCCCTCCTCCAGCGAGATCAGCTGGAGCGCGCGGAGCTCCAGCTCCCCCTCCAGCTGATCACTCCGCTGGCGCTGTATTAGCAGGGCGCCAAGAAGCGGGCCGCTACTGTACTTAGTTTTTTTTAAAATGTTCTGCAATGGCCAACTGGTTTTGACAATAAACTATTATATGGGGTGTATGTATTTTTACATCTGCAGTGTGTGTGTATATGGAATATTTCCAACAACCCTGTGAGGTAGGGTTGGAAAGCAAGGCAGTTAACAACAAGAAATAAAGCCATTTAAAATCCAGTAACCATAAAACAAGTATAAAACAGTAACAAATCAGCTTAAATTGGCATGATTCTGAATTTTGGATTGGGTGAGTGAAGTTCTTTATCATTGAACTGCTGTCCTGTGCATGCTGTCTGAGGAAGCCCCATTGAATACATTGGGACTTGCTTCTGAGTAAACATGCATAGGATTGCACTATGAATATCTTTACAGGTTGTGTAAATAATAAATCTTTGACATTCATGCTTATATAAATACTTCTTCATGCTATGTTTTGATTGTATCTGATTTCATACTATGGTTGTAAATTATTTCCTACAAATTATTTCCTTTACATTTTAAGTGTGCCCTTCTTCCTTGGGGTGGCCATAGTCCCCCTCTGTTGTTTTCACCCTGAGAGGCAGATTAGGCTGAGAGATGGTGTGTAGCCCATGGTCACCCAGTAAACTTTGTAGCTTATTTCCATTTTAAAATTTAATTCTGCTGCCATACTACCCTGAACATGCCCTATCTTGTCTGATCTCAGTAGCTAAGCAGGGTCAGGCCTGGTTAGTACTTGGATGAGAGACTGCCTTGGAATACCAGGTCCTGTAGGCTTAGAGGAAGGCAATTGTAAACCCCCTTGTAAACCACCTTTGAATACCTCTTACCGTGAAAACCCTATGAATCTATCCAAAAGATTCATAGGGTCACCATAAGTCATAATCGACTTGAAGGCATATAACAAAAATATAATTAAAATGATTTATACGCAGGCAAAGTTTATGAAGTAATGCAGATCCACATACTACATTTAAAGCACATCCAACTCGCATTTAAAGCACATGACTTCCCCCAAAGAATCCTGGGAAGTGTAGTTTCCTCCTTACAGTTATAGTTCCTACCACCTTAAGAAAGTACAGTTCCCGGGATTCTGTAGTGGGATTCACGTACTTTAAATGTATGTTGAATGTGCTTTAAATGCATGGGGTGGATCTGCCCTAGTATGCTGAGCATGCATTAGTGAATTGAAAAGAACAATTTTAAAGGATATTGTTTTAAACAGGGCTACAGCTCAGTGGTAGGGCACATGCTTTGCATGCAAAGGTACAAAATCCAGTCTCTGGAAGAGACTACTGCCTGGAATCCTGGAGAGCCAATGCTAGTCCATGTCATCAGCACTGGGCTAGATGGTACCAAATGGCCTGAGTCGGTACAAAAGAGGAAAGAGACTCAGGGGCCATAGTGACTCCAAAATTTATTTATGTATTTTATTTACAACATTTATATACTGCTTTATTGTTAAAAAAAAAAGCGGTTTACAGAAGGAATTAAAACAATAAAATTACTGGCAAAAACAGTTAAAGACAGGTATTTAAAAACATTCAAAATAATAAAATCAACAATGAGTTAAAAACAGATAAAAACATAACAGCTTCTACATGCCTGGTAGGCTTGCCTAACCAAAAACGTTTTTGGCAGGTGCCAAAATGAGTACAATGAAGGTGCCTGCCTGATGTAAATAGGTAGGACGTTCCAAAGGATAGGTACTGCCACACTAAAGGATCAATTTCTTACAAGAGCAGAAAAAGTACTATGCGAAATGAAATGAATCTTTAATGCTCAGAGCCATAGGCTACCACAGTTAAACACATGTAAAAGGAATATACAAAATACATATTAAAATACAAGTCATATTACAACGAAACACAGTTCAACAACATACAGTAAAAGAACAATATATTTCAAATAAAATTTCCTCTCCTGAGCGAAAGATACCCTGATGTACCCCATGTCTTAGTGTATAAATACTACAGTCATAATAGCACTATGTGGAACCAGTAACATGGAAAGCGCACCTTGAACTTGGCCTGGTAGCAAATTGACAACCAGTGCAGATTTCAGAGCAGAGGTATTATGTGCTGATAGGGTCTCACTCATGTCTGCAATCATGCAGCAGCATTCTGCACAAACTGCAGAATCTGGGTCAGGTTGTGCTGCATGGGGATCTCTGTGATCTTAGCTGATTAGCTGCCAGGATTTTTTTAATTTAAGTCAGGAACCCTGACTTCTTGTGGGATGCTGAGTTTTCTGTCTTACTCATAAGAATCTTGTTGTGATTGGTATGGAATTGCATTTAGGAAATCATCACTGTCTTTTATTTTTCTATTTGCATTTCATTTACCTCTGACCTTATCCCCTTACATCTATACAAGAAACAACATTGACTCCATGTGGTGAGCTCAACCCCCTTAAACCCACTGAAGATGCACCTTGTATTTGCATGATGGTTTGTTTCTTGCCCAATAGTGGTAAAAGAGAATTCACATACTGGGAAGTGTGGCTTCAATTGCTGTTGTTCCCAAATTACTGCCTGTGAAGGTAGACAAAACCATGTGTGTTTTCTCTCTGTCAATTATTACTCACTGGAATTGGGTTGGCTGTCAAAGTGAGATTATAGCAGCCCACACAGTAGGCAGGAAAGAGTAGAGAATCGTCTTAACTCTTACCCATTTCTCAAACTTCTCTATGCAGTGAAGGGTCAAGTCTGTAAAGAGTTTGGAATAGCCATGTTAAAAGGCAGGCAGGGCATTCCAAGCAGGGGGTTGCCAATTCTGCTTGGATATGGCTATCGTTGCAGAGGATCCCTAGTCAAGCCTTACAACAGCACAATCCTAACAATATCTACTCAGAAGTATGTCTTGTTGAGTTCTATGGGGCTTAGTCCCTTAGTAAGTGTGTTTATAATTGCAGCCTTCAGGGGCATCCATCTTTACTCCTGAATGCTCCCATCTAACATCTCCACAACTTTAGGCTCCCTTCTTCCTACAAGGGCTTTCTGGTGACTGGCCTGGCCTGAGGGCATGTAAACCCTTCTTGCAAGAAGCAAGTAGGCTAGATTAAATGTTCCTTACCCAAGCTCTCTAAGTAGGTGAGAAGGAATGATACTTCAGCTAGACCTAGAAACACCCTCGTTTAGCTAAGATTTCTATCTTAATTTCCAATCAGATACATTTTTTGTTTCAATGCTATGCTCCAAGCAACTGTGGTTGATGCTTAATGTATCATGCTTAATGGCATCACCAGGACATGTCCCCATGACATCACTAGGGCATACCCCTGAAATCTCTGGGTTTGGGATGCTTGTGACCTGGCAACCCTATTTCCAACCAATATCCTTTTTCTAAAAAATCATGTAACAGAGAGTGAGAAAACACGCCTTACAAACCCATTAATCCTTTAATTGTGTTCTCATATGAAAATGCAAAGCAAGGTAAACAGATTTAGAGATACCCTGCACTGTAAAGTGCAGATACAATGGAAGTCAAATGTCTAACTGGCTGTTTGCTTTGTGTGTATATATAGGTACTAAAGAAGCAGGGTTGTTCATTTTATCTTGTCAAACAGTCAAGTACTTCAAACATTAAATGCAACTGTAACAAATATAATTATGCTACCTGAATTAGTTAACGGTTGCCATGTAATACTAACGTTTAAACCTATTTAGGCCTACTTATGTTAGACAGCTCTAGATGTATGTGAGCAAGATTCAAGAGTTTGAGTCATTGTTCAGTTTTGTCCCAACATCCAAGGAAGAGTCCAGACATACACAAGTTTTGTTTAAAATAAAATGGCACAAGTAACATAAAAAATCACAATAAGCTTTGAAACTGTGTGTAGTTATAGGGGTGGCCAAGGGGTGCTCGCTCATAAATTATATGGAGAGGGCAGCAGACCTGCCGTCCTCCAGAGACAGGAGCCCTATTTTGTGCCTTTGCAATCAGGGAATTTCATGAAATAATTAGAGGAAAACTACTATCTACACATGATTGTTGGTTTAATAACATTATTTAACTGCAGTCAAATAGAAGGCCTAACCACCTAACCAGTCAAAGTGACCATCATCCCAACCATAAGCAAACACTAAACACTATTTTTACCAGTCTTCCCAACTACCCTGAGAAAAAATAGGCTTTTTTGGTCCCTCAGTAATATGTATGTGTTTGGGTGAGGGAAAATAAGAGCGATATGCACTTCATGCCCACAATAAATATGGTGAAAATTACTTTGATACATCAAATATTTCATATAAACCATGAAAGTGAATTAGTAAAAAAATGATTTCAGAGTACAGAATGCAAAGAAGTTGTATTATTCCTTTTAATAATAACCACTTAAAACAGAGGCATAGACATTCCCCAAAATTTCTTTATATACCTATTGTATTTCCACAGCAATCCTCATGTGCTAAAATGGCATATAAAACTAAGATCATCTCAGGGGTTTTTTGCACTAAAATTTACTGAGCTCTCTCAAAGTACTGACTAAGAAAAAAATTCTGGATACATGATGAGAAATTGAAAGAACAGAATTACACACCTTGTTCTTGAAGTAAACCTCTATTGGCAAAATGAAACCAGCATACCCAGATTCCTCAACTTTGTACGGTGGATCTTTGCACACTAGGGGGAAAGAGAAAAATGATTTTGAGTTGTTACATTCTGTGTATTAATTCTATAGATGAAGCCATTCAAACTGCTTGAATAAAATGCCCCTTCGTTTTTTAAAGGACAGGAAGAAAATGTTACCATGATATTCTGATTAGCAAGCTAGCTAAATGTGGGCTGGATGGAACAACTATTAGATGGATCCACAGTTGGCTCCAGAATCATACTCAAAGAGTGCTTATCAATGGTTCCTTCTCAAACTGGGTGGAAGTAATGAGTGGGGTACCATAGGGCTCGGTCCTGGGCCCAGTGTGCTTCAACATTTTTATTAACGACTTGGATGAGGAGGTACAAAGCATGCTTATCAAATTTGCAGATGATACAAAACTGGGGGGCATAGCTAATACTGTGGAAGACAGAAACAAAATTGAAAGGGACCTTGATAGGCTGGACCATTGGGCTGAAAACAACAGAATGAAATTCAACAGGGATAAATGCAAAGTTCTACACTTAGGAAAAAGAAACCAAATGCACAGTTATAAGATGGGGGATACTTGGCTCAGCAATGCAACATGTGAGAAGGATCTTGGAATTGTCATTGATCACAAGCTGAATATGAGCCAACAGTGTGATGTGGCTGCAAAAAAGGCAAATACTATATTAGGCTGCATTAACAGAAGTATAGTTTCCAAATCGTGTGAAGTACTAGTTTCCCTCTATTCAACACTGGTTAGGCCTCATCTTGAATACTGCGTCCAGGTCTGGTCTCCGCACTTCAAGAAGGATGCAGACAAACTGGAACGGGTTCAGAGGAGGGCAACAAAGATGATCAGGGGACTGGAAACAAAGCCCTATGAGGAGAGACTGAAAGAACTGGGCATGTTTAGCCTGGAGAAGAGAAGACTGAGGGGAGATATGATAGCACTCTTCAAGTACATGAAAGGTTGTCACATAGAGGAGTGCCAGGATCTCTTCTCGATCACCCCAGAGTGCAGGTCACGGAATAATGGGCTCAAGTTGCAGGAAGCCAGATTTCGACTGGACATCAGGAAAAACTTCCTAACTGTTAGAGCCATACGACAATGGAACCAATTACCTAGAGAGGTAGTGGGCTCTCCGACACTGGAGACATTCAAGAGGCAGCTGGACAGCCACCTGTCGGGAATGTTTTGATTTGGATGCCTGCATTGAGCAGGGGTTGGACTCAATGGCCTTGGAGGCCCCTTCCAACTCTACTATTCTATGATTCTATGACCCCTCTTCCCCCTCAATAAAAGAAAGGGGAAAGACTAGAGGAAATGTTTGTTGGAGGATGGGCAGTGATGTGGGGCACTATATTTTTATGCAGAGATTTCCCCATTTTAGAAATGCCTTCTTTCATAAAATTAAAAGCTGTAACAAAATGAGTAACAAAAATTGGCAACTAACAATTAACTTTTTTCAGATGATACTTCATAGGAAATGCATATATTTATGCGTGCAATCTTCAGGCATGCTAAAATCAGAGTGTTAATTTTCAATGCCTTCATTTTCCCTGTATAATCTAAATCAGTGGTTCTTAACCTTTTCCACTGCCAGCACCCCTTAGATTTCCAAAATTTGTTCTCGTACCCCCTGAGAAAATACAGTTCATTTTTAATTTTAATTTAATTTTATTTTAACATGTGTTTTAGCCTAACTTAACTAAGATAAATGACAGTTTTCCAAAATCTTTGGTTGGGCCTCGCACCCCTAGAAAAAGTGTCTCACACCCGAGGGGTGCATGGACCCCAGGTTAAGAACCACTGATCTAAATAATGAATGGGAATTGTATGCCATTGAGCAGCCATGTCTTAAAGTATTTCCTGGTATTCCAATAAAGACTTGCAAGTAAATATTTGTGTTTGCTTGAACATTTAAGTAAGCACACCTTGAGACACCCGCCCACCCACCTAATATTTTCCCTCAACCACTTTGGGCTATTAGAAAAACTTCAGATACTGATACAGTAGGTAGAATTAACATGACACTTTTTTTAGCTTTCTTTATGAAACTAAGGCACACACACTAAATCAGATCTCCACCAATTTTAGGGGAGTAAAAATGTTTCCAGATTCAATTTTTTTTGGAAAACCCACAATACTGGAGATGGAAGGGGTACAGTAGCCATAGCCAGGGCTGGCACCATGCATGACTAGGCCCTTGGGCAAAAGCCCATCCTGGGCCTGTGGTAATGTAGTCCCAAACCACCCCTAAACAGACGGCTTGGGACTAATAAGTCTGCCCGCTCCACCAAACTCTTGTGTAGTGTGAATGATGTTTGCTTGTATTGCGCATGCCTGCCATCAACCAAGATGGTAGTAGGGCATCAGCCCTTTAGGGAAGCCCGTCACCATTTTGGGTGATGGCAGGCATGTGCGCATAGTGCGCACAGCATTCATACTGACAGAAGAGAAAGGTGGGGCATGCAGGTGGGCTTACTGAAGCTTGTGCTATCTGAATTGGGGAGGCACCTGGGAGCTCCCTCTCCATGATCCACGGCAGGGTTGGGTTACAGGACCCAACACTGCCACAGATCATGGAATGGGAGTGCCACATTCTCACTCTAAGGAGAACCTGGCTACCCACTGGAGCCAGCCCTGACCACAGCATGGAAGACATACCAATAGATTCACTTACACAAAACTAGAGAGATGCATGCACTCTGGGATTTTTCTTTTTTACACTCTTACTGCTTAAGTTTTTCACCTCAGACTTTTTCATTAAGTACTGGTTTCAGTGAAGGGCTGGCCAACAAAAGATCAGGTCCTGCCTTTGAAATGTTTCCTATGCATCTATTTATACATGCCATTAGAGACAATTTTTTCACTTTCCTCTGAAGACTCCTGACCATACATCGAAAATTATAATGCAGAACTATTTTATATGCAAGTTACTAAATTTAAGAAGCACATTGTTCATTGTACAGAATAAATCCATGCACATATTTTTAAGTGTGCTCAACACATGCAAAATCAGACATTAAGATCTTAGACCAAAGCTGCACTTGCGTCAGTTGTCAGATGAAGTTCCATCAACTATGTTGTGAACGAAGCAGGGAGGGAACAGACAAAGGGGAATCCGAAGATGAGGACTTAGACTGGGAACTTGGAGAGGGGGCAGATAGCGGGGTGACCACTCAGAGCAACTCAACCCGACTTGGACAATTCAGCACCCTTCGCTCCTGACCCCCCTGTGTCGCCACTGCCACCACTGCCAGAGCCTTGACCACATGTGCCAGACATTCCCCAACTGAGCAATGCCCTGCTTCCCCCACCCAAACTGTCAGTTAGCAGCCCTCCTCTGTCGGAGTCGGAAGCTGAGATCAAACTGAGTTGAGGAGGAGCTTGTGTGTGCATGTGAGACCGAAGCCCACTTAAGGGGGCTGGGGGTGGAACTCAGTACTGAGTGAACGTCTTAGAGCTGCGAAGACATGCTTAGTCAGAGGTAGTTCAGTGTCAAAGTTCCTAGAAAGCATAGTTAGGTTAATGAGGTGTACAGCTTTTGATGTATCTATAACTCTAATAAAAAGAGAAAAAACCTCAGACACGACTGAGACCGAGTTCTTCAGCTTCGGACAGGACATAAACAGACTGCTGTTTCTTTTTACAGTATGAATGCTAAGTGCTCTGGGTAAGAATTCCAGCAACTGTAATATTTGATATACCACCATGGCAAACCAAAATACAGTATTATGCCACAAAGCTAAATACAATTAAAGTATACCTGGATTCAAATATTAAAGGGAACCCTAAAAGATCCCCTCCATCTCGCAAAGGACAAATTTAGAATTATTTCAGGTAATTTTAGCAATATAGCTCCATTCCTAAAATATCCATAGAAGACTTCACATGCTTCAAGATGGACACAAAAAAAGAGGCGTGCTTCATAACAATATAACTAGTCTCAAGAGACCTAGAAGTTGCAGAGTGTAGAACACTATGCAAGTATTTTGGAAATAGGAGAGTAAACAGTGTGATAGTCTGCACATCTCACAATACTGGTTATGGGACTGAATCGGCCTTGGTTGCCCTGATGGATGACCTTTATCGGGAGAAGGACAGGGGGAGTGCGACCCTGTTATTCTTACTTGATCTCTTAGTGGCTTTTGATACCATTGTCCATGGTAGCCTTCTGGGCTGACTTGGTGAGACGTGTATTGGAGCAACTGTTTTACAGTGGTTCTGATCCAATCTCCAAGGTCATTCTCAAAGAATAGCATTGGGTGATTGTCTTTCGGCCCCATCAGTTGTGCTGACCCTGATTGGAATGGGTAAGATAATTTGTTTCATCCAAGAGTATTTGCAATTGCTGCGCCACAACCCTCTCAATCACCTTCCCTAAGAAGGGGGCATTTGTGACTGGTCAGTAATTGTCGCAGACCAATGGATCCAGGGTGGGCTTTTCAAGAGCGGTTGGATCACCGCCTCTTTCAGGGCAGCTGGAACCACTCCCTCCCTTTACATTGTTTTTTTCAATAAAGTCTGTTCACACATTTCTACTGGGAGGCCTCAAGTGATACATGAACCAGTCCACTTATTTTAATATCCAAAGTAGAAATTAAGAGCCATAACATGGCTCAAGCATTTGGGTTATTCCATGCACTTAATTTAATTTTTATCCTAAGTTTACCTTTAAATGAATCAGGATTCTCCCCCATCCCTACCACTCAGATATGATAGCATGCAACACTTATTTATTGCTGTAGCCCTATACAGGTCTTCATCTGAACATGAGAAGGTTTAAACGTGAAGGGAGCAGTAGTGCATACCCAGTCCCCACCCCACTGGTTTCTGACTACCTCCTGGTCACAAAATACCCCTTTTTAGGAAAAGTGATTAAGACGGTTGTGGCACAGCAATTGCAAGTACTCATGGATGGAACAAATTATCTTGGCCCATTCCAATCTGGGTTCAGGCCTAGTTATGGGACTGAATCAGCCTTGGTAGCTCTGATGGATGACCTTTAATGGGAGGACAGGGGGAATGCGACCCCATTACTGTTACTTGATCTCTCCAAGGCTTTCTAGGCCGACTTGGTGAGATGGGTATCAGAGCCACTGTTCTACAGTGGTTCTGATCCTGTCTCCAGGGTTGGTTTAAGAATATAGCACTGGGTGATTGTCTTTCGGTCCCCTGTCAGTTGTGCTCTGGGGTGCTGCAGGATACCACCTTGTCTCCAATACTGTTTAACATATATATTAATCCTTTGGGAGCAGTTGTTGAGAGATTTGGGGTGAGGCATCAGCAGGATGCTGACAATACCCAGCTCTATTTCTCTGTAACATCTGAATTGGGAGAGACCATGCAAGCCCTGGACCGCTGCCTGGACTAGGTGGTGGGCTGGATGAGGGCCAATAAACTAACTCTGAATCTAGCATGATGAAGTTGCTGTGGGTAGGTGGTTCCTGAGTCTGGATCACAGGTTAATTGCCTGCTTTGGATGAGGTTTTACTCCCTTTGAAAGAGCAGGTTCACAGTCTGGGGGTGCTCTTGGATCCATCTTTGTCACTAGAGACCCAGATAACCTCAGTGGCTAGGAGTGTCTTTTATCAGCAGCTGGTAAGACAGCTGCAGCTGTTCTTGGACTGAACTACTGTTGGAACTGGAATTCATTTGCCTTAAATATTAGACAGGTACAGTCTCTGTTGTCTTTTAAGTGCCTACTGAAGACTGCTATCAAGAATGTGACACTGAATTCATTATTTATTCTGGTAAGTTTTTTTCTTTCTTTCTTCTTCATGGCATATGGTTTGCCCAAGCCAGGGAGCAGCATGAAATGGTTTATTGACAGATTATGTGGATATACCTCATGAATGCATATATTTAGACAGTTATTCTTATTGCAGAATGAAGAGGCTCAATAGCCAAATGTCTTACTTAGTTCTTTTTAACAGCTAATTCATTACACAGCTGATTGTACCCAAACAACTAATTATTTAGGTGTCAAAAAATTTTTAGCAAAACAACCTAAACTTGACACAGATGGTATGTATCAGCTAATCCTCTGGGAAAATAGCAGTTTATTGAAATGAAGCTCGGGAGGTGGGCAGAACACAGCATATTTCAGAGCCATAAATAATTAAAGGATTTTTTTTCTGGAGGACGAGAAAAGAACTGGAAAAAACCCCTTTAAAGTACTTCTTGGATGGTCAAGCATCAGGTATTCAAGCAAAATGCAACAGGGTGCCAAAAGACTTGGTTGTTCAACGAAATATTACACTTCATTATTTTCACAAAGACAGTCAAAGTAAGAAAGGCTTGACAACCCACAACTGATTTTTGGACAGTAAAAAATCCACATGCTAATGCATTTTTGCTAGTGCAAGAATTTGGTTAAGACTTGCTTTCATGAGCTTTAACTGATCAACAGATGGCACAGAAGCTCTTGTGTGCATGAAAGCAGAGCACTGTGGTGAATAGTTTAGGCCACAAAAAGTATGGAAGCCTTCACTTCCATTTTAGACTAACCACAGTTTGTTGTGATGTTCAAACTCGGATAAACTGTGGTTAATGGAAACAAGCCATTTTCAAGCTGGCTTGTTTTTACTAGGCAAGGTTAAAATAAACCACTATCTAGGGCTCAGATGCAATGGTGTAGTTCATCTAAAAGTGGAAGTAGAAGTTTCCAGTCACACACCAAAGTCACACCAAAGGAAGAGGAAAGTGCATGAGCATGAAGCTTGCCATGGCTCATCCTTGTAATGCTCAACCATGGCTTAGTGATATGTGCAAGCTGGGCACACATACAAAACACACTCAGAACACTTTCAGTTAAAGAACTAGGAGCTTCCTGAATAAAGGTTGAAGCTAGACTTATCACAAGAATTAAGGCCACCTTCAAGCTTTAGTCAGGAAGCCCCCCGATCCTTAACTGACTACTCAGAAATAAGCCACATTTAGATCATGTGTGCATAGGATTACAGCCTGAAGTGGCTTTTTTGGGGGGGGGGGTTAGCATGTTCATCACATGTTAAGCTGTAGTATTTGGTGACTGATTTTTCCAACATTATACCTCGGAATGGTGACACATCTGCAATAGGATGCTTGACTGGTTCTGTCGCTGATCTGGTTTTGTAGACAGTCCATAGGCTAAAACTGAATTTATTTAATAAAGATTTTTAAAAATTCTGAATCGCCATTTCAAATGTATTTCTTTTATCTCCCAACATTTATTTTCATATGTGAAATCTTCTGTACAAAGACCCAGGTCTTTCTAACATGAGAAATTGGGGTTCAAATAGGACACGCAGTTTTAAGCATATGCCTACACCAGCAACAATAAGGAAAGGGCTTGACCTCATGTTGGGTCTATGCTCTGTTTGAAAGATAAACATATGAAACAAAAAGCATTTATAAACATACAAGCCTATCTAGAAAAGGCTCCACTGATTGAAAAAAACAATTAAGCCACCCTCTTACATATACCAATTATCCATAAACTTAATCCTAATTCAGAAACCATTATTTTATGATAATACTAAACTGTCTGAGGTTTGTATCAGAGTTAAACATGTGTATTAAATGAGGGAGTAGAAAAGTGAGATTTCAAAGGTTTTTCAGACAGTTCTCTCTGAACAGCCCATCACAAAAACAAGCTCTGTAAGGAGACAGGTTTACAGAGTTTTAAGACTATAATCCTATACTCCCTTACCTGGGAGTAAGTCCCACTGAATGGAACCCTTCTGAACGGGATGAGTGATGGAACTGAGAATAATACAGTTCTTCCAATGGATGGATATAGGAAGTGGCATCCTCCTATGACTGGTCTTGGGACCTATGCTTTTCAACTTGTTCATAAACTATCTAAGGATAAGAAGTAAGGTAGCCATATTTGCTGATGATATTAAATTGTAGGCACATGAGGCCAGCACCCTGCTGAAGCTAAGCAGGGTCAGGACTGGTCAGTGCCTGGATGGGAGACCACCTGGGAACCATATGTAAGCTGCCTTGGGTTTCTATCATGAAAAGAAAGGTGGGGTATAAATGTAATAAATAAATAAACATCAACATCATCATCAACAACAACAATTTCTATCCCATCTTTCCTCCCAGAAGGGGCCCAGGGCAGCAAGCAAAGGACAGAACACTAAAAACATACTTAAAACATTTTGAAAATAAAATTCTTGAAGGTGGATAAAACAAGAAGGGATTGTGGAGAGCTTCAAACGGATCTCTGCAAACCAAGTGAATGGGCAGTAAAATGGCAGTAAAATCAATGTAAACAAGTGTAAAGTAATACATGGTGGAGCAAAAAATTCTGAATTTCATATATAAGCTCAATGGTTCTGAACTGGCAGTGAACGGCCAGGAATAAGACCTTGGGGTTGAAGTGAATAGCTCGATGAAGATGTTGAACTTGTGTGAGGCAGCTGTCAAAAAGGTGAATTCCATGTTAGGGATCATTAGGAAAGGAACTGAACATAAAGCTGCCAATATCATAATGCCATTGTATACATCTGTGATGTGGTCACATTTGGAATATTGTGTACAGTTCTGGTTGCCTCAAAAAGGATATTGTAAAGTTGGAAAAGTTCATAAAAAGGACAACAAAAATGATCAAGAGGATGGAGCAATGCCCCTATGAAGAAAGTTTGCAGCATTTGGGCTTTTTAGTTTAGTTTAGATGAGTAAGAGGAGATAAGCTTTTCTCTTTCTCTCATTACACTAGAACTTGTGGATATCCAATGAAGCGGAATGTTGGAAGATCCAGGATAGATAAAAAAATACTTCTTCACGCAGCGCACAGTGAAGCTATAGAATTTGCTCCCACAAGAGGCAATGATGGCCACCAACTTGGATAGCTTTAAAAAAGATTTAGAAAAGTTCATGGAGGATAAGGCTATCAGTGGTTACTAGCCATGATGACTATGGCAGCGTGCTTCTGAATATTAGTTGCTGGAAATTGCAGGAGGGGAGAATACTCTTGGGCTCAGGTCCTGCTTCTGTGGTTCGCACAGGCATCTGGCTAGCCATTGTGATAACAGGATGCTGGACTAAATGTTCCACTGGACTGGTCCAGCAGGCTCTTCTTATGACCTACAGAACTTGAATACTGGCCTTTTTGTGTATTTTGCCAAACTTGCCCCTCCCAAGGGGCTACTGAGGATTCCCCAACAAGCCTACTCTGTCCTTATCAGCCCTCCTCTTGCATTAAAAAGTCAGTGTGACATGGCACAAATATCCCCATAACACTGGGTAAGAAGAGTGGATCACAATCTTACTACGGAGCAATAATCTTCCTCTTTAGGAAAACGGCCATAGCTCAGTTGTAAAGCATCGATTTTGCATGCAGAAGGTCCCAGGTTCAATCCCTAGCATTTCCAGGCAGGATTGGGAATGTCCTTTGTTTGAAATCCTGGAGAGCTGCTGCCAGTCAGTGTGAACAATTTTGAACTAGGTGGACTAATGGTCTCACTCCGTATGAAGCAGCTTCATATTGTTGCGCGCCTACCAATCTCCAAGCTGTGAGATTTCCAGGGTCCCTGCACTCATCCAGGGTTTGGTTTCCTTTGTGAAGAAGGTCAGCGGAGGCTGTGGTGTCTTATGAAATATGATTTACACACGTTCCAACCTGAGCTTAGGATGGAGGGGTTCAAGGCATCAGCAGTCCAATATCCAGTTTTCCCATCAGTGTTACAGCAGACACCCCAAATGCCATGGTGCAGAGGGCCAGCCTCTCTGCCTGACTCCAGTTCCCAGCAATTCTTGCTCAACACTCCGAACACAAGCCTCTCCTAGCAGCCAGGAGGGGGGGGAAGGCTCTCCTGAAGAGTTTCAATGATAAAAGGGTCTTCCTGGCCCATTCATCAGTTGCTGGGCAACTGATAGACCCATTATCCTACCTGGCCACTCTATTAGGTTAACAAAAGAGACTCATCTGACCAGCCGAGTGAGTTCCTCATTCCAAGGCACAGGATTCCAAATCAGAGGTTGGAAGGGAACCCACAGGAATCATCCGTTCCAACCCCAAATTCATAACACTACCCCCTTCTCTGAAAAAGGTCTGTCCCAGACCTGCAAACAAACAACAAAATAACAGCTTCCACCACAAAGAAGTAACAGGTACAGGTTAGGCAGACATTGAAATATACATCATTAAAAGCATAGTCATAGAAATACAGTTGCATTCCCACACAAGAACAAAAACAGTCAATCCCTTTCAGCAAGTTTTCAAATAACTGCTTTCTCTTTAGGCTTCCTCTTCTTTCTTGGAGCTCCCTGTGACGCCCTTCCCTGGCTCTCCCTGTCAGGTTCCTACCTGCTCGTGGTTACTGCCTGTCACTAGGCACCACCAGGGACTCCACCAGTCTGGACTGTCCTTTTTTATGGTTTCTCTCCCCGCTCTAGCACAGATCTCAACAGATCCCCCTGCTAGGCAGCACCACCAGTCAGGTCCTATAACCAGTATTCCCAGAGACTCTGCCTGAGTCTCTCTATCAGGTTACCTCTGTGACTGAGTGCTTAAGCTGTCCCCAATCCCTTTGATCTTTATATATAAAGCATACGATCCTGGTTTGCTCTGAATACTTGTGGTGTTATATTCTTCCCTTCACCGCTGCCACCAATTGTTACAGTTTCCCTTCAGCCTTGGTAAGCACCTTGCCCTCCCTTCTGGTCTGTATAACCCCAGCCAAGGATCAGGCCTTCGGTAAACCAAATATAGTTTTTATTAAATAACAGAGATAACAAGATTACTTTATAAAGGCACATAAGCATATGGTTTCATCTATTTCTGGTACTTGTCTTAGTATTAATCCGAACTCCACACTCTCCTCACATCCACCAACTCTCCACACAATCTCCTCTCAAAAACCCACCAAAACAACCCACTCACGTCCACCCAGATTTAACTGTCATCCTTCTATTTATACTCTCAGCCATTCTAAACACTCAGCCAATCATCCAGCATTCTACTGCCCATTCACTCCCCCCTCCTCTTTCATTCCACTTACCATGTATCTCCTATACAAACAGCACTTACCATATATACATTAATACAGGAACATCACATTCCCCCCCCCCTTAAAATAACGGCAGAGTATTATTCCTGTTCCAGGATTCATACGCCGCGTTAATAAATAAAACAAGTCTCTCTGGGGAAAATGTCTTTCTTTGTTCCTCCGTCTGGTCACGTCACTGCAGTCCCAGCCACCTGCCTTGACAGTCCATCGGCCAATACATTGTCCTTGCCTTTGATGAACTGGAAGTCCACTTGATAGTCTTGTAGGGCCCAGGACCACCTCTGCAGCATAGTATTATGGTTTTTCATAGTCTGTAACCATAACAAGGCCCGATGATCCATTGTTACCATGAATCTTCGTCCCCACACGTATGGGCGCAACTTATTCAGTCCCCACACGACCGCTAGGCACTCCTTTTAGACCGATGAATAGTTTTTCTCTCTCGGCGTCAGCTTGCGACTCAGATACGCCACTGGATGTCTGGTGCCTTCTTTCTCCTGCAGCAAGACGACTCCCAGCGCGAGGTCTGACGCATCCATAGCCACGATGAATGGTTGCTCATAGTCTGGTGCTATTAGTATAGGTCCTTGGCACAAGGCTTGCTTCAGCAGATCAAAAGCCTTCTGACATTCATCCGTCCATACCACACGCTCAGAACACTTTTTCTTTGTCAATTCATGCAAGGGGGTTGCGATTTCCCCAAAATTTTTCACAAACTTCCTATAAAAACCAGCCACACCTAGAAATGCCCTAACTTGCTTTTTGGTTAAGGGGATAGGCCACGCTTGTATTGCCTCCACCGTGCTCCATAAGGGGGTGATTTTCCCACTCCCCACCTTATGTCCTAAATAGATTACTTCCTTTAGCCCAAACTAGTATTTCTTAGCTTTTATTGTGAGGCCTGCCTTTTTTAATGCCTCTAATACTGTGGTCAGGCGTTGGACATGCTCAGGCACCAACTTGCTAAAAATGGCCATGTCATCGATATAGGCCACTGCAAAACCTGACATGCCTCGCAACACAGTATTGTATTAGCCTCTGAAACGAACTTGGTGAGTTCCTTAGTCCCATGGGTAAGGTCACAAACTCATATAACCCATCTGGTGTACTGAAGGCAGTTTTGGCTCTGGATTGCTCGTCTAGTTCCATTTGCCAAAATCCTTTACAGAGATCTAGTGTAGAGAATGGTTGCTGCCCCCAATAACTCTAACATTGCGTCTATCCTTGGCATAGGATATGCATCTGGGACAGTAATTTTATTGATTAGCCGATAATCAATGCAAAATCTTGTCGTTCCATCTTTTTTCGGAACCAGGACAATACTTGAGGCCCAGGGACTGATAGATTCCCTGATCACTCCTAGTTCCAGCATATCTTCGACCTCCTTTTTGATCTCACTCAAAACTTTCCCATTCACACGGTACGGAACAGATCTGATTGGGGCATGATCTCCAGTATCAATGGAATGTTTGGCTATACTGGTTTGGCCAGGTTTATTGCTAAAGAGATCCCCATAGTTTTTCAAAACTCTCAGAATCTCTTCTCTTACTTCCTCCTGCACCTCCTCTGACCATTCCAATTGATCTACCCCTCCTTTGTCTTTGCTTTCCTGTACCAAATCTGGAAGTTCAGGCCCACTTAAGGTAACTTGCAACACCTTTGCATCCCTGGTATGGTAAGGCTTTAACATATTTACATGAACCACTTTGCTTTTGTTTAATTGGTCTGTGGTGATTACATATGTCACTGTGTCAAGCCTTTCTCTGATGGTATATGGTCCTTCCCAGTTAGCCTGTAATTTGTCATGTTTCCTGGGTATGAATGCCATAACTATATCTCCCACATCATACACACGTTCCCTGGCTATTCTGTCATACCAGTAACTTTGCTTCTCCTGTGCTTGACTCAAATTCTCTTTCACTACTTCCATCATTGATGTTAATTTATTGCGGAATTCCAATACAAAATCTACTACAGATGTTTTGTACTCTCCCAGGGTTCCTTCCCATGAATTTTTTAACAGTTCCAAAGGTCCCCTCACTTTTCTAGTGAACATCAGTTCAAAGGGTGAGAAGCCTGTTGACTCCTGAGGGACTTCTCTGTACGCGAATAAGAAGCACCCCAAACGTTCATCCCAGTCTTGTGGGTGATCTTGAACATAGCTTCTTATCATGCCCTTCAGAACTCCATTAAATCTCTCAGTCAATCCGTTAGTGGCTGGATTGTAAGTGGTGGTCTTTAGATGTTTTAAACCACAACACTTCCACATACATTGCATCACGTCTCCCATGAATACACTGCCTTGATCCGTCAGCACTTCATGAGGGAAACCCAGCCTCATAAAGATTTTTAACAAAGCCTCTGCCACTACAGGGGCTTCTACGGATCTTAATGCTTCCGCGTCTGGGTACCTGGTGGCAAAATCCACCACCACCAATAGATATTTCTTGCCATGCCTTGTGGGTTTGGAAAAAGGGCCCACCAAATCTACTCCCACTCTATAAAAGGGTTGTCCAATTATAGGAAGGGGCTTTAAGGGTGCCTTAGTCTTTACTCCACTTTTTCCCACCTTTTGGCATATACCACAAGATAGACAATGTTGTTTTACATCTTTGGAGATATTTGGCCAATAATAGTGTGCAGCCAATCTCCTCTTGGTCTTTTTTATTCCCAGATGTCCTGCACATGGGACATCGTGGGCTACCTCTAGCAATCTGGTTCTGTATTTGCTAGGTACTATCAATTGCTTCACTGGTTCACATTCATCCTTTCTCTCAGCAGGCATCCACAGTCTATATAAAATCCCATTCTCACACACAATTTGATTCCTCAGTTTGTCAGTGAAAGGAATCTGTTGGGTCAGGGCTTGCTCCTTTATTTGTCTCAAACTTGTATCTTTCTTCAGTTCTTCCCTGAACTGCTCTGTCTCTTCACTAGAGACCACTTGATACAATTTGTCTCTTTCAGCAGGCTTGCTAGGGGTTGCTATGGTGACCCTAGGCTTGAAAACAGATTCCACCCTGTTTTCTTCAGCCTGTGTTAACATGGCTTCTGTTTCTTTGCCAAGTTGCTGTCTGGTCACCACATATATTTTCCCTTGTGCCCCCATAACATCTCTTCCCAGTATCACTGGTTCTTGTTGTTGGACATTAATACCTACTTTATATTTGCCCTCTCGGCCTCTCCACTCCATTTTCACTAGGGCCATAGGCAAGCTTTCTGGTCTACCCCTCACTCCTTGAATAGTCACAGTTTCCTGAGGTAATATTTCCTCAGATTTTATTAAATCTGGCCTCAGTAACGTCTGAGCGGCACCAGTATCAAGCAATGCCCAATAATTTGCCCCTTGAACACACACTTCTTCTCTTAGACTCGAATCCAAGTCTTTTACTTCTGTCCAGTTTATCTGGCAGAACTGAACCTTTTTGGTTAGATCTTTTGGTTCTGTTTTTACTGCCCTTGCCTGAGCAGGATTACTAATGGGGTTGGCAACCTCACATTGAAAACGTAGGTGCCCCGGTCTACCACATTTATAGCATAATTTCTCCTCTGTTTTAGGGTACACAGATCCACTCTGGGGTGTCCTGTGCCCTTCAGATTTTACTGGAGGACTCACTCGCTGTGGTACCACATCCTTTCTGCCACCATTATATGGTCTGGGTTTAAACTCTCTTGATGTTTTCCCCACCCAGCCAGTTCTATTGGAGGCAAAGTGATCTGCCATCTCTGCGGCCTCCTGCACCGATGTAGGGGAACGGTCTTTGACAAGGAGCCTTATTTCTGGTGGTAACTGATGGAATAATTGATCCAGTATCATGAGGCTTTTCACCTCTTCCACTGACTGAGCTTTGGCACTACTCATCCACTTTCCAAATATATCCATCAACTTTGCTCCCAGTTCAACAAAAGACCTCCCTGCTTGGATCTGACAGTTTTGGAATAATTTTCTAAAGTAGTCAGGTCCCAGTCTGAATCTTTTGTATACTGCCTCTTTAAACTCAGCATAAGTGACGGGCTTGTCTGAGGGGAAATATTGGTATACCTCAGCCAATTCCCCTTTGATCAGGTTTGATAAATATTGCATATATTTATCCTCTGGTAGCCCCCACAATTGTGCTGCCTTTTCAAAAGTACTGAGGTAAATTTGTGGATCCTTTCCAGGCTCAAACACTGCAAAGTCTTTTGGTGTAACCTTTATCTTTGTTTCATTTCTGTCCTTTCTTGTTTCATCAGAATGAAACTTCTCTTTCAAATTTTAACTTTTCTACCTGTAATTCAGCATCCACTCTCATTCTCTCAAATTCCAACTCCCTCTGCTTTTCTTTCTCATCCCCCTCACTCCTCAATCTCTCAATTTCCAACTCCCGCTGCTTTTCCTTCTCTGCACCTTCCATCCTCAACTTCTCAGTTTCTAACTCTCGCTGTTTATCTTTTTCCTCAGCCTCCCTCCTCAATCTCTCAACTTCTCAGTTTCTAACTCTCGCTGTTTATCTTTTTCCTCAGCCTCCCATCTTAACTTCTCTCTCAAATACTCTATATAAGCAGGATTGCTTAAGTATCCTTCTGGGGTCTCTTCCCTGACAGGTTGTTTGTGCTGGACAGTTGTAAATCCTATTAGTGCCACCCTCAATTCATCTACCCCTTTACCCTCGTGAGGTAAATTGAATGTTATGCACTTCTCCACCAACTCCTCTCTTTTCATCTTTATGTATTCAGCCATTTTGTTGGAGTTCACACACTCTTTGCCACACACTCTTTGCCAGTCACTCTCACAAGTAATCTTTTTTTTTTGTTATTTCTGTTTGCCACACCACTGTTAGGGATTCTCTAGTATTCGTACCACTGCTACAGCCAACACCTGTGACGTATTCTCCTTTGTTCGTATCCCACCACTACTGCCACCACATGTGACGCCCTTCCCTGGCTCTCCGTCAGGTTCCTACCTGCTCGTGGTTACTGCCTGTCACTAGGCACCACCAGGGACTCCACCAGTCTGGACTGTCCTTTTTTATGGTTTCTCTCCCCGCTCTAGCACAGATCTCAACAGATCCCCCTGCTAGGCAGCACCACCAGTCAGGTCCTATAACCAGTATTCCCAGAGACTCTGCCTGAGTCTCTCTATCAGGTTACCTCTGTGACTGAGTGCTTAAGCTGTCCCCAATCCCTTTGATCTTTATATATAAAGCATACGATCCTGGTTTGCTCTGAATACTTGTGGTGTTATATTCTTCCCTTCACCGCTGCCACCAATTGTTACAGTTTCCCTTCAGCCTTGGTAAGCACCTTGCCCTCCCTTCTGGTCTGTATAACCCCAGCCAAGGATCAGGCCTTCGGTAAACCAAATATAGTTTTTATTAAATAACAGAGATAACAAGATTACTTTATAAAGGCACATAAGCATATGGTTTCATCTATTTCTGGTACTTGTCTTAGTATTAATCCGAACTCCACACTCTCCTCACATCCACCAACTCTCCACACAATCTCCTCTCAAAAACCCACCAAAACAACCCACTCACGTCCACCCAGATTTAACTGTCATCCTTCCATTTATACTCTCAGCCATTCTAAACACTCAGCCAATCATCCAGCATTCTACTGCCCATTCACTCCCCCCTCCTCTTTCATTCCACTTACCATGTATCTCCTATACAAACAGCACTTACCATATATACATTAATACAGGAACATCACATTCCCCCCCCCTTAAAATAACGGCAGAGTATTATTCCTGTTCCAGGATTCATACGCCGCGTTAACAAATAAAACAAGTCTCTCTGGGGAAAATGTCTTTCTTTGTTCCTCCGTCTGGTCACGTCACTGCAGTCCCAGCCACCTGCCTTGACAGTCCATCGGCCAATACATTGTCCTTGCCTTTGATGAACTGGAAGTCCACTTGATAGTCTTGTAGGGCCCAGGACCACCTCTGCAGCATAGTATTATGGTTTTTCATAGTCTGTAACCATAACAAGGCCCGATGATCCATTGTTACCATGAATCTTCGTCCCCACACGTATGGGCGCAACTTATTCAGTCCCCACACGACCGCTAGGCACTCCTTTTAGACCGATGAATAGTTTTTCTCTCTCGGCGTCAGCTTGCGACTCAGATACGCCACTGGATGTCTGGTGCCTTCTTTCTCCTGCAGCAAGACGACTCCCAGCGCGAGGTCTGACGCATCCATAGCCACGATGAATGGTTGCTCATAGTCTGGTGCTATTAGTATAGGTCCTTGGCACAAGGCTTGCTTCAGCAGATCAAAAGCCTTCTGACATTCATCCGTCCATACCACACGCTCAGAACACTTTTTCTTTGTCAATTCATGCAAGGGGGTTGCGATTTCCCCAAAATTTTTCACAAACTTCCTATAAAAACCAGCCACACCTAGAAATGCCCTAACTTGCTTTTTGGTTAAGGGGATAGGCCACGCTTGTATTGCCTCCACCGTGCTCCATAAGGGGGTGATTTTCCCACTCCCCACCTTATGTCCTAAATAGATTACTTCCTTTAGCCCAAACTAGTATTTCTTAGCTTTTATTGTGAGGCCTGCCTTTTTTAATGCCTCTAATACTGTGGTCAGGCGTTGGACATGCTCAGGCACCAACTTGCTAAAAATGGCCATGTCATCGATATAGGCCACTGCAAAACCTGACATGCCTCGCAACACAGTATTGTATTAGCCTCTGAAACGAACTTGGTGAGTTCCTTAGTCCCATGGGTAAGGTCACAAACTCATATAACCCATCTGGTGTACTGAAGGCAGTTTTGGCTCTGGATTGCTCGTCTAGTTCCATTTGCCAAAATCCTTTACAGAGATCTAGTGTAGAGAATGGTTGCTGCCCCCAATAACTCTAACATTGCGTCTATCCTTGGCATAGGATATGCATCTGGGACAGTAATTTTATTGATTAGCCGATAATCAATGCAAAATCTTGTCGTTCCATCTTTTTTCGGAACCAGGACAATACTTGAGGCCCAGGGACTGATAGATTCCCTGATCACTCCTAGTTCCAGCATATCTTCGACCTCCTTTTTGATCTCACTCAAAACTTTCCCATTCACACGGTACGGAACAGATCTGATTGGGGCATGATCTCCAGTATCAATGGAATGTTTGGCTATACTGGTTTGGCCAGGTTTATTGCTAAAGAGATCCCCATAGTTTTTCAAAACTCTCAGAATCTCTTCTCTTACTTCCTCCTGCACCTCCTCTGACCATTCCAATTGATCTACCCCTCCTTTGTCTTTGCTTTCCTGTACCAAATCTGGAAGTTCAGGCCCACTTAAGGTAACTTGCAACACCTTTGCATCCCTGGTATGGTAAGGCTTTAACATATTTACATGAACCACTTTGCTTTTGTTTAATTGGTCTGTGGTGATTACATATGTCACTGTGTCAAGCCTTTCTCTGATGGTATATGGTCCTTCCCAGTTAGCCTGTAATTTGTCATGTTTCCTGGGTATGAATGCCATAACTATATCTCCCACATCATACACACGTTCCCTGGCTATTCTGTCATACCAGTAACTTTGCTTCTCCTGTGCTTGACTCAAATTCTCTTTCACTACTTCCATCATTGATGTTAATTTATTGCGGAATTCCAATACAAAATCTACTACAGATGTTTTGTACTCTCCCAGGGTTCCTTCCCATGAATTTTTTAACAGTTCCAAAGGTCCCCTCACTTTTCTAGTGAACATCAGTTCAAAGGGTGAGAAGCCTGTTGACTCCTGAGGGACTTCTCTGTACGCGAATAAGAAGCACCCCAAACGTTCATCCCAGTCTTGTGGGTGATCTTGAACATAGCTTCTTATCATGCCCTTCAGAACTCCATTAAATCTCTCAGTCAATCCGTTAGTGGCTGGATTGTAAGTGGTGGTCTTTAGATGTTTTAAACCACAACACTTCCACATACATTGCATCACGTCTCCCATGAATACACTGCCTTGATCCGTCAGCACTTCATGAGGGAAACCCAGCCTCATAAAGATTTTTAACAAAGCCTCTGCCACTACAGGGGCTTCTACGGATCTTAATGCTTCCGCGTCTGGGTACCTGGTGGCAAAATCCACCACCACCAATAGATATTTCTTGCCATGCCTTGTGGGTTTGGAAAAAGGGCCCACCAAATCTACTCCCACTCTATAAAAGGGTTGTCCAATTATAGGAAGGGGCTTTAAGGGTGCCTTAGTCTTTACTCCACTTTTTCCCACCTTTTGGCATATACCACAAGATAGACAATGTTGTTTTACATCTTTGGAGATATTTGGCCAATAATAGTGTGCAGCCAATCTCCTCTTGGTCTTTTTTATTCCCAGATGTCCTGCACATGGGACATCGTGGGCTACCTCTAGCAATCTGGTTCTGTATTTGCTAGGTACTATCAATTGCTTCACTGGTTCACATTCATCCTTTCTCTCAGCAGGCATCCACAGTCTATATAAAATCCCATTCTCACACACAATTTGATTCCTCAGTTTGTCAGTGAAAGGAATCTGTTGGGTCAGGGCTTGCTCCTTTATTTGCCTCAAACTTGTATCTTTCTTCAGTTCTTCCCTGAACTGCTCTGTCTCTTCACTAGAGACCACTTGATACAATTTGTCTCTTTCAGCAGGCTTGCTAGGGGTTGCTATGGTGACCCTAGGCTTGAAAACAGATTCCACCCTGTTTTCTTCAGCCTGTGTTAACATGGCTTCTGTTTCTTTGCCAAGTTGCTGTCTGGTCACCACATATATTTTCCCTTGTGCCCCCATAACATCTCTTCCCAGTATCACTGGTTCTTGTTGTTGGACATTAATACCTACTTTATATTTGCCCTCTCGGCCTCTCCACTCCATTTTCACTAGGGCCATAGGCAAGCTTTCTGGTCTACCCCTCACTCCTTGAATAGTCACAGTTTCCTGAGGTAATATTTCCTCAGATTTTATTAAATCTGGCCTCAGTAACGTCTGAGCGGCACCAGTATCAAGCAATGCCCAATAATTTGCCCCTTGAACACACACTTCTTCTCTTAGACTCGAATCCAAGTCTTTTACTTCTGTCCAGTTTATCTGGCAGAACTGAACCTTTTTGGTTAGATCTTTTGGTTCTGTTTTTACTGCCCTTGCCTGAGCAGGATTACTAATGGGGTTGGCAACCTCACATTGAAAACGTAGGTGCCCCGGTCTACCACATTTATAGCATAATTTCTCCTCTGTTTTAGGGTACACAGATCCACTCTGGGGTGTCCTGTGCCCTTCAGATTTTACTGGAGGACTCACTCGCTGTGGTACCACATCCTTTCTGCCACCATTATATGGTCTGGGTTTAAACTCTCTTGATGTTTTCCCCACCCAGCCAGTTCTATTGGAGGCAAAGTGATCTGCCATCTCTGCGGCCTCCTGCACCGATGTAGGGGAACGGTCTTTGACAAGGAGCCTTATTTCTGGTGGTAACTGATGGAATAATTGATCCAGTATCATGAGGCTTTTCACCTCTTCCACTGACTGAGCTTTGGCACTACTCATCCACTTTCCAAATATATCCATCAACTTTGCTCCCAGTTCAACAAAAGACCTCCCTGCTTGGATCTGACAGTTTTGGAATAATTTTCTAAAGTAGTCAGGTCCCAGTCTGAATCTTTTGTATACTGCCTCTTTAAACTCAGCATAAGTGACGGGCTTGTCTGAGGGGAAATATTGGTATACCTCAGCCAATTCCCCTTTGATCAGGTTTGATAAATATTGCATATATTTATCCTCTGGTAGCCCCCACAATTGTGCTGCCTTTTCAAAAGTACTGAGGTAAATTTGTGGATCCTTTCCAGGCTCAAACACTGCAAAGTCTTTTGGTGTAACCTTTATCTTTGTTTCATTTCTGTCCTTTCTTGTTTCATCAGAATGAAACTTCTCTTTCAAATTTTAACTTTTCTACCTGTAATTCAGCATCCACTCTCATTCTCTCAAATTCCAACTCCCTCTGCTTTTCTTTCTCATCCCCCTCACTCCTCAATCTCTCAATTTCCAACTCCCGCTGCTTTTCCTTCTCTGCACCTTCCATCCTCAACTTCTCAGTTTCTAACTCTCGCTGTTTATCTTTTTCCTCAGCCTCCCTCCTCAATCTCTCAACTTCTCAGTTTCTAACTCTCGCTGTTTATCTTTTTCCTCAGCCTCCCATCTTAACTTCTCTCTCAAATACTCTATATAAGCAGGATTGCTTAAGTATCCTTCTGGGGTCTCTTCCCTGACAGGTTGTTTGTGCTGGACAGTTGTAAATCCTATTAGTGCCACCCTCAATTCATCTACCCCTTTACCCTCGTGAGGTAAATTGAATGTTATGCACTTCTCCACCAACTCCTCTCTTTTCATCTTTATGTATTCAGCCATTTTGTTGGAGTTCACACACTCTTTGCCACACACTCTTTGCCAGTCACTCTCACAAGTAATCTTTTTTTTTTGTTATTTCTGTTTGCCACACCACTGTTAGGGATTCTCTAGTATTCGTACCACTGCTACAGCCAACACCTGTGACGTATTCTCCTTTGTTCGTATCCCACCACTACTGCCACCACATGTGACGCCCTTCCCTGGCTCTCCGTCAGGTTCCTACCTGCTCGTGGTTACTGCCTGTCACTAGGCACCACCAGGGACTCCACCAGTCTGGACTGTCCTTTTTTATGGTTTCTCTCCCCGCTCTAGCACAGATCTCAACAGATCCCCCTGCTAGGCAGCACCACCAGTCAGGTCCTATAACCAGTATTCCCAGAGACTCTGCCTGAGTCTCTCTATCAGGTTACCTCTGTGACTGAGTGCTTAAGCTGTCCCCAATCCCTTTGATCTTTATATATAAAGCATACGATCCTGGTTTGCTCTGAATACTTGTGGTGTTATATTCTTCCCTTCACCGCTGCCACCAATTGTTACAGTTTCCCTTCAGCCTTGGTAAGCACCTTGCCCTCCCTTCTGGTCTGTATAACCCCAGCCAAGGATCAGGCCTTCGGTAAACCAAATATAGTTTTTATTAAATAACAGAGATAACAAGATTACTTTATAAAGGCACATAAGCATATGGTTTCATCTATTTCTGGTACTTGTCTTAGTATTAATCCGAACTCCACACTCTCCTCACATCCACCAACTCTCCACACAATCTCCTCTCAAAAACCCACCAAAACAACCCACTCACGTCCACCCAGATTTAACTGTCATCCTTCCATTTATACTCTCAGCCATTCTAAACACTCAGCCAATCATCCAGCATTCTACTGCCCATTTACTCCCCCCTCCTCTTTCATTCCACTTACCATGTATCTCCTATACAAACAGCACTTACCATATATACATTAATACAGGAACATCACACTCCCCCAAACAGTTGTAGACACACCCACAATCTAACAGACACAGAATAATAAATCATAAACATTAAAACCTTATTGCAAAAACCTATCAACATAATTCCTAAAAAAATAATTAAAAAGCTCATATTCCCACACGCATGCAAAAAGCACAAATCAACAGCATTTCCAAAGGCAATACTAAAACTATCAGAAGAATTCCTACATCAAATCAGTACACAGTCCCATCAGTACACAGTCCCATAAGCACAACTCCCACCCCCAAACCATCCGGTTGCCCACATGGCCCTTTGTTGTGAGGCTTCATGGAGTTCCCAGTCCAAGCTGATCCCTGCTGCTGCCTGCAGGGGTTTGGGACTCCTCTCCAAGAACAGATTTGTTTCCTCATCAGCATATGGCAGGCTGTTGCCATTTTCCTCCCACTCTCTGCTCTGGGAAAAGTCTTTGAGCCAGTCCACTTCGTCTCCTACCCCAAACTCCAAATCAAAGTCCTGCACAAGTCTTTATCTGGGGGCATCTTCTTCAGGTCTAGCTGGCCTAGCCCGCCCAGGCTGGCACAAAGAAATCTTCTCTGTTCTTCCTCACAATCTCCAGTGTAAATCATGGGCCCCAACAGAGGCAGCTAACAGTTCCAGTTTCTCTTGCCCTCCAAACTCACGGGTGCTAGGTGCCTCTCACTGCTGGAATTTGCCCAGGGACTGCACCCATAATGGGAGCTGTATCCCATCCTATAAGACCATTATGGGGCACCCAAGGGGGAAAGTCACTTGAGGATTTTATGTTACCCATCTCTCTAGGTGCTGGGGGCTCCTCTTGGACATGCACTCCCACCTCAGGCTTCTCCTCCTGCACTTTTTCTTGCACAGCCATTTCTCCAGGCACTGGCAGCTCCTCTTGCATACACACCTTCAACTTTTCCTCCGGCACTTTCTCTTCCACAGCTGGCACACACAGGGCGAAGAAATCCATTAACTGCTGTTCTTCTCCAGCCTCTAGTTCACCTCTCTCGAAGGCCTTTTCTTCCTTCTGCATTACTTCTTTCACAGCAGGCACACATGGAGCAGAGAAATCTACCAGCAGCATCTCTTCTCCAGCCTCTACCCACTTTCTTCCGAGGCATCTTCCTCTTCATTTTCCAGCCTGTCCTCCTTCAAATCTTGGGGCTTTACTTCCAGTTTCTGCTGTCTTCTCCCCCTGGCAGGCTCCTGAACAATCACAGCTTCTTCCTTCTCCGCTACTGACTGCAACTCCTCACAGTCCAATCCCTCCAGCTGCCCATCCACTTTCTGGAACTCTTTAGCCACACCAATCTAGGAGCTCTGCAGCTGGACTTCTGGGTCACCCTCGACCCCTTGTAGCGGCTGATCAGGCAGGGCTCTCACCTCCTCACATGGGGTCTCCTTTTCCTCTCCAAAGATGCTTTCAAATATCTCTCCCATTCATCGCCAATGCTCCTGCCACTCCTGTTGCCTTTGCTGCTGGTCCTCCTGGCACTCTTTTTGCCTTTGCTGCTGGTCCTCCCTTTGCTGCTGGAACATCAATCGTAGCTGTTCCAGGATTGCTGTTTCTCCCTCCATTTTGACTCAGGCACACCTTGCTCCCAGTGCTTCTTCTAGGAAACTCAATCCCATTCCTGACACCAGCGTTGCGTGCCTCCCCAATCTCTGAGCGGTGAGATTTCCAGGGTCCCTGCGCTCATCCAGGGTTTGGTTTCCTTTGTGAAGAAGGTCAGCGGAGACTGTGGTATCTTTAAGAAATATGGTTTATTTACACACATTCCAACCTGAGCTTAGGATGGAGGGGTTCAAGGCATCAGCAGTCCAATATCCAGTTTTCCCATCAGTGTTACAGGAGACACCCCAAATGCCATGGTGCAGAGGGCCAGCCTCTCTGCCTGACTCCAGTTCCCAGCAATTCTTGCTCAACACTCCGAACACAAGCCTCTCTTAGAGCCAGGAGGGGGGGGGAAGGCTCTCCTGAAGAGTTTCAATGATAAAAGGGTCTTCCTGGCCCATTCACCAGTTGCTGGGCAACTGATAGACCCATTATCCTACTCTATTAGGTTAACAAAAGAGACTCATCTGACCAGCCGAGCGAGTTCCTCATTCCAAGGCACAGGATTCCAAATCAGAGGTTGGAAGGGAACCCACAGGAATCATCCATTCCAACCTCAAACTCATAACAATATGTTCCTAAGGCATGTTCCTATGCCCCTATGTTTAAGATTAATTTCATGAATGGCTGAATTTTACAAGCTATATCCTCATTAACCAAAACATTATCATCATCATCATCAGATTTATATCCCACCCTTCCTCCTAGTAGGAGCCCAGGGCAGCAAACAAAAGCACTAAAACACTCTAAAACATCACAAAAACATACTTTAAAATATATTACAACAAAACATCTTTACAAACTTTTTTAAAAAGCTTTAAAAACATATTAAAAAGCAATTCCAACACAGACACTGACTGGGATAAAGTCTCTACTTAAAAGGCTTGTTGAAAGAGAAAGGTCTTCAGTAGGTGCAGAAAGGTAACAGAGATGGTGCCTGTCTAATATTTAAGGGGAGGGAATTCCAAAGGGTAGGTGCCACTACACTAAAGGCTCACTTCCTGTGTTGTGTGGAATGGACCTTCTGATAAGATGGTATCTGCAAGAGGCCCTCACCTGCTGAGCACAGTGATCGACTGGGTATATAAGGGGTAAGACAGTCTTTCAGGTATCCTGTTCCCAAGCTGTATAGGGTTTTGTACACCAAAACCAG
Organism: Rhineura floridana; assembly: GCF_030035675.1. Classification (NCBI taxonomy): domain Eukaryota; kingdom Metazoa; phylum Chordata; class Lepidosauria; order Squamata; family Rhineuridae; genus Rhineura; species Rhineura floridana. The sequence goes on from NC_084480.1 coordinate 121,155,205, forward strand.
AACCTTGAACTTAGCCCGGTAGCTAAGAAGCACCTAACTTCAAATGCTGCTGCTGCTGCTGCTGTCCTCAGTAAACAAATGTGAATGTTAAATCTTGTAACCTCTTGTTCCATTCAGGAACCCACTACAGCAAGTTGTGTGACTTTTTTCAGCATAATATTACTTACCTAATTCTCAGTAATCACAGTAACTTTTACTACATATTAAAACAACAATAGACTGCAGCTCACTGTTATCAGGTTAAATAAGAAGTTACCCTATCTGAGTTGCTGTAGTCAAGAGATCCAAACATATAGCTTCTCATTCATAGATTAATGCTGCCAGCTTCAGATGATATTCTTCATTACATACTACATAGCATCAAAGCTTAGCTGAAAATTTCAGCAGGACTACAATATATTTGTAGAGACCTACATTCTGTTAACAATTCTGTTAACCTACATTCTACATTAACAATTCCTTTAAGAAACCACTTTGAACATCAAGTCAAATTCCTAAATTGTGCCTTCATACATATGCTGTGATGGGAAGCAAATACGTAGTTGTTTCTTAAAATCAGTTGTGTCCTATATTAATATGACTCTGCAAAACTCATCTTCATGCCCACCACCTATATATATATCTAATCATTCGTATTAGAAAACAGCTTTCATATCCCAGTGTTCTCAAAAGGTATAACAATGGCTTTAAAAATCCAATAAATTGATCATATGATTATTCAAGTGCCAAAGGCAGAAGGTTAAAATGTCAACATCTGCGACTATTCTCTTATATGTACAATATCCAAAAGACCTTCAAAGTGATTTTACATCAGGCTTTCTTCTAGTATAATGCAGTCAGCATGGCACAATAATTGTTGCTGAAATGGGACACTACTAGTTGTCTTGGGGTATACCCACAGAAGCATGGAATTGAAACCTCAGAAGTTAAGACTATCTGCCAAGCTGGCATACTTGAATCCAACCCTTCCCATCTGAAACACAATGGTAATCCCCCAACTATACAGTTGTGTGAGCAAGCCATTTGTGATGCTGGTGTTGGCTACTGGTCAACAGAAACCTCTAGTACCGGGACAGCCAACTTGGGGCTCTTCCAGATTATGTTCAACAACAACTCCCATCAGCCCTAGCCAGCAAGGCCAATCAGAGATGACGGCAGATGTAGTCCAACAAAATCTGGGGGGTACCATGTCAGCTACCCCTGCTCTAGGATAGCAAACATTTCTGGTGAAGTCATAAGTTATTGGTTGATAGCAACTTTAAGTCTCCTGGATAGTGAACAAACACAAACCTTTGACTGAGGCAGCAAACCCATGTCTGCACTTTACTGCTTTGAACTGCAAGTGAGGGCTCACACAAATTAATATTCCTCCATACAGTAAGATTCCCTTTTCTCAGAAAACCAAAGACTAGACTACTACCTCTCTCCCTCACATGCTAAATCCTCTGAATGCAGGATATTTTTCATTTGGAGGAACCTACGATAATATGGGCCCCCGCTTCTGCTCTGAAGTGGCATAGCCCAGACAAATCTTCACTTCGATTTCTCTGATTAACTCCAAATTATGCATCAGAATCCAATGGGTATATTTCTTAGCTCATGAAAATGGAAATGGACTGCCTTCAAGTCGATCCTGACTTATGGCGACCCTATGAATAGGGTTTTCATGGTAAGTGGTATTCAGAGGACGTTTACCATTGCCTCCCTCTGAGGCTAGTCCTCCCCAGCTGGCTAGAGCCTGCTCAGCTTGCCACAGCTGCACAAGCCGGCCCCTTCCCTGTCCGCAACTGCCAGCTAGGGGGCAACTGGGCTCCTTGGGACTATGCAGCTTGCCCACGGCTGCACAGGTGGCAGGGCACATAACCCGAACCACTCACAGTGGGGGTGATCTTTAGATGCCCTTGACACCCAGGAGATATGAGCAGGGATTTGAACTCACAGACTCTGGACTCCCAGCCAGGCTCTTGTCCCCACTGTGCTATACCAACTGTTCTTAGCTCATACTCCTGGGGATTATTCTGCAGAAGATTGCTTGATGAATGGGGTAAAGTGAATATTGCATGGAATCAGAGCCTGGTAAATTCCAACCATTGTTTCAACCAATATTGAGTTTTGAATACATCTATACAAATTACCTCACATATGATACATATGACTCAATCCCTTTTAGGAATAAAAATCTTAATGGAAAGTTGGTATTTTCTAACTGGCTTGACTGAGACATCCAGCCATCAACAGTGCAAACAATGTAAGGCTTCTCTTAGGTTACTAACAGAGAGGTGGGTTTTTTTTTTTTTTTTGCTATAACAAGATATTATTGCTGCATGCTCTGTCAATACATCAGGTATTTTTCAAACATCAGTTTCCTGCAGGTCAGCCTTTCCCAATCATGAATCAAAAGGGGTGCGGTTGAGGGGAAGAAAGGTGCATGTACGTTAAACATTTACAATCATTGCAAACAAATGACAAAACTAACTTTTGTTAAGACATTACAGACATTTTAAATGAACGCTAAAGCTCTTGTGTTTGTTCCAACTATCACACATAACTATATCCTTAGTACACATGCTTCCTATTAATTTGCACTGCACACTATTCCTGTCAAATTCAAGGTCACTCTCCTCCACCCTCCCCAATTCTAGTATACCAGCCTTTCCCAACCTGGTGCCCTGTGCATTTTTTGTACTATAACTTTATGCCATGCTGGGTTAATTAGAGTTATAGCCCATATCATCTGGAGGGGTGTGATGTTCCTGTATTAATGTATATATGGTAAGTGCTGTTTGTATAGAAGATATGTGGTAAATGGAATGAAAGAGGAGGGGGGAGTAAATGAGCAGTAGAATGGTGGATGATTGGCTGAGTGTTTGGATGGCTGAGAGTATAAATGGAAGGATGACAGTTGAATCTGGGTGGACGTGAGTGGGTTGTTTGAGAGGTGTTTGGTGGACGTGAGTGGGTTGTTTTGGTGGAGTTTGGAGGTGGGTGTGAGTTGGTGTATGTCAGGAGAGTGTGGAGAAAGAGGGAGGTGGAGTTCGGATTAGTAATAAGTCAAATATCACAGTAATAGATGAAACCATAAGCTTGTAGATCATTATCAAAGTTATCTTGTTATTAATGTTATTTCATAAATACTATTTTGGTTTACCGAAGGCCTGATCCTTGGCTGGGGTTTCACAGACCAGAAGGGAGGGTAAGGTAATAACCAAGGCTGAAGGGAAACAGTAACAAATGGTGGCAGCGGTGAAGAGGAGAAGATAACAGTATAAGTATCCAGAGCAACCCCGAGTTATGAGTTATCTGCATTGATACAAGGGGGTTGGGAACAGAATAGGCACGCAGTCACGAATGTAACCGGATAGAGAGACTCAGGCAAGGTCTCTGGGAACATTGGTTGTAGAACGTGACTGGTGGTGCTGCCTAGCAGGGGGATTTATTGAGATCTGTGCTAGAGCAGCGAAAGAAACCATAAAAAAGGGCAGTCCGGACTGGTGGAGTCCCTGGTGGTGCCTAGTGAAAGGCAGTAACCACGAGCAGGTAGGAACCTGACAGGGAGAGCCAGGGAAGGGCGTCACAAGGGATTAAAGTCTTTTCAAAAGCTGCTCATTTGCCCTCAAAGGCATGTATTATTAGTTTATTACTCAGTTCATATATTTATATTCCACCTTTCCTCAAATAACCGCAGGGCAGTATACATGGCTCCAACCCTCTCAATATTATCCTCGCATAACCTTGTGAAGTAGGTTAGGGTAGTTACCAACATTACCAACAGAGCTTCAAAGCTCAGTGGAGATTTGAGCCTGGGTGTCTCCAGTTCTAGTCTGACACTCTAACAACTACATTACACTATCTATATTGCCACTGCATTTCTTCTTCACAAAATACACATCTCTCTTGAAAATGTTTTCTAGCAAATTTGCAAATCACACTCCAATTCTGTGCCTTTATAAACTGAAATCTTTCTGGAAAAGCTGGAGAATTCATTCAAATAGAAACACTACACAAACATGTTATTCAGCATCATAATCGAAGAATATTAAGAGAATTATATTGTAATTATACAGCCACCAGAGTGGCTGTATACTATAGCCAGCATGGATTTTTCACATTCCGCAATGTTAAATGGAAAATACCCCCGCATGCCATTCTGATGCTTCCCATAAGCTCATTTCAAAACAAAACCTTACAAAACTTATAGTTCTGAACTCAGAAATGCTTGCTTAACAACCCTGTAAATTTTCATGGCGATACACAAAACAGTCAGAGAGACTCGGGAGTTCAAAGTCTAAAAAGAGAGAAAAAAACCTCAGAGCCCTTTTGGACTTTTTTCTGCCAGAGTTCCTATAATCTGTTGAAATTCATTAAAAATCAGCCATGTTCACAGAGTACCTGTAATCCTAATACTGACCTTGCCCCATACTCTGACCTTCATCTACTGCAGTTTAAAAGTTAAAAAAATGCCTGGTTGATTTTTAATTAATTTAAGAAATTTTGGCTGGAAGCTATTATAACGTGGGGCATGCTCAGTAAGGACCAACTGTCAAGTGTTCTAAAAGCCTCACAGCTGCTGGGCTTGGCAAATAAGAGGGGCACACCCACACCAGACTTGATTTCACCTGAGACAGTCATGGCTTCCCTCAAAGAATCCTGGGAAGTGTAGTTTGTGAAGGGTGCTGAGAGGAGACTCCTATTCCCATGAGAGAATGGTTAACAGTCAGCCACTCTGATTGAAGGTCTGTGAGAGGAACAGGGCATCTCCTAGCAACTCTCAGCACCCTTCACTAACTACACTTACCAGGATTCTTTGAGAGAAGCCATGATTGGCTTTGAGCCATGGCTTTGAGAGAAGCCATGATAAATTCTTTTAAATTGTTTTAAAAAGATGTGTTTTTAAATTTGTATATTTATTTTTAATGTTTTTAGTTATTGTAAACCGCCCAGAGAGCTCGGCTATGGGGCGGTATATAAATACACTAAATAAATAGATAAATAAATAATGATTGTCCAAAGTGTAATAGAGGCCTGGTGTGGATGTGGCCAGGGACAGCTTTGTTTTAAATTTGGGTGGGAGGTAGAGTTGCCAGGTTCAGGGCCTGAGGCTGATCCTGTATCTTTAGTAGAAGAGAAAGTCAGCCAAGTTCAGGTGTACTTGCAACATTGTAATGGGAAAAACCACAAGGTAGAATTCTCCCTTCCCCCTGCCCAACTTTGAAAGATACAGAAGACATCTTGGTTGCCAGGCCCAGCCTGGTCAGTTTTACCTATCCTAATCATGATTGCATGGGAGTATATCCGATTCAACTCAATAATCATACAAATGATCAGACCTGCCTTTTCCCTCCTTCCCCTTTCCTCTCCCTTTCTACTCCCCTCTCCTCTTCCTTCTTCCACCTCCCCTGCCCACTCCAGCCCTCTGTCCCTCCCCCCCAGTCAGTTTTACCTATCCTAAGCATGATTGCACGGGAGTAAATCCCACTGAACTCAATAAACATGCAAATGACCACATCTGTCCTTCTTCTCCCCTCCCCCTCCTGCCTGCTCCCATCCCAGTCCTCCCTTCTGCCTTTCCATCCCTCACTCCTCCCCCTCCTCCCTTCCCCATCCCCTGTGGTCAGTTTCACCTACCCTAAGCATGATTGCCGTGTGTGTGTGTGTAAATCCCACTTAACTCAATAAGCATGCAAATGATCAATCCATTCTCAGCAAACTTGCGCACGATCCCATTTCTTACCTCCCAGATTAAAAAGCAAGGAAATTCACTAATCGGAAAAAACCTTGCGGTTTAAGAATGTACCTATAGCCCACATATATTTCTACCAAACTTTAAAAAGCAGGGAAATTGGGCAGCTATAGTGAATGCACCAGGGGAGAGCAGGAGACCTGACCTCCTCTCTGAGATATTGTACTGCCCTACAAAGTTGTCAAAATGCAAACACCATTTGGGTTGGTCTTTCACAGTCCAATCCACTTCCTGTGTAGCTTGGAAGAATTTGGTAACATGTGCCTCTGAGCATATGGTGAGTGGTGGCAACACCTGTAATCAGCCCAAATAATAGAAAGAAGATATGTCCTGTGCTGATCTTGTTTTAGCCGGGAGGAAGCAGCATTATTAAGACAGTTGATATAGTTGAGATGATCACTTTGAATATGTCTGATTTACTTTGCAATTTTAGTGAAGTTTCCTATAGGAAATCATTTTCTTTCGCTTTTGTTTCTATGAATATGTGAAGTACAGCAACACTTTGCAAAATTTATACTAAAAAAACTCCAAACATAATTGTGGAATAATGGCACTGACTTCTGCAAAATAGTCTCCAGTGGACCTCAGAAGTATCTCAATTTGCACAAGATAAGACAGTGGAAGGTGAAATATATTCTAGCAAAATTCTAGATGTACTCTATGTTTTTAATTGATCGTGAACACCTTGCCTTAAATAAAGTGGTTTAAACATAGCAGGCTGAAAACATGCATCCTCTTTTTTCCAACAGCTAGAGTCATTGCTGAAGGAGCAACATATTGCGATCAGTCTGATTTTACATCAAACTGCAGTTTCAGATTCAACTGTTAATGCATCCAAAATAGAAATAGAACATAACCTCCAATATAAAACACAAAAGGCTGTCTTCACCATCATATGACAATGACCAATAAAAAGGCTTTGAAATTAATAAAAATAAATTTGACACAGATTTCTAGGATGAATAAGGAGGGGGAAATTTTTCTGGCTTAGATTCTCTGCAGAAACATTAGTAACACAGGAAAGAAGCAAAGTAAGAACACCCACAGACATACAAAAATATAATTCTCCATCTTTGGAGATGGCAGGTGTTGTCACCACTCACCATATGCTCAGGGCACAAGTTACCAAATTCTTCTAAGCTACATAGCAAGTGGATTGGACTGTGAAAGACCAACCCAAATGGTGTTTGCATTTTGACAACTTTGTAGGGCAGTACAATATCTCAGAGAGGAGGTCAGGTCTCCTGCTCCCCTGGTGCATTCACTATAGCTGCCCAATTTCCCTGCTTTTTAAAGTTTGGTAGAAATATCTGTGGGCTATAGGTACATTCTTAAACCATGAGGTTTTTTGCATATTAGTGAATATATATTTCAGCTTTTTACAGTGAAATCACACATTTTCCTTAATTTGTTTACTATTTAGTATTTAAACATGCAGTTACTCCCTCCAATAGTGAGCTCAGCTGGTGACTGTCAACTGGACCGAACCCACTGAGAAACAAGAGTAACGGCATTCCCAGGAGAACTCCAAGGAATGCATTCGTACAAAAAAATTCTTTAAACAAAAAAACCTATGGGGCAAAAGCAAGCAAGCAAACAAACCCCAGAACAGTCTAATGAGGACTAAGCATGCTCAGTGGCCACAGAATACATCTGATGGGGACAAGAGGGATGGGGGAGGGGAAGGAAAATTGGAGGAGAGGTGGAATCGAGTATCATGGAAGAGGACATAGGTGATTGGTTGGCACACTGAACAGGAGAACTCTACAGAGCAAAATTTTGTTGCAGACCCTATTTGAATATTCTTAATTGTGATATACAACAGTAGTAACTTTTGCAGGCTTTCCAGGATTACTGAAATGTCACTATGATGCTCAGTTTCTTCTTACATTCTTCTTATGTTTAACATAATAACAGCCATCTTGGGCCCTATGATCAGCAGGGGAAGCTGTGTGTCATGCCCCCCTCAAAGGACTCATCTGAGAAGGAATAGGAATGGGAGACTGCAGACCCAGGAGAGGGGACAAGCAGGGAGACAGCTCAGGATTCTTCACCAGACCAGGGGCAAGCACCTGAGGGAGCCCCCCATCAGAGTTGGGAAGCAACCAGGCTGCCTCTTCCCTAGCAGAGATAAGATGCCAACAGGTGTTGCAGCAACGAAGGTAATCAGCTCGATTAAGGAGCAGGAGACCTTGCAAGAACACAGGCTGATTGTAAGCATCTGGCCTAGCACGCAGAGCATAAAAGACTGGAAGCAAAGGTAGAATTCTTGCTAGAGTCAACGTCAAACCTTGCCGCAGACGTTACTCTGGCTCTCCTGTTAAACCTGTGCCTTGGACCCTGCCCTGCCTGATTAGATCTCTTGGTTTCTGGGGACTTCCGGGAAGGGTGACTTCGCTTGTGCCTGCTTTTGGGACGGGCTCCCGCCTCAAAAGAAGCTTATTCAGATATAAATCAGTCAGAACATTTTTTTTTTTGACTGATGAAATTTCTCCCGGGCAGGGAGAAACGTAGAGATCAACCTCAAAGCCTGTTTTTGTTGGGAGGACTGGATTTCATTAATTTATGAGATAAGGTCCAGCCAACAATGCCGGACGGACTTTCTAACAAGCTCTATCTGCTTAAGCGATACGTTTATCTTTTCTTCAAAGAGAGAACGGACTAACAGGCAAGCACCCTTCTTTCTATTATTTTTTTTACTTGGTTTAAATTGTTGCAGCAAAAGGAGATTTGTCAGATTGATCGGCTTTGGACAACTTCTGGGTGAGATATAGCTCTTCTCTGTTATTCACGAAATTAACAGCTTATCTCTGTTTCTGTCGCAAAAAGCTGTCCTGGAAGTGCATTCTAAAGATAATAAACAGAAGAGGGATTTCTATTCCTGATTTCTATTCCGAGGAATATTATATTGTCTGGGACTATTCTTTTTTTGGTCTATTTTATTTTGACGAATCTGCTTCTTCACGACGCCACTAACTGTTTTGATGCTGGGAACTAAATTTGTTTTGCATTCTTGCACAAGAGAGATAAGGCAGGTTGCTCTGTTTATACTGTGATGTCATCAAGCCTGGAATATTAACCCAATTGTTGCTGAAATAAGAAGTGGTTCTTCTTTATTTTTGTTTTGCTTTGTTTTCGTGGTTTTAAAAATGGCAATCAAGAAAGTGGCTGAGAATCTGGAAGTAATTATGTTTCAGAAAATAATGGATGAGATTGAGATAACGAAACAAACCCTGCGACAGGGTAGTAAGGAGCTGAAAATTGAACTGAGCAAAATGACGCAGGAGCTTAAAGAAATAGGGGACCCTGTGAGAGAGGAGAATGAGATCAGAGATGAGAAAAGAAAAAATAAAGGGAAGATACAAGCCCTGGAGATTGGAACAAATGTGGAATTGGAAAAAGATCTGGAGTTTATGGATTTTAGAAATAAAATCTACTGTTTGGAATTTAACGTTATCTCTGAAGAAATTAATGAAGATATTAGAGATAAAGTTATCAATGGCTTGGATAATCTTCTGGACTGGAATGATGTGATGGAGCTTGATATAGAGAAAATCTATGGAATTAACTGCAGCCATGTGACAATGGAAAAACTCTTAAGAGATGAGCCAGTGCATTTTGTAAAAAAGAAGAACACAGATATGACTTTACAACAGTATTTCAGCAACTTATTCAGAATGGATGGCAAGAAAATATTTGGGATAGAGGAAATTCCCATCAGACTCTTATTATATGACTATGGCTACAACAGCAAGATTATTATGGAATACTGATAATGGAAGATTGGACACTGAAATTACTGGACTTAACAGGACTATTGAAGATGGAAGATGGAACTAATAGGGATAATGGAATAATGGCTATTGAAATTATTGGACCTAACAGATTCTGATGAGATGGATTAATCGAAATGTTTATTTGGACTATGGTTATGACAATAAGATTATTATAATTATTAACGAGATGGATTAATTGACATGTTTATTTGGAGAAAAATTGATAGATATATTTCTTAAAGAATTGAAACCTCTCTTTGACTTTTTGTGGAAAGAATAAAGTAATGTTTATGAGATTTGATGATTAATTAAGATAACTACTGGAGGAAAGTGATTTTATAATATGATTTAAGAGACAGGATTGTTATATATTGTAGACCTATAACTGATTTGATATGTGACAAATGGGAAGTCAACATTTTATTTTATTTTATTTTATTGTTTAATCATTTTTGTTTTGTTTTGTTTTTTGTCTTTGAATGTTTTATGATTTTGTTTTCTATGTTTTATGAAAATTTGAATAAAAATTATTAAAAAAAAAAAAAAGATCTCTTGGTTTCTGGACATTTGGACTCCCTTAAGAAATTGACTTCTCTGCCTCCTCCTTCGGTGCTTCCCAAACGGTAAGCAGGCTGGCTGGCCCCTTGGTTCCTCCTGCCTGGCAGATTTATGGTCTGGCCTTATCTGTTAATTAGTTGCTCACCATTGTGAACCCACCGTATTTGACACTGTGTTGGTTATGCTGCCACTGGGGGCTGCCTGGCTTGGTAGTGACCCTGTTTGTGGATTGCCCTCCGTAGTGAACCATGTCATTCTCCTTCACTTTTAGTAGAAATTTTTGAAAATTCCTTTTTACCCAGGCATTTGACAGCTGAAAGGTCTGTCATTGGCAACCCTGAAATTTAGCCTGAGAATAGGTGATTGCTTTTAGGAATTTTTAACTGTTTTTAGAAAGTTTAACTGTATTGTGTTAATACTGATATGTTTGCCAACCTGGGTTCCTTTGGAAGAAGGTGTGGGATATAATTTTAATAATAAAATAATTACAAATAAGCCTTATGCAATTCTCAGTTTTCTATGTAGATTAAGGATTATTAAAGTAAGAAGATGTAGTTATATATTTACTTAATCTGAAAAAAGTACTGGGAGTGGGGGTTTTTTTTGGGGGGGGGGCTATGAATGAATGCATATGCATGCAGGCAGAGACCAAACCACTTCAAGCATTCAAAAAGGAAGACCTGGACACATATGAAAGAAAGAGACAGTTTAAAAGCACAACCAATGCACATGCCAACTATCTTCATCCATCAGCCAAATGCATGAGTTTCCAAGTCTCACTAGATCCTTGTTTTCCTTTTCCCCTTCCAGTTTCCTTCTGATACTATGGGTGTTGTGGGACTGGGAGGATGCCATTATTATCTCCATATTATAGTTGGGAAGGATGTGGTTGATAATATTGGCCTCACTGGATATTCATCAGCCACACCCTTCCCAACTGTGATATGGGATAGTAATAGTGGTCTACCTTTCAGGGCTACCTTTAGCAGGACAATGCTTGTGAAGCAATGGAGCACTTGGGAAGAAAAGCATGCTGTAGTTAAAAGGCACAGAGCATTTGAGGAAAAAGGAACATCCTGAAGTGTTGGGAGGTCACCATGACATGAATAATTCTAACTCCATTTTTCTTATTTACAAACATGGAGAATTCCAAGAGTAAACCTCATGTTTTATTATTAATGAAATATATATTTTTATTCATAACAGTAAAACTACTGTTTCTTTACCATTTTCACCAGGAATAGGCAGCGTGTAAGTTTTTCCTTCTATATCAATACAGACCTGTAGTAGAAGTGGGAGTTTTTAGGTCTATTCAATACAGTTTTGCTAAATATAGCAACTCTTGCCTATTCTATCTGCTAGGTACTCGTGCTGAACTCTTCACAGGACATATAACTCTCCATGGCTGCCTTTATTAGTAAACAGCTCGTGGACCCAAACAGCTTAAGTCAGTCCATGGTATCTGGCTACAGTATAACAGGTTTTCCAGCTTCTTAGTCACACACTGTAAAGAGCATTAAGTACTGCTGAGTAATTTTATGGAATTTTCTATAGACAAGGACCTACTTAAAGCTTGTAATGGAAAATCACAGTTATTGGAGACAAACTGTGGTCACTGGAAGGCAAATGAAAAACTCTACACTCTACTCATTTTGGTCCGGAAGCTGCAGCTGGTGCAAAATGCAGCGGCGAGACAGCTCACTGGGGCAGGGTATCACCAACTTGTCACCCTGCTACTGAAAGAATTGCACTGGCTGCCCATAAACTACTGGGCCAAGTTCAAGGTTCTAGTTTTGGTGCACAAAGCCCTTTACAGCTCGGGATCAGGATACCTGAAAGACCATCTTATCCCATGTATACCCAGTTGATCACTGTGCTCTGCAGGTGAGGGCCTCCTGCAGATACCATCTTATCAGGAGGTTTGTTCTGCACAATATAGGAAAGAACTTTAGTGTGGCGGCACCTACCCTGTGGAATTCCCTCCCTTTAAATATTAGGCAGGTGCCATCTCTGCTATCTTTTTGACGCCTTTTGAAGACTTTCCTCTTTCAACAAGCCTTTTAAGTTGAGACCTATCCCAGTCTGCGTCTGTGTTAGAATTGCTTTTAATATGTTTTCTTTAATAATATGTTTTAACCCTTTTTTTAAAAAAAGATGTTTTTAAAGCTTCTTTTAAAAAAAAGTTTTTTACGTTGTTTTGTTTTAATGTATTTTAAGGTCTTTTTATGATGTTTTAAAGTGTTTTTAGCGTTTCTGTTTGCAGCCCTGGGCTCCTGCTGGGAGGAAGGGAGGGATATAAATTAAATAATAAATAATTTTCACATCTCACTTCAGCTGTGATGTAATCTTCATTGACAACAAAGCAGGAGGTAACCATTCACACACAGAAAGTTGGGTGGAGAAGACAGCTTAATTTATAGAAGGGCTAAGTCTGGAATTTGCAGTAATAATTCAGAATAATGCCAACTCACGTGCAGTATGCCTTTCCTTTATCACCAAAACCTACAGCCTGTTTCCACACATTTAGGATGAAAGAGCAGGGATTCCAGGGCAAATAGCATTTTTGTGTGTGGTATTGGTGGGGAGGAAACCACTGCCTAAATTCATGCACCACCCCAACCCTTTCTGCCACTTCTTTAGGGCCCTAAGAGAACAGTTTCTCTTCCTCTACCACCTAGATTGAGTCAGAATACACTATACCACCTTCCTCTCCCCATGTTCATAGGCAACTCTGTTCTGATTACCTTTGCCCTCCAAGCCAGAGGGATCCCCCTGCAATACAGGAGACAATGTCTATACCGGGGTAACCAACCAGCACAAGTCAACATGAGAAACTTAAAATACTGCATGGTACAGTTAACTTGGTCTTCTTGTTCACCTTTGTCTTCCTTGTTCATTGTCTGGAAGAGAAACACAAGCTATCCTTTTTCAGTTCCCAATTTATTTTTCAATTTAGAATAAATTGGTCCAAAGGAAAAAAAATATCGCTAGACCTGCAGAGGAGGCTACAGCTGTTAAGAGCTGAATTACCACTTCAGTAGTCTCCTCATTCAGATCTACTCCATCTCCCCAAATTGTCTATTCATTGACCTTCTCTATCTTTGCACTTAGAGAGAGGCAAGGCCTTGAGAGAGAAAGACAGCAAGTGAGAGAGAGTGTGTGCATTTGATGACACCACCTGCAGAACAGGGCTGATCAGGTTATCTCCCATCTCCATAAACTGCTGTTAACATATTCACAGAATATAATTAGAAGTTGTATAATTAGTATTTATGATATTTTTGACCTAGGCTCTTTTTTTACCAGTCGTTTTAAGAAAATTTTGAAACCTGATTTAAATTTTAAAAATCAGATTTATTTATTTACATCATTGATTTTTTATCAACCCTGGCCACCACTGATCCCTCTTTCTGGGCACTGCTCCATACTTCCTGCTGTCCACCTTTCTTCTCAGGGGTCCTTAGATATCAGGCTCAAGAAAAAAAGAGTTCCCCAGAGACCCCCCCATCTCCCACCCAAACAACTACTGCATGGTTTTCTTTCATCTTCATGCCACCTACTCTATCAAGGGTAGATTTTTATGGCCTACAAAATGTGACAGCAGGTTGATCAGAAATGGCAGCAAAGAAACAGAAAGTAGAGCTCAATAACTGTAGCTGGACAGAAAGCCACCATCTTCCTCCCATGTACACGACTGGTCACCTCACAGATGACAACAAAGCTATATAAAAAAGTAGGAGAGTGAAAGCTCAGTTCAAAATGTGTAGATGTTCTTCACAATCTCTGAGAAAGCTCAGTCATGATTTCATAATCCTGTCAGCCCACAGGAGAATGATTTCAGTCTTTCTCCAGAACTGCACTTTTCAGCTATGGTACTTTGTAGCAAAAACTATTAATAGCTAGAGCAATAATTGTTTTCCATAGCTATTGACAGAGTAACTGTTGACAACACACTGAATTCTGAAATTTAGGAGAGATCCTAGTTGTATATTCTTACAGAAATTACTTGCAACAACTTAGAAACAATAATGTATCAAACCACACAATTATGTTTGATATGCACTTATCAGAACTTTACTTTTACTCTCAATAGTCACATGATAAAAATAGGTCTGGTCAAATACCCCAATATGATAGGATCTTAGTTTATGATGTTCTTCTAAAAAGTTATAGATACGAAAAAATATGGGTGGTTTTTTTTTAACAAAACATTGGTTTACCACAAGAAACAGAATATATTAAAAAAAGATATACTCTGAACAGGCTGGGAGAGAAGTTCTTCTTTCTTTCCTTCTCTGGAGTGGAAAAGATCAAAGCAAGATCTGTGCCTCAGCATGAACACAAGGAACACACACAAGCTTAGGTGGGGTAAGAGAAGAGAGCCTGAGTTTTCTGCTACAGCTCTGGAACATGGTTATGGAATCTATGGCCCTCCAGATGATGTTGGACTGCCACTCGCATCATCTCTGACCATTGACCATCCTGGCTGGGATTGATAGGAGTTGGTTTATCATCATCTGGAGAGCCACAGCCCCAAGCCTGCTCTAGAAGGTGAAGACTGCATGTGTGCAATTTAACAAAATCTATTCTTACCTAAAACTCACAGCCAATCCATCTCCAAAGGCTATTTGAGCATTCATGACACAAAAAAGCAGCAATTCTTATTTAATGAATTAAAATTAAATAAAAGTTAAGTAGTAAAAACTGAAAAAGACATTTTATCTGTGAAAAGCAAAGTGAACAGTTTCCTGACTCCTAACAGAGCAGAGCAGAGCAGAGCAGAGCAGAGCAGAGCAGAGCAGAGCAGTCTCAGTTGGTCTACAGGCGAGGACATATAAGCAAGCCAGGTTTCAGAGAGAGAGAGAACAAAGCGAGCGAACAAGGAGAGCAAACAGGAATTTGACAAAGGAGCTGTAGCGAGGAAAGGAAAAAGGCCGAGAGGGCTCTGAAACCGTATGCTCTGATCTGTGTGCTCTGAAGGGCTCCATAGCAGCTTGATTGGAAGGGGTGTGGCTTGTTAGCTATTGGCTTAAGGGTGTGGCCTGAGAACTGATGAGGACAACAAGGAGCAGCTGTGTGTGCTGGGACCTTCAATATGTTTCCTGACGCAGAACAGAGCAGAGGGAGCTGTCTCAGTTGGTCTACAGGTGAGGACATATAAGCAAGCCAGCTTTCAGAGAGCAAGCGAACAGGGAGAGTAAACAGGAGCTTGACAAAGGAGTTCGACAGGGGAGGTCCATAAAAAAAACCTTCCAAAAAACCAAATTACTAATTCTCCTTGTTCAGCACACCGCATACCAGTGGGACTCTCAAGTTTACCCTGTAGTAGGACAGGACAAAGCACAGGCCACTCCAAAACAAGTAGTTAGAAAGAAACAAAAGATAGAAGAGAGTATGAATGGGAAGGATTCTCCAGTGGTTGTGACCTGCAAGGTGTGTGCCATGTTGGTTTTCTTGTCTGAGAACAACATGGCGTACACCTGCAACAAGTGGAAGCTCATGGCACTGTTGGAAGAAAAAGAGAGAGGCCTGGAATGGTGGGTGGCCACACTGAGAACTATAAGAGAAGATGAAACAACGAAGTGAAGGAAACTCCGTGGGAAAGGGTGACAGGAGCAGAAGAGCTAGAAGACACCCTTCACCAGTGGAGCTATGGAACCGCTTTCAACCACTCGAGGAGGAGACTAGAGGACAACCTGTGGTGGAAGAATTACAGGGAACCCCGTGCGACAACAAGCAAGAGGCTGAAGCTCAAGCAAGCAGGGCCAATGAAACCTCGCCCCACAACAAGAAGAGAAGAGTACTAGTAGTGGGAGACTCCCTACTGCGTGGGATCGAAACCCAAGTGTGCAGAGAAGATCTGTGGACTCGCCAGGTATGCTGTCAGGAGGACGGATTAGAGATGTGACGGAAGGGTTGCCATCACTCATCAAGCCCACCAACAGGTATCCCTTTCTTCTCATCCATGTAGGAACAAATGATACTGCCAAACGGACCTATGAAGAAATCACATAATAACAATAATAATAATAATAATAATAATAAAATTTTATTTCTAGGCTTCAGACTTTGAAGCTCTGGGAAGGAAACTCAAGGACTTTGGGGCCCAGATAGTTTTTTCATCCATCCTTCCAGTACTTAGAAGAGTAGAAAGGGAAAGAAAAATACTCCATGTGAATGAATGGCTACGAAGGTGGTGCCGATGTGAGAGATTTGGATTCTGGGACCACAGGCTATGCTTCCTGGAAGATGGATTGCTGGCAAGTGATAGGTTGCATCTCACAAGGACTGGGAAGAATGTATTTGGCCACAGCATGAAGAAGTGCATCAGGAGGGCTTTAAACTGAATCCTAAGGGGGTGGGAGATGTAAACTTGGTGGTAACGACTGATGAAGGCTTGTGCACAGTAGCGGGACCAAAGAGATTGGCTCTAATAGGGCCCAGTAACAGCTCTCAGAAAAATGTAGTAAGGAAGCCAAGCCATAAATCACATGGTCTTTGATGTCTGTATACTAATGCACAGAGCATGGGAAACAAGCAGGACAAACTTAAACTCTTAATACAGGAGGAGAATTATGATGACCTGATAGGTATAACTGAAACTTGGTGGGATGACTCCCATGACTGGAATACAGCAATTGAAGGATATAACTTGTTCAAAAAGAACAGAAGGAATAAAAAGGGAGGTGGAGTCATGCTATATGTTAAAAATATATATCCCTGCACAGAAATACAGAAAGATGAGCTTGGTAGTTCCACCAAGAGTATCTGGATTAAAATTAATGGGGCAAGTAATAAAGGGAATGTGGTGCTTGGAGTCTATTACCGACCACCCAATCAAGGAGAAGACGAGAATGTAACTTTTGAAAAGCAAATTGCCATCTTTCGAGGAGGCATGATGTAGTAGTAATGGGGAATTTCAATTATCCCGGTATATGTTGGGAGACAAATTCTGCCAAACAGGGCCCCTCCAAGAAATTTCTGACTTGTGTTGCAGATAACTTTCTCCTACAGAAAGTGGAGGAAGCAACCAGAGGATCAGCTATCCAGGACTTGATTCTAACCAATAGAGATGATTTGGTGGATAAAGTGGCAGTTACGGGAACTCTGGCGGAAAGTGACCACACCATATTTGAATTCTTGATTTTAACAGAAGCAAAAGCTGAGAGTAGCCATATGTGCACCCTGGACTTCAGGAAAGCTGATTTTAATAAACTCAGTTGTAAGTACGGTTCCATGGCAAGCGACCCTAATGAGAAAAGGAGTCCAAGATGGGTGGGAGTTTCTAAAAAAGGAAAATCTAAAAGCACAATGGCAAGCAATTCCAACAAGGAAAAAAGGGGGAAACAACAGAAGAAGCCAATGTGGCTTCACAAAAAGCCAAAGAGATGACCTGAAAACAAAAAAGGATACATACAGGAAGTGGAAAGAAGGCCAGGCCACAAAGGAAGAGTACAGGCAGGTATCACGGAATTGCAGGGATGGTGTCAGGAAGGCTAAAGCTGAGAATGAGCTGAGGTTGTGAGGGATGCTGAAAGCAACAAAAAAGCTTTCTTCAGGTATGTCCATAGTAAAAGACAGAGAAAAGAAATGGTGCACAGCTACGCAGTGAAGATAGCAAAATGATAACAGATGACAAAGAAAAGGCAGAAGTCCTCAATTCCTACTTTGGCTCAGTCTTCTCCCAAAAAAGGATCTGTGACCCTCCCCGGGAAACATAGGTCAGCGGGAGAGACTGGGGATTCTGTTGGTGTATAGCCCACCCCGCTGCCCAACAGACTCCCTAGCTGAGTTGATGGAGGTGGTCTCGGGTGTACTGTTGAGATCCCCCAGACTGTTGGTTCTGGGGGATGTCAACATCCATGCCGAGGCCACCTTATCCAGGGCAGCTCAGGATTTCATGGTTTCCATGACAACCATGGGACTGTCCCAATATGCCATTGGCCCAACACATGTAGCAGGGCATACTCTAGATGGAATTGGTGATCTGAATGTGGGGGGCCTTACATTAGTCCTCTGTCATGGACAGATCACTGCTTGCTGACGTTTAGACTTACAGCGGCTTTTCCCCTCTGCAAGAGTGGGGAACCTATTAAGTTGGTCCGCCCCCAGAGACTAATGGATCCGGATGGTTTCCAAAGGGCTCTGGGGAGTTTTCTGGCTGATAGGGCTGGGGCTCCTGTCGAAACCCTGGTTGAACTGTGGAATACAGAAATGACCCGGGCGGTTGACATGATTGCTCCTGAGCGCCCTCTCCTGTGTAGAGCTCGTACAGCTGCATGGCATACCCCAGAGCTGACAGCAATGAAACAATATAGGAGACGGCTTGAGTGCAGATGGAGGCGAACTCCTAGTGGATGCAATTATACATTGGTAAGTGCCTATGGTAAGCTGTATTTAGGGGCAGTGAGGGCAGCAAAAAAACAGTATTTTGCTGCCACTACCAAATCATCAATCTGCCGCCCAGCAGAGCTCTTCAGAATTGTCCGGGGCTATTACACTCTGGCCCCAGGGACATGGTAGAACCATCTGAGGCCCGCTGTAATGAATTTGCTAGGCACTTCCAGGATAAAATCTTTAACATCTGCCAGGACTTAGACTCCAATGTTATAGCAGGTGAATCAAGCGGGGTATCCAGAGCACAGCCTTGTCCCGACTTCTTGGATGAGGTTCAGTTGGTGCAGCTTGAGGACATTGACAAGGTGCTTGGACAGGTTCGTGCAACCACTTCTGTGCTGGATCCTTGCCCTTCTTGGCTAATAAAAGCCAGCAGGGATGGAACAGCCGGCTGGGCCAGGGAAGTGATTAATGCCTCTCTGCGAGAGGGGGTGGTCCCTGGCTGCCTGAAAGAGGCAGTAGTGAGACCACTCCTGAAGAGGCCCTCCCTGGACCCAGAAAATCTTAATAACTATAGGCTGGTAGCAAATGTTCCATTCCTGGGCAAGGTCCTGGAACGAGTGGTTGCAGGCCAGCTCCAGACACTCTTGGATGAGACTGATTATCTGGATCCATTTCAGTCGGGTTTCAGGCCTGGTTTTGGCACGGAAACAGCCTTGGTCGCCCTGTATGATGACCTTTGTCAGGAGAGAGACGGGGAAGTGTGACTCTGTTGATTCTCCTTGATCTCTCAGCGGCTTTTGATACCATCGACCATGGCATCCTTCTGGGGAGACTGGCTGAGTTGGGAGTGGGAGGGACTGCATTGCGGTGGTTCCACTCCTACTTGGTGGGTCACCTCCAGAAGGTGGTGCTTGGGAAACATTACTCGGCACCCTGGGCTCTCCAGTATGGGGTTCCACAGGGGTCAGTTCTGTCCTCCATGCTGTTCAACATCTACATGAAACCGTTGGGTGCGGTCATCCGGAGCTTTGGAGTGCGTTGCCATCAGTATGCTGATGACACGCAGCTCTATTTCTCCTTTTCATCTTCTTCAGGTGAGGCTGTCAATGTGCTGAACTGGTGCCTGGCTGCGACAATGGACTGGATGAGGGCTAATAAACTGAGGCTCAATCCAGACAAGACTGAGATGCTGTTAGTGGGTGGTTCTTCTGACCAGATGGTGGATGTCCAACCTGTTCTGGATGGGGTTGCACTCCCCCTGAAGAAGCAGGTTCATAGGTTGGGGGTTCTCCTAGAACCATCTCTGTCACTTGAGGCTCAGGTAGCCTCGGTGGCACGGAGTGCCTTCTACCAACTTTGGTTGGTGGCCCAACTACGTCCCTATCTGGACAGGGATAACCTGGCTTCAGTCGTCCATGCTCTGGTAACCTCCAAATTAAATAACTGCAATGCACTCTACATGGGGCTGCCTTTGAAGACGGTTCAGAAACTGCAGGTTGTGCAAAATGCAGCAACCAGATTGGTAACAGGGACCAGACGGTCCGAACATATAAAACTGATTCTGGCCCGCTTGCATTGGCTGCCTGTATGTTTCTGAGCTCGATTCAAGTGCTGGTTTTGACCTAAAAAGCCTTACACGGCTTGGGACCACAATACCTGCTGGAACACCTCTCCCGATACGAACCCACCCGTACACTACGTTCAAGATCAAAGGCCCTCCTCCGGGTGCCTACTCCAAGGGAAGCTCGGAGGGTGGCAGCAAGGGAGAGGGCCTTCTCAGTGGTGGCCCCCAAATTATGGAATGATTTTTTTGACAAGGTGTGCCTGGCGCCAACACTGTTATCTTTTCGGCGGCAGGTCAAGATGTTCCTCTTCTCCCAGGCATTTTAGCATGTGTTTTTAAATTGTTTTTATATTGTTTTAAATTTTAAAATTGTGTTTCAAATTGTTTTTAAAATATGTTTTTAAATTGTGTATTTGTTTTAATGTTTTTGATTCCTGTAAACCGCCCAGAGAGCTTCGGCTATGGGGTGGTATACAAGTGCAATAAATAAATAAATAAATAAATAAATAAAATAGAAGGGGCAGGATTGGAGCTTGAGATTGATAGACAAATGGTCAAGGAATACCTAATCACTTTGAATGAGTTCAAATCGGCAGAGCTTGATAAACTGCATCCTAGAGTATTGAAGGAACTCACTGAAGAAGTCTCAAAACCACTGTCTATCTTTGTGAAATCATGGAGGACTGGTGAAGTGCCAGATGACTGGAGGAGAGCTAATGTTGTCCCTATTTTCAAAAAGGGGGAAAAGGAGGAACTGGGGAACTACAGACCAGTCAGCCTTACACTAATCCCTGGAAAAACTCTGGAGCAGATTATAAAGCAGGCAATCTGTAAGCACCTTGAAAACAATGCAGTGATAACTAGAAGCCAACATAGATTTATGAAGAACAAATCCTGCCAAACTAATTTTATCTCATTTTTTGACCGGGTAACCTCCCTTGTAGACTGTGGGAATGCTGTGGACATAATATATCTCGACTTCAGCAAAGCTTTTGACAGTGCCCCATGATATTCTGATTAGCAAGCTAGCTAAATGTGGGCTGGATGGAACAACTATCAGGTGGGAGTTCTTCTGGATCCTGCCCTGCTGCTGGAATATCAGGTGGCTGCAGTAGCCAGGGGTGCTTTTGGCCATCTCAAAATGGTCTACCAGCTGCATCCGTTCCTGGAAGCAGCTGACTTGGCCATGGCAACACATGCATTGGTGACATCGAGGCTTGATTATTGTAACACACTCTATGTGGGGCTGCCTTTGAAAATGATTTGGAAACTACAGTTGGTCCAAAATGCAGCAGCCAGAATGTTAAACTGGAGCACGGCGCAGGGAGCATATCACCCCTGTGCTTTATCGACTCCACTGGCTCCCAATTTGTTTCCGAGCCGAATTCAAAGTGCTGGTTTTGACCTTTAAAGCCCTAAATGGCCTTGGACCAGTGTACTTAAGGGACTGCTTACGTCCATATATTCCTAGCCTGGATTTAAGATCATCTACCTCGTCTCCTCTGCGTGCCTGGAATGAAAGAAGTTAGATTGTCAGGCACGCGGGAGAGAGCCTTTTCAATTGCGGCTCCCAGACTCTGGAATTCCCTGCCCCAAGAAGCCCGCTTTGCTCCATCCCTGATGGTCTTCTGGAAACTTTTAAAACCTATTTTGTTCCAGAGAGCCTTTGGTTGGGACTCACAGGTCAGCCTGACACTGTTTTAAGTTTTTTATCTTTTATTTTTATCTTTTAAGTTCTTTTATTCTCACCTTATATGTGTATGCACATATATACATGTTTTATGTTTGTATGTGTATGCATAATGCATTTGATGTACTTTAATAGTATTTTATACATTTTAATTTACTGCAATTTTTAATGTTTTATTGTGTATTTTATTATATATGTGTGCGATTTTATTGTAGCTGCCCTGAGCGCCCTATTGTAGGATAGAAGGGTGGGATAGAAATATTTTAAATAAATAAATATTAGATTAACAAAGGAGACTAGTCTGACCAGTAGAGCAGGTGTCTTCCTTTGCAGGTTGTTTCTTTTGCAGGCACATAATTATAAACTAGAAAGGGTCATCCAAACCCACCCCCACAATCCTATAACAGTAAGAACCACCTGCTGGATCAGGCCAATGGCTCATCTGGTCCAGCATCCTGTTCTTACAGTGGCTAACCAGATGCCTAAGCGAAACCCACAAGCAGGACCTAAACACAGGGCCACTCTCCCTTCCTACGGTTTCCAGCAACTGGTATTCAGAAGCATTCTGCCCTCCACTGTGGAGGCAGAGCATAGCCACCATGGCTAGTAGCCGACAATAGCCTTATCTTCCATGAACTTGTCTAATCCTCTTCTAAAGCTATCCAAGTTGGCAGCCATCATTGCCTCTCCTGTGGGAACAAGTTCCATAGCTTAACTGTGCACTGCATGAAGTACTTTCTTTTGTCTGTCCTAAATCTTTCAGCCTTTAGCTTCGCTGATGTTCACGAATTCCAGTGTTATGAGAGGAATAACAATTTTTCTCCACCCACTTTCTCCATGCTATGCATAATTTTATGCACTTCTATCATGTCTCCTCTGACCCGCCTTTTCTCTAAACTAAAAAGCCCCAAATGCTGCAACCTCTCCTCATAGGGAAGGTGCTATATGCCCTTGATCATTTTGGTTAATAATAATAATAATAATAATAATAATAATAATAATAATAATAATAATAATAATAAATTTTATTTGTTGGTCGCCTATCTCTCCAGGTTAGTGGACACTCTAGGCAACTTACAATAATAGAGAGCAGTACATAATACAAAATAAAATACGAGCAAACACAATCATAATCAATTTAAAACCAATTTCTATTTAAAACCTTATAAAATTAATCCTCCCCAATCCCATAGGCCCGCCTGAATAGCCAGGTTTTTAAGGCTTGGCGAAAACCCATCAGAGAGGGAGCATGTCGGAGATCAAAAGGAAGGGAATTCCAGAGGGTGGGGGCCACAATCGAAAATGCCCTCTCTCTGGTCCGCACCAGCCTAGCTGTTTTAACCGGTGGGACCGAGAGAAGGTCTTGTGAGGCTGATCTTGTCAGGCGGCATAATTGGTGATTCTGTAGGAGCTCCTTCAGATAGACTGGGCCGAAACCGTATAGGGTTTTAAAGGTCAGCACCAACACCTTGAATTGGGCCCGGTAAACAACTGGTAACCAGTGAAGATCTATTAACACCGGCGTGATATGGTCACGGCGATGGCTGTGCTTAATCAAGCGTGCCGCCGCATTCTGTACCAGCTGTAACTTCCGGACCGTGTTCAAGGGTAACCCCACGTAGAGTGCATTACAGTAGTCTAAGTGAGAGGAGACCAGGGCATGTATCACCCGTGGGAGCAGATGAACAGGAAGGTAGGGTCGCAGCCTCCGTATCAGATGTAACTGATACCAAGCTGCCCGACTCACCACCGAGACCTGAGCCTCCATGGACAGCCTGGAGTCAAGAATGACCCCGAGGCTGCGGACCTGGTCCTTCAGGGGTAATCTCACCCCATTAAACATCAGGTCCGTAATACCCAGCCTTACTCTGTCTCCCACAAGCAACACCTTGGTCTTGTCGGGATTCAGCTTCAGCCTGTTCTCTCCCATCCATCCACTTACGGATTCCAGGCACTTGGACATGGTATCCACAGCCAACTCTGGTGAGGACTTAAATGAGAGATAGAGCTGAGTGTCATCCGCATATTGGTGACACTTCAGCCCAAAACTCCTGATGATGGCCCTCAGAGGTTTCACATAGATGTTAAACAGCATGGGAGAGAGGATAGAGCCCTGTGGCACCCCACAATTAAGAGGCCAAGGGTCTGATACCTCATCTCCCAAAGCTACCCTTTGGTGCCTATCTGAGAGATAGGAATGGAACCACTGTAAAACAGTGCCCCCTATTCCTAATCCCCCTAGGAGATCCAACAGGATACCGTGGTCAACGGTATCGAAAGCCGCTGAGAGATCTAGGAGAACGAGGAAGGTATATTCTCCCCTATCCAACGCCCTCCTCATATCATCCACCAGAGTGACCAAGGCTGTTTCAGTTCCATGTCCAGTCCTGAAACCCGATTGGAATGGATCTAAATAATCCGTTTCCTCCAAGTGTGTCTGTAACTGTCTGGCCACCACTCGCTCAATTACCTTGCCTAAGAATGGTAAATTAGAAACTGGGCGGAAGTTATTCAGCTCTTGGGGATCCAAGGAGGGGTTTTTTAAGATGGGCTTTATCACCGCCTCCTTGAGGGCTGATGGCATTGCACCCTCTTTCAAGGATGCATTTACCACTGCCTTGATCCCTTCGCTCAGTCTCTCTTTGCAACTCGTGACGAGCCACGAAGGGCAAGGATCAAGCAGACAGGTGGTTGGCTTCACAGTACTGAGCACCTTGTCCACTTCCTCAGAGGGAAGAGGCTGAAACCGATCCCACCGGTTGCCCTTATCTAAAAACCTTTCCAACTCTACAATATCCTTTTAGAGGTGAAGCAACCAAAATTGTATACAGTATTCCAAATGAAGTCTCACCAAGTATTTGAATAGTGGCATTATGATATCAACAGCTGTTTTTCATTTTCCTATCCCAATGATCCCTAGCACTGAATTTGCCTTTTGAGCAGCTGCAACACAATGGGCGACATCTTTATCAAGCTATCCACCACAACCCTGAGGTCTCGTTCCTGGTCAGGCTCTGTTAGTTCAGACCCCATGAGTATATATATAAATTTAAGATTTTTTGCCTCGACATGCATCACTTTACATATATAAACATACAACAATGACATAGGTGGTGAGTTTCTGGGATATCCTGAGTCATGCCTATTGTCATACCACAGGGTCTAAAGCCAAACCATCAGAGTATTTCCATCAATCAATCCATTATTCCAGTTAAGGGATCTCATTTTTGATAAAAGAGGGACAAGCTTGGATCTTTCATGCTTGCCAGCTGATTCTGCTACATTTATTGAATTGGATGCTGGGTTTGACAACATGGCACCCAAATGTTCAATGGCACCAGGATTTCCCCTGGTGACCACAAAACCTCTGAGCCCCCCATCACTGCTCCCCTCATTACCTACTCCACATCCTTAAAAAATCTCATGAGGAGCAATACTTATTCACATTTTCTCCTTCAACTGTAGTATATGATTTCTGAGAACTCAGATGAGTACCTGAACATGAACACAGCAAACAAGAGGGTAGGAGGCAAACAGAGTGGCCAGGGGTGAACAGGAGAGATCTTGGAAACTGGAGGGAGGAAAACAAAGTAGCCGGGGGAGAAAGTGGGGTTCCACAGGAGGCAGCACAGAATGAACACTGTGAGAGAGAGTGCATATGCACATGTACACACAAATGCACACAACAGGTTCAGCAAAATGGATCCTCTTGGAATTGCATAATTATTCTTGGATTTAACTCAGCACCACCACAATCAGGGATCACATCTGTCTCCACCGATTGAACCATAAAGATAATGGTTCCAGTGCTTTCCATAGCCGCCATGGCACAAAAACATCGATGAAGGGCACAGATCCTTACAGATTTCTCACAATTTTTACAAGGGAACCCATTAAAGCCACAATTAAATCATAGGCCACCACACCTGCCCAACTGATTTGTTATTAGTTTCGTTGTCATTCTGTGTAAAAATCTGTGTAAAGTTCCATGTGGATCAATGTTTTTACTGTGCAGTTGATCAAGCTTTAATTTGATGGCTGCTGGGAGGAGCTATGGAAAATGACGCAAATTCAAGAGAACTGGCTTTAATTCAACTGGATCAGACTTATGTCTGGACTCCTTGGAAAAAGCAATGGGTGTGTGTGCATGGATGTACATGCATGCACGCGCATGCACATACACAGTCTACGGGGTATAATGACATGGAGACAAGAAGCAACTGGGGGAGGGTGCTTACCAGCGTAAAAGAAGTTGATGAACCCTGACTTGACTAATGCAGCTGGCACAAATTGAAACTAGTGTTGGCTTTCCCCGTTAACCACAATGACTCATTCACTGCTGACAGCAAAGCCAAGTCTCTCACACAGTTCTGGAGCATGTGTTGAGTTCCACCTGATTCAAGCTGTTGAAACCAGATCACACACACACACACACACACACATCACACAGTGAAAGCATGCTTTAGCTTGCTTCACAGTACTGCTGTGGAGGGGTGTAGTCGTGAAGGGTCTCGGGGGCATCTTAGACACTTTGTGTTTTTGGGAACAGGGTCCCAGCAGGGTCCTTATTTCTGCAGCATCCTATGAACCAATCAGCACAAAAGGCGAGTGTGTTAGCCACTGAGAAGAGTCTTCTAACATTATTCCTTATCCTTTCCTGCAGATTGGAGCCAATCAGAGTGAAAGGAGATGAGTCAAGCACTCTTCTCAGTAGCTAATTTCTCTTTCATGCTTATTGGTTCCTAGGCATTGTCAAGGATCTCATTCTCAAACCCACAGCAAAAAAAATGGGGAGGGGGCATGGTTGTGATTAACATGAAGGGACCCTGCACTGCTGAATTTGCCACTACATTACTGCTGCTGTGTCCTTTGCCTGATGTATTTAAATAAATACATAACTGTGTGATACCTGCATCATGAATCTAAAATATTCTCATAGTAGCAATGTTTACTTTTACGTTTTGCTTAAACTTATATGAATAAAAAGGATTTGCCTTGAATATACAGACTTCTTTTCAAAGAAATTAAAAACTGAAGCACTACAGTAGGCTTCCCGGCGCTCCGCTAATGCGGCGGCTTTCCTCCCCTCTTTTAAAGCCGCTTTTGCAGCATTTTGCAGCATTTTCACGCGACATGCCCCATTAAAGTCAATGGGGTCTGCTTTATGGCAATTTCCGCTTTACAGCGGGGTCCGGAACGGAACCCGCCGTATAAGCGGGGCCCTACTGTAATTTGAAAGAATTAACTGTTTATTAAAATTGGAGGTAAAACTAGATAGTTTTCTGTGCCCTTTTAATTGCTTTATGCTGTAATGTCCTGTGTCACTTTTTCCAACAGAAGGATTAAAGAGACTTGTACTATCTGGAATGCTCTTACTGTTGTGAAGGGGAAGCAAACATTATTATTATTATTATTATTAAATTTATATCCCACCCTTCTTCCCAAAGGAGCCCAGAGTGGCAAACAACAAGCAATCAACAAACAATTGATATTTTATAGGGATGTCTCCACTGATCCTAGTGTTAACTGAGTAAAACGTTGGTCCCAGAACTGAAAAATGGGAAGGACGCTAAATATTTGCTCCATCATGGTCTTCAGCTAAGTTACGAGTGAATATAGATGACCACTGACTGAGTAGTAATTTCCAATGGTCCATATGTTACCCCTTCCAAGGTCAGTCATCTGCAATGATGTCCAAGTTGCGAGGACAGCATTACTGTACATCAGCAGCTGATCAAAAATATCAGAAAGCTAGGTGTAGTAAAATTCTCCTTATAATTTGAGAGAATGTCCCAATTAGTTTACTATTTACATGCGTACCATGTTACCATTTGGTAAATGGGCATATATAGTCACCTTAAAAATATCTGCAGAGAGAACTTGTAAACTAACCTTCTTCACTGGAGTCACTCTCAGAAGCTTCTTCTGTACACATGTTGAAATTGTTGATACTTCTGTATGATATGCACAAATCTGGAAATATTCTGTTATATTTATCTTGGAGGAGGCTGATAGTTTTGTCTCCTTTAGGGAAAGCACATAAAGCAGTCCAAAATTCAAAAATACCTCTTAGTTCAGTTGGATGAAAACAAAAGCCTACCAATAATAAAGCCAATGATGAAAAGAAATGTCCACCACACTGTACCATCAGAAGTAACCAGAGGATATATAAAAAATGTAATTAAAAACAACAACAGAAACACTCCATTGTTAAATGAATAGTCTCTTGGTATTATCATATCTTTTTCTGCCCCAGTTTACTTTAAATAGGGGAGGGGGGCAAGAGCAACTTCCAGCACTATTGTAAAGCACATACTAGTATGCAAATGAACAAAGGTTATTATAGGGTGAGCACATGAGGTAGCTCTTATGTCACAAATTCTTGCCAGCTAACCATTAAGCCTCAAAAGTTTAAGGCCTACTTACTTTAACAATAAAATGTTCTAGATGGATTTAAAACAGAGAGAGTTCCAAGAGCACCACTACCACCAGAATTCTAGGGGCACTAGAACAGACCTCTCGTGGCTGCACACTACTCAAGGAATGAAACACATAGTTGATGGCAGCAAAGCTGCTGAACATCTGAATTGGTAAGAGAGAACAAGTACTGTGGTACAGACAAGGAGGCACAAAAAAGTCTGATAAGGAGGATTCTGCAGACTGACTGTGGGTTGCAACAAAAGTGAGAGAAACCCAAGCTATCAAAGATCCTGCAGCGAGTAGGGGGTTGGAATAGATTGCCTCCAAAGTACATTCCAACGCTTTGGGAGAGTGTGCGGATTTTAAAGAAGGGGAGATAGTCAAACAACATTCCCAGAAAAAGGAGCAGTATTCATGCCTGTATTTCAGAATGTGCACAGAGGAATAAATTAAATGGACAATACTGGAATCCCAGAAGAGAAATACAAGAACCTGTGCAGATAAAAATGATAGCAAGGAAGTTTAGACAAAGATTAGAATGTTAGAACAGTGACAGTTGGGTTTGAGAAGTGTACCAATCACAACTGCTGTACACTCTTGTGAAAGAAAGGGTGGTTACACAACAAACCAGATAACAACTTCTGTGACTGAGGGGGAAGGACACCAGAGAGATATACAATAATCAACAGGAAAGAATGAAAAAATCCATACAAAGAAAGATAAGTTTGTAAAAGGAGTAAGGATGAAAATATTATTTAAAGGGAAGTAAAGTACTGATAGTTGGACACTTTTATTTATGGTTTTCCATGTTAGAGGAGATCAGCAAGTTAAAATAAAATTTAGTGAACTAAAAAAATGATATATAGGAATACAAATGCTAACATAGATATCTTATAAGAAAAAATAACTGTTTACAGCAATGGAAGTGCCTACACTGAAGAAACACACAACAATTTAAAAAGTTAATAGAATAAACTCTGTAAAAGAAGGAATTGTAAAGATGCATAAGAGAGTTTCTCATTGAGGTTTCTTGCATTGAGCAGGGTTGGACTCAATGGCCTTATAGGCCCCTTCCAACTCTACTATTCTATGATTCATATCAAAATAAAAATAAAGATAAGGTAAACCAAAGATGGAGAACTTCCTGCCTGCTTTCCAAGAGAGATCTGCCTGGGGATCCAATATGGCCCACAAAGCTGTTTTTCCTCAGCCATGCCCACCTGCTCTACACCTGATGTCAAGCCAGGTGCATGACAAGTAAATCCGTGGCTGCAGAGGAACAAGCAGGAGCCTTTAAATGCTCCTGATTGCTCCTCTACAAGCAGGGCTTGGATTCAGCACTTTTAAAATTCGGCACTCATTATAAGCCTCGTTGGATTGGCTTAACTTGGAACCTCTGATTGCAAGTTCCTGAATGGAGCCAATACCAGTGGGGCTAGCTTTCAGTATTAATCTTAGCAGCTGTAGACTGAATTCAAGCTGTGGCTGCAGTGGAACAAAGGACATATTTCACAGCTTTTTTTTGTACATACAATGACCCTTTATGCATACAATTAGACAGGAAACTGCATGCAGTAATATCCTGCAATGTTTTAAAGAGAGTTTTTTTCCCCAGTGCAGCATAGTACTGTACTTTGAGAGCATGCAAGCTCTTGGTTCACCTCCTGAGTACAATGGTCTACATTCTGTTCCAGGGACTGGATTCTGTTTGGGACTGAAATTCTTCGCCAGTCCTTTTTACTCAATTTTAATACAAATAAGACATAAAACCATACAATCAAAAGTTACATAAATAAATAAAAAACTCACCACATATCCAAAGTTAATACACAGATTTAAAAACTGAGAGATTCAGACTACGTAAGTCTATTTAAAACACCTGGTTGAACAGAAACGTTTTCATCTGACACTGAAAAAACTACAAAGATGGAACCAAGTCAGCCTCCCTAGGAAGCCTTTTCCATAACATGGGCTCCACCATCGAAAAGGCCCTCTCCCTAGTGGTTCAGGGCAGTTCTGGTGGCTACATGTTGGAGAGGATACTATTTCAGGTAACCTGCTCCCAAGCTGTTTAAGGGTTAAAACCAACCTGGAAATAGATTGGGAATCAAGTGGCTTACACATACAAAGCAGAACTATAAAAAAGGCAGAAAAAATGCCAAAATCAAAAGAAGAGATGTCATCTGTGCATACAAAGATTATCAAAGAGCAAACCATCGTAAAATAAATTTTAAACCATTGTTCTAAAAAAGCACACTTGGTTTAATATTCCAACAACACAAAATGAAAACACATTGATAGAAGATTTGCAAAACACATCTTTGTCAGTAGAAAGAGTGCTTAGATCACTATCAAAGAATGCTGAAAGAGTTCCTGAAATATTTTTAACATTCAATATTATAGTTGCAGGATATGGATCAGAATCTGTCCTTGCACAGTCCATGCCTGCTATCCTGCCTCCTAAGAAAGAACACCTCAGTGAGGTGGAAGCAAGGCAGGCCCAAGCTGTTTTGCAGCCTCAGGCAAGACAGGACCCACAAATGCTGCTGTAACCTGCAGTACCAGCAGTCTACTTACTTTAGGACCTGCAAGAAGCTGCCCAAAGACTAGCAAGGTGCCTAGTCAGACAGCTGCTGGCAACAGGAGCTTGAGTGGCAACTGGCAAAGGGGCATACTGATTCTGGTGGCCAGTCAGGGGCTTGGGTAGGCATTGGGAGGGGCTCTTATTCTGGCAAATGAAGTAAGTGGTTCAGTGTGAATCATGATAAGGGTTAGCCCTGAGCAAGATGAAGGCTGAATGGAGTAGTGGAGCCATAAGGTAAGCAGCAGTTCTGCTATTAAGATGGTGGACAGTGAGCTAATTATCTTGAACCAGAAACAGTGTCTCTCTCAAGAATAAATAGCGTGCTCAAGAGTACATCACCTTGCTTGCAAGTAGGGCCCAAGTTAGGAAATGGTGTGTGGTTATAGCCAAATTCAGATATGGAGAGAAAGTGGCTCTATAAAAAAGACAGAACATGGTGGGAATAACATACTTGCCTCTGGCAAGGCCAAAAGGGCACAAGGTTCTTCCTATTCCACCCTCTCTTCACATAAGGTAAACAGAGGTTATCAGATACTAAGTCCCCAAATTGACATAATTTCTTTAGAGACTTAATTAAGTCGGGACAAACAGCTAATACTGCTGGATTTTATTTTCTCACAGACAACAATGTTGGTGGATATATTCCAACAAATAGCTTTCAATTTAAGTACCAAATATCCATCCAAGAAAATATTAATGGAGTAGAAGGCATACACAATTAAAAGAAGTTTTTCAATTGTAAGTGGTAGACTAATTCCACCATACCTGCTTAGTGAATTTCAGAAAATAGAAACAAGACACCATCGGAAATGGGAAATGTTTCAAAACCTATTTGCTGCAAAACTAGTTAATAGTATAATGAAAACTTTCAAACAAAGAAAATAAAGAGAAATGTGGGTCAGGTAGTGAAATATGGAATTAGAGGAGGAAGATGGCAAGGTGATTTTAAGGAAAGTTCAAAAACATTGCAAATAGCAACTCGGCTCTCAAAGAATTAACCAAAGAACAACCATTCAGAATAGATCAAAAGGGCTGTAGTAAACATTACACTTTGAAAAATGGGGTACAGAACTAATAAAAATTACAGCTGATTCTCTACGTAACCACATAGATTGAAGGAGGACTCATTCCACCTGCTCTGCTGGAAGACCAGCTCCATCAGGCCACCTCTCCTTCAACTGCCACTTGGCAACAGTCATTCCATCTGGCTATCTCAGTGGGAGAGATGGGAAGCAGGCCTCACTCCATCAGCTTTGCCGAAAGACCAGCTCACCAGGCACCTATCACTCAACTGTTTCTATGCCAGCTGGTCATTATAGAACTACTATTCAAGTCTGTAGCTAGCCTAAAGATTCAGCAGGAGGCACACAAAAGTGGTGGGGGGACTTTTTTCTGTAATAAATGTAATTTTATTACTTTGCTATGCTATGGATACACTTTCAAGCCTGTGTCTTTGCTTCAAGTGGAAACTGACCAGTCTGTATCTTTGCTTTGCTATGTTTCAAGCCTATCACTTTGTTTAAAGGTGAAACTGACAAGCATATGTGCTTGCTTTGCTATTAGTAAACTGATATGCCTGTCTTTTTGTTTTGCTAGGGTGAAACTGACAAGCCTGTCTGCTTTGTATTAAAGAGATCTCTTGCTTTCTCCCAGGGCTTGGGAGAGAAGGATCCAATATGATTCAGAGGAGAAGGATGGGAGAAGGAGGGGAAGTGGGTGGGTGCCAGGTAGGTACCCTTTAAAGCTCCTGTTGCAGCTGCCCGCACCATCTAAGAGTAGATGTAGAAACCTATCCCTATTCTTTCTATGTTATTCCTACCTGTAGGAAAGTTTCTGTTAAAGACGTCATGTCCAGAAACGCAGCTACTTTATATTTTTATAGTTAACTTTTTAATAAACTTTCCAACATGCAACAGAAAAAAAGCCATTTATAATCTTTCCCCTATCCCTCCTCAGGACTGACATAAAACAGAGAAAATTAGCCATTGCCCTGACACAGTACTTTTGAGAAGAGCTCTTTATGATCAGAACTTACTACAATCTTAACCATATAGAAGTTAACAAGTCCAGGTAAGCATTATATAGCCACGAGAGTGGCAGTATACCAAAGCCAGCATGGACTTTTCACATTCTGCAATCTTAAACTGAAAATACCTCCATGCCATTCTGATGCTTACCATAAGCTCATTTCAAAACAAAACCTTACAAAAAGTATAGTCCTGAACTCAGAAATACTTGCTTAACAACCCTCTAAATTTTGATGGCAATACACAAAACAGTCAGAGAGAATTGAGAGTTTGAAGTCTAAAAAGAGAGGAAAAAACCAGACCCCTGTTGGACTTATTTTGCCAGTGTTCTCATAATTTCTTGAAATTAATTAAAAATCAGCCATGTTCACAGAGTACCTGTAATCCTATTACTGATCTTGCCCCATACTCTGACCTTCATCTTCTGTAATTTAAAATTTTAAAAATGGCTGATTTTTAATTAATTTAAGAAATTTAGCATTGGAGTCGATGATAAGCCCAGGCATGCTCAGTAACAACCGTCAGTGTTCTAAAAGCCAGACTCACAGCTGCTGGGCTTAGCTAAACCCACACCAGACTTTTATTTCACTTTAGATAGTCATGGCTACCCCAAAGAATCCTGGGAAGTGTAGTTTGTGGAGGGTATTGAGAGGAGACTCCAATTCCCGAGAGAGCTCCAATGGCCAGAGTGGTTTAACAGACAGCAGCTCTGATAGAAGCTCTGTAAGGGGAATTGGGTGTCACCTAGTAACTCTCAGCACCCTTCACTAACTACACTTCTCAGGATTCTTTGGGAGAAGCCATGACTGTCTAAAGTGAAAAACATCTGGTGTGGATGTGGCCAGGGACAGCTTTGGTTTAAATTTGGGTGGGAGGCTGCATGTGCCTGCTGTAGAATGAAAAGGTGGGGGAAACGCTGAAAAACAATTATATTTTTCACAATGCTTTCCTTTTGGAAAGGAAAGGGGCTTCTCCTCTGCTCGGTGTCCACCCATCCAATATCCTCCCCTCCTCCTCCCTGCCCCCTCCTCCCCTTCCTGACCCTCCCACAGGTCAGTTTCACCTACCCTAAGCATGACTGCACAGGAATAAATCCCACTGAACTCAAAAAGCATGCAAATGATCAAACCTGGTTTCCCTCCCTCCTCCTCCCTTCCTCCTTCCCCCTCCCCTGGTCAGTTTTAGCTATCTTAAGCATGATTGCATAGGAGTAAATCCCATTGAATTCAATAAGCATGCAAATGACCAAACCTGCCTTCCCCTCCTCTTCCCTCCCATCACCTCCCTTTTGTTCCTTCTCTCCCCCTTTGCCCCTCCCCTTTCCTTCAAATCCCCTCCCTCTCCTTCCGATCCCTTCCCTTCCTCCTTCTCTCTCCTCTCCCCTCCCCCTCAGTTTTACCTATCCTAACCATGATTGTACGGGAGTAAATCGCATTGAACTCAACAAGCATGCATATGATCAGACCAGCTTTTCCCCTCTCCTCTCCCTTCTTTTTCCCCTTCCTGTTTCCTCCTCCCCTGCCCACTCCAGCCATCCCTCCCTCTTCTCCTTCTCCCTGCCCCCCCGGTCAGTTTCACCTATCCTAAAGCATGATTGCAGAGGAGTAAATCCCACCGAATTCAGTAAGCTCGCAAATGATCAAAACCTCTCCTCCTCCTCCTCTTTCCCTCTTGCCTGCTCCCACCCCCTCCTCCCCTCTGCCCTTCCTCCTCCTCCTCCCTTCCCCATCCCCTGTGGTCAGTTTGACCTGTCCTAAGCATGATTGCATGAGTGTAAATCCCACTGAACTCAATAAGCATGCAAATGATTAATCCACTCTCAGCAAACTTGCACAGGATCCCATTTCAGTCTATCTGAAAGAGCGCCTCCAGCTTCATGAAGGATGATGCACAACAAGATCAGCCTCAAAAGGCCTCCTCTCTATCCCACCAGTTAAAACAACTAGACTGGTGAGGACTAGGGAGAGGGCTTTTTCTATTGTGGCTCCCACTCTGTGGAATTCCCTCCCAAACGATCTCCGTCATGCCCCCGCTATGATGAGCTTCTGCCGGGCCTTGAAGACCTTGCTCTTCAGACAGCTTTTGGGGTGGGTTAGGTTTATTACTACTGTTGAGATTTTAATGTTTTAATGTATTTGTATGTTTTTATTCTGTACGTCGCCCAGAGTGGCTGGGCAACCAGCCATATGGGTGACTAATAAATCTAATAAATAAATCTCTTACCTCCTGGATTAAAAAGCAGAGAAATTCGCTAATGGGGGGGGAAGCATTGCGGTTTAAGAACGTATCTATAGCCCACAGATATTTCTACCAAACTTTAAAAAGCAAGGAAATTGGGCAGCTATAGTGAACGCAGCAGGGGAGCAGGAGACCTGACCTCCTCTCTGAGATATTGGACTGCCCTACACATTTGTCAAAATGCAAACACAATTTGGGTTGGTCTTTCACAGTCCAATCCGCTTCCTGTGTAGCTTGGAATAATTTGGTAACATGTGCCTCTGAGCATATGGTGAGTGATGGCAACACCTGCAATCAGCCCAAACAACAGAAACAAGAAATGTGCTGTGATGATCTTGTTTTAGCAGGGAGAAAGCAACAATATTAAGACTGCTGATATAGTTCAGTCACTTTACATATATTTGATTTAGTGGTTTCCTATAGTAAATCATTTTCTTTTGCTTCTGTTTCTGTGAATATGTGGAGTAGAGCAACACTTTACAATACTAAACAAACTCCAAAAACAATTTTGGAATAATGGCACTGACTATTCTGCAGAATAGTTTCCAATGGATATGAAGAATGTCTCAGTTTGCACAAGATAAAACAATGGGTGGTGAAATACATTCTAGCAAAATTCTAGGTGTGTTCTATGTTTTTAATTGACCATGCCCAGCTTTCCTTAAGTGGAGTGGTTTAAGCATAGCAGGCTCAAAACATGCAATTTTTCTCATAGTTTAATTCTTTTTTAATAATATACTCTGTATGTTTTAATGGTGTTGTTTTTAGTTGTAAGCTGCTCTGAGTCCTATTGGGAAAAGGGCGGGGTAGAAATAAAGTTTATTATTATTATTATTATCTTGGGCAGGCCAAGTTTATTTTATCCAACAACTAGAGTCATTGCTTAAGTAGCAACATATTGTAATGTCTGATTTTCCATCAAACTGCAGTTTCAGATTCAACTGTTACTGCACTCAAAACAGAAATAGAACATAACCTGCAGTTTGAAATACAAAAGCCTGTCTTCACCATCATATGACATTGACCAATAAAAAGGCTTTGAAATTAATCAAAATAAATTTGACACAGATTTCTAGGCTGAATAATGAGAGAAATATAATTTTCTAGGTTAGATTCTCTGTAGAAACAGTAGTTACACAGGAAAGAAGCAAAGTAAGAACACCAACAAACGTACAAAGATGTAATTTTCCATCTTAGGACATTGCAGGTGTTGCCATAACTCACCATATGCTCAGAGGCACATCTTACCAAATTCTTCCAAGCTACACAGCAAGTGGATTGGACTGTGAAAGACCAACCCAAATTTTATTTGGATTTTGACAAATGTGTAGGGCAGTCCAATATCTCAGAGAGGAGGTCAGGTCTCCTGCTCCCCTGCTGCGTTCACTATAGCTGCCCAATTTACTTGCTTTTTAAAGTTTGTTAAAAATATATGTTGGCTATAGGTATGTTCTGAAACCACAAGAGTTTTTTGCCTATTAGTTATATATTTGGGGCTGATGCCCACAGTCTAGTACTGAAAGTTCTAACACTCTTTTTTGCCTTCTTTACAGGTGATCATCTTTCTTCGCATACAACCCTTTTTCAGGTGACAGTATGGCAGCCCTTAGAGAGCAGAGGTGGGTATATGGCTCTGGAGGGGAGGAATCTGTATCTTCAGCATTTGCAAAATCAATAAATTTACTTCAAACTGCAGGAAATGTGTCTGTCTCCCCCCTTTCCATTTCTCTCACTTTCTAGTACTGCCACCTGCCAGACTCTGTGTATGAAGAATCTAGGGTAACTGT
Source organism: Rhineura floridana (assembly GCF_030035675.1). Taxonomy (NCBI): domain Eukaryota; kingdom Metazoa; phylum Chordata; class Lepidosauria; order Squamata; family Rhineuridae; genus Rhineura; species Rhineura floridana. The sequence goes on from NC_084480.1 coordinate 121,191,929, forward strand.
CTTAAAACATTTTCCAATTGTGAGCAATTACTGTTTTGGCTGAGAACAGCAGATGGTTCAAAAGTACTTTATGTTTTATATCCAAGTGCCATCCTTTGAATAGTGCAGGAGAGCTATTTGTGGTGAACAGCTGATCCACCGTCCTATAACCATACTCACTTCCTGGAATATTTTTACCTACAATTCCTGCACCATAGGACAAGTCTACCACATATGTTCATAAGACCCTGCAATACCACATCCCCTCCAACAGAGTGGAGAATGTGGATTCATAAGGGAGAATTTTCTGGGGGTAAAGTACCACTTACGGATGATTTTTAGGGACTGTTCTTTAATGCCAGCTGAAACAGATGTATATGGGAGCTTGGCCCACAGTGAGTTCAGGTCCTCCAGTTCAATTTCTACCCTTAGATCTTGTTCCCACAGAGCCTTGAGTATGATGGCAAGGGCAGGGCCAGAATCCGGCATCCACCCATAGATATTAGATACCAGTCCTTTTATTGTCCCACCATAACTCCACAGAGCCCATTTGAACCCAGCAAGTTCCCTGGTTGCAGCTTCAGTCATCTGATGTTTTACTAAGACGAGCGGAATTGCATCCACAGCATCCAATTTGGGTGGTGTGGGTCCAATGTCCCCCTTATATCCTGTTGTGTCATTAGCCTGTTGCTTTTATAAAAGTCACATAGCTAATGATGACCTTTGCATTTCCAGAGATCTGCCTCTGCCTGAGAATATTTTCCAAGCATAAGGGGCTGATAAGCAATGGGGAGCAGGCAGGAGTGAGAGAGCTGGGGCCAGAGTACCCACCCATATTTTACAGGTTTTGAATACTGTTATGGTGAAAGGGTTATTTATCCACCCTAAAGAACAGAATTTATGTTTCCAGTACGGGTACATATTGATTGGGGTTCCATCCAACTCCACAGACTATGGATACCCAGCTTTTAGAAAGGTCTCTTTCCATGAAGGAGCTAAGATGTGCTAATTAGCTAGTGCATAGTATAGCTCTAATTTAGGTATGCCCTACCTTCCCTGTACTTATGAGGCATATACCAGAGATTGGAGAATCCTAGGCACCTTTGTACCAAAAATAAAGTTATTTAGTTGCCTTTGCCATCTCACTAGTTGAAGCTTTGGGACCCAGATTGGCAGAATTTGGAACAGAAACAAAAGTTTTGGGACTGCCATTGTTTTAACAGCTATCAGTCTATCCAATATACCGAGGTTCTACTTTTTCCACCTATTGACATCTCTACTGATATTATTCAATACTGTGCCATAACTGGCTTTATACAATTTGTTGAGATATTTTCTTATTTGCACCCCTAGATGCAACCTTTATGGCAGATTGGGATATTTAATGCCTTGGAAAGTTATGTCTGAATTGGGGGCGCGATATTGAAACACAATAGATCTGATTTGTTGAAATTCACTTTAAGACCCGCCACCTCCTCGAACATTGACACTTTCTTCTGGAGATAAAAGAAGAGATAAGCATTGGCCTGCATGCAATTATTACCATATCATCTGTATACATTGCCAATATATGCTCAACCCCATTTATCTTCATCCTGCTGATCTTATCATGGGTCCAAATTTTACAGGCTAGGGGTTCCAGAGTAAACACAAATAATAATGGAGAGATGGTGCAGCCTTGCTTTGTTCCTTGCCCCAAATCATAGTTTAGAATCCACATTATTAACCCTAACTGTGGCTACCAATTTATTATATATTTTACTTAATGCTGCATTTGGGGTCCAATTTCATGTGTCGTAAAACCTGTAAAAGATATGGCCATTCTAAATATCTAGGGATATTGTTTGTGAGGCATGTCTTCATGGTTTTTGAAAAATGAATTATATCAATGAGTTTCTGAATTGGGTCTGAGATTTGGCGACAGGGAACAAAGCCAGTCTGATCTGTATGTATATATTTGCTGATAATTATTTTAAGTCAGCTAACTAAAATAGATGTGAAGATTTTATAATCTAAATTTAGAAAAGAAATATATGATTCCATCTTAGTGGGGTCTTTGAGAGGTTTTGGCAAAACTACTATTCTGGATTGATGCCATGTATCTGGTAGTTGCGTGCCACCCATAACATCAAAATATAGGTCTGCTACAACTGGGATAAGGACTTCCTTGAATTGTTTATAAAAACTGGCTGTGTAACCATCAGACTCCGGGGAATTGTTTACCTTTAGATTCTTTATTACCTTTTCAATCTCCTCATCTGTTATTTGCACGCTTAAATACTGTGCATCATCAGGCTGTAAGGAGGGGACTGGAGAGGAACTAAAAAACTGACCTATAGCATCCTCCAAATGGGGCTGTGGATTGGTATAATTGGCTGTAAAAGTCTGCAAATTGTTGGCATATTGAGGGGGCATCAAAAACCCTCTCTCCTCCTTCCTTTAGCAAGCACCTTATTTGGGCCTTTTCCTTTCTTAACCTCAATTTGTTTGCCGAAATCCTTGAATTTTTTTTCTCCAAATTCAGAAAACTTTTGCTTCAAATACATAAGATCAGAGCTTGGAAGTAACTAGTTACAAAGAATGAATTACTTGTAATTTATTACTTTTTTGAGTAACGAGTGGGTAACTTTATTACATTTTGCTGGTAATAGAATGAGTAGTAACTTCATTACTTTTGAGCTGTAACTTTAACGTTTCCAGTGTTACTTTTGGGCGTTACTTGGGGGAGAGCAGGGAAGTCTTCTGGCTCCTCTGATTTGTGGATAAAAATCATGTGCTTCAAATTGGGCTTCTGTGCAACATCGCTCTTCCCTCGTGCTCTACGGGTGCTTAGGAGGTAACAAGGGAGGAGGTGGAGAGTGAGACGGGGTGGAGTGGAGAAAACAATAGTTTAAAAATGGATGGGAATGGAGGGAGAAAAGAGCCAGAGGGTAAGGAGGCAGCAGCAAAATGGACATGAAGAACTGACTGCGGAGGTGAGAGTGCAAAGCTCTAGTAGTGGCTTCTGCCTCCCTCTCTTACCAGCAGAGAGATGCGAGCAGAGCCAAAAGCACGGCTTCAGGGCGAGAGAGGGGCAGGCAGCAGTTGCAGCAGCGAACAGCCAGGGTCCTAAAGAGCTGCTGCTTCCAGTTTTCTTTTCTGCCCTTCCTTTCTTCCTAACAAGCAGGATGCATCTTCGTCTTGTGAGGAAGATATTCCCTGGAAGCTCTTTTGTGCAAATACTCCTCCCCATGGCAAATGCAAAGAGTTCCAAACAGGCACTTCTGAAAAATGATTGTATTGCTGACTTACAGCACAATACATACAAGTCTACTCAGAAGTCTCTTTATGCTTAATCAAGCTTACCCCAAGGTAAATCAAATTGGGTATAGGATTGCACTAATTAGGACTGGTTGAAGCTGTACCAATTTGCAGGGGGGAGAGAAAAATATGACCCTTTATAGTACAAAGATGCATCAATCTGGTTAAGGCAAATAAAATTTGACCAAAAAAAATTACAAAGGCAACTAGTAAAGTACTAAAGTTTGTATTTTTCTTTGATCATAGGGAATTGCCATACTGATCAAAATGTGTTTTAGTTGAAAGGGGTGCTGTGTTGTTTTTTTGCAGCACATGCCTTCAAGCGCCGCAGTAGAACGCCTTTTCAGTACTGCTGGCAATGTAATCTGTAAAAAGACATTCCTTGTCTGACATGCTCTTTGAGCATCCTGTTCTTTGGAGACATAACAGAAATGTATTGTAAAAGCAGTATTTCAACTGTAAAATTTGATTTCAAGTGAATTTTATGTGTGTTGGGATATCATCATTGCTGGGGGTGAGGTGGGGGGATGTGAGATTCTATTATGCCATTCTGTTAATATTATAGTGTTTTTTTTATTCTACTACCTTCTCTCTGTGTGTGCCCTTATTTTTAATGCGTTTTAGGCTACGTAGATGTGCAGCAGCCAAGGCCAGCATCTTGTAGGCAATTGTTTTTAAAAAGTAAGTAAAATGTAATTGTAGTGATTACTTTTGAGTAAAAGCAATGTAATCAGTTACTTTCAGAGCAATTATAATTGTAACGGTAACTGCTACTTTTGGGGCAATGTAACTGTAACTTATTACTTTTTAAAAGTAATCTTCCAAGCTCTGCATAAGATTTACCATGGTTTTTATTAATTTCAAGCAGCTCCAGTGCTTGTCTTTTAGATTCCAATTCTTTATAAATTCTATTGGAGCCTATTCTCTTGTATTTTGTTACTAAAGCCTCTCTATGTCACTTTATAATTTTGTTGTCTCTTCCTTTACATTTTCCTCTTAATATCGCCCTCTTTTATGCAATGCCCCTGCATAACTGCCTTCATAGTCTCCCATAAGAGACTATGTGATATGCCTTCACTTCTATTTTCTTCAAAATAATGCGTAAGGGCTTCTTGAAGGTGATCTCTGATTAATCTGTCCGCTAGCAGCATAGGGCTAAAAGTCCAGCTGAATGAGGTTGGGCTCCTTAGGACATGTCCAAAAGTTGCTTCCACTGAAGCATGGTCTGTTATTTTTATAAGCCCAATTTTAACTTGAAATATTCGATGAAATAGATTTGAGGTGGCCAATAAGAAATCAATCCTGGATGATGTTGACTGTCTCCAGGAGGAGAAGGTGAAGCTTCTGTCTCCAGAGTTCTTTTCTGCCTAGAGGTCCCAAAGTGACAATTTAAAAAAGATTCTTATCATCTGCAGTTGTTTTTTTAACTGTCTTGTCCTGTGTTTTCTTTTGGCCACTGGAGAGGGTGGCGAATAATTCCTTAGTTGTGGCTCCTCTTATATTCCAATTTAGGCCCCGCCCATAGCAGTTTCCTTTGTGTAAAAGCTCTTGCCTTTTCCAGAACTTTAACAAAAAAGTTGTCCCACATTTGGTGCATAGATGGAGCCGAAAGCTACCTGTATATCACCTTTGAGCCGACCCTCTACAAAAATGTAACTTCTTCCGCTATCCCTGAGCACCTTGGTTACAGAGAAGTTCAACTGAGAGGCAAGCGCTATCACCAAACCTCTTGATTTGGCCAAACCCATTGCTACCAAATTAGCATCCAAACCATTTCCCTTTCAGCAAGGGAATGTTCTGAGGTGTCTTATGTGTCTCTTGTAAAAAGGTGACCATAGGGTGCACATCTTTCAGATACTTCGTGATGCAAGTACTTTTGACTGCATCCCCTTAACATTTAGTGCAACAGCTTTAAACTGATACATTGTTGAGCATTAAGAATCTACTGTAGCCTTTACCTAAGAGAACTCCCATACCCTCATGATGTTCCACTAGCTTTCCATTCTGAAATTTTTGGCTGTGCCTCAGAGTGGAATGTACTAATACCTCTGCTGAAAATCTTGTCAATCCTACCCCCGTTACTAAACCCCTCTGTTTCCCCAAGCCTTGACTGGGTCAGTGCATTCATCTGAGCGGTGAATGCACTTCCTTGTCTTTCAAACCAGGAACTACTGCAAGTTGTCAACAACATCACAGAAATGTAATGCCATCAACATACTAGCCATAAATGAATTGCTGACACGGGGGTTCATGGACCAAGTGACTAACTGAACTATTATACTCCAGACCTTAACAGCCCACCCGAAATTCTTATAGAATTTTAAATCAAAAGTTCCCGACTAGACCTGTTCCTTCTATCACTGAGTGAAGTTGCCTGCCAGCCCTTCTATCCTTTAAATTAACTATAAAGCAAGATCAAAACCTCACTCTTGCTTCACTTATTTTTTGCTGCTGTGACAGCAATTGTCTTTGTGCAGAATCCTCTCTAGACTTTTCTCAGCCACCTTGGTGCTTCCACAAGTGCTTGCTCTTTCCTATGGTTTCCTATTCATCATCTGAGGCCTCCCGTTCTTCTTCACCTAATTGATGCCCTCTGCCCTGAAATGTTACCATAGGAGGGGGAGTTAAACTGAATGCCACCAATAGTCCCATAGCTTCATAGTTGCTGCTGTCAGCATCATGGATCCCCACGCCACTATCAGTATAACTGGGAATCCCCATCTGTATCATATACCTGCATCCTGGAGGCATTTTGTGTAGGGCATAAAATCCTTCCTTTTGTGGAGGGTCTCTGTGAATAGATCTTGGAGAATCTGTACCAGTCTCTCCTCATGATGTTCTCTTTCTTAGCAAAACATGTGAAATTAATAACAATGTGCCTAGGGGGTGCATTTTCTTGTGGTCTGAGTCCAAATCCCCAATGGATATGCTCAAAATCCACCTTCGTTCCAATTTTGGAAGCAAGGACTGGAGCCAGGCGACTATGAATCCTCCTAGGTCAAGAACTTGAAAAAAATACTTTAAACAACAAACATTTGTTTAAATGCATCTCCAATATTGTTTCAAACATTTCTTTTTTCAGAAAAGCAAGACAAAAAACTAATTGAAAACATACCAAAAAAGTCAGAAATCTAAAGACAATGGATGTTACTGGCCATTGCAAATATTTTGAACAAATGTTACAAAAAACCCTCTATCTGAAGACCTTTCAACAAGCCTCTTAAGTATATATCCTTACCCCAGTCTGCATGTGCATTGGAATTTTTTAAAAGATGTGTTTGTTGTTTTATTACTTGTTTGCTGCCTTGGGGTTCTTTTGGGAGGAAGGGCAGAATATAAATAAATTACATAAATAAATACACTATTTTTTGCATAGAATAAATAATATTTGAAAACAAAAAATGTTTCATTTGATATAAATGAAAAAAGAGCAAGATGCAACAAAGACAGGAGCAATATGTTATACAAGATGTAAAAAAACTTCCATGGATCTACACTTAACTAATATATGGACTTCCCCTTGCAAATTATTCTTGTGGGACAATAGTTAAGAGTCTGTTGTGTTTTCTAGGATGTAAGCATTATTCCTGCCTCATAGAAATCCCCCTCTCCTCCCCTCCCTACCAAATGCTAGCTGTTTGTTTGAAATACCACGTTTTTTAATTGACACCACACTAGGGACCATCACAGTTGCAGAGTAACATTCCTTACATGCCCCTCGTTAAAGGGTCATTAATGACTGCAATCAGTCCAATTCCACTTCCTTGCCCAATGATTTAATTTCCTGTACAGTACTGCTTTCAGCTCCCTTTGAAAATTTTCAGCCAACATTCTTTTTCTTTCAGACCTCTGTTCTCTATTATGTAACAGAACCCATACTGGCAGGTCACAGGCAGCCTACAAGTTGTAACAAATTATGCCTCACTGCATTTCTTTGGTATCCTGCCGAAATGGAATGGTATAAACTTAATTTAGGAGCACTGGCCATTTCTTCATACACAAACATTTATGATCGGAAGCAGGTAAGTAACAGCAAAAACAACAAGCCAAGGGCTAGACTTAGAAGTAGAAAATTAAGATGGTTTTTTCATACTCAAGCAGAAAAATGAAACCCAGACATCAGCAAGAAAAATCTAATAGAAATATATGAATGTGTAAGCCAAAACATAATTGAACAGACACATCCAGTAGTATAAGAAAGCTTGAATTATAGCTGGTTCTATCACACGTTGCAAAATGGAACTTAATAGCAGAACCAGTGTTCTTCAATATTTATTAATTACTAAGGGCTCTTTTGAGGGGAAAAAGTTTTCAAACTATTTCACTTTTGCTGGCCATCTTCTGTTCTAAAAGGATTCTAAAGGGGTCAATATTTCCCTAAGAACTTGTTTTGCATTCACTGATGACAGCTTTGACACCTGGACAGTGGAAAAGGAAGTTTTGAACAATTCAAAACAATATCAACTCTATCCATTCAACAGTTATATATATGTAAACTAGCACAATTAAAAATGCATGTCTCCCCTTGATGTTCTCACAACCTCAACAACATAATCACAGATTTATACAGTTAACATGTTTAAATTGATATTTCTGCCATCCAAAACACCACTAGAAAAATCCTAATCTATAAATTGGCCCTAAGAATCAAACACGTCTGCAGCAACTATGATAATTTGCTCAAAAGAACTCCCAAACTGAAAAACCACATTCTTTTTGTCATCCTCTCATCATTGACATGAACAAAGCTTTGATCTTATCCAGAGAATCTGTCTTCCATCAAGGGAAGGAAAACACAAACAAGAATGACCACACATTTTGTGGTACACCATCATCCAGCATTTCCTATCATTTTGTGGTTAAAGGAGGGCTGGACTGTGGTAAGAAATTAACCATTTCTTGAAATAGACATTAGCAAGCTCTCTTTCATTGCTTTTGGCCAGGCTCAAAACCTACACAAATTTCTTAAGAGACCTAAACTGTACATAAGCTACCTATTAACTGTTCTACTGCCAGTTCTCATCTTAAGGAAATTATTACTTTCAAAAGTAAAATGACTAGCAACAGCTTTTAACAGCATATCACCTGGAAGTCCTGTAATACAATATATATTATAGAATTCATACACCCTGGGTATCCCATGCACAACAAAAAGACTCAGAGAACCAGTTACAAGGCAGTTTAATTTAGATCAGATTTAAACTTGGAAATGTTTTCATTAGAAAATGTAGCTCGTTCTGGAGCTTTGATATACAAACTGAACATCCCAAGGCCTTAATTTCAAATATTATACTTACATTTTGCCTATGGTTTTTTAAAATAAAAAAAATTCTTGTACTTACATAGCAGGTGTCGCATTCAGCATAATTCTGTCTAACTCAGCATTCTTAGGACTGTTACATGCAAACTGGTCCCCTCAGAACCAAAATAACACATTAGCCACTGCCTTGTCCACATTCAGATAAGGCAACTTGCATTTCATCTAAAATGGAAGCATACATTTTTTAACTCCCTCATGCAGCTATGCTGTTGCTAATAATGCCAACACAATGGCATTATTAATCTAATAATGCCAACACAATGGTTTAGCATTATGTCCAAACAAGACCAGCACCTGGTTTGAAAATGCAGCTGAGTTACTGATGAAAGCCAAAGCAAACTTTATATTGTCAGTCATACATAATAATTTATCTTACATAAATTCCAGAAAACTAAAAGTGCAATGCTTACCTAATGCATACAAAATACATATTGAAAATAAATTTCTGCTCATTCATAAAAGATGTCCACAATTCTTCATACTTCATGATTATGCTATTTCTCTAAACTACCATTTCATTAGTTCACAAATGAATTTTTGGAGTTTTCACATTTTTTCATCATGGCTTTAATTTTCTACTAACTTTTGCTACTAACATAACTTGAAAAATAATCTTTGCCATTTGTTCTGGAGTGGGGGTGTGAGAGAGAACGAGAGAGAGATTCCCTCCCCAGTTAGAAAAGCCATCCTACAGTTACTTCCTTGAAAGAGAACAGGAATATTTTCATACTTGCAACTGGAAGTCATTCTACTTAATCTGGCTTCAGTTGTCCATGCTTTGGTAACCTCCAAATTAGATTACTGCAATGCACTCTACATGGGGCTGCCTTTGAAGACGGTTCAGAAACTGCAGCTTGTGCAAAATGCAGCAACCAGATTGGTAACAGGGACCAGATGGTCCGAACATATAAAACTGATTCTGGCCCGCTTGCATTGGCTGCCTGTATGTTTCTGAGCTCGATTCAAGGTGCTGGTTTTGACCTATAAAGCCTTACACAGCTTGGGACCACAATACCTGATGGAACGCCTCTCCCGATACGAACCCACCCATTCACTACTTTCAAGATCAAAGGCCCTCCTCCGGGTGCCTACTCCAAGGGAAGCTCAGAAAGTGGAGACAAGGGAGAGGGCCTTCTCAGTGGTGGCCCCCAAATTATGGAATGATGTTGTTGACAAGGTGCGCCTGGCGCCAACACTGTTATCTTTTTGGCACCAGGTCAAGACTTTCCTCTTCTCCCAGGCATTTTAGCATGTGCTTTAAATTGTTTTTATATCATTTTAAATTTTAAAATTGTGTTTTAAATTGTTTTAAAATATGTGTTTTAAATTGTGTATTTGTTTTAATGTTTTTGATTGCTGTAAACTGCCCAGAGAGCTTCGGCTATGGGGCGGTACACAAGTGCAATCAATCAATCAATCAATCAATCAATACTTCTCTAAGCCATCAATGTCTAAACAAATAAAGTCACTGGTTTGGATCCTAATAACTATGAGTGGCTTTCTACTCATAGAAGGTGCTTCCACACCTTTTCTTTCCTACTGCAGTGCCCTACAGCTCCTAAAGCCAACCATCAGGGAAGCCTCTGGAATAGCATTTGATGCAATGCTGTGGGCTGCAGCTGCATGGGGGAAATGGGTAGAAATCTGAGACCTTTTCCCTCTACGTGTAATGGAAATGTCTTCTGCTTCTGCAAGTGCTCTGTTGGATTCTAGCCATTACCTTTAACTTTTATTTCCTCCCTTTAAATAACTTGGTAACAAATATTAGTAGAGAATCTTGTAATAAAAAGTATGCCTACTTTTCTTGATGGTTTTAATCACTTCTATCCACTAAGTTTTAATTTACTTCTAATAGGAACACCAAATCAGTGTAATTTTCCATCTGTATATAGGCATATGTAATAAGAACACATTTTCTGGTATAAAGAGCCATTGATAAATGAAATCCAGTTCTAAAGTTTCCAAGTTAGTAATGAAATGAAATGAATATTTATTGCTCAGAGCCATAGGCTACCACAATTAAACACATGTAAGAGGAAAATACAAAATACATATTAAACTACAAGTCATATTTCAACAAAACACAGTTCAACAACGTATAGTAAAAGAACAACAATGCATTTCAAATAAAAGTCCCTCTCCCGAGCAAAAGATACCCTGACCCACCCCATGTCTTAGTGTATAAATGCTACAGTCATAACAGTGCTGGAGCACATCCCACTCACTCCACAAAGTGCTTTTGGTCTCTAACTTTTCCCACAGCTACAGCAAATTTTGCCACCTGAGTAATTATAAATATATCATTGCCTGCTAGCAGAATGCATATCTGCTACAGGAAAGGTCTATTTCACAAGGAGTGAAGGATGTAGGAAATAAATTTTAACCTTGGGGGCTTATATAGGGGGCAGCTTAAATAATGTATAATGTCCACCAGATTGACAGATACAAACTCTTTATTGGGTTGGACTGTTAGAAAACCTCCCATCCAGAAAAGCAGAGGGCATAGTCTGAAGTCGTAAAGCTGTGGATGATTTTCTCAGGGGTGCCACTGTTAGAAATGTGAAGTATTGCTCCATGCCAAATGTTGTTTTATATAGTGGGTACCAAACAGAATGTGACATATGGGTAACTGAATAGAGGTCCCACCATTTAGAATAAAGGTGGATTCTTTCTCTGCTGTTCAACTCTAGCAGAAGAGAAGGTAGGTAAAATTTCTGTGTTGATCCCATAAGCAGTCAGAGTAGATTTAACAGAATTTACCCAGCAGCTTTGGGTTGGAGTTTACAGTTGTTCTAGAAAGCATTTCTTTGGCAGGCGCAAATCATTCATACAAGCCAACTTCAGCCAATACAAGGCAAGTGAAGCATGAGCACAGGGTTCTATACAATATAGCCCTGTTTCTGTCTTCAAAAGAAATGCAGCTGTACTTTGAGGGACAGCTAACAGGGATCTCATGAAGAAATTCTGCACTACCTCAAGAGTAAAGACATTTGTATACCCTCAAAGCTCTGCGCCATACAGCAGTTGTGGGACTATCATCTTCCGAAACAGCTCAACTGCAGGTGCAACCAAGTTAGTAGATCCAGAAAAGGCTGAATGATGCAATGCTAGCTTAGTTCTCAGATCTATGCATTTCAAAATAGGGGGGAGGTTTCTTCCCAGACCATCAGGAGATAGTTGAACAAGAATGCTCCTTAGGAAGGAAGCCATAGCTAAAAAGGTACACCTTTGCAGCCCCTGGCTTTGTGAGTTAAGAAATATCAGGTAGCAGGGCTTAGGCGAAGGGTAGGCAGCTTGTGACCTTCAACCTAATTTCATGCACATGTCAAGGAGAGGGAAAGGGGTGCAGAAAGAGAGGGTATTTTGTCCACATCTGGCCCACCACCAGCTCCGATATATAGTCCCTGACAGATTACTTCGAGGGTCTGCAGCATTTGACAGAAAAACAGTTCCCTACTCCTGCCTTAGACATTAGAGATCAGCTGTCAAATGGAATATACTGGGCTACAGGATCCAATGGAACCAACTCTATGAAGCAGCTTCCTATACCTATATTCAAGCCAAGTTTCAGGGCTCACATCCACAATCGGAAATGTCACAGTAAGAACTCAGTGTGGGTGAGCCTTTAGGCTGATGCAGTTCTTTCCCAAATCCACTTCATGCCCTAGTCTGGACCATTGTCTGGGCACAGTGGTGGACTGGATGAGGGCCAATAAATGAAGCTTGAACACTGAGAAGATACAGGCACTGTGGGTTGGCAGCTCCAGTGTCCAGGAGATTGGCCAGCTGTCTGTCCTGGATAGGGTTCCACTCCTTCTGAAGAGGTTCAGAGTTTGAGAGTGCTCTTTGTTGCTGGAGGCTCAGGTAGCCTCGGTGGCCAGGAGTGCCTTTTACTAGCTATGGCTGGTACATTAATTACAGCCATTCTTGGACAGGGATAGTCTGGCCGTGGTGCTTCATGCATTAGTAACCTCATGACTCGATTACTGCAATGCATTCTATGTGGGGTTACCGTTGGGCTTAGTTTAGAGGCTCCAGCTGGTACACAGCATTGTGGCTAGACTGCTGATGGGGACTATCACCAGCACATAATTACAGCGTTCAAAAGTTTGCCCTGATTGCCCATACACTACCAGGCCAAGTTCAAGGTTCTTGTATTTATTTACAAGGCCCTTAGCATATTGGGTCTTGGGTCACAGGCTGCCTGACCCCTTATATCCCTGTCCAATCACTGAGGTATTAGGGGGAGTCACTGTCAGTGGCCCCCATGTCTCAGATGCATGACTTGTATCCATCAGGAGTCATGTGTTCAAGTTTTGTGGGCCTAATTTTATGAAACTCCTTTCCAGTTGAGGTCAGACTGACCCCCTCACTGTTGAACTTCTGGTGTCTACTGAACACTTTTAAAGATTCCAGCAGGCATTTTAATTGAATTTTAATTTTACAGTTTTAACTGATTTTATTTTCACTGCATTCCTTGTATGCTGCTTACAGACAATTAGTTAAGTGGTATATAAATTGTCTGTCAAAACAGATAAAATTGTTGTAGATGAAAATACTTGAACTGGGGGAATTGAATGTGGGATTCCAAAATGTATCTGGGTTGCGATGGGAAGTGGGAAAGGCATAAGGCTAATTCTCAGAAGCAAAGCACGATTTGGGGGGGGGGGGAGACATCTGAACAGTTTTTAAGCTTTGGGATGTACACGTTTCAGATTTAAAACCATAGACATAAATACTAAAGTTCTTTTATGAACATTTAAGCAAAAGCCTTTTTTAAAGCTGCATCATTTTTAAGCTATTTTATAACATTAAAAATTACTTTAGGTAAGACAATATGGATGGTTCTAATCTGGAAAGAGTTGGTAAGTGAAGCAAAGTTGCCTTCACCTAGACATTACCCAAACATGACAAGGATAATTTTGCCTGCCTAGAAGCATTTTTTCTGCTGTTCCCTCTCTCTGTGTAGCATGCAAAAGAAGTAAGGAAGAAAGATGGACCAGGTGAGCCATTACTGCTTCTATCAACTGCTAATGTTCCCTGCTGAGAACTGACACGATTCTGTCCAAGAATCAGCTCTGACCTAGGATAATTTTTCCAGGGGGGAAATGTCATGAAATAGTACTTAATGAAAGGAAACCGCAGAGTACCTGGTGCAAATAATGCAAGAGGAATAGAAGATATTCCTTAATCCAAAATGAAGAGGAAGAAAATGAGTCAAGTCAAAATAGTAGAAACAATAAAAGTAGTCAAAATAGAAGTCCACAGCATCTAACTACTGTGATAGGGAAGTTCACATGTGATCTAATATACAACTTAAGCTTTAGGGTTTTTTCCCCAAGTAGTTTACAGATTCCCTGTCACATACCCCTGTGGAAGTTGGTGTAAAGGCACAGAGATACTAGTTTGGAGGTGGGGGGAATTGTATGTACTGCCATTTTATAAAAAGATCGATAGATCTCTGGACTAGGACATCAAGGTTTAAACAGATCATTGGCTCAAGCATCGGAAGCACTTAAAAGCAAGTACAAAAGACAAACATGTGATATAGACTTCTGTTACTAAAGAAGAGAAGCAGCTTAAATTATTTATTTAAAAATTGGACCAAACTACACGTTACATGCAACTACATTTTCTTTCCATGGACAGCTTGGATTTTTGTTTGTATGCTGAAATGCATGGTGGGGAGAAGGGAAGAACTGTTTCTCTTTACTTCCTTACTATTTCTGCACTAAAATCACCATCCCAAAGCTTCTCACAAAGAGATACAGGGCAGGTTTTCACTTTCTGGAATTTTAGCATATGGGTGAGATTTGAGCTTTAAAAGGGTGAGCGATACTAACTGTATGTCAATTTGTATAGGGTGGGATGGTTTCTCCTTCTTACAGTAGGGGTCGCTAACCCTTTTGGTCCAATGGGCATATTTCAAATTTTGAGAGTGCGCTGAGGGCACCAGTCACAAAATGGCTGCTGTGAGGGGCATGACATTACACAAAATTAGAGAGAGTACTGCCATGGTGATGCTTTTCCCATAATTGTATTTCCATACAAGAAAAGGTTTATCCTGCTGAAGTTCATACAGCTCAGTGCCAATGCTGACCCAAAACCTAGGCTACCATCCTCCACCCACTTATCTGGAAGTAACTCCAATTAAGCACAGAGATACTTACTTCTTAACAAACATGAAAACCATTTTAGTTTGTTTATACAGTGAATTCTTAATGTGTGCCTGGTCTTTAGCTCCTGCAAAGCAGGAAACATGCCTAAGCCTCTTTGCAAAGAGGGGATCCTTTAACATCCATCCACATTTACTGTGTATACTTATTTGCAGAAAATAATTTCTATGGACTACCTGATCTCAGACGAACTCAGCACAGGAAAGATACATCCTGGTCGCTAGAGAAAAATAAAGGACAACCTATGGAGATTCCAAGGACTAAAAAATAAGGCAGAAGCAGAAGAAGTGCACTAAGGTGGAAGGGGAAACAGACGTTCTTTAGGACCCCAGGGATTCCTATTGTTTGGTATCCAAACATTTATCACAGCTCTGACTTTGCTCATTGGCTAAAAGCACTGACAGGCAGGAACAGCCAGGCTGCCTCATTCCACAGAAATTGACTGGGAAGTGTATCTGCACATCTTGCTTTATAAATTTATTTGAAGGCTAGAAGCTTTCATTTTAAAAAAAATTAGTTTGGACACTGGAGCCCCTGCCTGGGGGCATCAACAAAGACCTTTGTAGGTGCCAATTGGATTGGTAACCCTGAACTTACAGGACCCTGCCTCATATATCCAAAGGGAGGAGCTATCCATATGTCAGGATTGTCCTCCAGCATCATCTGGCAAACCACTATTTATGAAGTCGTTTCTGAAAAACAGAAACAACTTTTTTTAGGTGCTCCTATGAGCGTTCTTTCCAACTGCCATTTTACTTTGAAAACTAATGTACCAAGAGAACATGTGAAATATTCTAAGATACAGCTCTCACTGTATAGACACCTGATTTATTTATTTTTTTAGAAGCATTAAGGGCTTTACTTGTAAATACACACTCAGGCCACCTAGGAAAAATAAATGGGCTTTATGTGTCATACGTTAGATATTTAATTTGTCAGTATTACTTGTTTTTTACAAAAATCAGGTAATTCCCAGACTACTACTATATTCTGAATTATTTATTTATTTGTTTGTTTGTTTATTATTTGATTAACATCCCACCCTTGCTCCCAAGCAGGAGCCCAGGGGAGCAAACAAAAGCACTAAAAACACTTTAAAACATCATAAAAACAGACTTTAAAATACATTAAAACAAAACATCTTTAAAAACATATTTTTAAAAGCTTTCAAGACATCTTTAAAAAGGTTAAAAACATATTGTTTAAAAATAAAGATTTTAAAACATATTAAAAAGCAATTCTAACACAGATGCACACTGGGATAATTACTAATTACTTAGTAACTGCACTGTCTTCATTATGTGACTAGCTTTAGCACATCATTCCAATTACCAACAGGATTCTACTGAAATTAGCTGCACAGTGAGAACTACACAACAAGATTAGTGTTTCTGAATGCCACAAAGAAGTTTGAAGCAAACTGTAACTTCAAGATATCTAGGTAAGATATAAACTGTACTGATCCAAAATTTAACCTGGATTTTGTATTTCATCACTGAACGATGATCCAGCAACATCAACACAGGACAAACCTATAGCAGCCTTGGCAACTCTTAAGTTATTCCACAACTGTTTTTATTCGTATGGTTATAAAATCCAGTTATGTGAGAAGATAAAAAGGGATTATGTTAATGGGATGTCCCTGATTACATAGCCAAAACTCAGGTAGCAAACCTGAGTGCCCGTAAAACATTAAGTACTTGCAAACTTCAAGGAGACAAGAGTTCAACTATGGAGCATGCTCCAGTTCAGTAGTTCCCAAACTTGTCTCCCCATGGACCATTTGAAAATTGCTGAGGGTCTTGATGGACCACAATGTTTTTTCTGCCTGTTATAGCAACTGCAATGCACTGTGCCAGATCTTGTATGATTTTTAAACATATTTTTACAGACATGAATGAAGCTTGTGAACCACTGGTGGTCAATGGACCACAGTTTGAGAACCCTTTCTCTATTTGGTCAAAACTAGAAAGCATTAGCCAGTAGAGAGAGGAAGAATATTCCACTAAATATTGGTGTGTGAAGGAGATAAGCAAGCAAACAAGCAAGGTAAAACAGCAGATAGAGGATCTGTTGTTTTATTGCATCCACAGAACCACCTTCTTACCACCAAATTATGGCAAAGGAGCTCAACATGCTGGAATCAGTCAAGCAAAGGAGAAAAAACACTTTCATATCCACCTAGCTACAAAGAGACCGTAACAAATACACCCATGTTGACAAAATAGTCATTCTAAAGACCAAACAAGACAAGGTGTTATTCAACGCAATGAGCATTGGTGTGAATTATATCTTATGAGCATTGGTGTGAATTATATCTTTAAAATAAGAGGCAGCATCAGTGGTCCTGATCTAATTAGGTCAGGGGGAAGGGAAGGGGGTTTATCTCTTACTAGGCCCCTGTTGCTGTTATTTACATTGGGAGGGAATCTTCCACTGGATTGGGGGCCCTGCAGCAGCAGCCACTTAGTTTTTTTAAAAAATCATTCAGGATATTATTACTAATTGCATAACAAACATAATGTCTAGTCTGGCCCTAATTCACACAATGAGTCAGCAAGAGTCTACCTTAGACCATTTCAAGTAGGGAGACTGACAGATACCCATGGGTAACCAAAGCAAGAAAGGGGCCAGCAAATATCCTGACCGTTATTTGCCTGGGGAATATGGCTGGAATCTTCTGCTTCTACCAGAAGTAACACACAAGAGATATCAGCAAACACAAAATGTCAAGGGTAAAAATGACAACACAATTCATAACTGCACAAAATCTGTGAAACCCATCATTTCCTATTCTAATGGAGTTTGGTGCTTAACTGGCTGGGTTGTGCCCAGTCCTGACAGACTTGGCATTTAAGAACAAAAACACAGCAGGAATAAATTATTACAACTCTATCAATGTACAGAAAGTCTGTACTACATTTCCGTCTTCTCTAAAAAGATGCTTGCCAAAAGGATGTCAACACTTCTCCCCAAAGGCATATCGGCTGGGCTTGATACATTGCCAATAGATGGAAATAACATCCATACAACAATACAAGAGAATTTCTATTTAATGTAATTATATGCAAAGCACTACCTGTGATAAGATTTGTTATGTAAGTCTTTTCCAATATAGTTACCAATACAGTGTAATGGTTTAAATTAGTGTCAAAACTAATTTTATATCTTACCTAAAAAAATAACTATATGCCTAAACTGATTTGTTATTTCACATTTACAAATGTTTGTCCATTTCCTCAATAGTTTCAGATGCCAAGGCAGCAGAGGTTCTTCAGTTTCTCTCCTGTGATCTTTTAATTCTGGAACTCCTTTCTGAAAAGGGTCTCTTCCCTATAGGGTTTACATAAAAGAAAAGCACAGCAGGGTTGTCTATATATGCAGGATGCACTGCACCTATGACATCAGCAACATTTCACCAGTCCCCAAGCACTTCATGCCCATTTGCAGACATTACAACCCCCAGCACCTAAGTCAGGGGTGGGGAACCTTAGGCCCAGGGGCCAAATGCAACCCTTCAGGCCTCTCTATTTACCCTCAGAACTCTCCCTAGGCCACATCCCTCACTGCCTCTGCTATGCATCCCAAGTGTTTTTGCCTGGCTGCAATGTGTCCTTGACAAGAACTTTGATAATGCCTCTCGCTGGTCTCGATGGTGGATAGAGAGGTGTGTGAATTTACATTTGTTGCTCCATCCACTTTTGTTTCTGGCTCCACCCTTTATTAGCATGTGGCCCTCAGAGGTTGTCCAGAAGGGAAATTGGCCATCAGGCTGAAAAAGGTTCCCCACCCCTGGCCTAAGCACGTCCAATATATTCTACACTACTTAAATCAAAAGGCTTAAGTTGCTTAAACAACTAACCTCATTCATACAAAGCTACTCAAATATGACCATGGTCAACTTGAGACAAATGAAAGAAATCATATCTGATGAACCCAGGGTACAAGGCAACTATTGTCATGAATAAGCTCTGAAAGGTATTTAAACAGAATGAGCAGGTTGGGTTTTCCAGGATAACTACATCTCACCACAACTCATCATAACCATAGCCACTGAAGACTATTTCAAAACAGGAATGTTCTGGGTTGCTCCAACAGAAGCTTTGGAAAGTTGCTGCACTCTACTGTGCTCTCCCTACAAATTTATCATATGGATGGAAGATGCTGATAGTTCAATTTTTTATAGATAGTGAACATGTTTTTTTTTTTTAATTGCAGAGCTCAAGTCATACTATGAATAAGAGGGTACAGGCAGTCAGACCCTGGATAACCTATTTAAAAGCAACAGAGCTGCTACCTTTGAGAACACCTACCTGTATGTTTACCCAACTCTTTCCTTAAAGCAAATGACTCTTTTTACAAACTAAAATTCCACAGAAAGTTGACTTGGCATCCAGCATGCAAAATTCATGTTTCATTGAAATCCACTGACCAGACCCATAGTGCAGACACACTGTGCTAAATAGTTCTATAAACAATGGTTTAGAAAACAAAAGTTCTATTTTCCATAGATGGTATACACCACTATGTGTACTTTGCATATGAACATGTCCATTCTAAGATGAGACATGAACACCCTTCGGAGATTAGGAAACTAGAAACTGAAGACAGACAACCTGGTTGTGGAATATATTCCCAACAGATACTTTTATGGCACCAACCTTATTTTATTTATTTATTTATTTATTTATTAAATTTTTATACCGCCCCATAGCTGAAGCTCTCTGGGCGGTTCACAACATCAAAATATCAACATACAATTTAAAACCACACATTAATCAATTTAAAAAACCTTATCAACTCTTAGATGCCAGGTCAAGATAAAATAAAAATTCCAAATGTACAGACATATGCTATTTTCTTCCCTAACAAAAACATGACAAACTTTACTTGTATGTTGAATTCTATGCTGAACAGAATATGCAAGTAGGGTTATCAGCATGGAACAATTTATCTGATAAGAACTCTGTCTATATTCTTGTCCCATTTCAGGATGGGCCCAAAGATCCAGAGCAATGTCCAAAGGCAGTCCAGGGACCAAGCACACAGCTAGCAGTTTGGGCAAGGATACATACAAAGGCAAAGTCAAGATGCAGTCCCCAGTCTCATCACATGAAGGCAGTAATTCAGGGTAGGTGTCCAAGGCCAAGGTACATAGCTAGCGGAAAAACAGTGTCATAGCAGCTATCCCAGCTTTACGATGAGACTTTTAGGCCAGAACCCCATCCACTGTCCAGCTGAACCCCTTAGAAGTTTCTGCACAAAGTCCTCCTCATGAGGAGGGCCCCTACTCATGAGTAGCCCTTTACTCATAAGCAGTCGTCCTCTGCAACATCCAAGCACTTCTCCTGATTGTGAGGGCCTCGATCTGCCTCTTGATATGCCATCACCCTGGGGGCTGGAGGATTTTTCTGCCTGCGCTTCAGAGGCCATGCTCCCTTTCTGTGGGGAGGGATCCCTGTGAACCTCCCTCGATCTACCATTGTGCTGGACTGTTTATTTATTTAAATATTTATAGGTTGCAATTTTCATAGAGTACATCAAGGCAACTTACAACACACAAAGGCACAAAACATTAAAAACAATAAAAATATCATTAATAATAATACTAACATCAATAATACTGTATTTGTTGGGGGGGGATCATGTTAAAAGGCCTGTCTAAGAAGTTGGATTTTTAAAACATGCCTGAAAGAAATAAGGGATGGTTCCTGCTGAACCTCTATTGTTAGGGAGTTCCACAGGCCAGAGCCTGCCACACTAAAGGGTTGGCCCCTAGAGGAGGCCAACCAAACCTCAAGGGCATGGGGAACACCAAAAGTACCCCATCAAACATTTCAGTGATTGAGATGGAACATAGGAAATCAGGTGGTCCTGAAGGTACTTTTGGCCCAGGATGTTTAGGACTCTGTATCTTGAACCTATCCCAGTAGAAAACTGGCAACCAGTTCAGCTCTTTCAGCAGTGGGATAACATGTTGCCAGTAATCTGCTCCTGTCAGCAGTTTGGCCACTGCATTCTGCACTAGTTGCAGCTTCTTGACCAGATACAAAGGCAGCCCCACATAAAGTACGTTACAATAATTGAATTTTCAGGTTACCAATGCATGGACCACTGTGTGAAACTATTCCTGTGTGCCACTATTTTCTGGGGGCTCCAGATCATCATTGGCCTCCTTGGAAGAGTGTCATTTATTATGGGAACAGCTCAAAAATATTAGAGTAAAACCAAATTTATAACAAGGAAGATTTTATAGTGAGAAATTCTATTCATTCTGGCATTCACTCTTTTGAATCAGACTGAGGGACCAACACATAAGCAGTTAATGTCCTATAAGCTCACTGCAGCCATATTACAGTATGCAAAGAGTTAGGGGTCTCAAAATTTACCCTCCCTGAAAGGTATATTTAATAAAATGTGGAATCTGGCTGTTGGGACCAAATTAACACATTATACAAGGAGAAGACAGAAGACACAGAGATAAAACAATTTAAGTAAAACATTGGATTTTACTCAGTATGCAAAGAGTTAGGGGTCTCAAAATTTACCCGCCCTGAAAGGTATATTTAATAAAATGTGGAATCTGGCTGTTGGGACCAAATTAACACATTATACAAGGAGAAGACATAAGACACAGAGATAAAACAATTTAAGTAAAACATTGGATTATTTTATTGAGTACTGTGGGTGGTAGTCAATGTTAGTCCTACTCAGAGTAGACTCATTCAAATTAATAGACATGACTAACTTAGGTTCATTAATTTGAGTGAGTCTACTCTGAGTAGGACTTAGTTGAATACAACTTTGTATATCTAAATATAAATTATTTTTCATTCAACTCAAGAGTATACAGTAACACAGGAAGCATATATATGCTACTTTAAAATATATATATATAGTTTTTCCTTCTCTTGTGGTCTTATATTAAAATATACCATGAAAAGCTTGTCACTTACATGAAAAAATAAAATTATATTAAAATATACCATGAAAAGCTTGTCACTTACATGAAAAAATAAAATTGAAACAAAAAAAAGTCTTCTGGAAAGTATTCTCATTTGCACCATGTATTCCAGAATAACATTTATTTTGTTCTCCAACATGCTCTTGGCATCCACAGAGGCTAGCTGCCCCTTGGATCCAGTTTTGGAAATGGACCCTTGGAAACTATGGGCAATACGTAACTCAATGTAATTGTCTACACTGGACACAAATTAGTTGGCTATAATCCTAAATAACAATCTATCTATATTTACTCAACAGTAAGCTCTGCTGTGTTCAATGAGACTTACTCCAAGGTAAGTGTGGAAAGGATTTTAGCCAAGGTTGTGTCCTATGCACACTTACCTGGGAGTAAGTAAAACTGAACATGCCAAGACTGAAATCTAAAGAAATGTGCACCTACCTTCTTAAGGAAGCTAGATTGGCATCCACATTTAGAAATGCATTCTTCTCTTTTGAACACTAACCTGCAATCCTATGGAACCTGGAAGGTCATATGATGCATGGGAGCTCCCTCTCTGAGCGCTCTAATCTTGGAAGGGGAGATGCAATGTCCAATTCCCCCTCTGTATCACTAAGACTTCCACAGGCCTTGGCCCTATGTCTGTTAGAGGTTCAAAAACTAGCCAGGGCAAGGCATGGATCCAGAGGATTCATAACCTTCCCAGTTCCTTGACACATTCTCCCTGCCCTGGAGTTGGCATAGCTCAATCACATTTATTTCCCCTGATTATTTTAAATTGGAGGGAGGTTTTTTTAATGGAAAAGGAGCACTAGAGTGCTCATCTTCCACCTTGCCAGGAAAAGGCCACAAGGGTGTTGTAAAAGGAAAAACCGCTACTTTTGGATCCCCTCCATACCTTAGGATTGCATAGTTAGTGACTGAATTTCCTACAAACCTTTTATCAATTGTATTATCAATTGCCTCTGGATTTGAACCACCATGTGCCTTATGTAAATGCTGTTTAATTATATGCTACAAGAAAACAGATATTTGGGGTTAAAGGAAAAAACTATGGCACCTCCAAAATGTAACAATGTGTTCAGGATTTTTTTCCTTTTCTAAAAATGCATTGTTTCATAAATTTAATTAGTAACATCATGAATGGATGCAATGCCAGCCTAACTGGGCAGTTTCAACATTGTAATTAAGTTTAGATCCCTTCTCAGGGGCATTAATTGATGTGGGCACATCACTATCTCTTATGTACACGAAGACTCATTAGAGAAAGGGGAAAATTCAAGTGTGAAGTCATAACAAGCTATAAAGTGGTTAATAATTTCTCCCTACCTGAATTTAGCAGCTTTCTTATTTTTACTTTTCCAGTGAACGAGGATAAGCTCTCTTCTCTCCATATTCCAAGTTAGAATACTATACATTTACCAGGTCATGATAAACTCATGGGAGAGAGGGAGAATATATACATATGGAATCAACTGAAAGTTTTCTCCTGCCACCTGTTGAAAGTGTCAACATGACACAGCGGGGCTCAAGCTCTAGATGTGATATTAGTCCTTTGCATCTCCACTAAAAAACATGTAACAGAGTAGCTGTACTTTCTACATGTGACTGTATTTGTAAGACATTTCCTCCCCCACCAGGTACTGGGCTAATAAGCAGCTCATTTTACATATGCCGCTGAGCAGCTACTTGTTGGCAGTAACATTTCAGCCACTATTCCCTGGGCTAAATTTCAACCAAAGGCTGGTGCTGTTTCCAGTTACATGTTTTCTTAACAATGCAGGTAAGATTATTCACATCTCTGCTCCAAGAATTCTCATTTTATGCAAAACCTCTAAGAAAATTTTAAATTATGAAACATGAGGTCCATATGTAAGAAGGGTTCTTGTTTGATTAATCATTTCTGCTTTTAACTATGCAGAAACCTATTTAATCCATTCTTGAAGTCATTTCTATACCCTGAGGTATAGAAATTCAAGATCCTCCAAGAACAACAGAATGTACTGAGTATTATGGAAAATCTCTCATGCCATAATGTTAGTGGCTTCATTTTTGTTCTCCAAGAAGTAAAACTTATCATTTGGTTGTCTTGAACAGTATTTTCAAAAGATTTGTTGGGTTGACCTAGACTTGCAAGAGCAGAACTCTGAGAATTCTTCTAACTGGACACCCCTATGGGCAGAAGGGGAAGAAACGAGATTTTTATCAGCTTTCCCTTCCCCCCTATGGCCCCCAGAAACATGTTCTGGAAGATTGGCAGATCCTCCAGAACAACATGTGAGGTGGTGTAGAGAAGAGCAAACAGCAAAGACCACCTTCCCTGCTTCTGCCTGTGGGTGCCTCTCTTTGTGAGGAGCTAAGTCTGGATCCAACCTCATACCATCTTATTTTTTTCAATGAAAGCTCCTTTGTAAAAGTTATTCAAAAAGTTGGATAGAAATAAATTTAAATTATATACATTACTTACAGGAGTTTAAAATGAAACTACAACAAACATTTCCACATAAACCGAAGCACGATGTGAATTGCTGATGAACAACAAAGTGCTGTCACAATTCTTCACTAAAACTATGTGGGTATTTCTGTTGTTCAAATAAAGCAGATATGTGTGATTATTCAAACCACCTATTCCAACAGCCTACTGCCATCTGCTTACTGACTATTAGGCTAATAAACATTATCACACATTCAAAAACACAAGTTAATATGCAGCACATCATCACTAGCAAAATTAAGCCTTGAAGCTTCATCATCTATAAGCTATTCTTGTCTGGCCCCCATGACTGTGCACTGCATATATTCTCCACATGGAACCACTAGTTCTTACCCGGTCATATCCAGTAGTGTCAGCCTGCTTGTGCAATGGACTTGCCCCTGCAGTCTGTGATTGGGGCTGTGGGGAGTTGCAAATCCAAAGACAGGATGTGTTCACTGCCAAAATGTATGTTATCCCCCACAATCAATGCCTGAATGCAAGTGAAACACGGCCATGACCCTAGTGAGTGGCCTGTGGATTCCAAAGTTTTTTGGATAGACAGAGGTTGTCCGTAAACATAACTAAAGTTATAGAAAACTTACATATTTTTACAATGTATGATGCCTCAAATATTAAGGCTTCAACTTATTTCTTGTCTGGTTTTCCTCTCTTGAGAGCTGTATAAGTTTCCAAATGATTTGGAAAAGAACTGTAGTGGTCGCCAACCTTTTTGGACCAGTGGGCATATTTTGAATTTTGAGAAAGTGCCAAAGTGGCTGCCATGGGGGTTTGCCCAAATACAAAATGGCTGCCATGGGGACATGGCATAACACAAAATTAGAGAGAGTACAGTCATTGTTGTTTCCTCCCCCCCTTCAGACGACCTCACATTTACCATGGAAAGTCAGCTATGTCCTGCTGGTCCTGATTGTGGAGATAAAGTTGTTAAAGGTACAATAATCCTGTTTTCCCCAATGGCGATCCTCAACCAAAGCCTAGGTCTACCGTACTCATTCAATGCCTAAAAACGCTGACAGACTGGAACTGCCAGGTTTGGTTCATTCCACAGATATCACTTAGAAGGGTACCTGCACATTTTGCTTTTTCATTTCTAGGCTAAAGACTGACTTTCTTAAAAAAAGAAAGCTCAGAATCTGGGGCCCCTACTATGGGTGCCAATGAAGGCCTTTGTGGATGCTGGGTTGGCAACCTCCATCCTATAGCTACAATAGTCTCTGTTTGATGTTGTTCTGATCACTATGATTATCTTCATTGTGCATATTTGTTTAGTTTTCGTGCATCCAACTTGCCAACAATTTTACTGTAAAATTTCCAGAACTGTGAAATTGTAAATATTCAATATAATACTAACAATTTTACTACTTGATAGTTTTGACATTTCTACACAATATACTTCATTCACAAGAACCTGTGTTAGCTTAGTGTCTTTTACGAGGCTGTTGGCATATCAAATGTTAGGGAGATGCCTTTTGTAAGTTACAGTTATTGCTGAAATATGCCAATATCAGTCAGTCATCTAAAGTAGTAAGAAGGACTGGCAAGCCTGTCTCATTTATAACCTACGAAGATTACACCTTGTGCGATAAATGTTAATTGTTTCCTAGTCATACAAAGAGGAGCCTTCAAAATGGAAAGACACTTCTGAGAATGATCCACACTTGTAGTTGAAAATTAAAGGATCTGACCTCATAAACAGAGCTTAGGATTCTAATCAGGGAGGGCATAACTGCATCCTTGAGGGCAGATTTAAACCAAAAGAACCTTTTGGCTGCAGGTAGTCTTGCAGTTTGCATTACAACTAAACTTTTTTGTACTGATATAATTTACAGTGTGCTGAATGGGTATAGTAGGGCCCCACTCATATGGCGGATTATGTTCCAGACCTCAGCCGAAAAGTGAAACCCGCCAAAATGCGGAAATCCATCAATAAAATGGCACATAACGCCCAAAAAATGCCATAAAAGTGGAACAAGCACTGTATGAGTGGGGCCTTACTCTAATTGCAAGCCACCGTACAGTAGGGCCCCGCTTCTTGGCATTCCGCTAAAACAGTGCCAGCGGGGCGATCAGCTGAATCGGGGGCTGGAGCTCTCCACGCTCCAGTTGATCTCACCGGAGGAGGGGAAGATCAGCTGTAGCACACTATAGCAGATCTTCTCCTCCTCCAGTGCGATCAGTGGGTTAGGTTCTCGCTTTTCCACAGGGGTCTGGAACCTAGCCTGCCATATGAGCAGGGCCCTACTGTATTAGCAGACCGCTGAAAAGCGGGGCCCTACTGTACTAGCCTAGATGGTACCAAAGTATCATAGTTTTATATAGCTGGGGTATATAATCTGCTGTCATCCCAGTCTATGCTGCAAATTGAAGCCGTTGTTTGTAGATAGATACTTTCATCAGTACTGCATATGCTGCCTATGCAAAAGTAGTAGCTTTCAATGCAGTACATAGTGTTTCTCTACCTTCAATGTAAGAATTTGAGAAGTCTGAAAGCATATCTTGAAATATCTAATACACATCAAATCCACTTGTAGAGACCTCCAAACCTGAGCAATTGCCAAACGAGCCACAGTCATAATATGTGCAATCAAACACTTATGATTTAAGTCTTGAGCATCATCAACCAAAAAAGAAAGGAGCACCATCCCTGGATCCTATGTTATAGATTGTTCTGTTATCAGTTCAGCTTCCAAAAAAATTTGTTCTAAACTGTTGTATCTTAGGACAAGTCCACCACATATGGTACAAGCAGCCCTGTGCCCCACATTCCCACCAACGAGGAGAGTTGTTCAGCTTTGTAATCCTACTCAGCAAAGCAGGGTACATGTGACAAGGGTATAGTGTTCTTAGGGCATTTTCCCATGTCCTGGCCATGGAACAGAAGGAACTTTTGGTTGCAATTACATTCCAGCATGCATCATCATATTGTTACTTTCTGTAAATTGCATACCCGGTTTTCCATATCATATGCTCTGTTTCTGATGTTCAAGCTGTTTATAACATAGCCTGTGCAGCCAAAATAGTATCATCCACACACAAGAGGAACATATGAGGAGGCCTGGGTAGCTCCAATGTTTGCAGTACAATTTAAAAAACACAAACCCCTTACGTGGAGAAGCTGCAAATTCGGCTCAATGAAAACTGGGCATGCTCAGCAACAACAGACTGCTGATTGACTGTTGAGGAAGGGAGAGGAAACAAGGTGGGAAAGATAACAGATAAGAGTATTGTGCAGAAGGGTGTGGCCAAATGACTACAGCACTCCACATTACAACTTTTTGTTGCAGATCCCACTTGCATCAGCATCATTCACAGCCATGTTCCTTATTTCAAAACTGTTATAGGGCAGAGTTGCCCATCTATTCATCCTCAAGATTAATTAGCCTTGTGGTGTAGTGGTTAAGATGTGGACTAGGACCTGGAAGACCAGGGTTTGAATCCCCACACAGCCATGAAGCTCACTGGGTGACATTGGGACAGTCACTGCCTCTCAGCCTCAGAGGAAGGCAATGGCAAACCACCTCTGAATACCTCATCATGAAAACCGGATTCATAGGGTCAACATAAGTCAGGATCGACTTGAAGGCAGTCTATTTTCCATTTCTTATGCCCAACATCTGCATAGATAAAAATCATGTGCAGACCCCCCAAATCAACTTCTATATTGCTTCCACAATACTACATTAGGAGAAGAAATGGATGAGATGATGAAACACTAGCAAAATGATTGAGGAAATGGATGTTACACTGATTCATTTTAATGCTTCCATATAGAGAGTGTCACATATGGAAAACTGGAACACCAATGCTAAATACCCTTTTTCCTTGCATAATTCCAGCCAATTTGATGTACTTTATTCAAACTATTGATCTAAGAACTCACTGTAGCTTTATTGGGTAAAGTCCAATGCTGTGTCACAAGAATGGACACCACTGGCAGAATGGATTCCCACTTCCCATGGAATTTGCTCCCACAAGATGCAGTAATGGCCACCAGCTTGGACGGCTTTAAAAGAAGATTAGACAAATTCATGGAGGACAGGGCTATCAATGGCTACTAGCCGTGATGGCTGTGCTCTGCCACCCTAGTCAGAGGCAGCATGCTTCTGAAAACCAGTTGCCGGAAGCCTCAGGAGGGGAGAGTGTTCTTGCACTCGGGTCCTGCTTGCGGGCTTCCCCCAGGCACCTGGTTGGCCACTGTGAGAACAGGATGCTGGACTAGATGAGCCACTGGCCTGATCCAGCAGGCTCTTCTTATGTTCTTATGTGCCCCATATGTGACCCCAAATCTAGTCTGGAGGATTGGGGATTCTCCAGAGTAACTTTTGGGGCATGGGGGGGGGATAGAGGAAGGAGAAGTCGGCTCATGCAACGCTGGATATCACCCATATAGTTTTGATTTAAATTTATTTTAAAGCCTGTTATTAAAAGATCTACCTGAAATGAGTTATCAGTTTAGTGGCTTTTTAAAAAAACGACAACCATGTAAAGTTAATAGAAAACGTTTAGTTGTATTTAAGTATCCATTTTACTCCACCATTTCTACTTTCAACCAGTCCCTTAATCTGTTTTTCAATTACCCTAATCTGCTTTCCCAAATGAATGTTAAGAGTCTTTTCTTCACAGAATTTGCCAGCTTTGATGTGTGTAATAACAATTTTGGAATTACCTGCCCTTGCATTAAAAAGAATTTAAGATGGAGTGTATTTTAGATCAGTGGTTGAATAAAATAGAACTGAATAAGGCAGGAAGGGTATACCACTATCCAGCCCCTTTCAGTAGAACAGATCACAATGAGCCCCAATATAATGCCTTTAAAGCACCTGTCTTAAGGCAGATGGTAACCTGACATATTCTTCAGTAATGTAAACATGCCTGCTTCAGAGAGGTATGTGGTAGACCATCACATTACATTACAGACGGATTCCTATATTTTCTTTTACACCTCAGACAGACAGGGACTAGAAGCCATCATCAGGTCATGCCAAGCAAAGCCAACTGCTGCCTATTCAGGCTGTTGCCTACTTCATGAATTTACAAAACAGAAGGGCTTTGGTAAGTAATTTAAGCACGAAGTCGTTTACAAGATAAACCCATGCACATGGATCTCCAGAGTGGTTTGGACTACTTTTATTTGAAGTGGTAACAAATAAAAGCCTTCCTGTATACACTTTCATATGTGAAATCAGATTTGGAGAAACAGTTCCTTAATTTTGAAACAAAATGCCCTGGTTTACATATAATGCTAAGCAATGGTTTGTTTAGTCAAAGTGTGTTTTGAAAGTCTGAAGCCTAGCCTAGCACAGTAACCATGATTTACTTTCTGGCAAAAACCATGATGTGCAGCCATGGTTTGCTGTTGGTTTAGTTTTACCTATGGGTTGATGTTGTGTCTGAACCAAACAGCCTTGCTTAGCCATAGTTTGTTTGGCCACCCAATCCCAGATGCCTGTCAAGCTACAGAGGTATGACACAAGTGCAGCTGGAAAACAAATCAAGCTTATCATTTCTCAAGGAAAGAACTCTGACATGAACAGAGGAAGAAAAGAGCGAGGACCCAGAAAAGTTTTCTTTTCATTTATTCCCCTTTTTAAGGATAGCTAGCAGAGATCCATTTGAAGATATTTTCCCACCAGACACATCTAAATGGCATAGCTCAGTGAATGCTTACTAGACCTTGGAGTGGGGTGGGGGGCATTTAAAGCCATAAAAAAATCACAAAAGCAATGTTTACCAAAAAAAAGCCATAAACACACACAGCTTAACTCTAGAATGACTAATGCACAACTTCAGTAATATTTCCACTCAAATACAGACTGTTTATCATCAAGGGGGAAAGGAGCAGGCAGAGTCTTACCAAGCTCTCATCTAGAAGGCAGCCAAGCCACTTCAAAATTCTAGATGCTAGCAGGCAACAATGTGAGAGTCTGCTTGCTGCAGTATATCTTAGAAATAAGCTTATTAAGTTAAAGACACAAACGTGTTAGGGGCTGAGTAGCTTGAACAAGCGCTATCAGTTGGGTAATTAAATGAAAGATTTGGTGACTGTGAAACCAATTGTGTGGGACATCCTGCAATGTGTGCACTGAAGTTGCACGTCGATAACTGTGTCAAACCTTTACAAAAGTCTCTGTCTGCATATAGGTCAGCCTGCTTCTAGCCCTTAAAATGATGGTATCTATCAGTATTGTAGACCTGAGAGTGGAACACATAGGGGTCATGGTGGAAACTGGAGGCATTTTCCCTAGCCATGATTTCCAAACTCTAGCTAAGAAGGGGTTGTTGAATACTGGGCCCAGGATGGTAAACCTCTCAGCTCTCCAATCTCTCACTCAAATTCTATAGAAAACCATGGTATATATAAGTCTCCCTGGATTATTAATAAAATATCTTTCACAGGTGTGGCATTGTGGTTACTTCTAAAATTTGATATACTTGAGTCCTAAAATGAGGCTCTTTAAAAATAATTGTGGAGTCTTGGCCTTTCTCCTTGTTGTATAAAACATGGGAACATTTCTTGCAGTTTCTTAAAAGTTATATCATGTATTTTAATAGGGAAAAACTGAAAAATAAAATGTAACCTTGGGAGGAGCATCATTTTAATTGCTGATATTTGGCTTAGCCATTTCGTGCCCCTCCCAGTACTCAATTTAGCTTTAAGCCCTTAAATTAACCATTTGCAATTTCTAATTTATGCAAGCTCTTGTGGAGGCAAGGCTTCAAAGTATAAAATTTAATGTAAAAATTGTAAGGTCTGAGATAAATTTTATGTTCTTTTGCATAGCAGATGGAGTATGTATATAATATTTCTAGTTTTTCGTAGTTAACACTAAAACCCAAGACCTGGCAGTATGTTTGGAATTCCTTCATTATTGCTGGTACGAAGACATCTGGATGTGAGGCTATAGGGCCACAACATCTGGAATAATTTTTACTAGATGATGCTAGCGATTAAAAATAATGAAAATATTGATGGACTTTATTTTTTCATTATTTTTAATGCCAACTCCAGGGGTTCCATGGCTAGGGGAAAAACAGGTGACACAATGGACAACCCTGCTCTGTGTCTTGGCCAATAGGAAAGGATTTTGCACTCTGGTAGTTGATCTGAAGGCTTGTCTGGCCACCCTCATACAAGCAGGGTATCCTGAACAAAGTGGACCCCCATTTCCATTCTCTGCAATGCTGAGGACAAAAAAAGCTAATTAAGACCATCAAGTTTAACAGCCAGACTAGGCTGACCACCCCCATCGACAGCAGACAGTGTTAGAGTGTTGGGCTTTGACTTGAGAGACCAGGGTTCGAGTCCCCACTCAGCAATGACACTCACTGGGTGGCCTTGGGCCAGTCACTGACTTTCAGCCTAGCCTACCTCACAGGGGTGTTGCAAGGATAAAATGGGGAGGGGAGAACCACCTTGAGCTCTTGAGAGGAAAAGGTGGTATATAAATATAATAAATAAATAAAACAGTTCGCAAATTGGAATAGCTATCAAATGGTGGCACATAAATCCTGTTTGGTCAACATGGATATTGCTGCTTGTAATGGTGCTATTTATACCAGTTGATTACCTATTATGCTAGTGAAAACTTTTGCCACTGTTCATTAAAAGAACTGGCTAATAGGAATCAACTAGCTCAGAATCTTTTCAAAGATTTTGATTTAGTCACAATTGTTTTTTGATTTCTACATACCTAGAATTTGTCCTCCTCTTTGAAAATAAATAATTTTAACAGAAAGAGTGTCAGTTTGGTCTTGAAATCTTTTACAGAAAACACCAGAATAACCAACAGAACCTGGTGCTTTAGACAGCTTGATTTTCTATGGCATTCTAAATTTCTTAAAGGGAGAAAGGTTAATTGTTTATTATTGTTATTATTACATTTCTGCCCCGCCCTTCCTCCTGGTAAGAGCCCAGGATGGCAAACAAAAACACTAACACTATAAGACATAATAAAAACAGACATTAAAATATAAAGAAATCTTTATGCTTGGGGTAAGGTTTACCTACCTATTTAAAGTCATTTTAATAGGTTTGAAATTGGTGATTACCTGAGCAATCCAAAGAGTACAGATTTGTTTACAGAACTCAAGAAACTGTTGTATAATCTCCTCTTTGATGTATGGTCTCCTAGCACTCCCAGTTTTTAAATAAAGTATTTCCTTTTTCTGTTTAGTATTTACACAACAAATTAGCTACAAAAACCACAATGAATTTTCATTACCAACTTCATAATAGGATTAAGGTATTAACAGTTTCTGGTATATTGAGGACATCAAATTCTGACCATTTTCTTAAGAGTTTCCTATATACCCTGTTGCCAGTGGTAAGCCTATATTTGTCCTCTAGCTCTTCTGTTTCCTGAAAAAGGCTGGTGCACTGATGATACATTCTATAAGTCAACTTTGTTCACTGATAAACAATCCTACCACTACCACCACCTTCAATGTTTCCTAGATGATTATTGGAATATGTTCCCCTGGGTCATTAATATATATAAAAAATCTAGCACCTCTTTTTCTAATTTGTCAGGCATCAATGAATTTTGCAACTATGAGAGATCTAGCTTCCCTTTGGGAATTGGTTTTCTTACACCTCCAACCATTAGTTAAAGGTGCTTAGTCCGAAAGTTCAAATGCTTTAGTCTTGAAGTAGCGGATCCGGCTCCCTTATTATCTATTTGGATTTATTTTGCCAGAGTTTGTGTTCCTTTTTGTTCTCATTTGGACAAAACTTCCACTTGCTCGTTAACCATGCTGGAATCCTCTTGGCCCTGGTGGTACCTTTCCTAATCTATAGTATACACTCCAGTTGCGCTTCTGATACTGTGTTTTTAAACAACTTCCAAGCATTTTGGGAATCTTTTGACCCTCATGACTTTGCCTTTCAAGTTCCTTTTTACCAATCCTCTCATTTTTGGGAAGTTTCCTCTTTTGAAGTCAAATGTGACCATCTTGGATTTTCTTGACAACTGGCCATTTAATTTTTTTTTTTTATTAAAGTATATAAAAGCTGCACTTTTATAAAAGTCCATCAAGGCAGTTTACAACATTCAAAAACATTATAAAATTAAAAAATAAAAACATAATTAAAAATAATATTGTATGTTTAATTTAATAGCACTAAGGTCACAGCTCTCAATTGGTTTGACAACATCACATCTCACACCACATCCTGAGCACCACTTAAGATTAAGGCAAGGGTCACCATCTCTCTGGTTGGTTCCATGACAAACTGTTCTAGGGCATAGTCATTTAGGATCTCTAGAAATTTTACCTGTTTGTCATGACTGGAAGACATATTTAGCCAGTCCATGTCAGGGTAGTTGAAGTCACCCATTACTACAACATTTCCCAGTCTGAATACTTCCTTGATTTCATTTTTCATCTCAAGATCTCCCTAAGCATTTTAATAAGGGGGATGATACAATGTTCTCAATACTAAATTACTCTCGGGGGCTGGTGTCATTGCTCACAACAATAGTGGAAGAGTCCGCCTCTTTTGGCATTTCTAGCTTGCTGGATTCAATGCCCTCTTTCATATATAGAGCAACACCACCCCAATATGTCCTTTCGATGTAGTTTATATCTAAGGATAACTGTGTGCCATTGGTTTTCTCCATTCTACCAGGCTTCCACTATGCTCACTCTATCAATGCTGTCCTCTAAGACCATGCACTCCAGTGTTCCCCATCTTGGTTCGGAGACATACAGTGTCTCTCCAAGTGTCTTGGGCACTTTTGGTTTGGCCTGTGGTATTTTGGCCTTTCTGAACTGCTATCTTATGCCCCTGTATTCACAATGCCTAGCTCTATGCCTATCCCACTTAAATTTTCATCACTTTTTTGTTGTCATATGGGGGGAGATTTGTTCCCACCTAGATCCTTCCCACCTCCTGTCAGCTTACCCCCTCCAATCAGTTTTAAAGTTGCTCTGCCATCTTTTTGAATTTAAGCACTAGCAGACTCATGCTATACTGGTTCATGTGGATCCTGTCCCTTTTATACAGGTCTGGCTTGCCCCAAGATGTTCCTCAGCACCTATCAAATCTAAACCCCTCCTCTCAACACCAGCACTTCATCCATGACTTGAGACTACAAAGCTGTGCCTTTCTTAGCTGGCCCTGTGCGTGGAACAGGTAGCATTTCAGAGAAAGCTACCTTGGAGGTCCTGGCTTTCAGTATTCTACGCAGCAACCTAAATTTTGCTTTAGGACCTTACAACTACATTTCCTCATGTCATTGGTGCCAACATGCACCACGACCACTGACTCCTCCACAGCACTATCTACCAGGCTATCTAAACTGGTGACATGTGCAACCTTTGCACCAGGAAGACAAATCACCCTGTGGTCTGTACACACATCACACACTCCACTATGTTCCTAATTATCAAATCACTCACTACCAGGATCCCTTCACCCACAAGAGGTATCTTTGGAATGAGAGGTTAGCAGCTCATTCCCCAAACAATGGGTCCTTTATAAGGGATCATCTTTCTCTTCCTCAGACGGACACTCTGCTTCCCCAAGGCCCTCATTCTCCATGACAGTAGGGGAGACATCATCCTGAGAGTGTGACACAGCTATAATGTCTCCAAAGGCCTCATCCACCAACCTCTCTGCCTCTCTTAGCTTTTCCAGCTCAGCTGCCTTGGCCTCAAGGAAATGAACCTGTTCCTGGACAGCCAGGGGATCTTGGCAAAATGGCACACACCCAACTTCTGTCCAACAGGCAGATCATTGTAAATGTGAGAGATAGTACAAAAACACTGGAAAGCCCCCACAGCCCTGCTGGCTCCTACATGCATAATTGTTTTCATAGTTTGAGTTACTTCACTGAAAACTTAGATTTTGTTTGTTGGCTGGGGCTCCCTGTAACTTGTGGAGTAGGCTCCCTCACCAGGCTGTCTTAAATTTATATGCCTGGCTGACATCTCACAGAGATTTCTATTTGAAAACTTTTAATTTACAAAACCAAACTTGCTTTTACCCAACCACCCCTTTTTACTAAGCAGAACCCACTTCTACATCGAGCTTGCTTTTAAAGGCTAAGGCTACCTTTTTATAATCTAGGCTGACTCTCAATAGCTATATCGGTATTATGTGGAACTATAAATGTATGTTTATTTATATTTCCATTTATAGACCACTTACTATCTGAAAGATCTCAAAGCAGTTTACAATAGAATACACAAAGTACAATAAAAAAATATCAAATTAATTTACAAAGCAAAGTACATGAACAATATCCATACACATAAACACAGTATAAAAGTCAGAGTAGGCCACAAGGAACCTTGTTGGGGGTTTCCTTTTTATTCCTTCTCCAAATTGTAGTATGGTCTAATTTACTGTGACCCCTCAGGCGTCTCTGCTAGAGTAGGGCTGCAAACTACAGGCTTCTTTCCCCTAGAATTTAGTCCTGAGTTATTACAGAATGTGGCTCCTAGCACACATTGCCCTTACTGTGCCCTTCTGAGTCTGAGCTGTTGTTTTAATTAAATAAATAGGTGAAACCCTCTTGGCGCTCTGCTGCTAAACTCGCTTTGTTGGTGGGGCAGACACATTTTATTGGCTGGAGCTCCTTCTAGCTTGTGGAATACTTTTTTATTTAAAATTGGGATTGCCACTAATAATTAACCTGTCCACACTGAAATTATTTAGAGAGGGTTTCTTACAAAAAAAAAGTTATTTATTTGGCCTATATATGGCTCTCACAGAAAACCATTTACCCCAATAGTTCCTTTAAAAAATAATGGTCTGTCAATGGGGTCACTAAGTGTATTTTGATTGTCAACCCTGTTCCATCAGCAATCTAAATGGCTACACCCTTAGATGTGTTGGTTCCCAGAGAGAACATTACCTAATTCATGGACATTCCACAAAAATATTTTTAACTATGGCATGAGGATATGTTCTTTGTATACTTATTATTTGGGTTACTGAACATTATGCAAAGATTGAATAATAGTATTAGTCAATCCTGCGATTGAATGTGCCCTTCTTCCCACCCACCCCCTCTTACAACACACCCATCCACATAACGCCACAGCCCAAAACCATCTCACTGACAGAGGAGCCTCTAAAGGCAGCGGCCGTAGTCTGCAGAGTTCCTAAAGAGTAGAAAAGAACAAAATGGAAAATGACATTGTGATGTCCCTGTTTTTTAATATCTGTAACTATGGTAAGTGCGGGTTTATTAAGTGATATATGGTAAGTGACTGAGTGAGAGGGGGGAGTACATGGGCTGGAATGCTGGAGAATGTTGTATGATGATTGGCTGAGCGTTTGAGTGGCTGAAGGTATAAATGAGAGGATGACAGTTGGTTCAGGGTTCTGTTTTGTGGGGGAGTTGTTGGCGATTGGTTTTGGAGTGTGGATTGGAGTTGGTTGTGGGTTGGATTATATTTGGCTGGCATTTAGGCAGAATATATATGACTGGAAACATAAAGAGTGACACTATATGAAACCATACGCTTGTTGAACATTCCTAAAGTAATCTTGTTATTTCCTGGTGTTATCAAATAAATACTTTTATTGGTTTACCAAAAGCCTGGTCTTTGGCTGGGGATACACAGACCAGAAGGGAGGGCAGGGTATTTACCAAAGTGGAGAAACAGTATCAAATGGTGGCAGTGGTGAAGAGATAGTGTATCATCAGGTATCCAGACAGAGCAACCCAGGGCTGTATGCTTTACTAGTACAAAGATACAGGGGGGTTGTGGCCTGCAAGTGTACCCAGACACAAAGTAACAATACCCCAGAAGGGAGACTAAGGCAAAGTCTCTAGCAGTATTGTTTACAGGGAGTGACTGGTGGTGCTGCCTAGCAGTGGGATCTTGTGAGATCTGTGCTAGGGTGAACTAAAGAAAAAAAATAAAAACTACATTTCTCCCTGGTGGGAGCCATGGGTGGGAGCCTGACAGGTGGTGCCAGTGGGAGGAACATTACAGACATCCAACTCTCAACCCCCACACTGTGTAAATATTTCTTACTGTACACTTCACATAAGAGTTCCATTGAGTAATACTGTTTCTAAGTTTTACTCTGAGTAGACTCACTGAAATTAATGGACCCAAGTTAGTAATGACCATTAATTCCAATGGGCCTACTCTGAGAATTACATTGGATGCAACCCTTAGCTATTACTTCAGCAGTCCAGAATGATCTAAACTCCCATTTCTACTGCATAGTCAGTATCTGGTTATTAAGCTTTATGTTTGTGTTGCTGATTGCAGGAATCAAGGCAAAGCAACTAAGGTGACACCATGAAGCAGCCAAATAATTACAGATCCAGTGAAGCTCTATTTGTGATCCATGTGTCTTCAGAATACTGCTGTGAAACTAACTACTGGCAAAGGAGAAACACAGGGTGCAAGGTTGAAAATGTAAAGATAACAAATTAATCCATGGATAAGCTACATTTGAACCTGAAGTCTTGGATCAGCACTATATAGGACATTTTCATAGAACAGGCGAAAATTTCTTATATTTTATATGCATAGTCCAACTGTATTCCAGTTCCAACAAAAGATGGAACTACATCAAGTACATTCAGACCCTTTTGACCCTTTTGCCTGAATGTAAAAGGGAGTGCTAAAGTTGCAGTGTCATTCTCTTCCCAGCTCCAGCATTGATTTTAAAGTTGAAAACCAAAATTACACGGACATCAAACACAAATATGAAGAAATGTAGACCATTTTTAGGTAGTGTATTCACAGCTTCTCTTTAAATCATTGAGCTGGACAATCAAGTTTCTTGGATTGCTGCCATATGCCTTGTACTAGCAGTCTAGCTGGCAATCCAAGTGATTTAAAAATTTCCCTTTAAACTATACAAAACTTAGGCACAACAAAGCAGCTGAAATTCCTGCCATGCTCCTTCAGACTGTCCTGTAAATGTTACACATTCAACCCCTTTTTAAAATTTGCAACTTAGCCGATTATCTATAAATAAAAGCGAACACTTTTAACTTCCTACACACACACACACACACCACATCACATTTGCTTACAGATCATCTTTGCTTAGTGCTAAGAAAAATGAAACAATATGTTCATAGTTATTATCAAGCCAATGCCCTTCTTCAAATATATCCATAACTGCACACGAGTATTCTTTCAACATTTTCACTTGATTCCTTAAAAATGTGAGTTATGTATACCTCACTGCCAGGATTCCAGTCCTCCTCAGCCTCACTTTGTGTAAACACAGGTCTTTATAATTTTCTGCTGCCATAAATTCACCCTTGCTTGCTTTGGACTGCCTTCAAGTCAATTCCGACTTATGGCGACCCTATGAACAGGGTTTTCATGGTATTCAGAGGTGGTTTACCATTGCCTTTCTCTGAGGCTGAGAGGCAGTGACTGGCCCAAGGCCACCCAGTGAGCTTCATGGCTGTGTGGGGATTCGAACCCTGGTCTCCCAGGTCGTAGTCCATCACCTTAACCACTACACTATACTGGCTCTCTATAAATTCACCCAGAATATTTAAAAAACCTCATAGTAGCATGTACAGTAGGCTTTAGGAATAAGATTGACATCAACACTAAAGACATGTTAAACCTTAAACTAAGATTGTTGGTTTATTAAAGGGATACTTTTTAAATAAGGGAATGTTGATATATGTATTCACGTCTTAAAGGTGCTTGCTAACAGTTTCTGAAAACTCATGAGGCAGTGTCGCTGACACCAGTCTGTAAGTGGCTTATACCCCAGGCCAATTTCCTTAAATTTCCACAACCCAGTCCACGTACTGAGGACTATCTCTGGTTGTGTTCCTGGCTGCTTGGACAATTTAGCCAGTTAAAAACCCACATGCCACATTCCTCTTTTAAGATCTTTACACTGGGCAGCCTCTCAGACCAGCTCAATCACCAGCTCCCTTTTTCTGATCTTCTCCAGACAAGTATTACCAATACACCGTACAGGCCTCAATTTTTCCCTTAGCTTTTCTCTGGTCTTATTCTTCATACTGCCCCCATGAATGAACTCCCTGTCTTAAGCTCCCAACAGACTCTCCTTACTACTATAAAAAAAATTGATTCTCTTTCCTGACTGTTAAATTCCAACTGACTAGTACCTCCGGCCAATCAGAGCCTGCTGTCCCCCAGACCAATCTGAACGAATTTACCTGATCCAGGCCCCATTTAATACATTCTCAAAGCAATCATGCCCCTCTTCTCCCAGAACCTACCACTGCTAAGCAGGCTTGTAACAATGTAACAATACAAGTCCTCATGACAATCACAGAGATTATAGAATATATTTTTACTTTTAACACAAACATATACAGTATACAGCATTTCTCCACAACTCCAACCCCCCCTTTATATATATGCAGAACACTGTTACAAGATACAGTGTGCAGCATCAAAATAAACCAGGGAATGAAGAAATCTCGTCTTGCCAATGTCAAACATATATACAGTGCCTTGCAACAGTAATCAGACCACTGACCAACGCTCTCATATTACTGAATTAAATGGTACATTGTAATTTCATTCAGTATGATATTTTATTTTGAAACACTGAAACTCAAAATCAATTATTGTAAGGTAACATTGGTTTTATGTTGGGAAATGTTTGTAAGAAACATAAAACACTGAAACATGTTGCTTGCATAAGTATTCAACCCACCCACATTAATATTTGGTAGAGCCACCTTTCGCTGCAATACAGGAATACCCCGCGTTAACGTAGGCAATGGGTCCAGAGCGAGTACGTAAACCGAAAATGTATTTAAAGTGAAGCACTACCTTTTTTCACTTGTGCTGCCACTGTGCCACCTCTCCTTCATGCTACACCTCAAAGCCCAGTGCTAAAGCCTCTGCTGCTGCGCTGCGGAGCCCCTGCTGCTGAGCTGCTACGCCTCTCAGCTGATCGCGATCGCACCTCCCAGCTGATTTGCGGTCGCACGATTGCATCTCTTTCCACCACCCCCACGCACCAAAAGAACAGGCCACAAACAAAGGTTAAGCATCTGTTCTTGTGAAGCAAGCGTACGTAAACAGGGGAATGGTGCTACTGTAAGTATGTCTGTACTCGCGAGTGTCCTTAAAATGAAGGTCTGTATAGAGGGGTATTCCTGTAACATCTTTAAGTCTTGGGGTAGGTATGTACCAGCTTTGCACATAGTGTTGGAGGGATTTGGGCCCATTCTTCTTGGCAAAGAGCGCCACATATTCTCAATGGGATTGAGATCAGGACTGGGCCACTGTAGGACATTCACCTTTCTGTTCTTGAGCCACTCCACTGTTGCTTTAGTCTTGCGCTTGGGATCATTGTCCTGCTGAAAAGTGAATTTCCCCCCAAGCTCCAACTTTTTAGTGGACTGAAGCAGGTTCTCTTGCAATATTTCCCTCTATTTTGCTCCATCCATTCTTCCTTTGATTTTAATAGGATGCCCAGTCCCTGCTGATGAGAAGCATCCCCACGGTATAATGCCGCCACTACCATACTTCACTGTAGGGATGGTGTGTCTTGAGACATGGGCAGTGTTAGGTTTGTGCCACACATAGCACTTTGAGTTTTGGCCAAAAAGCTCTATCTTTTCCCACATCACAGCTGGGGTACTCTCATGCTTTCTTGCAAACTCCAGATATGCTTTCACACGGTACTGTTTCAGTAACAGCTTCTTTCTTGCCACCCTCCCATACAGGCCAGTGTTATGCAGAGCTCTTGATATGGTTGACTGGTGCACCATTATTCCACTCCCAGCCACTCAACTCTGTAGCTCCTTCCAAGTGATTGTTGGCCTCTCTGTGGCTTCTCTCAAAGTCTCCTTCTTGTTCGAGTGCTGAGTTTTGAGGGACGGCCTTTTCTTGGCAGTGCCTGGGTGGTGTGATACAGCTTCCACTTCCTGATTATTGATCCAACTGTGCTCACTGGGATATCCAAACACTTGGATATTATTTTGTACCCTTTTCCTAATCTATGCATTTGCATTACATTATCTCTGACTTCTGTAGAATGCTCTTTGGTCTTCTTTTTCCTTCAGATCCACAGCTTGACCAATGATCCTTGAACAGTGGGGGTTTTACCCTGACAATCTGACAGCATCTTTAATGGTTCACAGGTGGAGGCCAATGGAAAGGTAACTGTGTCCTCGATAGGGCAATTTCTTTCATTTGTGTAAACTGGGAGCTTCCACAGCACAGGGATGAATACTTATGCAAGCAACATGTTTCAGTTTTTTGTTTCTTACAAACATTTCCCAACACAAAACCAATGTCACCTTACAATAACTGATTTTGAGTTTCAGTGTTTCAAAATAAAATATACAGAATGAAATTATAATGTACCATTTGTAATTCAGCAATACGAGAGCATTGGTCAGGGGTCTGATTACTTTTGCAAAGCATTGTATATTTACCAGGAATATGCACAACTTTAAAATTAATTTTTTTGCAATTTTGTAAGTACTATAAATTCATTTTCTTGTACATTAGACCTTGGTTTATCTATAACCATTACCATTGTTCCTAATTTGTAAAAATTATTTAACAAGGCTTCTGCTGTTACCAGTATTTCGTAATCTGACATTTCAGGCTCAAGATAAGTGAGTTCACACTCCGGCACAGACAATATAAACATCTCTTTTCTTGCCAAATTACGGAAATTAATTAATGCCTCTTTCAGTTTTCTTTCAGCCATTTTCAGTTTTTAGTTGTGATAAAGTCAGCACTAAAAACTTAAGATCCATTTTCCACTGTCTTACAAAATTTTATGCATTAAGTTTTCTGTGTCCTCTACACTTTTTAAATAGAGGCTTTATTTTTCAAACTATCTATATTTATGCTCAACTACAAGTGAGACTCAGGCTG
Source organism: Rhineura floridana (assembly GCF_030035675.1). Lineage (NCBI taxonomy): Eukaryota > Metazoa > Chordata > Lepidosauria > Squamata > Rhineuridae > Rhineura > Rhineura floridana. Next base: position 121,233,988 of record NC_084480.1, read on the forward strand.
TAATCCCATCCATCATTACACAGGTGTAAATCCCACTGAACTCAACAGGTCTTGCTTTCAAGTAAGCATACATCAGACCAGGCTGTAAAGCACGTAATCTCCATTGATGGAAGTAGGATTTTTATGCTCTTTTGTGCTGTTGTGTCTCAAATAGTTTCTTTTTTTTTTTTTTATATAATTTTTATTCAAATTTTTCCAAAAACAAACAAAACAAAGTAAGAAAAAACATAACAATATTACAACAAAAAATGAAAATAAAATGGTTGACTTCCGATTCGTCACAGATCAGCTATAAGTATATAATATACATCAAACCTGTCCCTTAATATATATACATACAAAATCCCTTTTCTCCATAAGCTGTCTTAATTAATCATCAAATCCCAGTATCATCATTTTATTTTGATCTTTCGACAAAAAGTCTAAGAGAGGCTTCCAATCCTTAAGGAATGTATCTGTCGATTTTTCTCTAAGTAAACACGTCAATTTATCCATTTCTACTAAGTCCATTAATTTCAATAGCCATTCTTCCATTGTTGGTATTGAATCCATTTTCCACTTTTGTGCATATAATAATCTTGCTGCCGTAATCATATATAATATTATTCTTCCATATTTCTTTTCTATTTGTTTATCCATAAAGCCCAATAAAAAAAATTCTGGTTTTGACTGAATATTTATTTTTAAAATTTTTTGCATCTTCCTGCCTATCTGTGCCCAGAATAATTTTGCCTTTTTACATGACCACCACATATGATAAAAAGATCCTTCTTGTTGTTTACATTTCCAACAAACATTAGAGACATTACTATACATTTTTGACAGCTTTTCTGGAGTCATGTACCAACGGTACATCATTTTATAAAAGTTTTCTTTAAGATTATAACATAATGTAAATTTCAAACCTTTTTTCCACATATTTTCCCATTGATCCATTTGTATGTTATGACCAAAATTTTTTGCCCACTTTACCATGCACTCTTTTACTTGTTCTTCCTCCATATCCATTTTCAATAAAAGTTTATACATTTTTGCAATTATGTTTTCATCATTTGTACACAAACCTATTTCAAAATCAGATTTATTTATTTCAAACCCATACATTTTCTTGTCCATTTTATATCTTTCTAACAATTGTAAATAGGCAAACCAATGAAAACTATATCCTTCCTTTATCAATTGTTCTCTCTCTTTCATTATGTGTTCTCCATGTACATTTTCTAATAGTTCTTGATAAGTTAACCATTTCTCTTTTCCAGACATTTCTCTTCTATAAAACGCTTCTTGACTTGAGACACATAATGGTATTTTCGAATAAAACCTTGGTTTGTATCTATTCCATATTTTCAACAGAGGACGTCTTATAAAATGATTATTAAAGTCTACATTTACTTTTACTTTGTCATACCATAGATATCCATGCCATCCCCACTTCAAATTGTGGCCCTCCAAATCCAATAGTCTTTTATTCCTCAATAAGATCCATTCCTTTATCCAGACTAAACAGCAGGCAGCAAAATAAAGTCTCAAATTTGGTAATCCCAGTCCTCCTCTTTCTTTAGCGTCTTGAAGTAATTTAAATTTAACTCTTGGTTTTTTTCCTTGCCATACAAATTTAGAAATATCTTTTTGCCATTGTTTAAAAGGTAAATCAGAGGATATTACAGGTATTGTTTGAAACAAAAACATCATTCTCGGTAATACATTCATTTTTATCACAGATATTCTACCCATTAATGACAGTTGTAGTTTATCCCATCTTAGCAAATCTTTCTTAATCTCTGTCCATAATTTTTCGTAATTATTGTGAAACAACTTTGAGTTTTTATTTGTCATGATGATGCCTAGATATTTCAACTTTTTTTCTATTGTAAAATCTGTCTTGTCCATTAACTCTTTCTGTTCCCTTAAAGTTAAATTTTTCACCAACATCTTTGTTTTTTGATTGTTGATCTTAAATCCTGCTAAAGGTCCAAATTCTTTTAATTTGTCCATCAGTATATGAATTCCTTCCAAAGGGTTTTCTAGTACAATTATCAAATCATCAGCAAATGCTCTCAATTTATATTCTTCTTTTTTTATTTTTAATCCCGAAATCCTTTTATCTTGCCTTATATCTCTAAGCAGCACTTCTAAAACCAGAATAAATAAAAGGGGAGATAATGGACATCCCTGTCTTGTACCCTTTTGTATTTCACATGAATCCGTTAAGTCTCCATTAACAATTATCTGGGCCTTCTGTGATGTATAAATCGATCTGATCCATTTTATAAAGTTGTCTCCAAAATCCATTTGCTCCAAAACCTGGAACATAAATTTCCAATTCAAATTATCAAATGCTTTTTCAGCATCTAAAAAAATCAGAGCTGCTTGTTTATCATTTCGTTGTTCTAAATATTCCAACACATTCAAAACATTCCTGACGTTGTCACGTAATTGTCTTTTAGGTAAAAACCCTGATTGATCTTCCTGAATAAATTGTTGCAATATTATTTTCAATCTTTCAGCCAAAATCATTGTAAAAATTTTATAGTCATTGTTCAGTAGAGATATTGGCCGATAATTTTTTGTTTTAGTTAAATCTTGGTCCTCTTTAGGTATTAATGTTATATTAGCATTTTTCCAACTATCCGGTATCTTTCCCTCTTGCAAAATAGAATTCATTGTAGACTGTAAAGGTAGCAGGAGTTCTTCCTCCAAACATTTATAATACATTGCAGATAGCCCATCTGGTCCTGGTGCCTTTCCTAATTTAATTTTATTTATAGCTTCAGATATCTCTCTTGACGTAATAGGGCCATTAATAACTTGTCTCTGAAAATCTGTAATTTTAGGCAAATTCTGTTTAAATAAATACTCTTCTATTTTTTCAGATGGAATTTCTTGACACTTATACAATGTTGAGTAATATTGATGAAAAATCTTTTTGATTTTTACATTGTCTGTCAGCGTCTCATCTCCTTCTTGTATCTTTAAAATAATATTTTTTTGACGTTCTTTTCTTAATTTATATGCTAACCATTTCCCAGGTTTATTTGCAAATTCAAAAGTCCTTTGTTTAGCAAAATTTAATTTCCTTTCAATTTCTCTAACTGTCAACATTGATACTTGCTTCTGTAACATTTTAATTTGATTTACAATAGAAACTTTAGCTGGATTCTTTTTCAATTCTTCCTCTTTTTGTTTTATTTCTTCCAAAATTAATTGCATTTTCTGTTGTTTCTTTTTTTTTAATTCAGAATTACATTTAATAAAGTATCCCCTCATAAATGCCTTACTTGTATCCCAAACAATATTTTCACTTGTTCCTTTATGTAAATTATATTCAAAGAACTCCTTTAATTTCTTCTTACATTCTTGTACTACTTTATCATTCTGTAATAAAGATTCATTTAGTCTCCATCTAAATCCAAGATTTTTTTTTTTTTAAAGTTAATATCACAGGATTATGGTCCGAAAAAGTTTTTGGTAATATATTCATTTTAAAAATATCCTTCGCTAAAATTTTTGACATCCAAATCATATCAATCCTCGAAAATGTTTTATGTCTTTCTGAAAAATAAGTAAATTCCTTTGCATTATCATTTATATATCTCCAGGTATCCACCAATTCTAGATGTTCCATGAGTTCAAAACAAATCTTCGGTAATTTACCTTGTGTCTCTTTGATATTTTTTTCAGAAAGCCTATCAATTTTTGGTGAGATTACCCCATTCCAGTCACCCATGACACACCAATGCTCATATGAAAACTCTGACAATTTTTCCATAAGTCCTGTATAAAACCTTGTTTTATCTTCATTGGGGGCATAAATACCCACTATCAAAATGTTTGTACCTTGTAAAGTAATTTCAACCCCCACAAATCTACCACTATCGTCCAATAATACCAATTTAGGAAGCAATTGTGGGTTAATATAGAGAACAACTCCATTTTTTTTTTTTGGTCCAGCTGAAATAAATTCTTCACCCAAATTTTTACAAATCAAATATTTAGAATCTTTCTTCTGAATATGAGTTTCTTGTAGACAAATTATATCCAATTTTAATTTTTTCAAATAATGAAACACTTTCTTTCTCTTCTGCGCCATGTTGGCTCCATTTATATTCCAAGTTAGGTATTTGTAATCCATCGTTAAGCGTGTATTTTAAAATTTGCCTGATGCTCCTTTTGATCCATCATCTTCCTTCCCCTCCTCTGCGTATCCTTGTTGACTTTGTTTCCCAGGAACTGTATCCATATCTTTGAGTTTATCTTCTTCCATATCTTTTGAAGCTTTTCTCAAGAAGTCCCTTGCTTTTTGAACCGTATTCAATCTATATTTCTGTTGTCTGAATGTAAAAATCACTCCTTCTGGAACGTCCCACCTAAATTGAATTTTGCATTGCTTAAGTTTTTCTGTAAGGAAAGCATATTCTTTTCTCTTACGTAAAAGTCTAATAGGAATTTCCTTCATCACCAGTATTTCCTTACCATCAATTTTAAAGGTATATTTAAAGTGTTGCTGTAAAACCATATCTCTGGTCGTTTTCTTTACGAAGTGAACAAGCACATCTCTTGGAATTTTTTTCAATGTTGCATATCTGGAGTTAATTCTATAAACTTTGTCTATTTCAAATTCCATCCTATCTTCATTCAAGTCCAGAAATTTTACTAAAGCATTAACAATTTTGTCTCTAATGTCTTCACCTGTTTCCTCTGGGATTGCACGGAATCTCAAACAATGCTCTTTATTTCTCATTTCAGTCATAGCTAAATAGTCCAAATTTTTTTCTAATTCCAGATTTAGTATATCTGTTCTATTCTCCAAGGTTTGTACCTTTTCTTTAGTATTTTTTGCATCCTCCTTTATTTGCCCAATTGTCCCTTTAATCTCATCCACTTGTGTTTTAATATAGTCTCTTATATCTGTCAATTCAGTTTTCATTTCATTCATTTCCTGTTTCATAGCATTGATCCCTTCCATTATTTTTTTAAACATTTCTGGGGGTATATCCTCTTCCTGTGTATCAATAGAACCTCTTCGCCCCTTGGTTGTTTTTTTAGTTGCCATTTTCAAAAAGAAGCCTTTAATTTCTAATATTAATCACTATTTCAGAACCTAGAGGCAATCTATTTCTTTTCTTTTTTCTCTCCACCGAAAAAAGAGTTAATATTCCAGGCCTATTATTGAAATCCAGCCAGCAGTTCTTATCTGCATCCAAGAATGCAAAACAATTCTGTTGCCAAGACTAAACAGTTATTAGCATATACGAGCAGCGGATTTATCCAAAAAGAAATAGTCCAAAGAGAAAATTAGTCCAAAATATAATAATTGCCTCTCATCCGTTTTTAAACTTTATAACTCCATATTCAAGCCAGCTTTTTGTCGTAAAAAAAGTATATAAGTTGTTTATATTTTCTTTCTTCCTTAATTATATTTAAAAGAGAAAAGGTATGACTCACCCAGGTTTCTCAGTTGCTGATTCATAAACAAATCCCTTTTATTGCAGTAATGTAAGCCGAATGATAAGATTTAGGTAGAAGTGGGCTCGCTGGTTAAGAACGTTTTAAAAAGAAAAAACGCTTCGCTTTATCCCAGTGCAGCTTGCGTGGAAGTCCAGACTCCGTCTTCAGCCGATCGGCTTGCCTTCTTATCTCAGGAATTTCCTGATCAATTCCAGCCGCCGACAGCTCAACGAAGTCTTGTGGGAGATCTGATCGGTTCTCCTATACCTTGGAGAACATTTGAGCCAGTCCAAGATTCCTCTTGGCTGGCTTTTAACCTGGAAAAAGCTTCCTCTGAGGCAGAGCTCCCTCAGAGACAACCACCAGCCAGCACCACTTCCCGGAAGTCCCGTGTCTCAAATAGTTTCAATGTACCATAAATGTGCTTTTAAGTGAATTATTCTGTACCAGTTTCAGGCGCTCTTCAAATAAATGTTTTTTTTTTTCCTTTTTGAGACTAAAGAATTGAAAGAGCAACTATGCCCTACTGAAGAGATTATTAGATCTTGGAAATGTGGGTTCAAACTCTGCTCATGCACTGACTGACTTGTGGCCACCTACCTTCTCCCAGCCAGTTTCCACACCTGCTAAACGGGAATGATAATTACCTACCCTAGGAATGCTTTAAGTAAGGAATGTATGATATTTTCTATGCCGCTATGTGTTAATCAGGCAATACTAGACAAGTACTGGAGCAACAATAAGACTTTCATGTACTGGGAAAAATAACTACCTTTTCTTAATTTAATAGCAACATGTAGAAAAAGAGACAAATGTATGCAATACCTCTTCCACTGAAGCTTAAGTTGAAAAAGAAGAAACTCCACCCAGAAATTTATGTGGAGCTGGTCTGTGCTCTAATTTGGCCAGTACTACCTCATTTAAAACCAATGGCACTGTATTGTGCTTATGAGTGAGCTGCAAGTAGATACAGCCAAATGCTACATCATTTCAATCCAGAACAAAAGAAATGCTAAGAACACTGGAACCAACTGCCAAAATGCTGACATTAAAATACGCCGACTAAAACTTCCAGATTCTGAAAACATTTTAGTACAAATTAATTGTGCAAAAGCTTCTTGCAAACTCATCTGTTTTGAAAATGGGTAAAAGTGTCCATGATCAAAGGCATTAACAGGCAATCAGCAGGAAAGATGTAGACTTTGAAGTTCCATCAAAGTATCAGAAGTAAAATACATGACTACATCTGTGAACTGACAACTGCATCTTGTCATGTTATGCAAAGAGATCCTGCGTTCCTTTATAGTGACAGAATATAACATACTATCTGAGGTTTTCTATCACACATATCATTTGCTGCCCAAGTAAATAACTCAGGGGTGCTGACCACATTACTTAAAAAAAACACAGCCACAGACACATATTTGTAATGAGAGTGTTGGCCAAAGACTAAGTCAATAAAGGTTCTGGAAACTCTTCCTTGGGCTCAGGCATTTCTGATTTGCCTGTTAGTTGCTGCTTATGCTAAGTTCGTCTTTTTTTCTGGACACCTGCACATATGCTTGTTAAGAATAGAAATAGCTAACAGAGCTGTAGGAAGCAATCCCAAAGTATTATGCAGAATAAAGAGCAACATAAGGCACTACGGCTGGAACAAGGGAAGTTTTGCCTAAAAATCTGATTCCTCTGTAGTTTGAACATTATTATAAACTATAGTTAGCATTTCCATGATTGCATTAGGGTTTCTGGCTCAGTATCATAAGTGAACCTGCTTGCGTAGCCCTCTGTTCATGTTGCATGGTTTCATGCAGTATGGCCCTTAAAAACCAGGACCAAAGTCATGTGGAAGTGGCTGACCTTCTTGTGATAGATTTTTTTCCTTAATGGCATCTGGCAGATGATCAAAGTGATTCATTTCAAATAACCTCATGGTCACAACATATTATGTGATTGATTTACAGCTCTTGTTTACTGTATACCCAAGAGTGATATCATTAACTTCTCTTTTGTCAATTCAGAATAACTGATTTTTCATAGTTGAAAGAGGAGGATCTAGCAACACATCTCCTGTGCCTGGATTCAATATGTTTAAAATGATATTTTTAAAAAGATACTTTGAAGGGAACTAGATAACTAACTGCCTTAAAATCCTTTACTCTTCCCATGTTAGGAACATAGACTGAGTATAGATATACCAAAGAACAGGAAATAATTTTTAGAAGTTAGAGGTTGTAGCTTTAGTTATATTTTGAAAGAGGTGTATTGTTGTTTGGGTTAAGTATTATCAATAATTCAGTACATAAAAATGGTTGCTAATGCATCAAAAAGGATAGGCATACTGAACACAAAAAGCTCATTTTACGCAATCTATACATAAGTACTAAAACTTTAATGACAAACTGAAGAACCTGGACTTACTGAGATCAGTGGACTTAATTTTAAAACTCAAGTACTCTAGTATCACTGTCTGTGGACCTAGTTATTTAGCTGAAGTGTTCCTCTCTTTGGCAAGTCTTAACCACTATGGTCAATGAGGGCAAGTTCTAATGGAAAGATTCAGTGATCATTCTCAGTTTAACTCTCTCAGTGAGCTATATGATTGTAAGCGGTCAGCAAATAGTCTTTGAAGGCAAGGAAAGAATGATGGAATTGAAGGAGGGCATTTCATCCAGGAGCTAATTCAGAAATAAAAATAGCTTTGGCTCAGTAGGCAGTTCTGACAAACTTTGTTTCCTTGACCAAGTTCTAGATACAAGCTGCTTCTGCCCATCTGATGCATATTTTGAAATGGAGAGCCTAATTTTGCATGCATGTGCACTGTTTCTAGCATGAGATTTCTAGGCAGTACCACCCCTAGGCACCAGGAAGCAGGGCAGTTGCCCCCGGCCCCGCGCCTTGGGGGCCCCTGCGCTTGGCGATATGATTTTATGTTTAAGATCAGCGCCCGCCAGAGAAGAGACAAGAAAGCGCGCCCCCACGCACCTCTCCTGTCAGTTTTATTATTATTATTACTTTGTTAACCCCACACTGGCAGCTGCATGGGAGGGAACGCGAAGAAAGGCGTCGTCATAGATCAGTGTTGGCGTCGAGCATGTGCTCTGAAGCGATGTGGCACCACCATGCGCCCGAGCCAAGCCAAAAGCGAACGTATGTGTGGGTAGCCCTGGAGCTGAAGTAAAATTTGGAGGAGGAACTCGGGCCCTCCCCTTTTCTCATCTAAAAGAATTCTGTGTAAAGACGATGGAAACATGTCTGAAGTTAAGCAAAGAAGGAAAGCCAACCTTTCAGCCAAATCAAATGAAGATCAATCAAAGAAACAGTCAGCTTTCGGGACTACTGGTGGTGAAACAGCTATCTGGATGGACCCTCGAACAGCCTCAAGTGTACTATCCTTTATAGCTTGTTTAGGGCTCACATGGTTTCTTTTTCAGCAGTCAGCTCAGCTGGCTGAAGTAGAAGAAAAGTACTATTTATTAAAGCAGGAAGCTGTAACGTTTGAAGATATGGAAAATAAGATTAACTTAATGTCTGAAAAGGTAATTCAAAATGGGTATCATTTTAATGCCAGGGGTTGTTCTTAAGTTTTCTAAAATCTGTGGGATATTTTTAACTAGTATTAAATGTACCTTGCAAGACAAGTTACACTTAGGCTACAAGTAAGTTTAGGAATTACATTTGTCTTCCATATAATAAGTCAGTTTCTTCTCTGAAAACCAGGAGGATCTTACATCAGTACTACATGCTCTGGTAACCTCACGTTTGGATTACTGTAATGCGCTCTACGTAGGGCTACCTCTGAAGACGGTTCGGAAGCTACAGCTGGTGCAAAATGTGGCGGCCAGACTGCTAACAAGAACGAAGCGGTCTGACCATATAACACCTGTTTTGGCCCGCTTGCACTGGCTTCCAATACGCTTCTGGGCCAAATTCAAAGTGTTGGTATTAACCTATAAAGCCTTATACGGCGCGGGACCTCAATATCTGTCGGAACGCCTCTCCCGCTATGAACCGGCTCGTACACTACGGTCTGCTACGAAGGCCCTCCTCCGGGTCCCGACTCATAGGGAGGCCCGGAGGGCAGTGACAAGATCAAGGGCCTTCTCAGTGGTGGCCCCCGAACTATGGAATAGTCTCCCCGAGGAGGTTCGCCTGGCGCCGACACTATCATCCTTTCGGCGCCAGGTTAAAACCTTTCTCTACTCTGAGGCATTTTAATTTTTTGTTAATGATTGTAATGTTTGTAATTTGATTTTAGCCTTTGCTGTTTTTAGATTGTGAAATTTGATTTTAGACTGTGATGTTTTTGTATTATATTGTATTTTATTGTATCTATGTTCACCGCCCAGAGAGCTATTGCTAGTCGGGCGGTATATAAGTTTTAAAAATAAATATAAATAAATAAATAAATAAATAAATACTTACAGTTGCAATCTTAATCAAACTTCCCTGAAATTAAGTACTAATTAACTTTCTTCAGAATAGATAGGATTGCACTATATGCTGATTTAGGCTACTTAACATTCTTGCTGAGGAGTAAATCTGTGTGCCGCTGCTTTAATCAAAAGAAAAACAAGCCTTACCTTTTGAAACAGCCACAGAATATAACATTGAATGAACATTTTGAAACAGCCACAGAATATAACATTGAATGAACATTAAGAATGTATTTAATCTGTAACAGAAGAACTGATTTATGAATGTGATTAACCCTACCAGAAGCATTTATGCTACTTGAAATTAAATTCATTTTGACAGTGGTCTTTGAAGTTTTATTATTTTGTATAACTATTTATGATGTAAAAACATTTCTAGTATGTGTAGATTAGTTTTGTGATCATGAGACTAATTATTTAAGCAAATCTTGAAGTAGGTTAGATGTACCCCTGTTAGAATCAAAGTCTGTTTTACTGCACAACCTTGTTTACTTTGTCTCTGTTCATGGGGTTTATGCCATGTAAGTATGTGTAGAATCGCAGCCTTAGTTTAAACTTTATAACATAAGTCACTGATAGAGTATAGTGTTTTTTTTGTAAGCTGCCTTGAGAGCCTTTTGGCCAAAAGGCGGGGTAGAAATAAACAGTAATAATAATAATAATAATGGGTGGGCGGGCGCGGGAAGCTTGTGAGGTGATGCGAAAGAGGCGGCCAGGGAGGTGGCATCACAGTCCTTGGGCATCAAAACATGAGTGGCGCTGACTCCACGACAGGGCCTTGCTCGAGTTCGAGCCTCTGCCCCCTGCTGGAAACCCTGGAGGACCCTGCCGCCATGCCACGCGTGCTGCCTGACTGACGCGCTGCTGACCCTTACCAAGTGAGTGCCAACCCCTTGTTTGAGGTTACTACATTGAGGTTGAGAAGAAAGCTGAAAAACGCTGTTCAGGGAGATGAAGCAAAAATGTCAAGTTCTGTCTGAGGCAATTCTGTTGATGGATTGATCTAAAGTTTGTTTTTGAAATAAAAGTATTAAGAATGAAATCACCAAGGTTTAGTTCATAAATATATGTGTTGGTGAAGGGAATACAGTTGTTTTTGTTTTCAGCTTTATTGATCTGCACTATCTGCTGCAGGAGCAATGGCTGTTCCTTGTAAATATATGGTAAGCATATGCTTTCCCCCGCAAGTCTTCTCTTAATGCTTTTGTTAGCTATCAAGCCTGATATTGATTAGTGTATATTTGAGATAATACTGTTTAATTTTTGTGCTAAAATTTCCATTGAGTAAAAGATAAAATCTGAACTTCAAAACCTTTTGGTACCATAATGGTTTGGATAATGTGAAAGTGTTCCTGTTTTTCATTTTTATGATGCTCAATAGTGTATGCCAGCGGTGGGCAGAAGCAGAGCTTGGAAGTAACTAGTTACAAGTAACAAATTACTTGTAATTTATTACTTTTTTGAGTAACTAGTGGTAACTTCATTACATTTTGCTGGTAATAAAATGAGTAGTAACTTCATTACTTTTGAGGAGTAATTGTAATGTTTCCAGCATTACTTTGGGGGGGATCAGGGGAAGTCTTCTGCTCCTCTGATTTGTGAATAAAAATAATGTGCTTCAAATTGGGCTTCTGTGCAGCGTTGTTCTTCCTTCATGCTCTATGGGTGCTTAGGAGGCGATGAGGGAGGAGGTGGAGAGCGAGACGGCATGGAGAAAACAATTGTTTAAAAATTGACAGGCGTGGAAGGAGAAAAGAGCTGGAGGCAATATATATATATATATACAAAAAATGTGTGTTGGGGTATCATCATTGCTGGGGGTGGGGTGAGGGGATGTGAGATTCTGTTATGCCATTCTGTTAATCTTATGGTTAAAAAAAATTATTCTACTATCCTCTGTGTGTGTGTGCTTATTTTTAATGTTGTTTTAGGCTACTTAGATATGCAGCAGCCAGGGCCAGCACCTTGTAGGCAATTTTTTTTTTAAAAAAAGGAACTAAAATGTAATTGTAGCTATCAGTTTTGAGTAAAAGTAAAGTACGTAATCAGTTACTTTCAGAGCAATTGTATTTTTTTTTTACAATAATTTTTATTCAAATTTTCATAAAACATAGAAAACAAAATCATAAAACATTCAAAGACAAAAAACAAAACAAAACAAAAATGATTAAACAAAAAAAAATAAAATGTTGACTTCCCATTTGTCACATATCAAATCAGTTATAGGTCTACAATATATAACAATCCTGTCTCTTAAATCATATTATAAAATCACTTTCCTCCAGTAGTTATCTTAATTAATCATCAAATCTCATAAACATTACTTTATTCTTTCCACAAAAAGTCAAAGAGAGGTTTCAATTCTTTAAGAAATATATCTATCAATTTTTCTCCAAATAAACATGTCAATTAATCCATCTCGTTAATAATTATAATAATCTTATTGTCATAACCATAGTCCAAATAAACATTTCGATTAATCCATCTCATCAGAATCTGTTAGGTCCAATAATTTCAATAGCCATTATTCCATTATCCCTATTAGTTCCATCTTCCATAGTCCTGTTAAGTCCAGTAATTTCAGTGTCCAATCTTCCATTACCAGTATTCCATAATAATCTTGCTGTTGTAGCCATAGTCATATAATAAGAGTCTGATGGGAATTTCCTCTATCCCAAATATTTTCTTGCCATCCATTCTGAATAAGTTGCTGAAATACTGTTGTAAAGTCATATCTGTGTTCTTCTTTTTTACAAAATGCACTGGCTCATCTCTTAAGAGTTTTTCCATTGTCACATGGCTGCAGTTAATTCCATAGATTTTCTCTATATCAAGCTCCATCACATCATTCCAGTCCAGAAGATTATCCAAGCCATTGATAACTTTATCTCTAATATCTTCATTAATTTCTTCAGAGATAACGTTAAATTCCAAACAGTAGATTTTATTTCTAAAATCCATAAACTCCAGATCTTTTTCCAATTCCACATTTGTTCCAATCTCCAGGGCTTGTATCTTCCCTTTATTTTTTCTTTTCTCATCTCTGATCTCATTCTCCTCTCTCACAGGATCCCCTATTTCTTTAAGCTCCTGCATCATTTTGCTCAGTTCAATTTTCAGCTCCTTACTACCCTGTCGCAGGGTTTGTTTCGTTATCTCAATCTCATCCATTATTTTCTGAAACATAATTACTTCCAGATTCTCAGCCACTTTCTTGATTGCCATTTTTAAAACCACGAAAACAAAGCAAAACAAAAATAAAGAAGAACCACTTCTTATTTCAGCAACAATTGGGTTAATATTCCAGGCTTGATGACATCACAGTATAAACAGAGCAACCTGCCTTATCTCTCTATGTTCAAGAATGCAAAACAAATTTAGTTCCCAGCATCAAAACAGTTAGTGGCGTCGTGAAGAAGCAGATTCGTCAAAATAAAATAGACCAAAAAGAGAATAGTCCCAGACAATATAATATTCCTCGGAATAGAAATCAGGAATAGAAATCCCTCTTCTGTTTATTATCTTTAGAATGCACTTCCAGGACAGCTTTTTGCGACAGAAACAGAGATAAGCTGTTAATTTCGTGAATAACAGAGAAGAGCTATATCTCACCCAGAAGTTGTCCAAAGCCGATCAATCTGACAAATCTCCTTTTGCTGCAACAATTTAAACCAAGTAAAAAAAATAATAGAAAGAAGGGTGCTTGCCTGTTAGTCCGTTCTCTCTTTAAAGAAAAGATAAACGTATCGCTTAAGCAGATAGAGCTTGTTAGGAAGTCCGTCCGGCATTGTTGGCTGGACCTTATCTCATAAATTAATGAAATCCAGTCCTCCCAACAAAAACAGGCTTTTGAGGTTGATCTCTACGTTTCTCCCTGCCCGGGAGAAATTTCATCAGTCAAAAAAAAAAAATGTTCTGACTGATTTATATCTGAATAAGCTTCTTTTGAGGCGGGAGCCCGTCCCAAAAGCAGGCACAAGCGAAGTCACCCTTCCCGGAAGTCCACTTTCAGAGCAATTGTAATTGTAACGGTAATTACTACTTTTTGGGGGGCATGTAACTGTAACTGTGATTTATTACTTTTTAAACGTAATCTTCCAAGCTCTGGGCAGAAGAAAGAGCAGGATCTACTGGTAGATCTCTGGGTGATTTGCAGTAGATAAGCAAGGGTTACCAGCTTCCAGTAGTGTAACGATAGCAAGTAAAATTAAAGTTTTAAAGTTTTCTACCTTAACTGTCCTTGTGCTAATAGTTTCTCTTAGCCTCAGGATTCCAAACCTGTATTAATTGGTTGCTTTTGGCTAGGTCTTTGTGCAGTTGTGGTGTCTATGTCTGAGTTACTACAGATCAAAGAGGCTACAAGACATACTCCCCACAAACACACTATTTGCACCTGGCTCTGATTGGTTGACCTCAAGGTTCTCATAAAATACCTAGCAGAACTCACAAGCCTGAAGTCTATTTTATTTTTCTTGTTGTTCATATACCCCCTAGGAGGTAACAGCCACAGAATGCACATCCATCTAGAGTTGCCATTCTGTTATGCAGGGAGTTGCTGAAAGTAGTTATTATCCACTGCATGCAATAAAAAGTTAGTATTTTTGGTTTATTGCCACTTTTATTTTGGAAGCCTATGCACTTAGCAAGCTTTTAAAGATAATGTTAGCCTCATATGTAAATTAAATATTATAATTACATATATTCGTAAATAAAATCTCTCTCTCTCTCAATATATATATATATATATAATATATAGAGAGAAAGAATGTGGGGAGCCCCCAACTATGCTTTTGCCCCGGGCCCTGAACATGCTAAGGGCGGGCTTGCTTCTAGGCACTATTTAGTACAAACAAGATAGTTGCCTCCCACAATAATTCACTCTTGCTGGAACAGTTTTGATAGCTGCTTGTAAACATCTGCAGTACTTTGTACTACACCATTAGTTTTATCCTTTTTTTAATGAGGTAACTGCTCTTCATACTTTTCAAGGCTGCATTTGGCTGGCTTTGCTCTTGCTGCCATAAATGACAAAAACATTCCAGGGTTGCATGTTCTACTCTGTTTGCCCATTTCTCTCCCGTGTGTAATAGAAAGTTGAAAAGCATAGCAAACAAAATGCAAGTTGTGTGTCTATCACAGATTTATCAAACAACTTTTCCAGTGTCTGTGAGATTCTACAAACATAATCAAACACTGGATCACAGGAAGATAAGCCCCTAGCCATTTGGGTACCTAGGAATCATTTTAAACTCATATTTGGAAAAGAAAGATCTCATTTTATCTTGTCATTAAATGCCTTCCAAGACATTAGGGTATCATTCATGCCTGGGACTTATTTCTATAATAATGAAACATCCAAGATTCCATTCAGAACACACAGAGGCAAGAGCTTGCAAGATGCTCTGCCATAATGTGTATGTTTTAAAACTGACATGTGTTTCTCGTTTCTTAACTTTCAGATAAAGTTTCATAATCAGTGCATATACTGTATTACTACCATTTTAATTTAAAGGAGAAAAAGAATTTATAATTCTGTAGGAAGAGTACAACATTATGTTAGACTGAGAAGATAACTGGCCCCTAATAAAGCAACATCAATAAAATGCTTCCTATAGACTGCTTCCTTTACTCTCCTTTGGGGGGGGGAAGCAAAACAATTTGCATTTACAGCTTAGTTCCTCTGCCCCTTTAACTTTCTCTTCTCATTTTATGGCGGATATAAATGGCGCCAAATTGTCAACTCACATATAGGTTTTGCACTACCAATACAAATAGGCCTATTTCTGACAAGTCATAAAACAATTACTGCTGAAATTCCTATCACTTCCTTTGATATCACAGCTTGCCTAGAAGGCTTCAAAGCCATCTTTCTTTTACTAGCCTTGAGGTACTGCTACAGGGTGAAGGGAATATTTAACAGATGCAGAGGGAGAAAGCATATCTATTTTCCTTATCAAGAGTACCAAAAGTTTTTTAAAAGGAAAAAAGATCCATCCAGAGTAGTATTTGAAGCAGTCTTTAAAATTTTATTTATTCATTAATTACATTTATATCCCACCCTTCCTACCAGAGGGTGCCCAGGATAGCAAACAAAAACACTAGAAGCACTTTAAAATATCTTAAAAACAGAAGACTTTAAAACATATTGAAACAAAATACTTTAAAAACAGCTTTTTTAAAAAAAGCAGCTTTAAAAACATCTTTAAAAGCAATTCCAACACAGATGCAGTCTGGAATAAGTTTTCTACTTAAAAGGATTGTTGAAAGAAGAAGGTCTTTGGTAGGTGCCGAAATGATAACAGAGATGATGCTTGTCTAATATTTAAGGGGATGGAATTCCAGAGTGTTGGTGCCACAACACTAAAGGTCCGCTTCCTATGTTGTGCAGAACGGTCCTCCTAATAAGATGGTATCTTTAGGAGGCCCCCATCTGCAGAGCACAGTGATCAAGTGGGTATATAAGGGTATAAATGCCATTTATGTTGTTTGATTCATAACAGTATAATAAACCCATTTTTTTGTAGTGCATCTCATTTTCAGTTGCTTTTAAAACAATTATACGTTGGACACATCATGAGAAGACAGGATTCATTAGAAAAGACAATAATGCTGGGGAAAACAGAAGGGAGTAGGAACAAAGGAAGGCCAAACAAGAGATGGATTGATTCCATAAAGGAAGCTACAGACCTGAACTTACAAGTTCTGGACGGGGTGGTTTATAACAGATGCTATTGGAGGTCACTGATTTATAGGGTCACCACAAGTCGTAATTGACTTGAAGGCATATAACAAAATAAAATTCATTTCTAGAATAAGCTTGCATACTAATTGGTTCTTTCAACAATTGTTGTTGTTGTTATGTGCCTCCAAATCAACCACCCTGTTCAGATCTTGTAAGTTCAGGTCTGTGGCTTCTTTTATGGAATCAATCCATCTCTTGTTTGGTCTTCCTCTTTTTCTACTCCCTGCTGTTTTCCCCAGCATTATTGTCTTTTCTAATGAGTCATGTCTTCTCATTATGTGTTCAAAGGATGATAACCTCAGTTTCATCATTTTAGCTTCTAGTGACAGTTCTGGTTAATTTGTTCTAACACCCAATTATTTGTCTTTTTCGCAGTCCATGGTATCCGCAAAGCTCTCCTCCAACACCACATTTCAAATGAGTTGATTTTTCTCTTATCCGCTTTTTTCACTGTCCAACTTTCACATCCATACATAGAGATCGGAAATACCATGGTCTGAATGATCCTGGCTTTAGTGTTCAGTGATAAATCTTTGCATTTGAGGACCTTTCCTAGTTCTCTCACAGCTGCCCTCCCCAATCCTAGCCTTCTTCTGATTTCTTAACTATTGTATCCATTTTGGTTAATGACTATGCCAAGATATTGATAATCTTTGACAAGTTCAATGTCCTCTTTGTCAACTGTAAAGTTACATAAATCTTCTGTTGTCATTACTTTCTACAATTAACGCATTTTGCAACTATATGCCTTTACACTAATATTTCTGACCTTGCAGTTCACAAGCTTTTAGGAACATAGGATGCATACCTTAGACCGTCAAACCAGCTCAGTATTGTCAACATTCTACAAGGTTTCAGACAGGAGTCTTTCCCAGGGGGCCAACCTGGAGATGTTGGGGATTAAACCAGAGACCTTCTACAGGTAAACCAGTTCCTCAACCATTGAGCTATATGGCCTTTCTGCACTATAGAATTCATATCTACTTAGGGAGAAGTCATAATATTAAGAATTTCTGCTTGAGCTCTATCTCTTCATACACAGATGTGTATGAAGCAAGAACACTTACATGAAGAGGAAACCCCAGAATTTTCTAGAAGCAACAGCTAGTAGCTACTGGACAGAATATTTCTCTGTGATATGAAAGTAAGTGTACATGCTGTCTAAATATTCTTATGTCACAGTTAACAGTTTACTGTGAGCATGGAGATGGCTTCACTTCACTTCTGTCCTAGTGTGATCAGGAGCAATAAACCATGATCCCTGGCTTAGCGTTATGTTCAAACCAAGAATCATGGTTTGCTCCCCTCCAAGACAACTATGACCTGAAGCCAAGGATTCTTTTTGGCTTGCCAATTGTGGTTTGTGAAAAACCAAACTATGATCTCCAATTCCTGCATTCTTTCCCTTCATAGCTCTTTAGACGATCTCCTGCCCCATTCCTGTTCTCTCTTACCTGCATGGTACTCTTTAGATGTCCTCTCAAGCTGTATGTGTGTGAGCAACCCCCATGCAGCCTGGCAAATATTTCAATGATCCAACCACCTAGATACAGTTGCTTGAGTCTCACAGAATACAGACGCTTACCAAAGATCCAAGATGTTATTCCAGCTGTGGAAGACCCTTTCACAGATATGAGGCTTTTAAGCAACTGAAATATTTTAAAAGAGCAACTAAGTGTACCCTAGAATTGTGATCGTTCTGTTTTATGCAGGACAGTTATCAATACATAATTACACACTTAAAGTTAAAATTGATGTGAATCCACATTAAACAAACTTGTCTGAAAATATTTTCCTGTTATTGTGACACTGACCCAACATGACAGTAACAGAATATAGTTTTCTCATTTTTCTCTAGATCATACTAGACAGCTTTACTTTTAATAGTCACATCTTTACATCTTGGATATGTTTTCCTCACAAAGCAGTGCATTAGCTTAAAGAACTATTTTATAAGCTTATAGAAAACGTGTGTATCTTTAGAGCTCTCTCAAATATTAATATGTTCTGGGTTCAGAATAATCATACTCTTACTATTTTTACATCTCTTTATTTTCATTTGAAGTTTCGATTTTGCTAAATATTTTAAATAAGCTACAATTGGGTAAGAGGAACTATATATTTCAATCTATACTTTTTAAAAAAACAGCTGAATCTATTTATAGCAAAAAAAAGATATTAATAAAACAAAAACATGCTCTTAAACCAATTATTTTAAAAATCTCTGCCATTTTTCCTGACAATATAATGATCTAAAATGCCTGGATTTAGTCAATTCATACCATCAAGTGGCTTCAGAAATGTCACTGTATATCCAAATTTTCAGAAAGTACATAGACATCTGATGTAGTATTAATTTCAAAATATAAAGTTTCTGGAAAGTTTTACATAAGCTTTTATGTATCACCAGCCAAACTTAAGCAGCTTTTTTCATGCCTTTTACATTGTAACCTACAGAGACATTTATTATGATTATTGTTATTGTTATTACTGCTGCTGCTACACCCTTCCAGGTCAGTTTCCATACAATACAAAAACTACTAAAATATTAATAATGAAAAACTCAATAATAAAAGCCATGAATAAAAACATAAGAACTAAAAGCAAAAAAATCTTAAAGCCAGATAAAGTCTTAAAAGTCAGCCGGACTATAATTATGTCTAAACAGCCTGGGAAACAAAAAGGTCTTCAGTGCTGAAGTAGCAAAACAGCTGCTAAAGTGACCTGTCATGGAATCTGCTCCTTAAACTGGTGTATTAGATCCCCAAGAAAGCCCGCTTTTTGGTGGTGGTATTATTATTGCTATATTTATTGCCTGCCTTTCACCAGTAGGTCCCAGGGCAGGTTACAGAATTTTAAAATACAGTATTAAAACAATTAAAATACATTACACTTACAGGAATAGGGTGAGTCCTGAAAACATATGTCTCAAGTGCCAAAGACAAGGATAAAGAGGTTTGTCTTAAGCATTTGCCAAAAACTATACAGTGAAAGTGCCAGATGCACCTCCACAGGTAGGCAATTTGACAACTTAGGGGCCGCCACAGAGAAAGGCCTCTCCTGGGCCACCATCCCCCAAATTTCTGAGGATGGCGGAAATCCCAAGAAGGGCCCCTCTGCTGGGGATGGAGGAGAATTCCACTTATTTTGGATTTGTAAGTGGAATTTTGAATAGTTCACATGCTCATTCTGCATATGAGATGAGCCTGCTTGCCTGAGGCCACAGCAGATTTTCTCTAACACTGGATTTTTTCTCAATGAATGCGTGGTATGCAAGCTCTGCTTGCAGCTGCCCCTGCCGGGCATGCCTGCCTGGCCCACTGAGCCCAGCCAAACCTCCACCACTGCTCCAGAGTACCCCCACTGCTGTTGCCAAGCCCCACTGCCACTTGCCCCACAAAAGGACACCTCCTCCTCCTCAGTCTAGTTGACTTCAGAGGAGCTGTTGCTACCATACCATTCTTTCCTTGCACAAAGTAACAAATCAGCTAAGGAAAAGGCAAGTGAGTAGCCCCCCCCCTGAAATAAAAGAATAGTGCAGCAGCAGTGGCTCCTCCAAACCAGGCAATTGGATCAGAGAAATTAAGAAACACGGGACACGGGGTAGAATGGCCTGCTCATCTGCCAAAACTTGAATGGATTATGATCCACAAGCAGATCCCATCCCTACTCTCTGCTGACCTTAACATCCAGAACAGGCTGACTTCCCATCTCCTGGACTCAAGAACTTGGAATACATAACACCTCTGTATTTTCAGGATTCAATTTCAATTTGTTAGGCTGCATCCTGCTCATCACTGCTTTCAGACACCGGTCTAGCACCTCAACTGCCTCTCCTGATTCACATGGAACAGAGACCTGAGTGTCATTCGCATATTGGTGACACTTCACTCCCAAACTTGTGATGCCCACTCCTAGCAGTTTCATACAGATGCTAAATAGCATGGGGGACAAGATGGAACCCTGGGGATACCACAGGAAAGCTCCCATGGTGTCAAATAGAAGCCTCCCATAGCTACTTTCTGGAAATATCAATGGAGGTAGGAGCAGAACACTAAAGTACAGTGCCTCCAATCCCAGTCGCTGCCTCAAAAGGATACCATGGTCAATGGTATCAAAAGCTGCCAAGAGATCAAGAAGAACAAGCCAAGTTGTACTCCCCCCATCTCTCTCATGACAAATATCATCAACCAGGGTAACCAAGGCCGTTTCAGTGCTGCGACTGGGCCTAAAGACAGACTAAAATGGATACAGATATTCAGTCTCTTCCAAGCATCCCTGAAGTTGGACCACCACTACCTGCTCAAGTACTCTGGTTAAAAAAAGGGATATTTGCCACTGGGCAATCATTATTTAACACTTCTAGGTCCAAGGAGATCTTCTTAAGGTGGGAACAAACTACTGCCTCCTTCAAGGCCAGATGTACTCTACCCTTCTCCAGTGAAGCATTCATTACTTCCTGGCAGGGTTGTGGAGTCGGTATGCCAAACCTTCGACTCTGACTCCTCTATTTTTCTACTGTCCGACTCAGACTCAGACTACACCCAAAATTGCTTCCAACTCCACAGCCCTGGAAAGGTCTGTAAATGTCTTTTTAAATTGGAAGCTCTCATAGGAGCATTTTTATCGCTGCCTGAATATGCGCTGATCTTGGCATCACAGCATTTGTCTTCATCTGGGTCCTGTGTCATACACTGACACACAAAATGTTTTCCATCTTGAGTTATGGTGAAATGCTCAACTACTGCTGACTTCATGGGAAGCTTCTTTGACATTTTGAATTTATATTTTTAAAAATTTGTCAATCAAAATTTATTTTGAAGCGGGAGTTGGAACATTTCTACCAACTCCGACTCCACCCAAAATTGCTTCCGACTCCGACTCTACGACTCCAACTCCACAGCCCTGCTTCCTGGCCCCACCCAGTCAACCCCTCACCACCAGATCTAAGAAGAAAAGATAGGCAAGGGTCAAGGGGGCAGATGGCCACCCACACTTCTTCAAGAAGCTTGTCCTCATCCTCAGGTTGCAATAACTGAAAGAGATTCAGTACAGATGGAACAAATAGGGCTCTGTGTGCCTCAGCTGGACTTGCCCTAACTGTGGCATCCAACTTGGTTCGAATCTTGGTGATTTTGTCCCTAAAGTGCCTCCCAAAGTTGTTACAGCAGGATGCCAACAGTGTCAGAGCAAAGCTCTTTCCTTGAACCTTGACACAGTGCAGATCGGTATCCTGGCAAGGGAGATGAATTTCTTATGGATGACAGTGCCCTCCCCCTCCCCTCTGACCTAGACTGGTGCTGGATCGAGTACATGGGTGGACACAGCTGGGTTAGCACAGTGCCACCCAGCTCATCTGCCCAAGTCTCTGCTGTACATGCCAAGTTGGACCTCATCCACAATCATACGATGGATGACAGATTTTTTTTCTGGACGGACCTGGCACTCAGCAGTAACTCCACCAAGTTGGCTGACCAACATCCCCATATTCTGAGTTATGGTGGGCAAAGCAGAGGGGGCAGGGGCTTTGATGTAACTAGTTCTCCTCCCCCCCTGTATACTTTTACCCACCTCCATACCTACCCCTTCCTACCATCACAAGAATGGCAGTCCCGCTCCCCTCCCCTCCAGGTCCCAGGCACATAATTCCCATAATACACCTATAATTGGAGGAATGGAACACAATCACAATACAATAAATTTAGCTGCCTTATTCAAAAACAGAAACCAGTCACTTCTCACCTGGGGTATTGCAAACACTTTCCCCTGTCTCTCACCCAGGGAGATTCTCTTCCATTCCCCAATACAGGGACACCTGTAGACACCTGCCTCATCTCACACAGCAGGAGCACATGCAGAGGGCCCATACTGAAGGTCTTAATGCATGGGCAGGCACATACAAAGACAGGAGGTCCTTCAAGTATCCTTGTCTTAAGTTGCAAGGAACTTTACAGAGGTCAAAACCAGCACACTGAATTGAGCCCGGAAATGGTCTAAGAGTCTATGCAAGCAATGTAGGACCAGCATAACACATGAAATATTGCCATTACCACCAAAAAGGCAAGGCGTAGTAATCTAGCAGCTGTATTTTTAACTGCAGTTTCCAAGCAGTATTCATGGAAAGTGCATTATATTACTTTAAGAAGAATGGATCACTGAGGCCAGGCTCTTTCTACCTAGTTAGGGTTGCAGCTAGCACACTTACCTAATCTGATAAAAAGGTTCTCTCTGCCATGGAAGCAACCTGTGTAAAATAGACATAGCATTTTTCAATTGCTCATTCAAAGTCACCTTAAAGTAGTTCCCCAGGGCATAAAGTATAGCGGGAGTATATTTTTTATTTAAAAAACAAAAACAAACCAGTGGTGGCATTTTTGGTGACAAGGTAAGCTGCAATGACAATGAGGTCAGAATTTATCTGTTATGAACATCTTAACCTTTAACATAAAATTAAGTTTTGAGGAGTTTCATTTATCTGACCTTATAGTAACTAAAATGCTAGAGAATTCACAAGAGATGTCAAAGTATGAACAAAATGAATTCACAAGCGTATACTCCACACCTTTTAGTGTTTGAGCCATCAATAATTTCTGCAGATTGGTAGCTCCCATCACCATGAGAACAAAAAAAACCCCCAGAACATTTTGCCCTGAACTAGTAACTATTAAAACCAGGGCTGTGGAGTTGGAGTTGTGGAGTCGGAAGCAATTTTGGGTGGAGTCGGAGTCGGACAGTAGAAAAATAGAGGAGTCGGAGTCGAAGGTTTGACATACCGACTCCACAGCCCTGATTAAAACCATTGTGGAAAAATCTCCACGCTCCCAGCAACAATGATAGCACTGATGAACTCTGTTTTAAAGTAGCAACACAAAAGCAAGGAAGCGATTTAACATACTACTCTGCTTCTTAGAAACCAGACCACAGCTATTTATCCATTCCCATTTGCTGAAATGAAAACAAAAGTTATTCCATAGACTGTTTGCTTGACAATACAATTTGAGTGCGTTGTCAACTTTTACTGTCCTTCATGTCTTGCAGGTTTACTTTGCCAGGGAAAGATGAACAACATTTAACTTCAGTAGGCAACAGGAATTTCACACTGATAGGCATACAAGTGAAACTGAATAAACTCATGGCCTATTTTTATGTATTTATTACCTAAATATATCATCAAAAGAACACATGAAATATTGCCATTACCACCAAAAAGGCAAGGGGCAGTGAGACATTTATTAATATAATGTCACAATATACTAGAGTTCGCTTTATCAGTAAGTAATCATGATTCCATTCACTAATAGGCAAAAAATCCTTGCAGTTTAAGAGCATACATACAGCCAACAGATATTTCTATCAAACTTTAAAAAGCAGTGAAATTGGGCAGCTATAGTGAATGCACCAGGGGAGGAGAACAAAAAAAAAATCAATTTGAAAGATTTGCATTATTATACAGCCATGAGTCTGTATACTATAGCCAGCATCGATTTTTTGCATTCTGTAATGTTAAATTAAAAATACTGCCCATGTCATTCTGCTGCTTCCCACAGACTCATTTCAAAACAAAACCTTACAAAGCTTATAGTCCTGAACTCAGAAATGCTTGCTTAACAACCCTGAGTTTTCATGGTGATACACAAAACACTCTGAGAGAATCGAGAGTTCAAAGTGTAAAACAAGAGGGGGGGAAATACAAACCCCTATTGGACTTCTTTCTGTCAGTGGTCTCATAATTTGTTGAAATTAAAATTAAGTATCAGCCATGTTTACAGAGTACCTGTAATCCTATTACTGACCTTCCTCATACTCACCTTCATTTTCTGCAGTTTAAAAATTAAAAAAAAAATGCCTGTCTGGTTTTTAGTTTAAGAAATTTAACATTGAGTCAATGATAAGCATTCCTTCCACTGGCTGTACAAAAAGAGAGTGGAAATCTTTCACTCAGTGTGAGGTGTCTCTTAATGTGATATGCTTTTTTATATCATACAACACAGTTATATTTTGCTGTTCAATGTTTGACAACCAAATTGAAGATGTGTAGTATAATGGTGAAAGGAATTGTTGTAGAAACAAAATGGAGCTAAGAGTTATCCTTTTGAAAATTAAAATTGTTTTTTTGAAAATGGGCTTAAGTATGAGGTGCCCCACTTACACTACCCCACTGTCAAAATGTAGTGCTCCTGGAAAGTCAAACACCATGTAGATCCCTCTTATGATGCAATGCAAATTGCTAAAGGTTTTATGGTAATATGACAATTAGGGATGGAGAAGAAATTTGTTCCATTCACATTTTAAAGTCAACTGACCTAATTTATCAATCTCAGACTTGTACACGGATTGGAACACAGCTATTTGTCAGTTTTGTGATGCACTTTCTGTTTAAAGTACACAAGAACACACATTTTATCTACCCCAAAGATGTATTGCATTAACACTGGATTGTGTCTTAAGCAATTGTCTTTAATCTACCGTTCTGTTCAAGCATAATTTTCTTCAGTCAGGACCCATTAATCTCATTTTTTAAAAAAATGCATAGTCAATAATTGTTTTTTAAATGTGCAAGGGGCACGCCAATCAGTATCTTCACCAAGAAATCAGTCTAGGGCCACATGTCCCAAATTGGGAGGCAAGTTCACAGAAATGTCTGACACTCATTTTAGAAAGACAGAACACTTGAATGCAAATTTAACAATGAGACAACACTGAGAGGCACTGCACACTAGTGGGACTTCTCCCTTGAACAGATAAATGTTATATAGTCCTTAGCCAAACCAGAACTAATTCCAGCTTGCAACTGTGGTGTAAGGTTATGTCTATAAGCATACAAATACAAATTACTGGTTTTAAATTTGTAATTGTATCACATTTATGCCAACATAGTGGCCAGCATTTAGTTAACACATGGATGCACATGAGCATGCAACTGTCAACAATAGATGCAAGTTACCATGAATCACCTCCAGTTACTGCATTATCAAGTTCTAGCAACTGGTAGGGAGTAAAGGTGCACAATATTCCTTCTCCCCCTCACCTGCCGATGCTGCTCAGTGACTCCATGACAGACACAGATCTTGAACCTTGGTTTCCTAGATCTAATTCCAGCTCTCTTTGATTAAAAGGTGTTGGAACGAATAGCCTCCATTTGAATATCCAATAGTTTCCGATATTTAAACGCTTGGGGACAGCATCAGCATGCTGAGTTATGACCCACCAGTGCAGGAAGGGCTACTAAGGTTTTCAAAACAAAAACAATGATGTAGTTAGTGTTATTCCTAAGAGCAATTTGGTAAAGTGCTGCTAAAGGGGCCTAGAACCAATAGAACTTGGGATCTACCCCCTAAATTCCAACAGAAAACCTCAATCCTTCAATGCCACATTATTCCTGACACACCACTATCAACTGCCCATAAACTTATGACTTGCCATTTTGGAATAATTTTCAATAGGATGACAGTGAAGGAGTTTGTGGAAGAGGACTAATTCATGTCACTTGGGAGACAACCTGTAGTAGTAGTAGTGCAACCCTTTATTTTTTTTAAGTCAATAGGACTATGCCTTTGCAATATGTATGAAACAAATTATCCTTCCGGATTACCCTTCAGCTACAGAGATACAAGGGTAGTATAGAAAAGAACAAAAGAAGACAAGCTGATATAATAAAAATGAAGATAAAATTACATCATAAATAAAAACAGAGGCACTTAAAAAACAATTCAGAGCCAATGAGGTAGCCTTAAAATGCCTGGGCAAATAAATGTTTTGATCTGGCAACAAAATGATTATAATAACAGTTGCATCTCTACAAACAGGGTATTCTATGGACTGGACAAAAGGCTCTATTCCTCAATGCCACATAATGAACTTTACTCAGAAACAAAGTAAGGAAAAGAGTCCCCTCTGAAGATGTTGAGGCACAGGCAGACTGGGATAGCAAGAGGGTTTCATTGCAAGTTTTTGAGTCTCAAGCTGTTCAGAGCTCTAAAAGCGAAGCAACAAGAAATTGCGCTTCAAAGGAAAATGTAGCCAGAGCTTACATTTCAAAGGAAAATAAGACACACAAATCTTGCTTATTATACTATACATATTCTGTATGCATACACACGCACACACACACACACACACGTGTGTTTGTTTGCTGCCCTGGGCTCCTGCTGGAAGGAAGGGAGGGATATATATATATATATATATAAATTGAGTTTTCTTCCAAATAAATATGTTAAATTAATATATATATATTTTATTATATATATAATATATATATATATCCCTCCCTTCCTTCCAGCAGGAGCCCAGGGCAGCAAACAAAAGCACTAAAAACACTTCAAAACATCATAAAAACAGACTTTAAAATATATTAAAACAAAACAACTTTAAAAACATTCTTTTTAAAAGCTTTGAAGACATCTTTAAAAACAAGGTTAAAAAACATTGTTTAAAAACAGGTTTAAAAACATATTAAAAAGCAATTCCAACACAGAAGCAGACTGGGATAAGATCTCAACTTAAAAGGCTTATTGAAAGTGGAAGGTCTTCAATAGGTGCCGAAAAGGTAACAGAGATGGCACCTGTCTAATATTTAAGAGTAGGGAGTTCCACAGGGTAGGTACCGCCACACTAAAGGTCCATTTCCTATGTTGTGCAGAACGGACCTCCTGATAAGATGATATCTGCAGGAGGCCCTCACCTGCAGAGCGCAGTGATTGAGAGAATATAGAATCATAGAATAGTGGAGTTGGAAGGGGCCTACAAAGCCATCAAGTCTAACCCCAATATAAGGAATAAGATGGTCTTTCAGGTATCCTGGTCCCAAGCTGTATAGGGCTTTGTACACCAAAATCAGAACCTTGCACTTGGCCCGGTAGCAAATGGGCAGCAAGTTCAATTCTTTCAGCAGCGGCGTGACATGTTGGCAACACCCTGCCCCAGTGAGCAGTCTCACCGCCACATTTTGCACAAGCTGCAGCTTCTAGACCAATCTCAAGGGCAGCCCCACATAGAGTGCATTACAGTACTCCAACCTGGAGGTTACCAGTGCGTGCACAACAGTGGTCAGGCTATCCCGGTCCAGAAACAGCTGCAGCTGTCTTACCTGACGAAGCTGGTAAAAGGCACTCATAGCCACGGCGGTCACCTGGGCCTCTAGCGACAAAGATGGATCTGGGTGCACCCCCCAGACTACGGACCTGCTCTTTCAGAGGGAGTACGACCCCCATCCAAAGCAGGCAACTGACCAATTATCTGAACTCAGGAACCACCAACCCACAGTGTCTCCAACTTGCTAGGAGTCACTCAGTTTATTGGCCCTCATCCAGCCCATCACTGAGTTCAGGCAGCGGTTCAGGGCTTGCACGGCCTCTCCCGATTCAGATGTTACAGAGAAATAGAGCTGGGTATCATCAGCGTACCGCTGATACGTCGCCCCAAATCTCCTGAGGAGCACTCCCAAGGGCTTCATATAGATGTTAAACAGCATTGGGGACAAGATGTTACTCTGTGGCACCCCACAGCACTACTGCCAGGGAGTCAAAAGACAATCACTCAATGCTATTCTCTGAAAACGACCTTGGAGATAGGATCGGAACCACTGTAAAACAGTGCCTCCGATACCCATCTCACCAAGTCAGCCCACAAGGATACCATAGTCAATGGTATCAAAAGCTGCTGAGAGATCAAGTAAGAGCAATAGGGTCGTACTCCCCATCCTTCTCCCGATAAAGGTCATCCATAAGGGCAACCAAGGCCAATTCATTCTCATCACCAGGCCTGAACCCAGACTGGAATGGGTCAGGATAATGTGTTTCATCCAAGAGTACTTGCAATTGCTGCACCACAACCCTCTCAATCACCTTCCCTAGAAAGGGGGTATTTGTGACCTGTCGGTAATTGTCACAGACCAATGGGTCCAGGATGGGCTTTTTCAGGAGTGGCCGGATCACTGCCTCTTTCGGGGCAGCTGGAACCACTCCCTCCTGCAATGATGCATTGACCATACCCTGGATCCACTTGGTCAAACCCCCTCGGCAAGTTTTAATAAGTCAAGAAGGGCAAGGGTCGAGAGGACACGTTGCTGGCTGCATCATTGCAAGCACCTTGTCTATGTCATCAGGCTGCAACAACTGAAACTATTCCCAAGAAGTTGCAGCGGACGTTGTGCTGGACACCTCATTGGGGACTACAGTAGATGTGGAGGGAGCATCAAGACTGCTATGGAGGTGAGCAACTCTACCCTCAAAGTGCCTTGCAAACAATTCACAGTGGGTCTCCGAAGGGTCTAAGACTCCATTTCCTGGGGGTGATGTCAACAGACCCGACAATATGGAAAAGCTCCACTGGACGGCTACTTGACAATGTGATGGAGGCAGAGAAGTAGGCCTTCTTTGCCGCCCTCAATGCCACAGGGTTATGATGTTTTACTCGTGCCCAATCAGCCTCATAGCACGTCTTTCGCCACTTGCGCTCCAGCCATCATCCAGCCTGTTTCATTGTCCTTAGCTCACTGGTGTATCGAGATGCAAACTGGGCTCCACAATGCCACAGAGGGCACTCAGGGGCAACTGTGTCAAGAGCCTGACGCGCCTCGCTGTTATGCAGAGTGACAAGGGCTTCAATGGGGTCACTTGTCAATGCAATATTAAGAAAAGGTGTTTTAAATCAGCTAAAGCCATTACAAAAAATTATTAGCTATTATCCAAACAGTAAGCACCTGCAGAAAATGGCAGATAACTAAAAAAAATTAGCTGTACCAAGGACATTTCTGGTTACTTGCCATTGTTAAGCATTAGGAAATATCAACAGGGAAGTCTGGCAATCCATCACTAACGCTAAAAGTATAAGGTATGCTTGAACCCATCTAGAACTAACCTTACAATGCTGTCTGAATGACCTGGTATTCTTTATAGCTCTTTGTTGGCTCTCCAAAAACTGTGCCTTCACACTAAGTTCTGCTAAGATTTCATCTAATCAGTTTGACATGAACTCATCTGCCCACTGAAGCCTCCTCCCAAGTTAAATTCCAGTCTACAAAAAACCAATGTTTCTGGAAACAATTTAACACATTTTTGATCTAAGAAGCTTTCCCAGCTGGATGAATAAGTCTCTGTCATGGGTATCCAATTTTGTATTGTTATTAAACACATCCTCTGTTTTTTTTTTCTTTTAAAAAGCTACTTATATTTTGTACATCACCTTGAGACATATGTGGAAGACGATTAATCAATAAAAATAATAATATTCTAAGCTGTGGTGTCGTTTAGTGTGATTTCCGAACTTGGGCTTGTGGTTTAGACCTCCTGGACAAATTAAAAGACAAACTATAGGAGAAACCTTTGTTACAGCTCATGGTTAGCCTGGAGAGAATGAAATGACTACAATCTCTTTTCCCAGAGCCTCCATATTCACACTAAGCTATTCCTTGGCTTTGCATAGTGAGCAAACCAGGTCAGAGATGGATTAAAAACAAAACATGGTTAAATAACTAACTCCTGAATTGTAATGATAGTATTTGCACCACAGAAACAGGGGGCGGGGGAGCAACTGGGTTGTATGTTCAGAAGGTCCCATCACAGTGTGGATTCAAGACAAGGATTAGTTCAAACTATGGTGATGTGAAATCTGGACTGAATTGAAACAGTAATGTTTATATTTTGACAGAGATTGTCAAAAGGCTATTTCATCCACAGTGTGGCACAAAACCTGGATTTGCTGCTGAGCATACAAACAGTTACAGCCAAAGTTGGCTCCCTGGAGAGCATAACTGTACAATAGCTGACTTTGCATTTGCTGCATTCAAACTTTATACATTTAGCGCAGGAGTGGGGAAAGTGTCTTCTAGATATTATTGATCTACAACTTTCCTTATCCCTGACCATTGGCCATGCTGGCCAGGGATATGAGAGTTGGAGTCCAACAACATATGGAGGACCACAGGTGTTTTTTTAAAAATTTAATTAACAATTGTATATGGCTTAAGAGTAAATAAAACCTCTAAGCAGTTTATAAAAATATACAGGTTCCCTGCTCCTGGTTTAGAGGTTTATGTGGAAAAATCCTGTGCAATAGAGTTGAGGTACTAAACACATAAGTATGAGACTAGCCATTACTTTAAAAAGGAAAAATAGTAGTCGTATTCTTCATTCTTGCATAAGTAACTTCATGATAAAATAAGCCTAACAACAGCAATGCCAGCTGTGGCTACACCAGATCTGCAGAAGGAAGAACCATCATGTCAAATTAAACAGCAAAAGAGAAGCTGCAGGAACCTGCGGTGAAACTGAAGCCACAGCCACATCATGGTGACTGGGAGATAGGTCTTGGTTTGGCAAGGCCCAGATATGATGGTTCTTAATTGTGAGGGGAGCCTCCACAAGTAGAAAAGGCTCTCTCTACTGTAGATGATATACTATATAACACAGGGAAGCCAGCACAAGCCTCCTTGGAATAGTGCAACCCCACATCCCTTTTGTACTTATGTTGCTCTTCACAGCTATAATGCCTGAAGAGGGCTCATGTCCCACTGACTTCATTTATGCGATCTTCCAAGTAACATACCAGGAACCTTAGTTTTTCTTGCATTAGGGAAGTTTAATTATAGTAGATTATTATATTTCATTATAAACAAATTAATTCAATCTGAACATACACCTGCTTATGAGCGACTTTTCCTATACAGAACATTCCTAAAATCTCCAAAAGGGTCAGGCTACTTTTATTTATTTCATCTCTTTGCTGTTTTTCTGTGACATACATTGCCCTCAAGGCATACATTACAGCCCATAAAGAATACTAGACATTATAGGGGGCAGCCAGGTTTCTTTGTTCATGTACAGGAAGTGGGGATGAGAGCTCTACTTTTTACAACAGTGAACTCTGTTGAGTGGAGCTAAATCCTCCCATTCTTTGCCTTGCCACATTCAGCTGCAGTCATTTTGCTCCCCAGTCCAGCTCCAATATCCACATTTTATTGTAAGCTGACCAAAAAACTTCATGGGGTGGTATACCTAATGTCATTAATAAACAAAAGCAGGAACCAACAATACAACCAGCTACCCAAGGAAGCAGATTGTCCACTGTCTCTGTAGTGGGACTGCATCTTCTGACTCGCCCTTCTCTCTTCTTCTACTACCCCTGCCATAGACCTTGTTCCCATATCTGGGGGCTCTGGCAATGTAAGGGTTCAGTACAGTACAAGAAGAGTCACTTTAAATACAGGAGAAGTTCAAGTTTTAACTTAAATTCTACATTTTATTACACTCACGGACATTAAGTTTGGACCATATTTTGATTCTAGGTGAGAGAAAGCTCTCATCAGATTTTCACAACCACCAGCCATTCCAAAACCAAATAAGCATTGTTAAACAAATCTAAAACAGAATTACTTAAAAGGACTTGTTTGCAACATTATGAAGAAAATGTCTTTCTTGGCAGAACAATTAAAACGTACCATCTTCATTGCAGCTAATGTTGTAATTGGTGATGCATCCTACATGGAATCAAGCAAATCCTTAGAAGTTTGAAAAAAACTAAAGGCCACCAAAACTTCAAATTACCTGTCATTACTCTGACATTTGTTTAACACTTAGGGATGGTTTAGATGCAATAGTAAACTATGGTTTAGAGTTAAAGCGCACTTCCCTCCCTCCCTTAACTCTGGCACACAGCAGGAGGTGGCAACAATTGGAAACTTCCATTTTAGGTTTTAAACTAATCCAAGTTCCCCATTAGAATTCAAGGAATTCTGGTGAACAAATTCTATTCACTCCAAGGCCATAAACCATAGTTTAATCCTGGCTTGTTCAACTAGTTAGTCGAAACTATCCAGAGTTTCCCTGAGACGCAACACAATGGGGAACTTAGGTTAGTTTAATCTCTAAAGCAGAAGCTTCTGATCTCCTCTAGCACAAGCTAGCGTATGCAAGCCCAAGGCTTGCCACAGTTGATGCACATAACCTTAAACTATGGTTTAGAAAGAGCCATCTATGACACCTTTTACTATAACAGATGGACTATACCAGGATTCATTCTATTATCTTTTTAATGTAATTCAGCTGCATGAAAAATGCTTGACAGAACCAAAAATAATGAAAAGGACGCTGACTCTCAATTCTTACTACATTTTAGCCCACCATTCCTTCATCAAACTTAGGGGAGAACCCATAGGCATCACCACCATTCTCCATCATCCTCACAACCATCCTATGAGATAAGGCCAGCTAGATGCAACATAAATGGTCCTTGTTTGGAGCTCTGTGTCTCTTCAAAAAGCAGCTAGGAGCCAATTTCAACAGGGTACGGGGCACGAGAGCCAAGTATGTGCTCCATGCCTTGTACCTGTCAACAATGTATAGTAGGGCCCCACTCATACAGCAGGTTAGGTTCCAGACCCCCGCCAGAAAGCAAAGACCGCAGAAAAGCGTATCAGCTGTAATGCGGGGGTCTGGAACCTAACCCGCTGATCACACCAGAGGAGAAGATCAGATCTTCCCCTCCTCAGGCGCGATCAGCTCGAACTGGAGTCTGACCGCTCCTGAGGAGAAGATCAGCTGTAGCACGCTACAGCTGATCTTCCCCTCCTCGGGCACGATCAGCTGGAGTGTGGGGAGCTCCAGCCCCCCTCCGGCTGATTGCCCTGCTGGTGCCGTATTAGCGGAATGCCGAGAAACGGGGCCCTACTGTATACTGTACAGTCAGTTTAGAACAATGCTACTGAATAAACAGGTCTGAACACCATTACATATTGTATCATATTTAAACTATTGCTAGTTTAAAATCTGAAGTGGAGATATCCAAACAGATAATGTATGGAACTTGTTACATCTTGTAAGGATGAGTGGTCATAATGTAGCCAGCCAAATACAAATCCTGCATGCAATCTGTGCTATCTTTGCTGCACTGAAGCTTAAAACTGAAGGATTTCATAATAGTTAAAGTGATACAAGCATAAATACAAACATAGAAGTGCTTTCTAGTGGGTTTGGTATAAAAACCGAAGAGCAAATTTCTCTCTCAAACATGCAGGATCTAGAAACTGGGAGAAGACTGTGGACGGAGCACTACCCAGAGCAAAGGCTAGACATTATGATAAATTTCCAGCTCCTCCTTCTCATCCTACCAGCCAATGATGTGGCAGGCTGGGGAAATTAAGACTGTGATATTGACAACTTTTCCCTTCTAATGCTGAGTACCAAGTGGCTGCCATTTTCTGCAGAAAACATTTTGGGTTGTATTCAACATTGCACAAGAGGCATTCCACTCACCAGTGGGACTTCCCTTCTCCTCATGTACCTGCAGAATCTGCTCCACAGAATCTGCCAACATTCTAGAGCAGATATTGAGGGTGCAGAGGGGGCTGCAGAGAAGAGGATGAGGATGTTCCATTGTGCAAGTGGAATGAAAGCACTGAATACAACCCCTTATTTTTATATCCATTTTGGTGCTAAGAAATCCCCCTAACAAGACAGTTCAGAGCTCATAAATGTTCAGTATCTTCATTTATTTGTTTACATTTATATGCTGCCTTTCCCCCAACAGAGAGTCCAAGGTGCTGTACATGTGGTTCCCAGGCAGTCACCCTCCAGTTACTAACCTGACCTAGAACTATTTAACTTCAGCAAGACGGGGGCCTCAAGTACCTTCAGACGATACCCTAGCATTGTATGTTTTATGAACATAAAACTGTTCTTATTCTACTATATAATCTATGACAACTGATAAATCAGTTAATTAATTAAGTGAAGATTAAACCATAAAATTAGCAGTTGAGGCAGAGCCATACAGGTTTGCTTAACTTGCATAACTATAAATAAGGCTAAATGATATACGTTTACTGAGAATTAAGAAGTATAGTCATCTTCAAATAAAGTCCAGTTATGATCCACCTGTAATGATTCACTTAATTAACAATTATTTTAAACATTATTTGGGGGGTGGGGTGGTTAGAGAGGACCATCTTCATATGGTGAAGAATTAAGGCACAAAGTAGAAGCAGAAGCAATTGCTTGTATAGAGAGGCTCTTTTCTATTTTATTTAATAAGATTTGCATTAATGAAGTATTTTTTTCCAGTAGCACAGCTGACAAATTCTATAGCAAGCCTAGACTTCATTAGATACTAATGGATGTTTTAAAAGAATCACACAAAAATAGAAAAGTGTGATTTTTTTTTAAAGTACCATCATGTACTCTATGTTCATGATTAAGAATTATTATGTATTATCTGTTAAAGCAGGCAATGGATATACCAATGGCAATCTCAAGCATGGGTGCCAAATATATATTAAAGAACCCCATCTTCCAGTAGTATTACTTCATGAATAAGATTAGTATTAAGTATTATTCCAACCTTTCTAGGCACATTATAAATGGTTTTCTCTTCCTGTTGTGAACATAAACCAACACCATCCTGTTGCCAGTTCAAACAAGTCATCACCCCCTTCCTAACACACAGTAGAAGTGAATGTGGATACTCTTCCATTTGTCAGTAGGTACTATTTACACATGCATACAATTCTTTCAATTCATGTAAAAGGAAACCTGCCCATTTTTTTCAATGGAATCCAGATTGCAGATAAACAGTGCATCCATATAACACAGCTAACAAGTGTAAACAAAAACTTCATTCAGACTGTAACAAACTGTACATTTATAACCCCCCTAGACTTACAATGCCTTTTGATATTATTAGAACACGTTACACCATCAGCAATATTACACAATAGTAAAGTAAAATAAATACTTTTCTCAAGATAGTACAAAAGGAATAATGTGATTCTGATGCATCCCAGGACACTTTCAAGCATACATCAGTCTATGCTCGAAAAATACTATCTAACAATCCAAGACCTATCTAGTACTAACATTACTTCTACTCACATGTTTAAGGATCATATCTTACTAAAAACACATGTTTTTCTATTTACATAAAGGAAATGTATGTAACTCTTCAACCTATAATACAGAACTCATTGTCCAAAACCCAAAGAATTGCCAAACAGGGCCCAAGATAATCATAAGGCCCACTTCAGCCAAGCACACACCAAGTGCTTCAACTGTGTAGGACTCCTGTTGCAGCAACACATCATCAGCAAGATAGAACTGCTGGGGATAGGGGAGAATTCAGAGGCACTAAGTCTCAAGGAAGCAGTATTTCAAATCACCTAAAACCCATTTTAAGACCTACCACCAGTTGTTTTACACCAAGTAGTAAATAGCAAATTCAGTACTGTAAATGGCAAAAAGTTGCAGTCCAGTAATCAGTAATGCTTTTGAAGTGAAATTTAGTGTCTTACATTTGACTGTAAACTCACATATTCAGCATGCAATAGTAGGATATTTCTAATAGTCACATTTCTTATAATCACAAAAATAAAGGTAAGCCTCTTTCACTCCCAAGGGACATGTTAGGCATCAACATCAGACATTGATTTGAACAAGAATTAAATGCTAGGTTGCTAAAGCAAATCAGAAGCATCACTAGAGAGCACTCATCCACTACCCTTTGAGTTATAAGAGGTCAGACATGACCAGAAAGATTTCTGGCATGTCTCTTGATCTCTCATTAGCTTTGTTTGGCCACAAAAATTGTACCAGGTGACTGGCATATTTAGTACGGCTTTAACTCTCTGCTACATATCCCCAATGAATAGAGAATGTTCTCTTACAATCTGAGTCATGTGTAATTATAATATGACTGAGTCCTCTCCCAGGCTATGTGAGCTGGCATTTTTCCTAGCACTTGTCAAATGGAAAGAAACACATACACACAATAATAAAAGCTAAATAAGTATCACACAAACATCTTAAAACAATGGCTGTAGGGGAGAGAAGGGGGAAGAAGACTCAGCATCACAAAGAACACATTCAAGAACTTTCAGCTGCCAGCAGCAGGTATATATCTCTTTACAGACCAAAACACACTACACACCACACCTAGCAACAATCCCCACTTCTGTGCTGGAGAGCCATGTTCCCTCGGGCTGGACAGAAACTAATTAGGCCTGGGGAACCAAAGCAAATTGGTGGTGGTCTGTGACAGAACACAGAAATCAGCTCTAAGATTAAGGCTGCAATCCTATACATATTTACGTGGGAGCAAGCCCCACTGATTTCAATGGGGCTTAATTCGAAGTAAAAATGGACAGGACTGTGGTGTAAAACAAGAAAGCCAAGCAACTTCCTCCCAAAGATTTCAGTGTAGTACTCCTTTTACTGTATAGAACAGAAAATTTCCCCAACCATATTGCATCCCTACATCTCCTAAAATACATTTTTATACACACATGGGGAGGAGGGCAGCATGATAACTAGAACACATGCTAGGGAAGTGACTCTTGTGTGTGGATATTTTGTTTCGCATACTGAAAAGGAACAACAGAGGAAAATAATGTTATAGAAAGGCTATTGGACAACTAAAGGACACAAGACAAGACCGACAGGATGGCTGAAATTAACCTATAATTGTACAAGAAATACTATGTAGAAGGAGAAGCAAGCAAAATAATATTCAACAGATTTACAAAGTTTTCACAGAGAAATTAAGCTGTGGGGAAACAATACATAGCTTATACTATTTGGTGACTGAGAAACAAAGTGTACCTTTTAAAATCATTTTACAGAAAAGTTTAGCAAACCCTGTCCCTTCCCTTGCTTTTTATTTGTACCTCTGTATTTTCAATATTTCTCAAGAAGCTGTAAACAGAATGGATTCATTAGGATGCTGTTCTAAGAGTATGCAGGAGTTCTAGATGCCAATAAAGATTACAGATTAGACAGAAGATAACTACTAACCATTGTATCTTCTTGGATAAACAAACTTGTTCACAAACAAAGAACCTTATTGTATCTGTACTGTTACCTTCACTAATCCAACTAAAACAGTCAAGACAACAGTTTGGAGGTTAAAGGAAACAAAACTGAAAACAAAGGCTTCTAGAACCTCCTGAAATCAAAGGAAATATCACTCATCCTATTTGAATGTTAGCACCATTCAAGATTTTTTTTAATTGAATGCTGAAGACCACACAAAGCCAAGAACACAATCCAAAAGGTGAAGATAGAAAGAGAAGCCAAGCACATATTCATCCCAGAACATGTAGCATCACACACTTTTATATAATACTTCCTCAATCCAGGTAGTACTATTCAAAAGCAAAATATACAAAAGATGGTGAAGAAAGTGAGAAACTGCAATAAACATCCTTAATCAACATTCTGCCTCCCAATGAAAGCTAGAAACCATAATAAATGAAAACAAGGAAAATACTAAAATCATCAAAACTGAACACAACCTTTGCCCAATGAACTGCAGTCACAGAAAGTAAAGATGAAAAATCTTTGCAGCAGCAACTGAGCAGAGACATTGCAGAACAGGAATAAAACACATTGATACAGAAAACCCAGGTACTAGTTCCCTTCACAGTGAAGGAAAGCTGAAGTCTGCTATTATCTCCCTACCTGAAACTGCAACAAGCCCATTGCTGTTTCAAAATCCAAAGGATTATAAAAAGAGTCTCCCTCTCCCTTAATGCACCTGAGGGTCATTTTCCATCAGGCAATCATTTTTCCGAAAAGCTGCAGCCCTGGCTGTTATCCTTTACAAAGGGTAGCAACTGCCGCTGCTTACTAGAGAACATGCAAGCAAAGCCAAGAGTTTGAAAGGCAATTGTTTCCCTTACCCCCTTATGCAAACACATTAAAAGGGGATTTATCAAGACACCTTTGTGCTGAAGCCCTACCTCTTTTTGGCCTAGGGAAGCTGTCATGCAAGTGAAAGACGACTTTCTCCACAAAGTGCTGAATGTT
The DNA here is from genome assembly GCF_030035675.1 of Rhineura floridana. Classification (NCBI taxonomy): domain Eukaryota; kingdom Metazoa; phylum Chordata; class Lepidosauria; order Squamata; family Rhineuridae; genus Rhineura; species Rhineura floridana. The sequence goes on from NC_084480.1 coordinate 121,272,402, forward strand.
ACTATGCTCCGGTCCTCTTACGAACACCATCCAGTCGTGGGTAAAACCCTCCACAGTGGGTTTCTTCCTCACCTGGGCTCGGTGCCCAAGCTCCAGTTTCACCTGAACAGCACACTAGAAAGAAAGAGGAGACACATACATAACAATGAACAGTAGAGAAAACACAAGGATCCACCCCCCTTTTGCAGATTTCAAGCTTCCCCGAAAAAGGGCATGAAGAAAATACACACAAAGAAAATAGCTGCCCACTTAAGGTGGGTGCACCCTTTAAAGAGGCATTCCCACTACTGGAACAGCTGGAATTGTAACGGAATGTAGGCTGAAATAAAGCAATCAAGACAAGGGCTGGGTAAGGAATGGGGTAATGGGGGGGAATAATAGGAGGGAAATACCCAGTCTTTTCTTTGAGGGGAACTCATCCTGACCATGCTGTACAAAAACTAAAACTAGTAATAATAATAATAAAATCCTGGTTTGGGCTCACTTATTGCATTCACAGCAGGGCTGGCATTCTGAATTACATTTTAGTTGCACATTTAAAATGTGCTCAGTGTTCAGTGCCCACCGAGGAAGAGATCATATCCAGAACAACAGGGAGAGAATTGTAAGAGTAAGAGAAAGCTCAGTGATTTAAGTATTAAAAAAGGTGATGAAGCTTCATCTAGGTAGCTCACAGACACACATACGCCTGGCTACATGCAGAAAGGGAAAGAGTGTTGGGGGGGGGGGTGCCGCCGGCTGTCAGAGAGCCACGCCGGGACGAACGCACCATCCTGAGAGGCGCCTTCCTGAGCTGCGAGCCAGTCCCCAGTACTGTACTCACGGCTCCCCCTTGGCGCGCGCGGCGGTGGCGGGCTGCTCCTCCTGCTGCTGCTGCTACGACGGCGGCGGCGGGCTGCTGCTGCAGAAATATGGCTGGATTATTATCCGCCTCCCCTATGTGTGCGTGTGTGTGTGTGTGTGCGCGCGCGCTTCATGCAATTACACAGAAAGAGGAGGGGAGAAGGAACGGGGGTGGGGGTGCGAAAGGAAAGAGAGGAAGCCACACACGCGCGAGAAGAGGGGAGGAAAATTCCCCCCACCACCTCAACCAACCTCTAATTGGAAGCACTAAACGGTGTCTGGGAAGCAGCGCGGGGGGGGGAAGAGGAAAGGGGGGGTGCATATACTCACCGAACTGGCCATGCCTGGGGGCCTTGGGGTGTCTGCAGCTCTCCCCGCCCCCACCCCTTCAGCTCCAATTCATGAAGAAACTGAGAATGCGCACAGGAGAGAAAAGCCCATGGCGGACGCTCTTTCTTTCAGTCTTTATTTTTTTATAATGTTTCCCTCCCGCCGCTGCCGTCTCCTCCTCCCTCGTCTGTCTCTTGCTTCCTCGCTCCCTTATTAAACTGAGCCCCCAGCTCTGACTGCTACGGACAACCAAGAGCATGCGCCCTGCTGTAACCCTCTCCGCCCGTTCCAAGTCCTGACACTCTCTCATGGCTACAACACCGGGCCAAAAAAAAGGGGGGGGGAAGGGTGGCCGAGCCAATCAAAAACCCCGCGAGCCCGAATTTTTTTTTTAATCGCTGTAGAAGAACCCTGCGTGTAAACTGGGGCCACACTGTTGCAAGTAAGTCAGACAGGCAGGCATCACGTAACCCCCCCTCCCGCCTTTAGTGCAAGCGTCTCAAAGTAACAGGTCATTGAAACGAGGGGGGCGCGCGAAAGAGGTGGGAGGGACGAACTGCCCAGCCCCAAAGTAAAGTGCTGGGATCTGACAATAAAAACCGGATTAAAACTGCTGGAATGTATCCAATGTCTACAACCATTTTAGCCCCCAGCTAAAGTGGGGGATGGGGTGGCTACTTGCGTGGTGAGGCGAAGCGACTGGAGTTTCCCTTGGTTGGGTTTTTTTTCCCCTGGGAAACAAAGATATTTTCTTTTAAATTAGAAAGTAGAATAGGAAAGTTTTTCTTTAAAAATAGTTCAGTAGTTACTAATTAATATTTAAATGACATTAAAAATGAAATGTATACAATGCTGCTATTTAAACAGCTGTTTGGAATCAAACGCTAAGGAATAAATACTAAGGGAGGGAAATAAAATGTCCTCACTAAAATGTACCGGGGTGAAAAGTTGAAACTACTTATAGTTACATTTATTTTATGAAATACAACTTATAGAAATATTCTGTCTTTAGATCTCTAGGTCATAATTAGGAGTGAATCTTTCACATGCGCACTGCGGTGTGAAAGAAAGAGTGTCGTACTCTGGAGATCCATATTCAATTTGTGCCTTAGCCATGAAGCTCACTGGTGGCTGTGGGCACCGGTTACTGTCTCTCAGCTTAACCTACTGTACTGGGTTGTGTTGAGAATATTGGGGAAAGGGGGAAATCATGTATGCCACCTTGATCTCCCTGGAAGAAAGACACAATGAGTATGTAATTAAAAAAAAAACATATTTCATCCAGTGTCTCTCAAATATTAATTACATTATGGTCAGCTTCTAAAAAGAAAGGTTCTGGGGCTCAAACCTTTCTGAAAGTTCACGCTTTCTGACTTATTCCCCTAATTTAAGGTGTGTGAGAGTGGGTTATTGTTATTATTAATTAAATTTATATCTTGCCCTTCCTCCTAGAAGGAGCCCACGGCAGCAGACAAAACACTAAAAACAAGCTAAGACATCTTAAAACAGACTTTAAAATATATTAAAACAAAATATTTTTAAAAACATCTTTTTTAAAAAGCTTTTTGTTATGTGCCTTCAAGTCAATTACGACTTATGGCGACCCTATGAATCAGCGACCTCCAAGGGCATCTGTTCTGAACCACCCTGTTCAGATCTTGTAAGTTCAGGTCTGTGGCTTCCTTTATGGAATCAATCCATCTCTTGTTTGGCCTTCCTGTTTTTCTACTTCCTTCTGTTTTTCCCAGCATTATTGTCTGTTCTAGTGAACCATGTCTTTTCATTATGTATCTAAAGTATGATAACCTCAGTTTCATCATTTTAGCTTCTAGTGACAGTTCTGGGTTAATTTGTTCTAATAAAGAATTATTTGTCTTTTTCGCAGTCCATGGTATGCACAAAGCAAAAAAGCTTTAAAAAATCTTAAAAAGCAATTCCAACACAGATGCAGACTGGGATAAGGTCTCTACTTAAAAGGCTTGTTGAAAGAGTAAGGGTTGTGATTGCTGAGTGACAAGCAGGAATCACCCTGTGCATGCTCAAATGTGTCCTCCTTTATTATTCATTCTCCTGTCCCCGCACTGAGTTCTAGCATAAGATACAGGTTTGGGGGTCAAGGCCCAGTTCAGTTTAAGACCCTGCTGGTTCTAACCTTTAAAAGAAGTGAGGTTGGATGTGGAGGCTGTTTACCTTTTGATCATGGTACGTCAAATCTCATGAGCAAACTCTCTTAGAAACACGTGGAGTGAAGTAGCTGTCTCAAAATAGCAAATACCGTACAGTTAATTCTTGACTATAATGGGTATAAACTGTAATGGGTATAAACTGTATTAGAAACTTGATGCGCTTTAGCAATCAGCAAGCGTTATCCATATAAAGAGTAGTAATCTGGTTAGATTCCTGAGGGACAGGAAACTATCTGCTTGTCCAAATGCTATCCAGATAGATATTCAGGAATGCTTAATGTGTGATCTATTGCAAGGAGTGGGGGGAAAGAAAGAAAATAGTGGCAGCTTTGTTTCATTTTAAGAAAGTTTATCTTCCAGTAGGAGAAAATAGAGATGCCATTCAACCACTAGTTTATACTACCCAAGCTGGCTTCCACTGACTTTATATTTAGTGTAACACTTAAATTTAAGCCACAGTTTTGCTAACATAGGGATTATCACATTTTTCTTTACATCTTTCTTCCTCACAAGGGATGTGTGTGTTCCTATTAGTGCTAGAGACACAACCAAATAATTTCAGGCTTTTTTGTTTTCAGTAGGAGAGCAAACATGCTTCTCTGTCCCTGTAACTTGGTGCAACCTGAGATCTTTTTGCACCAAGCACTGCATACTCTAATTAAATTTCTATAATATCTCCCCTAATCCATTTTAAGACTATCCCAATCTGCAGATTATAGCTTTTCCATCTTGCCTGTATAACATCTGTTTTCTCCCTCTCCCCATCTTCTTTTTTGTTTTTATGCTTAACTTCTTTTAGCTATCTCTTAACCTCTTTATCCAGCTTACTTATTTTAGTTGGTCCTAATAAAGGTTATTACTATACTGTTATGTTGGGGGAGGCTCCTCCTAATGGACAAAGAAAACTACCTATATGCCTCTTAAGAGGCATGCAGCACAATGAAATGTAGTAAAGAATGAAAAGTGGAAACTGTTTGCCCAGGAAAAGAACAACACATGTTTTCTATGGGAAATCTCTAATCACTTTCTATTTTTAACCCACCACACACAAACACACACACTCCATCAAAGGTGTGTGTTTACTTGGAAGCAGATCCTATTGTGTTCATGGAGATTACTCCCAGGTAAACCCCGATAGTAATTTATGTCATCCCTCTTGTGATTTCCAAGAGATTTTCTAATCTTTTAAGAGGGTGGTTACTATTTATTTATTATTTGATTTATACCCCTTCCTTCCAGCAGGAGCCCAGGGCAGCAAACAAAAGCACTGAAAACACTTTAAAACATCATAAAAACAGACTTTAAAATACATTAAAATAAAACTTCTTTAAAAACATGTTTAAAGCTTTATTAAAAGCAACAACAAATACACTCCTGTAACCTCTGGTCCTCCCTTTCCATTAAACAAAAATAAATACTTCTTCATCTCATTGAGTTTGTGTTCACTTGCGTTCACTTATTTTGACAAAGAAGAAATACCTGTGAGTCTTCTAACTTGCATCCCAGCCGATAAGGAAAACCAAAGATAACAATTCAGTCAGCCCTACAGGGCTTTTGCTCTTAGTAAATAATGAGTAGAGCCCTCCAATTAGAGGTGTGTTCAGACATTCACTAGAACATGTAAGGTGTCAAACCGGGTGGGGAGGCAAGTGCACACATACAGGTCCTGCCTCCAGCTAGAGATGAGAAGCCTCTCCCCCCCCAAAATAAACTTACCTGAACAAGCAGACTGCTCTTCAGACCTTTGTGCAATTAGCTTGCTTGTGGGGAGGTTTCTAAGCATGTTCAACTGATTCATTTCCCCCCCTATTTTGGATTTTTATGGGTAGGTGTGCTGGACAGACTAGAACCCAATCCAAGAGTCATTAAAATATTTTTATTTCTCCACTGATGTCTATGGGCAGGTCTCACTTGGGGACATTTTAAAATAGCTTCTCTGTGTCAACCAAGAAATCACCTATCCAGATAATGATATTATTCTTTCTACTCATTTTATATCTACTTGTCTTTTCCTCCCTTTCCAGGACCACTCTACTCCACTCTCTCTCTGGCTCAGCCAGTCAACATTCTGTACCACTGAGTCCTTATGAGGCTGTTTTGGAATCCCCATTCCTTTTAGTTTTTCACCCTAAAGTTTATTTTTGTATCTGCAAACTTCAAGGGTACCCCAAGTCTGTTGACGCCTCTGTTATCTGTAGGTGGTGTATCTTGGGGTCCAGGTCCATGAGCATGAGCATGAGAAGAAAAGAAGGATTAATCTGATTATTTGCTAAGAACTACATGTATGCCACCTCAAGTTTCATTGTGGAAGAAAGGCAGAATATAAATGTAGAAAATAACTAAATAAACTAATAATCTTTGGGCCTGAAGAAAATTCTATACAGTTTAACTTGCACACTCAGTCCAACAGAAATGGGAATTTACATCATTTTGGTCATATGTAATTGTTCCCTTTTAAAATCCCACATCTACAATTTTTACACTGTTCTTTTGTTAAAATGTTGTGTATGCCTTTAACAAATACTCTCCTGTTATTGCGCTTTCATACTAGGTTCCATGGAACCCCAGGGATACTTGGAAGCTTATCAGGGATTCCTTGATTAGAAATAGTGAACAACCTTCTTTGAAAGACAGATTGCTGCACTGGCAGATCTCTAGAATGTGTAGTTGCAAAAGAGCATTGGGTGTCTTCTGTTGTGCTCTTAGGTCCAAATTAGATGTGACAGTTGTGTGTATATTCAAACCTACTTAGAAAATAAACAAAAAAAACCCTGCCTTTTTCCCCAGGTGGAAGAAAAGATATGATACCCCTTAACTTTCCCCCCCCAAGGGAAAAAAGCAACACTGGGATCAGAAAACGGCTGTGAAAAATTGTTAAGCAGCCTCCCCCCACCCCATCTTGGTTTCTTTGCTGAAACTTACAAAGTCTCTAGGCTGCTTTAAAATAAAAAAAAGGAAACTGTACACTGCATGCCCCTAAGTTTAAGCAGAGCAACAATGAGACCTCAGAGCCAGGTCAAATGTTACTTCAGCCCCCAGCTAATTCCTAACTGCTCGCGCAAATTCTCTACTACAGCTATTTCCATTGCTAGGGGGGGAAATGCATTTTTTTACTAGTTTCAGTAGTAGCTCCTGCAAACTTCCACATGTCCTCGTCCAAGACATAAATGTATACATTGGCAAACAAGTAGAAAATCTTGTAAAATAAAATGCCACCACCAGCTCTTACAGCAGGGGTGGGGAACCTGTAGCCCTCCAGATGTTGTTGGTATCCAGCTCCCATCATCCTGGACCATTGGTCATGATGGCTGGGGTTGATGAGAACTGGAGAACTAGAGGACCATGGGTTCCCCATCCCTGTCTTATAGGCTAAGGCTTAAAGCTTCACATGGACAGGGTGTACCTTAGAACCTGCCCCAGGATCCTGTACAAAGGAAACTAAGATTGTTCTCCACCTACATTTTCATTGTGAAAATTATGTACCTATAAAAGCATCTTGTACAATGCCTTTGAGTTCCAGGACTGATATATAAGGCAGACATGCTGACATTAAAAAGCTGAAAACCCAGCCCTAAGGTATTAACATCCAAACCTAGGCACAGTTAATGACCTGGGATGATCTGGCAGGGCTGATGCTACTATTAGACACAGTGAGATAACTGCCTCAGACAGTAGATGGGGGGGGAGTAGCAGTGGGGGTGAGGTGATGGAGAACAGAGTTGTATGTGCCACACAACTGCCCTGCACTCTTTAAATTAGTCTGTTGCCCTCAGATGAAGTGGGAAACACTGTATGATCACCAGTGCTGAAGAAAGATTCAGCTGCCAGTCTAGTTGGCTTCTGTATGTGGAATCAGCTGTGGGGAATCTTGCCCTTTGCCTCAGGCATCAAAATATATTGTGCTGGCCCTGGACAACACCATTGCTTGCAGCTACACAGGTGTGAATTTGATTGGCCACTTTATGAAAGACTATTGGAGACCACATGTAAACTTGGGAAATAAATATAATCAATCATTCAAAGAAAACCAACTGGAAGGGGAAGCACATCAGCAGTGGAACTGTTACAGGAAAATGCTATAACAATGAATAAGAGCTGAAATTCATGATGAGTAAAATCAATTTCTTCAGGGGCAGAAAACTGGAAAAATAAAAATAGTGTATAGGAAAGGCAATCATACTCACATTGACTTGGGGAAAATGGAGCTTACCTCCTTGTAAACAAGAATAGGATTCGATTACAGAATTGTTTATGCATTTAAAAACATAGAAATGAGTCTACAAACTAGATTAATACAAGAACTTGATGTTAAGAAGGGTTCCATCTAAGTCAGGGGAACCACATTTGATATCTTTATATCAATTACCTCCATTTAACATAGGCTGCAGTTCACAGTGATTCCACACTTCCTGTTTTCTTCAAGATTAATTGAACCCAGCATTGCAGCCTAAAGTTCTGGCTATAGAAATGTCAATATTCACAGTGGTTTAAATGAGATTTCTCTGGAATAAAATGCCATAACGTAGTATATATTGATCCTGTAAATCAGCCTTCCCCAACCTGGTCCCCTCCAGATATTTTGAACAGAACCTGGTGCCTGGGGGGTATCAGGCAGAGGAAGACTGCTGTAAACACTGGCTATCAGCAAGCCAAAATTCCCTTTTTATTCACTGAAACTACTTATCTGAACAAAATTATTCAAGTGCAGATTCAGGACTAAAATAAATAGCAAAAATACTTTTTGCCTTAAATGTACAAGTGATGGTATATTTTTTAAACATCTTTTGCTTACAACAAGTTTGTAACAGTGTGGTACTTGCCTTTCCCATTGATGGACTCCACAGATCTCACCCTTGAAAAGATCTGCAATGGAAAATAAATAAGAAAGCACATGAAGCCAGAAAAGATTCTAAACATCAGCAGTGCAGTCTTAAGAAAAAAAAGAGAAAGAAAAATGCAAAGAATGTACTAATTGAAGAAGCGCACCCTGTGATGATGGATGGGAGGAGGGAAATGGGATATCCAATATTATTTAAGAACTAGTTGCATCCTGACATCCTTTGAACTTTTTAAAAAGTTTTTTATTTTCTTCATGTAACACAATTTCCTGAATTAGGGTACAGAAATGTATCAAAAGAAAGTTACAGTACACACACAGTAGACTGCTGGGTCATAATATGGTATTCCTATATAAATCTTTATGACACTTTTTATGTTGAAAGAGGTATAGTCCCTCATCTGAATTACAAACATTGCAATCAATATATTTTATTTTTTTAAAAACTTCAATAAAGTTTCAAACAAAAAATTCTGCTTTTTCTAAAAATAAATCCCGAATGTGAAACAATGCCCCCTTGGGAAAGGATATATTTTGCCAGCAGATGGCGTAAATAATCCTTGAGCTGTTGTCCTCATTTGACCTCTTCTAAAAGACCCTTCTGTGGTCAGTCTGAGATTTAACAATGCAAGAAGTAGCCAAGGGTATGTAAAATTAACAATTTGGTTGAATAGATTGTCAAAATATACTTAGAAATGTTAACTATTTACTATTAGGATATATACATACTAAAGAGGAGTGTCTGAACAGTGCTTTTAAAAGTTTACAGGTAGTCATTTAATGCACATTTGCCCACAAACACATTTCCCCAGTAGATGCAGGCTAGCAACTTCATCTCACAGTTGTCCCCCTTCTTATCAATTATGCTCTCCACATGACTGCAAATGGTTGCACATTCCACATAGTACAAATAATAGTGTAAACAAATAAACAAAAAGCCTACACTCACACTGTCAACAACATGCACTTCTGGCTCTCACACAAATGCCACATTGAGGTCATGGGTAGGGATATGCTGTAAAGTAGTAAAACCCCACAGGTCAGTCCATGCTACTTTGATCCATGCTATTTTGTATTCTTAATACTGTATTATTTGTACTGGTTTTGTTTGTCTTTATTTGTACTGAGCTGTTTTTAGGTTGTGTTGTGTTTGTTATTTGAATAGGTTTATCATACTTGGTTTTAATCTTATTGTTATCAGTCACTTTGGGTTTCTTTGCAAGGAAAGTGACTAAATAATAATAACAAATTATGCTGGAGAGTCATTCTGAATGAGGAGAGGCTCGCTTTGTTAAAACAGAGACTTCTTAGCACATGACAACATCCTTTTGGAGTTTTCACTCATCACATTGGCCTTATTTGCATGTCACAGTAAGCCAGATTCTGGCTCACCAAGACTGTGCAAATGTGCAAGCTCTTGGAGAGAAGCTTGCAGCCATTTTGCTCTTTCCCAGTCATTTTTACTTCTGTGCCATGCAAATCTAAGCCAAGAACAAACCTTGCCTACAACTTGGGGTTAATGAGGAGACAGCTTAACCACACTCCTGAGTTTGAACAATACACCAAGCCAAACCTTGACTTAACTCAGCACAGTGCAGGACTAAAAAAGATGTAGGAGGAGCAAAGCAGCTGAGAGCTTGTCCCCACGAGCCCACATGTTTACACTGTCCTGGTATGCCATAGTTTAGCTTACCATGATTCACAAACCAGGTTACTGACAGTTGTATGCATTTACCTTGAGATTGCCATCCCATGTACACTTACTTAGGAGTAAGCCCCACTGAACTCATAGGATTGTGTTTGACGTTTATTTGGAGTGTACATATATGCAACATCAAGATACACACAACTTGTGGGGGTTGGCTTATGGTATCATGGGACAGCAATAGTTGCAAACTGGCACAAAAGTTTCTTGTGTCCAATTTCTTGTCATATCATAGATATGGATGGGCTAAAAAAACCGTCTTAAGATGGCATTTGGTTGGAAAATTTGAAATGACTATTCATACCTAAGCACTACCTTTACCACCCAATTGCCACCTTGGAGTCAATGGAACCGTGAACCTAAACGGGTTGAAACACTCTGATTCAAAACTGAACTCTTGTTTGTGTTGCTCTGTAAGGTGCAGGTGGGAAGGAATATCCTGTTTTTAAAGAGGACATTAATACGATAGGTGACATCCAATGATGTCAGCCTACTTGCACAAGTGGGACTTTCCCTTCCTCTCCTTCCCCCTGCAGCCCACCCACATACCCCCCCCAAAATATGTCTCAGAGCCTTTCGAATAGGTTGGGGTGTGTGGCATTGGATCTTGCCCATAGTATATACACTTGGCCAAGAATAAGCCAGATTTAAATATATTGTGCTTGTTTCTGAGCAGATATGCATAGGATTGCATTCTAAAATTTGACACAGAGACAGAGCTTACCTAGTTTTCCTAGTCTTCTCCTAGGGCTTCAATATACCTCTAAGTAAAGGTTTTGCTCCTAATCTCTAAGTAAATTTTTCCTTATATCTTACTAACTACTTACTAGATCTTCAAACATGTAAAAGGCCAACAAGTGTCCAGAACATCAGCATGCACACAGTACACCCACTTACAGAGAATCTCCTAAAAGTTGTTGAGTGTCCTGAAATTGCTCAAAACCAAGGTACATTCAATATACCACATAAGGATAGCTGAAAGCTAAGAAGCAGCCCACAGGGTTTAGGAGGGGCCAGAACTCAGCGACAGAATACATACTTTGCACACAGACACTCCAAGGTTTAATCCCTTAATGGCATCTCCAGTTAAAAAAAATCAGGTAGCAAGTGCAGCTACAAAGTCTGGGGGGTCACCAAAAAAAGCAGAGGGGGGAGAAATTTGTTTTATGTCATTTTTTTTTTAAAGTAGGGGGCAGAAAAACGTTCAGGGGGTCTGGCCCCCACTAGTCTCCCACCCTGGCTACAGGTCTGAGCAGGTGACGTGACGGGCTACTCCCTGAGATTCTGGAGAGCTGTGGCCTGTCAGAGTAGATACTATTGTGCCAGATGGGCAAACTCTAGTTTTGTGTAAGGCAGTTTCCTATGATCCCTCCGGGGATCAGACATTGTTACTTAAAGTGAGTTTGTTTTTCAATTGATAGTGTTATTTTACAAACAAAACAAAAGCTTACATTTGTTTTTTTCATTCAGTGACATGGCTTCAGTGTTAATTTTCTAAGAGCAATTTATAAGAATAAGATGTGCAACAGACTATGCAACTAAAAAATGTGGGTTAACCAACACAGAAAACCCTACTCTGCTGTCCTTCAGATGATGATGAAAAACCAGTCACGCCTTGGCATCTCTCATGGAAATGCAATCTTACCTTTATATACCGCCTAATTGTGGTTTATCTTTGGATAAATAGCTTTAACTGTAAAGTTATTTTGGGATATATAATTTTAAATTATTTAACTTAAAACAATTGCTGGGTGACCTTGGGCCAGTCACAGTCTCTCAGCCTAACCTATCTCACAGGGTTGTTGTGGGGATAAAATGAGGAGAGAGAGGAAAACCATGTATTCCACCTTGAGCTCCTTGGAGTATAGGTGGGATATAAATATAATAAATAATTAAATAAAGGTGGTCTGTAACTCAAGAGAAACATTATCTGGCCATGCTCAAAGGGATTCTCATACTATTTTAAAAGTGCTGGATTTGTGGTGTGGCTCTGAATAACATATTGGCGATACCCTGCCCCAGTGAGCAGTCTCGACGCCACATTTTGCACCAGCTGCAGCTTCCGGACCAACCTCAACGCCAGCCCCACACAGAGCACATTACAGTAATCCAACCTGGAAGTTACCAGTGTGTGGACAACAGTAAGGTTATTAAGTACCTAACAGTACTTCTCAGGCAGCCTTTGATATTTGAACCTAGAGGGAATTTGCCCAGGGAACTTTGAACAGAACCATGAGACCCTGTTAGCTTTCAACTGCAGAAAGGATAAAAAGGAAAAGCAGAAGTGTTTCACACAATGATCATAGAAGTTTATCTGTGTCCACTACAGTTAGTTATTTCTGCCTTTATCAAACTATGCACAGCAAGGAAAAGATGGGCAAGGAAACAACAACATCACTGCTTGCATTGCTATTGTACTTTGGAGTGTTCAAAGTTGTTCTCGTACATTATTTTTCTTTACAACAATCCTATAACACGGGTGGGGAACCTGAGGCCCAGGGGCCAAGTGCAGCCCTACAGCCCTTTCTGTCTAGTTTATGGAAGTCTTCCTGGGCCACCCCACCTTCTCCCCAGGCCACATCTCTTACTGGCCCCGCTTCACATCCCATATGTTTTTGCCTGACAGGAATGTATCCTTGAACTCTCACAATGCCTCTCACTTGTCTGGATGGAGGATATGGAGTAGAGTTACCAGGTCTCCGGATTTCGGCCAGAGTCTCCGTTTTTTGCGGAGCGCCCTCCGGCTAGCACCCTTTACTTTCTGGACTCTCACCTTCAATTTTAAAAAAAAATTAAGTTTCTAGGTGGTCTGGTTCCCCAGATATACACCAAAATGTCAGCCGCTGCCCCCAGTTAATCTATTTAACTGATACGACGCTGAAGTTGGTTCCTAGTTCCCAGTTCCTTATTTGCTTGAAAGTTCAAAACACTAAGAAGAGTTTACAACTACAGCAACTTCAAACCAAACTTAACATGTCTCTCTGAACCCCAAAATATATGTTGGGGTACCCTGTATGATATATCACTGTGATCAGGGAACTCTCCCCGTCAAGTATAACAATACATTTATGCAATCAAAATCATCAGGCTTCTGATATTATCATAAATACATAATGATGTCATAAAATCATAAAAAATAATTAACTGGGGGTGCCCACCCCAAACTCTGCTCTGGGACAGGACAAATCATATACCACAGGAAAGGGGAGGGTGTCCTCTACGAGATGCCACTGTGTCCTGCCTGGACCAGAGCTTCTGCTGGGTGCAGGGCACGGAGGAGGGCATCTATGCAAAATCAAAGCAGACCAAAACATACAGGAAAAAATAAGTAACTGGGGGTGCCCACCCCAAAATCTGTTCTGGGCCAGGACAAATCATATACCCCAGGAAAGGGGAGGGTGTCCTCTACGAGATGCCAGTGCATCCCATCCGGCCCAGAGCTTCTGCTGGGCACCGGGCACGCACGGGTACATCAATGCAAAATCAAAATTGAGAAAAACACATAGAAAAAAATAAGTAACTGGGGGTACCCACCCCGAAATCTGCTCTGGGACAGCACAAATCATATACCCCAGGAAAGGGGAGGGTGTCCTCTACGAGATGCCAGTGCATCCCATCCGGCCCAGAGCTTCTGCTGGGCACCGGGCACGCACGGGTACATCAATGCAAAATCAAAATTGAGAAAAACACATAGAAAAAAATAAGTAACTGGGGGTACCCACCCCGAAATCTCCTCTGGGACAGCACAAATCATATACCCCAGGAAAGGGGAGGGTGTCCTCTACAAGATGCCACTGCGTCCCGCCTGGCCCAGAGCTTCTGCTGGGCGCAGGGCACAGAAGAGGGCATCTATACAAAATCAAAGCAGAAAAAGACATACAGGAAAAATAAGTAACTGGGGGTGCCCACCCCAAAATCTGCTCTGGGCCAGGACAAATGATACACCCCATGAAAGGGGAGGGTGTCCTCTATGAGATGCCACTGCGTCCTGCCTGGCCCAGAGCTTCTGCTGGGTGAGGGGAAGGATGAGGGCATCTATGCAGACAGAGAGAGTAGAGAATCTTCTTACTCTTACTCATTTCTCAGACATCTTTCTGAAGTGAAGGGTCAAATTTGTAAAGAAGTTTGGAGCAGCCACATTAAAAGGGCAGGGCATTCCAGGCAGGGGGTTGCCAACCCTGCTTGGAAATGGATGTCTTTGCAGAGGATCCCTAGTCAAGCTTTACCAACAGCACAATCCAAACTATATCTACTCAGAAGCAAGTCCTGTTGAGTTCTATGGGGGCTTAGTCCCTTAGTACGTGTGTTTAGAATTGCAGCCTTCAGGGGCATCCATCTTTACTCCCGAATGCTCCCATCTAACATCTCCACAACACTAGGCTCCTTTCTTCCTGCAGTGGCCTTCTGGTGACTGGCCTGGCCTGAAGGCACTTAAACCCTTCTTGCCGAAAGCAAGTAGGCTAGATTAAATGTTCCCTCCCCAGGCTCCATCTTTTAGCTAAGATGTCTAGCTTAATTTCCAGTCAGATTTTTTTTTTAATTGTACGCTCCAAGCAACTGTGATTGATATTTAATGTATCATGCTTAATGACAACACTTGGGCCTGCCCCGTGACATCACTCGGGCCCGCCCCTAAAATCTCAGGTTTTGGGATGCTTCTGACCTGGCAACCCTAATACGGAGGGGTTTGGGGGTGCATGTAGAAACTAGTCTACATGTCAAAGTTTAAATATACATTAGTTGCTCCCCCCACTTTGCTTCTAGCTCTGCCCACAACTAGCATGTGACCTGCAGAAGGTGGCTCAGAAGGAAATGTGGCCCTTGGGCTGAAAAAGGCTTTTCACCCTGCCCTATATGGTGGGTCATTATTATTAACTCTCTGTTGCAGACAGGGGACTGGAGCTGAAAAAAAGTACCTCACCTCAGGCCACCTAATAGATTCATGGGAGAGAGAATATACCGGTACTAATGCAAAGGACTTCCTAATTCACACATCAGTCATTTAGCAACTATTACTGCTACATCAACTGTTTAAAATTATATTTTATAATAACATAGAATGAAAACCAGCTCGGTGTAATGATTACAGTACCAGACTAGGGAAACCCAGGTTCAAATTTTCCCTCAGCTCACTTTCCCAAAGCTTCTTAGAGGAAGAGTAGGATACAAATGCAATTGTGTATTTATTATGTTATATTCACACAGCCCAGTCCCATGCCAGTTTATTTGGAAGTAAATTCCACTAGGTTTAATAGGATGTTCTCATAAAAGTGTGCAGGATTGCCTTATTGTAATTAATTCTATCAAAAATATATCTGCATCTTATGTTGATTTAACATGTGATGTCTTGAATTTATAAAATCAGGCAATACATGTGGAAGGGAGTGGAGACTAGCATGCTACCAATACAGTCCCAGTCCTATTTTAGTCTTACTGTTAACATTCACAAAAACCCATACCATCACCAGTTTTCCAAAACGTTTGGAAGTAGGGAGAGAGGATAACTAGCACTGGAAAGAAGAGAAAAGAATTCTTTATCCTTTCCCCAAGGAGGTATCCCATACAGTGGCAAAATCTCCTAGCCAAACAGTGATAGCATTCTGATCTCGTTTCAAGACACATTCAGGAAACTCTAAGTAGGCTCTGCAACAAAATGGGGTAGTGTGGTGTGACTCTGTTCAGGGTTCCACCAAAGAGGCATGCCCTCTTTGAGGATACTCCATCTCACCACCACCCCTTTTCAGTTATTTCCCCCCAACGTAGGCACATAGGAAACTGCTTTCTACCAAGTCAGACCATTGGTCAACCTAGCTTAGTACTGTCGACACTGACTGGCTGTGGCTCTCCAGGTTTTCAGCCAGGGGTCTCTCCCAACGTCTCCCAGAGATGCCAGGGATTGAATCTGGGACCATTTGCTTACAAAGCATGCACTCAATCATTGAACATATAGTCAGCATTCTGCGGCTAGTGAGAATGCTCAGTCCTCATTGTGCTGTTTTGGATGTATCTATATCTATCTACACCTGCACACTGTGAGGTTCCTCCCTCTTATGCATGGGTACCATTTTGGCTAGATCAGGAATGGCACCAGAGTGGCCAGGTGGAAAAGAGGACAGAGCTCCTTCACTTTTAAAAGTTGTGTAAAAGAGGAAATTTCAGTGTTAATTCCCTCTTGTTCATGACTGATAAAGGTGCAGAAGCTCTGTCCTCCTTTTCATCTGGCTACCCTAACCAGCGCTAATCACCAACCATCACTGATAAGGGTATCCCAACTTTCCCCCAGGGAACAAAGAATTGTGATTTTTAAGCTTCACAACCACCTCAAGGTTGGGAAGACTGTAGAAATACCAACTCACATAGTAAGTAGTACAATTTGAAGTCATACTAGCCATGCATGGTGCATTAAGTTATGGAATCCCCCTGGAAGTTGCATGAATGGTTTTGATATACTGTGTTTTCAAGAAACATGGATATGTGATCCCATATTCTTGAATGGTTATATTGCTTTTTCCACGCCAACTGTTCCTTCTAAGAGGAGAGGTAGAGCTAGTGCAGGTTTAGCCTAATTTCTTCTTCTCTGGATGTGATTATAAGTGAGCCCCCACCTTGTGAAATGTGATTATGTGATTTGGTGTTGAGATTTAGAGTTTTAGAACCATCCCTAATTTAGTTTACTGTGTATTTACCCCCTGGTATTCAGAAAAATGACCTGCAAATAATTTGGTCTGAATTGGCTATTCTAGAGCAAAAAATGAAGTTTCCTTCAGCATTTGCAATTTTAGTGGGTGATTTGAATTCTCACACAGAAAATCAAACACCCAGTTGCCCCACATATTATGCCGTCTCAATGGACGATAGTGTTACAAGACCTTATTTGGTTTTGCTTGTCATAAACTTTTAAAGGTATGGGATTTATTATTATTGTGTGTTATTTTTAGTTTCCAACTTGTTCAAGCCCCAAATCAGCAGTTCAAATACTCTCATACACCCACTGAGTACACAACCAGTGTGGTGGTAGTGGTTTCACACGATGACCTGAGAGACTAGGGTTCAAATCCTAACTCATCCATGAAGCTCACTGGGTGACCTTGGGCCAGTCTCCAACTCTCAGCCTAACCTACCTCACAGTGCTGTTGTGAGGATAATATGGAGAGGAGGAGAGCCATGTATGTCACCTTGGGCTCCTTGGAGTATATATATGTAATAATAAATAAAATATTTTGAGATTCAATGGCAGAAGTCATTCATGCTGAATGAACGTTTTCCCTAAGAAAACAGTGTACCAATATATACATAGACCTTCAGTGCCAGTCGTCTCCACATGCTATGCCAAAACAGGATTCCTATCCTGGTGATGCTCCATCCTGAAAGTTTTTCTTTGCCTGATAATCACAATTCATTTCCCTAGTAGATTATCCTCTTTCAGTCACTCAGATCCTTGCATCTTTTCCAGCCTGATTAAATGATTCTGAACTGAATAACATCTCCAATCATCTTCCCTTTAGACTCAGGAACTAGCTTGCTAATTATCTGCAGAACGGGTGTTTCTTTTTTTCTCCTGTTGGACGAATCAGAATGTTAAATAGTTGTCACTTCCAAGCCAGCTGCACAGTTAATACTATTTACATCCACCTTAATCTCAACAAAGGTATGAAAAGCCACACATTTTAAAATATTTTTTTAAAAACCACACACACATTTCTTACTGTTACATTGTAGTTTCTGAAGCGAAATCTATGATTAGCAATACTATAGTAATGTAATACAGCTGACATCAACAAGATCTGAACATGGGTAAGATTGCATTTTTTGTGTTTTGCACATCCCCTGGTGGTAGGAAGTCTGGGGGGGGGGGAATCAGTCCTCTTTTGTTGGCTACATTCCAACTGCCTAATGTTTTCTAAGCCCCACCCAAATAAGTGGGGCATATCTGCATAGATGGAATGCAGTCATCAAAAGCTGTTGATGGAACATCTTTGAACTGTAGGAGTGCCCACGGTGGAGCCATATCTTAACTATTAGCTAAACAAAAGACAAGAGAATATATCATCTCCTCACTGTCTGCCCTTACAAATAATAAGGCAGCAACCAAACTCCACAGCAGGGATGGGAAACCCTTGACTGACCAGATGTTGTTGGACCAACTCCCACCAGCCCCAGCCAGCATGGCCAATGGTCAGATAGGATGGGAGGTGTAATCCAGCAACATCTGGAGAGCTCACAGGCTCACCATTTCTGCTTTAATTTTTAGATGGGGCAACAGCTATCACAAAGTAGCTGCTAGTGAGTCTTCCTGACTTGATAAATAGTCTAGTTTTAAAAAGAGAGGCACAAATCTTGACTCATTTCTATAACAGTTTGGTTCTTGACTGAAATACCAGGGCTGGTTTTTCGGTGAGTGATTTGCATAGAGGCTGTTTATAAGGGGGTATGGGGGACAAAACTGTGATTGAGCTGACATGTATATTTAACAATAGGCTAGAGAACAGTGAACTCAGACATCCATCCATGCAAATGCTAATATTGTCATAAAGCAATCTGAGCAACTTTTTAAAGATGTCAGAATGGATTTCTTTCTTCCTAATTTCCATATGCAATCCACATTTAAAAACATACCCTAGCCTTCCTATGAATCAGATACCTGGATTATAAAATTAAGGTACTGCTCTGTCCAAAAGGCAAAATGTGTCAAAATGTAGTGCTTGATAAAGCCATACTTACTGCCAAGTAGTAGCAGGTAACAAGGGAAGCAGAGCTATTCTATCAGTTCTGCTGAGAGACCATCTACCTTTGGCTCTCTCCCAACTGTCACCTTGTGGCAACCATTCTGTTAGGCTATCTGAACAGTTTCCATCTCAGCTGAACATTACAAGAGCTGTAACTTTATGAACAAGTGCCTATATTTACTTGTTTGCATCCTCCCTCTCCATCTCTTTTTCATTGTGTGTCTTTGGATTGTAAGTTTGCAGTGAAGGACTGTCTTGTTTTTAATTGTTCTGGAAGCCACTCTGTAAGCCTCTTCAGGTGAAGAGTGAGGTTAGAGAGAAAGACAGAGAGAGAGAGAGAGAGAGAGAGAGAGAGAGAGAGCTGCTGCTGGCTCTTTACCCCCCCCCCCAAAAAAACTGGGATCTTGCTTGCACAGAAGAAATCAGGAGAATAAAGCAGTGGGGCAGGCCATCATTCCCAAATAATGTCATGCTGCTCTTCAACTATTAAAGCAATGAGCACTCATTGTTTTTACTGGGTTAAGATCTGGCAGCTCTAGTTATGAACATCTGTCTATCCACCATCTTGCTTCACTAGGACAATTTACACACAATGAATACAGCTAACGTTAATTAGCATGGACTATCTTTGAAGCTATTTTGGGCCTCAATTGGCTTTTTCTCTCCTACGTGCCTTAAATAAACTAACACACTCATACATAACAGGAAGCATGGTCCTAAAATGCCATAGTAATGCAAGCCCCATCAAAATTAATGAGGCTTCCAATGGTATAGCTGACTGAGAATAAGATGGACTGGCAATCCAGAAACCATTTGCTTTCTACTAATGCCCTAAGGGTATGCATATATCCAGACTTCTACACTTATAATAGCTGCAGAAAAGGAAGTATTTTGGCTGGGGAATCATCTCCCATCAAAGTATGAGAGGAAGAAACTGCATTTGCCAAATATATTTCTTCTAGACAACTGCTAAGGCAATGAAGCTTTGTTTCATTACGGATGTGGCAATCCTCTCTTAAGGCCAATCCTTCACCTGTGATTTAAAACGTAAGTATGATATCTCAGTCCTAAATACATTCATATACTCTGATTCTTTGCAACAAGTAGCAACAGCACAGAGTGACTGAACACTGCTGCTAATATTGGCCAGGATTCCTGCATGAATGCTGTGAGTATGTTGTTTTAGGGACAGGTGGCAGTATCCTGCACACTTACTTTCTCTCACTGTTCCTTGGGGGTAAGACCCATTGTACATTCTGCATGGTGACTTCAGTATTACCAGAGAGCAGGAAGGGGGCCATAAAAGAGAGAGGGAATTGAAGGAGGTATCAGCAGTAGAAGCAGCTTGTATCTAATCTCTGGAGAGCAGGGGCAAGCAAGTTCCATCTGGCATCAACCCCATATTTGTTTAAGGCATTTGTATTTTGCTATTTGTACAAATACAACCAAAGATAAGAATTTACAGAATAAATAAACAAATAATTAAAATACTACAACACCCACTTAAAACAAAAGCACTTTCCAAATATGCCAAAACTTCAAAACTAATTCAGACAGCAGAATGAATTACTATAGCTCCATGCTGTATTAAACTCCTTCAACTTGTCCCAAAGTAATGTATGCCTAAGTTAACTCTATGCAGGTGTCCCTCCCAGATGTTGCTGAACTACAATTCCCATCAGCCCTAGCAAACATGGCCAGTGATTAGGGTGATGGGAATTGCAGTTTAGCAACATCTGGATTTTTATTTTTAGGGTATATACTGTTATTACTGACAAGCATCCCAGTTCCATGGAAGATACAGATGACAAGAAATAAAGGCAAAGTATAGCAAGCCCTAGCAACATATGGCATTAGCTATAGAACTTTTTAAAAAAGTAAATAAAAGTGTTATAGGCCTCTACAGACAAATAAGGAAAGCTGTTCAGAGTAGAAAGTCTGGTTGAGAGACCTACAGGGAAGTATTTGACTTTTCTTTGCCTCAACAACATCTACGCTCTGGAGCCAAACACAACCTAGCTCAAATAATTCATTCACTTCAATAATTGCAAATATGTGACTGACAGAAATTCATTCTGACCCAATTCTGATGACACTTTTATACTAAACTAGATTAAACATAATTAGAAGTCTCTACAGAAGTTAATTATCCCAGTTATTCGCTGAATTATGTGCTAAGTACAGAAGTACGTAAGAGATTTGAGTAGCTTCTGCTAGTGGGAAAATGGATCAGTATTTGTGGTTCTCCTGCTCTTAAGAGCAAACAGCAGCTTCAAATCTAAATCCCCTGCAAACCTCACCTAGTCCTGAGAAAATGATCCTGCCAGGGATCTTTAATTACAAGGTCTCAGATAGCAGAATTAGAAAACCTCTGGCTCAAATCCATAATCAAACTAGATGTTACACAGGAGTTTTAGTTTCTTTTCTTTCTTAAAAAGCAGCCACGGGGAAAGAAAGGTACAGAGAAACAGATTCCATCTCTGCTATCATCTGTATGGAAACAGTTTACTCAGTCCCACTTTTTATAAACACAAATATGTGTGTGTGTGATTCTTTAATTTTTGTATTCCAGGGTCCTTGAAACTCCTAGCCACTATAACTCAGAGTTCTTCAATGTGACCCTTTTCTGTTGCTACCCATCCCCTTAGAATAGGGGTTGCCAACCTTTCTGGACTAGAAGGCAATTTCAAATTTTGAAAAGAGTGCTAGAGGCACCAGTCACAAAATGGCTATCTTGGGGACCAGGCATAATACAAAATGGCTGCCATTGGGAAGCCTGGCATAACACAAAAATAGAGAGTAGTCATGGTGAAGCTTTTCCCATAATTGTATTTCCATTCTGACCTGTTGAATTTCTGCCTGCTATACAACTTATAAAGGCACAAGAAACCTGTTTTTCCCCAATGCCAACCCTAAACCAAAGCCTAGGCTACCATCCTGTATCCACTTCCTTGGAAATAAGCCCCATTAAACACAAAGACTTCCTTCTTAGTAGACACATATACCATTGTATGGTAAGTTAACTCTACAGTGAATTCTTAATGAGTCTTTGGTCTTTAGCTGCTGTGAGACACGCTTAATTCACATTTGCCTTTTGGGGGGAGGGGGATTCTTTAGCATTCATGTGTACTAGTATTTGCAGAAAATAACTTCTAGACACTACCTGATCTCAGGTGAACTCAGCACAGGAAAGATACATCCTGGTTGCTAGGAGAAAAGGGCAACCTATGGATATTCCAAAGGCGGGGGGGGGGGAGCAGAAGCAGGAAAAGGGAGAATAGCAAGCTCTTTAGGACCCTAGGGATTCCTGTTGCTTAGTGTCCAAACAACACACTGATCAATCACAGCTCTGACTTCACTCATTGTCTAAAAACACTGATAGGCAGGAACAGCCAAGCTGGCTCATTTCATAGAGAGTGCTTAGGAGGGTACCTGCATATTTTGCTCCATAACTTTCTTTCTAGCAGGGTTAGAGACTTACTTTTTAGAAAAATGATAGCTCAGAGTCTGGGTTACTTGCCAGGGGTGCCACTGAATGTCTTCACGTGTGCCATGGTGCTCATGGGCAATCAGTTGGCAACCCCTGCCTTAGTGCTTTAAACCTCCTGGTAGCCAGATATGATGAGATTAGGTGTGAGGTTGTTACCATCACTGGAGACAGAATGACTATTAACTAAGATTGTTTCTTAAAGGGATATTTTGCACATTGGGGTCTTACATGTACTTGACAACATTTTCTAAGGATTCAAGAGATGCTGTTGCTGACACCAGCCTTTAAAAGATTTATACCGCAGGCCAAATTCCTTAAACCTCCAGAGCAGCCTAATTCACTCACAACTCGGTCCAGCTAAAAGATGCAATCTGCCTCTAAACCCAAAGCTCCTCCAGTTGCACTTTTGGCTGCTTGGACAATTTGGCTCATTTTATAAATCCAGTTGTGTGACTTTCTTCTGGTAAGACCTTAACCCAGAGCAGCCTCTTGGCTTAACACAGCCAACAGGCTCCCTTCTGATCTTCACCAGCACAGATATGTCACACTGGGAAAGAATAGCTTCATATTCAAGCCTAACCTATTCACTTTCACCTCAGCTTTTGCTAGTCTTTGCCTCTACCTCCCTTATCAATTGACTTTCCCCCACAGACAATTAACTCCCAGTTGAAGTTTTACTGCCCAGAATCTCCAGCCAATCAGAGCCTGTGGTTTCCCAGACCAATCAAAATGAATTTACCTGATCCAGGCCTCTTCTATAAATACAAAAAGTGATTGAGTGTGTCTCTTCCTCCCCTTGGAGAACCTGTCAATAAGCAACTACTGCTAAACAGGCATGCAACATAGTTATGGTACAAGGCCTTGAATACTGCCTGTTACAGAAATCAATAGAGGTCACCAAAATCTTTTCTAAAGCACAAAACAAAAACAAGACATATACCCAGCATTTCTCTACAAGGGATCTAAGACAGGGTTGAGGATCCTGAGGCCCTGCAGATGTTATTGGACTCCGGCTCCCATTAGGGTAGCCCCAACAACATCTGGAGGACCACAGGTTCCCCATCCCTAGTCTAACCCATTACCCCCATACTGAATCACTATTAGCTGTGAAGGGGGAAACATAAGAGGTTGGAGAGAGTTGTAGCAGAGACAGAGGAAGTACAATGGTAATTGGAAATGTTGATCAGACCTGAAATATAGTTTCATCCAAGACAACTGAGGCCTAATTAAAAAAAGGTCAAATAAGAAATTACTTTCTTTAGTTTACTTTCAACAAATGGGTATTTATTTATTATCTAGCTATTTATCAAGATATTTTTATTGCATCTTTTGGCCCACATCGGCCCCTGAGATGGCTTACAATAATCTTTTAAAATAACATGTATACAGGCAGCATTTTACTTGTTTTTGTCACAGCAGTTCTTACTGTTGAAGAGACAATCTGCTCTTGAAAATGTACCGTAGCTGGTCTCTTTGGCTGTGGGAATTAGCGTAGGGAAAACAGAACACAAGCTCTAGCTTTATATGTGCCTCTCTCCTGCATGGTTCAGCACTTTCTTGGGTATCAAGAATTTTGGACATTTTACAGCTTTCCTTGGTCAATTTTTTTAAAACCAAAACATTTGAAATCAGGAAGAAACTCAGCCATTTCCCTATGGCATTTGGACATTCTTGAGATTTGCCAGTTTATGTCAGAACTGCTTGCATCATGGTGCTTATTTTGGAAATATCCCTGGTAAAAATTAATATTATACTGGGATAAATAACATAAGTGAGTGACAGGACAAAATGTAGAATTTGACTATTATGGCTAGATTTACTCAATACATAAGGATGAAGCAGAAAATAAAGAGGTGGAATTGTTTCGAAGTTAATTGGAATCTGTTTATTGAATACTGAAAAGGCAAGTTATTCAAATGTTAGATTTTATTTTTAATTGTTTTGAACTTAAAAATACCTCAGTATATAAAATTTGTTATGAAAATTAAGATATGAAATTATATGATTTTAAAGTGTCATTTTTCGGTTATATATTTGAAACATGAAAAACACATTTTATTTTATGAAAAAAGTAAGAGAAATGAGATAGGAATTTGCTCACTAGCCAAAGTCATGGGTAGTTTTAAATATTGTGCCTCTTATCACAGTGGCTATAAAAAACGTTATCATACTACAGAAGTTGCTGCCAAAAAGCAGCATCTGTATCTATGGAAACCTAGGTTCTCATAAGGCATTACTGATGTGAATGAGGGCATATTGAGAGCATATTGTGAATGATGTCACTGAGGGCATATTGAGAGCATTGTGTGGTATAAAGCTGATCAGGTAGGTTTTGTTGATGGGCTCTCGTTGGGTTCATATCAGGTGTTTAGGAATAGTAAGGAGGGACATGGGTGATGCCATCCCAATTCCAGTGATCACGGGTAGAGGGAAGTATAGCCATAGGGAGGTGGTGAATTACCACAGAAGACAAGGGCAAAGCTATCTATGCCTTGTTCCTTGCTGCCACTCTTCTCATGGATGGGTTCCTCATTGCTCATCTGCTGTGCCAACTGGCCTGTGTATGTTGTTGTGTAACACCAGATGGGTCCATAATAAGACCACTCTCATCCATGATTTGATTGTGGATGAAGGTGCCGATTTGGTGTGCATTACTGAGACCTGGGTGGGTGAGCTGGGAGGAGTTGATCTGACACCAGCACAGGCTGCAGGGACGGGGGGGGAGGAGTTGCTGTGATCTACAGAACTTTCATCTCTGTCACCAGGAAACTGTCTTGGAGCTGGCTGTGAGGGCCTGCACCTGGTGTCGGGTCAAGGAGACAGTAAACTAAGGTTGCTGCTGGTGTACTGTCCACCTTGCTGCCTGGCAGCTTCTCTGACTGAGCTGGAGGAGGCCGTTTCGGCTGTGGTATTGGAGGAGCCCAGAACAATAGTCCTGGGCGATTTCAATGTTCATGCTGAGGCTGCCCCTAGTGTTCTGACTTGGGACTTCATGGCCTCCATGATGACCATGGAGCTGTCTCAAGTTGTCACTCGGCTGACGCATAGGGCAGGGCGCACCCTCGACTTGGTTTTTGCTCCAGATGGAGGAAGGGATGGTCTGGAGATGGGGTGGGTGGGGTGGATGTCACCCCATTGTCATGGTCAGACCACTTCCAGGTAAAGTTTAGACTTATGGCCCCAATCTTTCCCTGCACGGATGTCAGGGGTTTGTTGACATCAACTCTAGGAAATGGGGTTTTAGACCCTTCGGAGGCCCACTGTGAATTCTTTGCAAGGCACTTTGAGGGTAAAATTGCTCGCCTCCATAGCAGTTTTAATGTCCCATCCACATCTACTATAGTTCACAATGAGGTGTCCAATGCAACATCTGCTGCAATGTCTTGGGAACAGTTTCAGTTGATGAGGCCTGATGACGTAGACAAGGTGCTTGCGATGATGTGGCCAGCAACATGTCCTCTCGACCCTTGTCCTTCTTGGCTTATTAAAACTTGCCGAGGGGGGTTGACCGAGTTGATCCAGGGTGTGGTCAACCCATCATTACAGGAGGGAGTGGTTCCAGCCTCCCTGAAAGAGACAGTGATCTGACCGCTCCTGAAAAAGCCCATCCTGGACCCATTGGTCTGCGCCAATTACTGACTAGTCGCAAATACCCCCTTTCTAGGAAAGGTGATTGAGAGGGTTGTGGTGCAGCAATTGCAAGCACTCTTGGATGAAACAGGTTGACCCATTCCAGTCTGGGTTCAGGCCTAGTTATGGGACTGAATCGGCCTTGGTCACCCTGATGGATTACCTTTATCGGGAGAAGGACAGGTTGCCTATAAGAGAATGTGGCCCTTGGACTGGTGATCCCCTGGTGTAAGGGATCAGCTCTGCTCTGCTGCCCACCTATGCTGCATTTTCCACAGCACTGTTGTTATTGTTGTTATGTGCCTTAAAGTCAATTACAACGTATGGCAACCCTATGAACCAGCGACCTCCAGCAGCATCTGTGATAAACCACCCTGTTCAGAAGTTCAGGTCTGTGGCTTCCTTTATGGAATCAATTCAACTCTTATTTGGCCTTCCTCTTTTTCTACTCCCTTCTGTTTTTCCCAGCATTATGGTCTTTTCTAGTGAATCATGTCTTCTCATTATGCGTCCAAAGTATGATAACCTCAGTTTCATCATTTTAGCTTCTAGTGATAGTTCTGGTTTAATTTGTTCTAACACTCAATTATTTGTCTTTTTCACAGTCCATGGTATCTGCAAAGCTCTCCTCCAACATCACATTTCAAATGAGATTATTTTTCTCTTATCCGCTTTTTTCACTGTCCAACTTTCACATCCATATATAGAGATTGGGAATACCATGATCCTGACTTTAGTGTTCAGTGATACATCTTTGCATTTGAGGGCCTTTTCTAGTTCTCTCATAGCTGTCCTCCCCAGTCCTAGCCTTCTTCTGATTTCTTGACTATTGTATCCATTTTGGTAAATGACTGTTCCAAGGTATTGATAATCCTTGACAAGTTCAGTGTCCTCATTGTCAACTTTAAAGTTACATAAATCTTCTGTTGTCATTACTTTAGTCTTCTTGATGTTCAGTTGTAGTCCAGCTTTTGTGCTTTCCTCTTTAACTTTCATCAGCATTTGTTTCAAATCATTACTGGTTTCTGCTAGTAGTATGGTATTGTCTGCATATCTTAAATTGTTGATATTTCTCCCTCCAATTTTCACACCTCCTTCATCTTGGTCCAATCCCGCTTTCCCTATGATATGTTCTGCATATAGTTTAAACAAATAGGGTGATAAAATACACTCCTGTCTTACACCTTTTCCGATTGGGAACCAATCAGTTTCTCCACAGCATACCCCCAGAGATTCAGGATAACTCAAGTTAGGTTGTGCTGGTGTCAGGTCTAGTTGTACCCTTAGGCAGCTGTGAGTCCACTACCATGTCTTCTTCTCCTCATGCCATGACCTTTACTCATACACATCCCGTGGCATGAGGCTGCTTTGTTATAATACAGTGTTACCCTGCTGTGGGGATGGGGTGAATTAAGCAGCTACTATGGGGTGGGGAATTTCACATTGAGAAAGATCTATGCAATTGGATCCATCCATGTGATTTCTTAACTCACAGTGTGTGTGTGTGTGGGAAGGATGTAATCACATCTTGGGAAATGCTGCTCATGCTGTTCTGTGAGTGTGGGCATAAGGACACCATCGTCTGGGTAAGGATTTTCTTCTCTGAACATTCTGTGGATAATTTTCCTTAAAATGATAGGAAAAGCCTCCCTTTTCTCTCTAGATACAGATCATACCTCCTGCTATCCATTCTTAGCGAATCATAACTTTAAGGACAAGCTACCCTTCCTAACAGTGATACTGCAGTGCAGAGAGGTGGCTTAGTTATAGGCTTCTATAATAGTCTTTTCATCCCCAAATAATATGTAATGTGTTTAACAGGTTTTGCCAGCTGACTGCATGAAGGCCATCACTTGTGTAGATTTGAGCCTTATATAGCCAACCACCATTTAGGTTAAAAATGGCTACACCTAAAAGTTTACTGTGTTTTAAATTATCCTTAATCATAGTAATAATGTAAGCTCTTTTGGTCAACTTGTATTTTACTGCCTGGATTAAGAGCTTTAAGATAAATATTTGTTTTAAATGGAAAGGTTTACTTTGACTGATTCCTATAATAAATTCTAAGCTATGTCACTCCATGTTCTCTGATTGTTTTTTTAACTACAGTTTTACATTAAGTGCTATTTAAGGAAATATCTACAAAGCTGTCTTACAACACTAAGCCAGACCATAAGTCTATGTATCTTTTCCTGACAGGCAGTGGCTTTTCAAGGTCTGATATCAGCATTGTTATATATTATAAATGGCCATTCATTCAAGAATTTGCTATTTGGTAATATTTAGCCAGATTTATATACCGCTTATTCAAAATTATCAGTTGAAGCGGTTTACATAATACATCTATCACTGGATTGAAAGCATGTTAGAACTAACAGGCAGCTTCAGCTGAGAGAATAGTTTTGTTATATAAACAAATTAATTCATTAATATAAGTTCTGTTATTCCTTTGTAATAGTGCCTACTACAACCAGTTCCATGCTCCCCCTCATCCTTATTGGGCTTTCATATGATCCAGAGTGACTTGGTTTATTCCTTTCAGACATTAGAAATCAAATTCTCCCATTGAACTCTGGCAATATGCTGTGAGCTTTTATGAATAAATAGCAGTCTTAAGGAACAACAGATAATTGTTCTCTGCTACTTATTAGTTCTTTATTTGCCTAGCCTGTGACAGGATGAGCAGCAATAAAGCGTATGGTCACAATCCTCTGCACATATATGCATGCACTCATAGAAATCAGTGGGTCTTAAGTACTACTGATTATACATTGGGATTTTACGTGTGTATTTTATTGTGATCATTTTATAATATTTCATAGTTTTTTATATAGTAAGCTGCCAACACAAACTAGATTGCTCGGTAATGTGGAATATTTTTAACAACAAACAAAGCATGGAATACTTTTGTAGATTGCAATACTGCTACTATTCAGCATTTTTGTAGTATATTTCAGGTATTCTAAGTATTTCACACATATTATCTCAGTAACAATCCTGTATGGTAGGCTGGTACTCTACTGCTCCCCCACCCTTTGCAGGTGGTGAACTGAAGCTGAGAGGTGTTTTATCCTAAGATCAATTACTGAGTTCATGGCTAAATTGCTATTTATACTGAGAACTACCCTGCTCACATTAACAACTATGCCATACCAGCTTTCTGTCATAATCTACCATGTGTCCCTGTGTTTAACTGGAGACAGGACATTAGTGGATCATAGGGACAAGACCAGGAAGGCCTGGTGGGTAGATTTTACTTTATTTATTTATTTATTTATTTATTACTATTTGGCTTATATCCCACCCTTCCTCCCAGCAGGAGCCCAGGACGGCAAACAAAAGCACTAAAAACACTTTAAAACACCATAAAAACAGACTTTAAAATATATTAAAACAAAACATCTTTAAAAACATTTTTAAAAGCTTAAAAAACATGTTTAAACAAAAAAAAAGTTTTAAAAGATATTAAAAAAATTCCAACAGAGAGACAGACTGGAATAAGGTTTCAACTTAAAAGGCTTTTTGAAAGAGGAAGTCTTCAGTAGGCACTGAAAAGATAACAGAGATGGCACCTGTCTAATATTAATATTTAAGGGGAGGGAATTCCAAAGGGTAGGTGGCACTGCACTAAAGGTCCGTTTCCTATGTTGTGCAGAATGTACCTCCTGATAAGACGGTACAGCGAGCAGTAATCGATTGGGTTTATAAGGGATAAGATGGTCTTTCAGGTATCCTGGTCCTAATCTGTATAGGGCTTTGTACACCAAGACTAGAAACTTCAACTTAGCCTGGTAGCTAATAGGTAGCCCGTGCAATTCTTTCAGCAGCAGGGTGATGTGTTGGCAATACCCTGCTCCCCTGAGCAGTCTTGTCACCGCATTTTGCACAAGCTGCAGCTTCCGGAATAACTTCAAGGATAGCCCCACATAGAGTGCATTACAGTAATCCAGCCTGGAGGTTACCAGTGCATGACAACAGTGGTCAGGCTATTCTGGTCCAGAAATGGCCACAGCTGTCTTACCAGCCGAAGCTGGTAAAAGGCACTCCTAGCCACGGAGGTCACCTGGGCTTTTAGTGACAAAGATGAATTGAGGAGCACCCCTAGACTACAGTCCTGCTCTTTCAGGGGGAGTACAACTCCATCCAAAGCAGGCAACTGACCCGAACCCGGGAACCACCAACCCACAGTGTCTCCATCTTGCTAGGATTCAGGCTCAGCTTATTGGCCCTCATCCAGCCCATCACCAACTTCAGGCAGCGGTCCAGGGCTTGCACAGCCTCTCCAGAGCCACATGTTACAAAGAAATAGAGCTGGGTATCATCAGTGTCCTGCTGACACCTCACCCCATATCTCCTTATGACTGCTCCCAAGGGTTTCATATAGATGTTAAACAGCATTGGGGACAATATGTTACCCTGTGGCATCCCACAGCACAACTGCCAGGGGGCCGAAAGACAATTACCCAATGCTATTCTCTGAAAACGACCTTGGAGATAGGATTGGAACCACTGTAAAACAGTGCCTCCAATACCCATCTCGGCCCAGAAGGATACCATAGTTAATGGTATCAAAAGCCGCTGAGAGATCAAGTAAGAATAACAGGGTCATACTCCCCTTGTGCTTCTCCTGATAAAGGTCATCCATCAGGGCGACCAAAGTCCCATAACCAGGCCTGACCCAGATT
Source organism: Rhineura floridana (assembly GCF_030035675.1). Classification (NCBI taxonomy): domain Eukaryota; kingdom Metazoa; phylum Chordata; class Lepidosauria; order Squamata; family Rhineuridae; genus Rhineura; species Rhineura floridana. The sequence continues at coordinate 121,302,834 of NC_084480.1, forward strand.
GGAATGGGTCATGGTAACCTGTTTCATCCAAGAGTACTTGCAATTGCCGAGCCACAACCCTCTCAATCATCTTCCCTAAGAAGGGGTATTTGCAACCGGTTGGTAGTTATTGCAAACTAATGGGTCTAGCGTGGGCTTTTTCAGGAGCAGTCGGATCACCGCCTCTTTCAGGGCGGCTGGAACCACTCCCTCCTGCAATGATGCACTGACCACACTGATGCACTGATCCCCTCGGTCAACCCCCCTCGGCAAGCTTTAGTAAGCCAATGAGGACAAAGGTCGAGAGGACACGTTGCTGGCTGCATCATCGCAAGCACCTTGTCCATGTCATCAGGCTGCATCAACTGAAACTGTTCCCAAGAAGATGCAGCAGATGTTGCACTGGACACCTCACTGGGAACTACAGTAGATGTGGATGGGACATCAAGATTGCTATGGAGGCAAGTAACTTTACCCTCAAAGTGCTTTGCAAACAATTCACAGTGGGCCCCCAAAGGGTCTAAAACTCTGTTTCCTGGAGTTGATGTCAACAAACCCTTGACAATACAGAAAAGCTCCACTGGATGGCTACTTGTGGATGCAATAGTGGCAGAGAAGTGGGCCTTCTTTGCTGCCCTCACTGCTGCACAGTAGGAATGGTTATGATGTTTTACTCATGCCCAATCAGCCTCGCAGCACGTCTTTCACCACTCGTGCTCTAGCCGTTCTCCAACCTGTTTCATTGCCCTTAGCTCACTGGTGTACCAAGGTGCAAACTGGGCTCCACAATGCCAAAGAGGGTGCTCAGGGGCAATCACGTCAAGAGCCCGATGCATCTTGTTGTTCCACAGTGTGACAAGGGCTTCAACAAGATCTGTATCTACTGGGAATTCCCTCAGGGCATTCAGGAATCCTTTGGATTCCAATAGTCTCCAGGGGCAGACTATCCATCATCCCTGCAGGGGAGGATCAGAGCCATAAGTCTAAACTTCACCGGGGCGTGGTCTGACCATGACTATGGGATGACATCCACACACCCCATCTCCAGACCACCCCTTCCTTCATCTGAAGCAAAAACCATGTTGAGGGTGTGCCCTGCCCTATGTGTCCGGCTGGTGATAACTTGAGGCCATGAAGTCCCGAGTCGGAACACTAGAGGCAGCCTCAGCATGGACACTGAAATCACCCAGGACTATCGTTCTGGGCTCCTCCAATACCACAGCCGAGATGGCCTCCATCAGCTCGGTCAGAGAAGCTGCCGGACAGCAGGGTGGATGTACACCAGCGGCAACCCTAGTTTACTATCTCCTTGGCGAGACACCAGGTGCAGGCTCTCACAGCCAACTCCAAGCCAGAGTGGTTTTCTGGTGACAGAGATGGAAGTTCTGTAGAGCAACTCCTCCCCTCCTCCATCCTGTGCTGGTGTTGCACCGAGTATCCAGGTGGGCAAAGCTGGGTCAGATCAACTCCTCCCAGCTCACACACCCAGGTCTCAGTAATGCACACCAAATCGGCACCTTCATCCACAATCAAATCATGGATGAGTGTGGTCTTATTGTGTACCCATCCGGCATTAAACAACACACAGGCCAGTTGGCACAGGAGATGAGCAATGAGGAACCCATCCATGAGAGGAGTTGGAGCGAGGAACAAGACATAGATAGCCTTCTCTTTGCTTTCTATGGTAGTTCACCACCTTCCCATGGCTATACCTCCTCTACCCATGATCCCTGAAATTGGGGTTGCATCACCCATGTTCTTCCTTACTAAGACTCTTCCTAAACACCTGATATGGACCCAATAAGATCCCACCAACAAAACCTATCTGAACCAGTTATCCCAGTAGGCCTCTGAGAGAATTGGGAGCAGTCAGACCCACTCAATATCTTTCACACAGGGTACATCTACTCCTCCATCTCACACCCAGGGAGGGCCAGCATCCTGCCAGTTGCAGACGCTGGCTCTGAAGGCCTCTGGCAACTTTCTCCTATTGTTCAATTCACTGCACAGACTCTCACCCTGCGCTGGAACTACACATCCACCATATATGCCCTCCCCACTACCAATCTCCTCTAAATTAGTTAAATCAAAATAGCAGGGGGTAGCACCCTCAGGACTCCCTAAGAGGCTCACCAAGGGCAGCCGGGCTTTTATGCACCCTGACCCAGACAGGAGCTGATGCAAGAGGCTGCAAGATTGACTGCAGCCTCTCTCTGGAGTAAGGGCCAGGCAGGGGGTCCCAGTCCTTGTAGCACTTACCAGGCACTTCAGCTGTCTCAAGATACACCAACCCAGGGGATCGAGCAAGGAAGCACCCAGATGCTCAGATACTCACTCCCTGGGCAGGTCTTCTCCAGTCACCCAGTGCTGCAGCTGTTTCAGGGTTGATCAGTGAATCAGCACAAGAGGAACAATCAAAAGAATCCAATGCACCTACATACATTACTCGCTGCTTCTCCCTCAAGCTGATGTTGGCTCAAACATGTGAATGGGAAACTAGATACCTGTATTATTTTTTTCCCTGCGAGTTGGGTTTGCTCTGTGCCTAGATGCTGTTGAAGGTGACCTCTTGTGTTTGTGTGTTCTGATTTTTACATATGAAGCGGTCTTACTGCCAGACCATTGGTCTGTTCCCCTGAGTAGTGTCAATTCTGAGAGTGATGATCCAGGCTCTCCAGCAGGTTGGTGTTTCTTCTTAAAATCCTTTTAAATGGACATTCCAGAGACTGAATTTGGGACCATATGTATGCCAAGAAGTTGCTCTGCCACCGAACTGTAGATCCTCCCCTTGTTTCATGTAATCATGTCTAATTTTCACACTATCAGGATTTCTTGAACATGTGTGTACCAAATTCAATTTTCTGGGTTTTTTTTGTGGAAATATGTAAACAATGTTGATATATGTGTGAATGTTTGCAGTGAGGTCCAAAACTCATTCTCTTACACATATGAAAAGTTAAGACACCTGCTTAGCTTCAGGGCCCTCTCTTTCCATGATAAAGGAGGTTCAAACACCCCCTCGCCTGGCATTGAAAAAACACGAGGGGTGTGTGTTGCAGAGGTGTAATGGCTGACCCTGCCCTGTGCCACAGCTGCATTCAGTAGCCATGGCTGCCATCGTCCACACATGCAGATGTATGCATGCAGAGTGCCTCCTTGTGCAAGAGGACCCTGGCACAGTTGGAAATCCCTCTTGAGTTGTTCTATTGTCTGTACATCGGTGCATGCATACAGCCTATTCTGATGTAGCCTAAACATGTGGATAATGGTGGCATGGATGATGGGCATGTAAGGTTTTGGGCTAGCCTGTGGAACCCTGCACCCCCTTGTGGGAAAGGATGGCTGGAACACCCCCCCTCCGGGTTTGTATCTAGAAGATGCTGTAGGCCATTTTGAAGCTCCATGTACAACATTTTCATCATGGTAGAACAGCTTTTACTCATGATTAGTCACCTTGGTAATCACTGAGATTGAGAGGCAGGACACAAATATTTTAAAATACATAAACAAACATTTATATTCAAAATAGCAAGCATTGCCTTTTCCTGCATTAATCTCCACAATGTTCAAGATGTGCTTCAGAAGCCGTCCTCCAGGAGCTTCTGCAGTCGGAGGCTAGGTGGGGAATGACCCAGGAACTGACTCTTTCAGAAATGGCAAGCTGTTTATTTGATCATCTCCACAGGCAAGTTTGTCAGACACCAACATTAGTATCCTTCAACAAGTAAATGTATGTGGAGGGCTAAATACACTTTGCAACTAATACAGCAGAAGCAACTCTAGGCATTTTTAAAGGCTGCAATCCAATATTTACACTTACCTGGCATTTATTTATTTTGATACTGCTTAATGCCAAAATAGGATTCTAAGTGATTTTCAAATACAAAAATTAGTTACACAAGCATCAAAACAACTCATAATCAAAATATGCAATAAAACAATCCCATTAAAACATTACAGTATTTAAAACAGGAGACTTAGGTTGACAGATCAAGAAAGGAGTAAGTCCAACAGAACTCTGTGAGTATTAGATCTAAGTAAACTTGCTTAGGATCATGCTCTCAGCAAGCTCTTACTGAGGATCATGCTCTTGGCATGGCTTTGAACAATCCTGCATAGTGCTTAGTAAGTGTGTACAAAATAGAATAAAATTTAGTTAAGTTCCATTCACATTATTTGGCGTGAGGCAGTGCGGTAGACTGTGGCTGTTGTGAGTGAATATTGTTATGCAGATCCCACTACCCTGAGAAGTTACAGGGGTGCAACATTTATTTGGGGGTTGTTTTCCTTCGGAAAGGATTTTGTTTATTTGATTGGTTTTATATCCCACTTTTTTCCACCATGGATCTGAAGGTGGACTCTCACCTGGCACTGACCAGGCCCAGATCTTCTTAGCTTCAGCATGGTAATTGTCTCATGTGACTTCAGACTATGCACTGGAATCACTAGTGAACTAAGGTCTTTTTGTAATATTTGAGATTATTTTTTATGTATACAGGGTGATCATAAGTAAGGCATAGCAGGCACCAAAAAAAATAGCCAAATCTACTTCTCCCACATCAGATCCTCAGAAAGAGGTACTTCATCTCCAGATGCTTTTTTAAGAGACAAAACTCAGCTCAGCCTTTCCCTGTAGCTCAGCTCTAATCAACTCAAAATGCAATTTTAGGGTAGAAACACACTCATTGTTCTGCTGGTTCTGGTACGTTTCTACCTCTTTTCTGAACACAGGGGCACATGACACTAGTGAAACCCTGCTCCTTTTTACTATAAAACCTGGTGGCAGCAGCTTGAGTGCATTTTTTAAAAAAATTCAGCTTCATTTTGCAACTAATCAGCAGATCAAACATTCCCCCTCCAGGTGTGGCTAATAGAAATACTTTGATCTGGTGACTAGCACAGCCTAGATAACAGGGGAGACAGGTTTACTCCCACTCAGGACAGTCCAGGGTGGTCCAGCCACATTGTTATTCACTGGCTACTTCACCAGCAATCTCCCTACAAGAGGAAGGTATAGCCTAGCCAACATATTTGACCAACTTTCAGGCAGCCCTTCTGACCCTGTTTACCCTCTCCTTTCCAAATCTCCAATCTGTGATCCAAGGTTTCATCAAAGCAAACTCACAATATTCCAGCTCAGCATTAAACCCATGGTGGGTGGTGAGTAGGGAAAGGTCTCTTTTCTGCTTCAGTGCCTTACCTGTAAAATGGAAACAATAACAATCTGTTATTATGGTATGAGAACTAAACAACACAGGGAAAAAGTTATTTATTGCCTTGAATTTATGATATTAAAGCAGTAAGTCGTAATAAGTTGGAAGGACTCTGTTGCATAGACCAGGCCTTAGAATAGCTGTCCTTTGTGGAAATTCGTTTTCCATAATCATAAGAGAAAAGAAATGTGTGTGTATCTATCTATCTGTATAAAAGGTTTGCCACATACAATTCTTTTTGTTTTTGTTTCCATGTACGCAGCTCAATCCTATATCCGTGTATACTCAGATTGATTTCAACGGCTCTTACTCCCAAACTCAAGCACGTTTCTGTATGACTGGAGCCCAATCGTTCTAAGCCTCCGAAACAGCTTAAGAGGGGAAAGGAACGTCAACCTTCGTATTATTAACGCGCATGCTCTCCATGTGGGCATGCTCAGGACTAGCAACGAAGCCAACCTGCCCTTTTCTTGTCGTTGATTTGTTGTTGGGGAAACGAGCAGCCGTCACTGATGCTGCGCTCCTCTAACGCGTCGGCGTGGACGTTCGTGCTGGGTTTGACGGCGGGAGCCCAAGCGGAAGAGAGGTGAGCGGCTGCTTCGGATTCGGCAGAATTCTTCTTTTTGTCTCGGAACTTCTGTTTAGAATGTTGGCGACCGCAGGGTTCTAATAGTGGCGCTAGGGAGCGCTCGGGAAGGTAGTAGAAAGGGAGAGGGGACTTCTGAAGCTGACAAGTCGTTTAACTTTGGTGTGCTGTTTTCGCTGCTGTCGCTGGACTGTGCTGATACAGATCCGACCATTTAGAGAGGGGCATGCGCTTGAAAATATAAGGGGAGGCTGCTCTACTAATTTAGTATGTGTGTGTTGGGGCTAGTTCTGAAGTATCATAACTTTTTTTAAAAATAGGGCAAGTTGGAAAGATTTCTTGAACCAGGGTGAAAGTGATTTAAATCACTAAACCGGAGAGGAGTGTGGAAGCCTAACTAAAATGTGTACCTGGCTAAAGTGTTCCCAATTTGTAATTCATTTCCAGAACAAGTGTGGCAGAGGAATCAAAACCTATTGACTAATGGATCTTTACCTTTGAGCAGATGTCAAAAACCTTGCCCATGCAGCCGACATGCATAGCCGTTACAGAAGTGTCTGTATGTCTGTTTGAGGCTAGTAGCTGAGGTATTTATAGAGTGAAAAAGATGGCAAGTTGTGATAAGGTCTGCTTTAATTTTGTAGGATTTATTTATTGGTTAAATTTGATAGGCAATCCCCAGTAGGCCCCAAGTACACTGTATAGGCCCAGGGATACCTGCACTTTGCAGTACTGTAGGGACCCACTTTACGGTGCTTCGCTTTACGGTGCTTCACTAATAAGGCAGTCTCAATTAGACACAATTAAACTATAGCCCCACTCATACAGCGCTTGTTCTGCTTTTACGGTGGTTTTCGGGCATCTCGCGCCATTCTATTCAATGAGTTCTGCTTTACAGAGGTTTTCACTATACAGCGGGGGTCCAGAACGTAACCAGCCGTATGAGTGGGGCCGTGCTGTAGTATATGTGAAAAGGATCTCAAGATCACAGTTCATCACAGCGTGTGAATGCAGTATGATCTGGCTGAAAAAAAAGATTAATGAAGTCTTAGGATGCATGAATAGAACTGCAGTTTATGGGACACATTAATTCCTTTTTGTGTGTGCGTGTATTAGTTAGGCATCACTTGGATTACTTTATCTAGTTCTGAGTGCCATATTTTAAGAAGGATGTGGACAAACTAACACATTCCAAAGAGGGTAGCAAAGATAATAATAGATATGGAAAACAAGACCTGTAAGGAAAGGTTGAAAGAACTCCCTACGCTTAGCTTAGAGAAGCAAAGATTGAGGGAGGTTGTTATATATGCCTGCTGACTTGGCCTCACATTTATTATTTATTTATTTATTACATTTATACCCCACCTTTCTTTCATAGTAGAAACCCAAAGTGGCTTACATATGGTTCCCAGGCAGTCTCCCATCCAGGCACTGACCAGACCAGACCAGACCCTGCTTAGCTTCAGCAGGGTGCTGGCCTCATATGCCTTCGGACCATAGCCTGGGACTGGATTGTAGAAATCAGTTACACTAACAATTTTTAGAGTAAAAAATTGTGCTGTGAATGTATAAAATACATTTTAATAGTATTTTAAAGTAAACCTTTACAGTAAAGTGCATTGAACTCTGGTAATTTCGTTGTTCATAAAACAAACTGCTGCTTCCCAGCAATAGGATCAAAATAATGCTGTAAAAGGTATTGATAGAGCTACCAGAAAATCCTTCAGCACTGAGATGCTGAATGGTGGATAGTCCAGAGTATATCAACTAATGGAGAGATGTGACCCTGACATTAAGGCTGCACTCCAATACACACTTACCTGGGAGTAAGTCCCATTGAACCTAATGGAATTTACATCTGAGTAGACGTATACTGGATTGCAGCCTAAATCAGTAAAAGAGATTCCTTATCATCACTCTGAATGATGCAGGTCATTCTAAGTTAAGTTGTTGCAAAATCTGTGTGAACTGAGTGAAGCCTTCAGAAGATTTGGCAATCCATTAACAAAATCTGGTCAAGACCCTGTAGGCTTTGCCAACAGGGTAATGGCAAAGAGGAGGCTAAGATGGTTGTTTTTGCAGAGACTATTGGTAAACCTCTGTACAGCTTCTTTGCTGAAGTACAACTGATCAACACCAGCTGTACCTTCGTGTCCATTAAGTAAACCAACCAGGAACAAGGAAAACAGAAATGGAGCCCTGAAGTATCTGAAGAGAAATGTTCAGCTCCCTCCGCTGACTGTTTATAGTGCGTCTGAATTGAGGCATGGATATTAACTATTCCAAACCCAAGAACCAGCCCTTTCCTCCTGCATTCTCCAGCAACTGTGATATTACCATTGGACAAGAATGGTCCTTTTCAGTTGTTCATTCCTTGTTTTGTGTTGTATGTGTAAAGGTAACAGCGTCTGATCCCTAACTTGTGCATGCTCTTTAGAAAGTCTGTAGGGAACCCTTTGTATATAACTTGTTTGTATGAAAACTATGAATAGTCATTTAAATGAATATGCGTAGGTTAGGGAAGGTTGTTCCCCCACCCACAAAGAAGGTTGTTCCCCCACAAAGACTTTCAGTGTATATGCTTAATCGTGGAGGCATTACAATAGAGATGTTTTAAATATCAAGCAATTTATACATGCTAGTAAATAAATAAAACATATAACCAGAATCAACATAGGTCCTATGATGATATAGAGCCCCCCAGATGTTGTTGCACTACAGCTCCCATTATCCTTACCCACTGAGCATGTTGAAGGGGGCTAATAGGAAATGGAGTCCAACAACATCTGGAAGGCCACTGGCTTCCCAGCCCTGCCATAGAGCATAATGGAGTAGCATTTGCAAGTATTATGGAACCATGCACATCAAAGACATTCAGGGGCTATTACTCTGACACTTTTCAGTCTTATATCTGCAAAAACATAATGTTCCATTGATAAACTGACTTTGTCTGGAACAGATTCACTCGCTGCCTATTAGCTACCAGGCCAAGTTCAAGACACTAGTTTTGGTGTACAAAGTCCTATGCATCTTGGGACCAGAATACCTCAAAGATTGTCTTACCCCTTATATATCCGGTCAAACACCGTGCTCTGCAGGTGAGGGTTTCCTGAAAATACAATCTCATCAGGAGGTCCGTTCCGTACAATATAGGAAGCTGCCCTTTAGTGTTGTGGCACCTACCCTTCGGAATTCTCTCCCCTTAAATATTAGACAGGCACCATCTCTGTTATATTTTTGGCACCTACTGAACACGTTTCTGTTTCAACAAGCCTGTTAAGTTGGGATCTTATCCCAGCCTGTGTCTGTGTTGGAACTGCCTTTTAATGTTTTTAAAGATGTTTTGTTTTAATACGTTTTAAAATCTTTTGCTTTTAAGATGTTTTAAAGTCTTTGGCTTTTAAGATGTTTTAAAATGCTTTTAGCATTTTTGTTTGCAACCCTGGGCTCCTTCTGGGAGGAAGGGTGGGATATAAATTAAATAACTAACTAAGTAAGTGTTAAGGGACATGCAAAGGAGCAAAGAGGTGCCAGAACGAAGAGGCAGCTGCTTCCATACTATAGGAGTGAGCAGTCTCTCTACTGCTGTAATGTGACTAATGTCCAAACTAGTTGCTCTTGCCATATGCTGGCCAGTTGTCATTACAGCTTTTTGATCTCTTGGAATGCTCAATAATGAAGTCTATGATCATCTTAAGAAGCTTATTATTAAGCCCTTTGTGGAGCTCCCAGTGGACATGGCAGGAAGACCTCATTGCAGCAGCATGGAGAGCAGACCAGTTTGAGGTTGCTGGGAGTCTCCATGTCTGCTGACACCTGGCCTTCTCACTTTACATCATAGACAAATATTGAGTCTCAAGTTGGGGAACAAAAAGAGGATCATAGAGTAAAAAAGGGGAAACAACTGTTTGGTTCTAGATGGAATCAAACATATAACAGCAGGGTGATGAATTCCTGGGAGTTGTGGTGGAGGGTGGAATCCTGAACTAGGGATCCTGGAGATCATGTGAATGGAATGAGTAACTGAAATGAACTCATCAGTTATCTAAACAGCTCCTTCAGAAGAAAGTCAGAGATGTACAAATTCAGCTTTCATTACTATTTGGTTTGCATATTATTTTGTCTACCATCAGATTAAACATTGTGCATGTTCTTTTTAAAAAGAGGGGATCATAGATATGCTGAAACAGGAGGAAGGGAAGTGTATGATATTGGAGGCCAATGATCGAACTGGTAAGGTGCTAGGATGATTACAATCTGCTTAACAGCTAGACTTTGTATTCTTTCTGCCTCATGTGAATAGTTTTTTGCGTGTGTGTTCAGACTGCATGTCTCTTCTTTGTCAGTGCGCTTTATTATCTCTATTGCAGAAGCTGAATGGCTTGTAGGTGGAAGAAATAGCCATGTCAGAAGAAATCAGAAAGAGACTTGATTTCCCTAACACCCTTATACAGTCGCAGGTAAGAAATGTGATTCCCAGAAACTGGTATTTGGAGGCATACCACCTTTGCCTGTAGAATGTAGCCGTCATGGCTATGTTTGAATTGCCATTTGAGAAACATATCTTTATTTTAATTCTGGCAAAGCTCCCAAAGTGGCTTTATGGCATACCTGGCTAGTAAAACCTGGGAAATACCACTTGGTGTCTCTTTTGCTGCTTAAAGGTAAAGATTGGCATAATTTTAACTTCTAATTTAAGGTTGCAATCCTATATGTACTCACCAGGGAGCAAGGGTCATTGAACTCAATGTGAATTACTTCTGAGTAGGCATGTTTAAGTTAGCACTGTATTTCATGTTTTTCCACAGAGGAGCATAAGATAGTTCTGCAGGATCAGTATTCATTTACACCAGTATCCTGTTGTCCACAGTGGCCTCCTGGCAGTTTATAGCAATATAATAATTTCTTAGATTAGGAGTAACCAGCATGGTGCCCTCTAGACATTTGGACTTCAACTCCTATAATTCTTGATGATTGGCCATACTAGGTGGGGCTGATCGGAGTTGTAGTCCACAGTAACTAGAAGACACCACTCTTAGATGGCTACACTTAGATCATTTCCCATCTAAGATCTCAGTGATCGCTAGGCTAAGAGATGGAATTGCCTTAGGTGCCTTCAAGCCATTCTCTGGCGGAAGAAGCATTCCTATCAACTGATTAGACTGTTTCAAATTCAGTTTATTTTGAACCACCCAGTGGTGTGTGATTATGATTTCAGCATGTGAGAACACTTGTTACTACAGAATTTAGAGGCACTTTATACCTTACAAATTTCATGTGGATCTGTTCACTTTCAAGTGGTCATGTTGCTTTTGTAAACACTTTTCCACATGTTATTTTTATTACTGTGGTTAAGTTACATATAGATCTCTGCCTGCCCTTCTAAGGTCCCCTGTGATGAGATTTGTGGTAGGCACCTAATCCATATATGTCCATTGTATATGTGGGTTTCTTAATGATATACACGCGCTCCTTCCACATCCTGTCTATTATAAAGAAAGGCATTTTGCTAAACAAAGCAGGCCCTCAAATGCAAACAATTGAGTTAATTAGCGTTGAACCATAACCAGGGCCGGTGCATATCATTAGGCCAACTAGGCAGTCGCCTAGGGCGCAGACCTCAGAGGGGTGCAGTACTGACCTTTGAGGGGCACAGTTTTATACGGATTAGTTTTTTTAAAATGGCGCATGAACCCTACAAGAAACAGGTTCAAAGACTGGAAGAACATTTGAGCAATTCTCTCTTCACGTGAGAGGAATACTGACAATTTAGAAAACGATCAGATTTGGAGAGAACTTGAATTGCACTTATCTAAAGGAAAAACTATTGATGATATTAACCAGCAGAAAATTAGGCAAGAAGAACAATAATAGCAACAAATCTTGGAACGCTTGATTGCTTTGGTCAGAGTTCTTGGCATGCAAGACTTGGCATTCCGTGGTACAACTGAAAAGTTGTACAGTGCTAGCAATGGAAATTTTTTGAAGTTTGTATAATATCTAGCCCTTTTTGATCCTATCATGAATGAACATTTGTGCAGAGTTCAAGATCAAGAAACAATGGTTCACTACCTAGGAAAATATATCCAAAATGAGCTTATACAGCTTCTAGTAGGTGCTATAAAGCAGAAAATTTTAGCACATGCAAACTCAGCCAAATACCACTCAATTATTCTGGACTGCACACCTGATGTTAGTCACACTGAACAAATGACAATGATTGTATGTTATGTTCATGTAATCAAACCATCAGATAATGAGATGTCTGAGCCTGAGGTTATCATAAGAGAACATTTCTTGGGATTTGTTCCACTAAAGGAGACTACAGGTGCCGTTATGACAGAAACTCTTCTTGGACAGCTTGAGCAAATGGGATTACCAATTGACAATCTGCATGGTCAAGGTTATGATAATGGGAGTAACATGAAAGGCAAAGAAAATGGTGTACAAAAGAGAATCCTGGACATAAACCCACGTGCCTTTTTTGTGCCCTGCAATGCACACTCTTTAAACTTGGTAGTCAATGATGCCACTAAGTGTTGTCTGGAAGCAACTAGTTTCTTCAGTTTGGTTCAACAGATCTATAATTATTTCTCAGCATCGACTCAGCGTTGGCAAATTCTAACTAGCCATGTATCAGACTTAGGCATAACTGTTAAGCCATTGAGCGAAACAAGATGGGAGAGTAGGATCGATGCTTTGAAACCACTGAGATATCATCTTGGTAGTATATTTGATGCTTTAATAGAGATCTTTGATGACACAAGCCTAAATGGTTTATCTGGAAATACTTCCCGAATTGAAGCTAAGGCCCTTGCTGATGCAATTTGTAAGTTGAAGTTTATGGTATCCCTTGTTACATGGTGCAACATCCTTTTTGAAGTCAATCTTACAAGCAAGCTACTGCAAAATAAGGAAGCTGATTTAAATTCAGCTACAAGCCAATTGCAAGTGACCAAGAATTACCTTGTGGGCTGCAGGTGTGATGAGGATTTTCAACCAGTTTTGATAGATGCTACTGAGATTGCAAAGGAGCTAGAAATACTACCAAACTTTGGGACAGAACAGGTTAGAAAAAGGAGAAAGAAACGGCAGTTTGAGTATGAGGCCCAAGAAGAGGCACCGCAAGATCCAAAGCAGAAATTCAAAGTAGGTTTCTACTATGCTGTCTTAGACATGGCCATACAATCTGTTGAAGAGAGATTCCAACAGCTACAACAATATAATTTCCTATTTGGCTTCCTGCATGATATATACAGTATCAACAAAAAATCTACTGAAGATGTACTTAAGGCCTGCAAGAATTTGGAAAAATCATTGATGCACAACAGAAACAAAGATATTGATGCTGAAGATCTGTGCTGTGAACTTATAGGAATAGCTCAAAGACTTCCAAAGTCTATGCCACCACAAGGAGTACTTCTCTTCATACTACAACAAAAACTCCTGGATAACGTGCCTAATGTTTCTGTTGCTTTAAGGAGCCTTCTCACATTTCCAGTGTCAGTGGCAAGTGTTGAACGCAGTTTCTCAAAGCTCAAACTTATAAAAACTTACATACGCTCAACAATGTTGCAAAAGAGAGTAGTTGGCTTGGCATCTATATCAATTGAACATGCCCAAGCATCAGCACTTGACCTGAAGGAATTGGTGACAAAATTTGCAAAGGAAAAGACACACAAAGTGAGATTTTGATGTGCCTGAAATTGAAACTTTTAAGAGACTTAAATTTTAATATCACAATTCATGAGATTATTCAAAATGATTTGTGTGCTAAAACATTTTGTTTTGTATTTGAGAAAGATAATCAAATATTGTTGTATTACTTATTATTGCAATTTAAACTAAATTTAGCAGTTTCAAGTTTTGTGCTTTTCATTTTTTCTACAAGACATCTGTTTTTGAAAATTGAAGTTAGCAATTTTTTTTTAGGGGTGCAAGTAGTTAGCCTTGCCTAGGGCACAAAATAGCCTGGCACCAGCACTGACCATAACTGCAGTAGAGGTGGTTGGAAAATGATACATGCATATATTGGGCCTAAGGGGAAGGACTCGGTCATTCCTTCATGTTAGGTACAAAGAAAGAAGATGGAACACTTCTTCCAGAAAATGCTTCCAGAAAGGTTGGTTGTGAACAAAAGAAGGTTCCTGCTGGATCAGACCATAGGCCCATTTAGTCCAGCATCCTGTTTTCACAGTGGCCAAACAGATGTCTATGGAAAATCTACAAATAGTACATGAGTTTAACAGCTCTCTCTGGGTCATGTTCCCCAGCAACTGGTATTCAGAAGCGGACCATCTCTGATACCAGAGGTGGTACATAACCATTATCACTACTAGGCATTGATAGCTTCATTCTCCATTAATTTGTCTAATCCCTTTTTAAAGCAGTCCAAATTGGTAGCCATCACTGCCACTTGTGGGAGTGAATTTCATAGTTTAATTGTGGGCTGTGTGAAGATGTGCTCCCTTTTCTCTATTCTGAATCTTCCAACATTTAGCTTTATTGGGTGATCCCAGGTATATATTATGAGAGAGGAACCATGGAAAAGTAGAGTTAGAAGGGGCCTGTAAGGCAGTTGAGTCCAATCCCCTGTTCAGTGCAGGAATCCAAATTAAAGCATACCCATCCAGCTACCTCTTGAATGCCTCCAGTGTTGGAGAGCCCACCACCTCCCTAGGCAAAATGCTTAATATTCACTTTATTCTTACCATGTATAATTTTATATTCTCTCATGTCTTCCATTTCTTGCTTTTTTTCTAAACTAAACTCTTAAATGATGAAGCTTTTCCTCATAGGAGAGTTGCTCCAGTCCCTTCATTTTGTTTGCCCTTTTCTGAAGCTTTTCCAGCTCTACAGTATCCTTTTTTGAGTTCTGTACACAGTATTCCACATGTGGTATACCACAGATTTTTATCAGGGCACTATGATATTAATTTTTGTTTCAGTTCCTTTCCTAATGATCCCTAACATGCAATTTTGCCTTTTTCACATCTCCAACACACTGGGTTGATATTTTCATTGAGCAATCCGCCATGACCCTAATGTCTAGCCTAGTCAGTCACCACTAGATCCTATTAGCATATATGTGAAACTAGGATTTTCCCCAGCGTGCATCACTTGACACTTGCTTACATTGATCTATGTTTGTCATATTATTCTCCATTTTGTTTTTAACTATCTGAACAATTTGGTGTCTTCAACAAACTTGGCCACCTCACTGCTCATCCCCTACCTCTAGGTCATATATTGACAGATTTAAAAAAATCTGTTCCAATGCAGATCCTTGGGGGAACCCACTTCTTACATCCCTAAGACATCTCGTTTTCCCCTGGCAAATTCACTGTCGATCTGTTTGCTTTTGGTGCACCTATAACTTTAGGAAAACCAGAAGCTGCCTTTATAGCAGGTCAGATGAATTTTCTATCTAGCTCAGATCTGTTTACTCTGACTGGCAGGATCTCTTGGGTCTTGTACAGAAGTCTTTCCCCATCACCTGCTCCTGATGCATGTTTAAAATGGAGGTGCCAGGAATTGAACCACTGAACTATGGTCCCTCCGCTAGCTTTAGTTTTCAGAAGTCTGCTCCAGGCAACAAGGCCTAGCTCAAGTATACAAGTGAGCCAAGTGGTTATTTGGGACACCCATATTTTTAGGAATGCCTTGAAGCAGGCTGTGATTTGCAAAGTCAGAGAGGCTGCTAGGTTGTGACTCTTGCCTAGTGCATGGCCTGCACTATCCATCCTCTCTGACTTTGCAAGGGACCCTGGAGTCCGTTTCTTTGATTACACAGTGCAGCTACTTGGAACAGCAGAATCTTTTGAGTTGTCACTGGAGGCAACAATAAAGAGCATAACGTAGCAATTTATGTTTCCTTCACAGACTGTGGGTCATCTTGTTGCTGCTGTGCTAAAAGAAAATGCTTCATCTAACAAGATAAGCCAGGCCACTAACCAGGTTTGTTTCTTTGCTTTCCACTTTTCTTTTCGACATCACCTTGGCAGCTGCTTTTGTGGTATTTCATGATAAGAATCAATCCTGGTGAAGTTAAATCTTTATGGCAGAAGGGTAATTCTTTGCAGGGTGTGTGTGTGTGTGTGTGTTAAATGGGGTACTTAATAGTATGAGACTGCACAACAATAATGACAGGCTGTCTGAAGAGAGTTGGATCTATGTTCTCCATAACTGGTGTGTAAGACTAGGTACCCCATTCATTTTTTTTTAACAGTCCCATGTGCTGTTGGTGTTCCTCTTTATGAAAACAAGATCAAGCTATCTTTCACATTTGTTATAGAGTTTGACCCCTTCAGTTAGTTGCTTTTATTAGAGATGAATGGATTTTCCCCATTCTGTTCTACTATTTGTCCCTAGGTGAACTCTGCCAAGCAATCCACCCTGACTGCCTTCTGCTTTAACTTGGATAGTTTCTAATATTTCAGAATTGATACATGCACAGTTTGTCTCAGTCTTCAGTTTGCATCTCTTCCCCCCACCCCACCTCTGCTTTTCTTATAGGTTACAGTAGTGCATGTGTGTATGAATTAAATGACAGTGCAAAATGGAATAAGATTGATTTTCTGCTGTTATTTAATTTTTGCACATACGTGCTGGTAGGCATTGTAATCTGTAAGGGAGGACTTCCCTCCCCCCAAAATATATATATATAAACTGAAAGTTGTAGCAGACTGTGCATGCACAATGGTATGAACAAAGTCTGGAGATTTTTTAGGAAATGGAAGAATGGCAGATTGCTACTGCATGGATGCCACTTCGGAAACGACAGTCATTCAGAAGGGGAGGACTCTGTAAGCATCCCTTGTTTTTACATGTGTATGTGTGTGCTTCCTTTTGTTTTTGAATGATATGGTGTGGTGTAGTGGTTAAGGTGTTGGACTACGACCTGGGAGACCGGGGTTCAAATCCCCACATAGCCATGAAGCTCACTGGGTGACCTTGGGTCACTCACTGCCTCTCAGCCTCAGAGGAAGGCAATGGTAAACCCCCTCTGAATTCAGTTTACCATGAAAACCCTATTCATAGGGTCGCCATAAGTCGGAATCGACTTGAAGGCAGTCCATTTCCATTTTCATGTGTATGCTTTGTTTTGTTTCTGAATGATATGGTTCAAAGTAATGTGTCCACGGCCTGCCTAGTTATGTATCATGAATTCAGTAGTCTATAGAGAATGAGTCATAAGCACTCTGCTTTGTGTTTTGTTTTTCTGCCTGTAGAACACCTTTAGAATGCAAGTAGATAAAACATGGGTGTTTTCTTATTGGAAAATGTATCTAATGGGGGGGAAAAGAAATGGTATTTGTTCTTTTGGGAATACTGGAGAAATTTAGGAAATTTGCTATCACGAAGTCCTGAATTTTTCTAATCATTTGAATTCAAATTGACATTTTTTTGGATGTATATGACCAATCACAAGGACTTTAGTCCAGTCCATAGTTAAGGCGCACTGACATCCCATTATCTTAAGATATTTAGATGCAGTTTAGGTACATATTTTAAAGCATTTCTCTGTTACCTTCAAAGTGACTTACAACTTAGTCAGATATTAAAATTGTATTAAAACAACTAACTCAAAATCAAGCTACAAATCCCTATAAAGTCAAAAGCAGCAGTACAAGCAGTGCTAAAATACCCCTTCTGCCACACAAAGGCTTTTTAAAAAGCCAACCTTCTTCTATTGCCACAACAATTTTGCATAGTCTTCTAAAGGCTGGGAGAGAGATACATAATCATAGTTGCAGTAAGAGGATATCTCATGGTCCTGAAAAAGGGCTACTCCTGCTGCAAAGGATGGGTCAGAGCGAGCCACCTGAAAATGATGTCCACATACAGATAGATTTATGTGGGCAAAGGTTGCAACATTTAATTGCATTGCACTGAGCTTTACACCATACCAAAAGGAGGATGTGTTCAAATTTTCAGGACCCTTTTCGCATCAGCAGTTTCCTATGTTAAACCTAGGGCCGACCTAAGGCATGTTTGCTGTCTGAGGCAAAGCAGGAAATGGCACCCCCTCCACCCTGTTAAATCAAGGTGCATGGTAGCCCAAACTGGCCAAGTTATTTTGGCATCTGGGGTAGAAAATTCCACAAGTGCTTCTCCATGGAAGTAAAAATACAAGAATAATAAATTAACAATAAAATTTCTGCCCTTTTATGGAACCCCAAACCAGCTGTTTGGAATGGCTAGGTGCCTAATGGATAAACCTCGTAAGCTTCACCCACACTTGAGGGAATTCAAACAGCTATGGGGGGTGGGGTTTGGCATGGCAAGCTGCAGCTGAAGCAGCAGCCCAATTAAATAATCTCTTTCCATTGAGCTAAAGAACATTTTAAATTACTTTTTTTTTTTGCTTGGGCACCATTTTATGGAAGGAGTGAAGTGAGCAAAGTTTTGTTGTGCTGATGAGTCAGCAATCTTGACTTGCGTTTTGTTCCTCCTATGTTCTTGATTTCAGACCCCCGCATTAAACTTGCTCTGGGAAAAGTGCTGCAGTGACAATGTGGTTGTCCGGACAGCGTGCTGTGAGGCGCTGTTGATGCTTGTTGCACAGGATCATGCAGAGTTCAGTTATGTTATCAGTGGCGCTCTCAACCTAATTCCTTCTGCCAGGTAATTTGTCATTTGTTTCATCCATTCCATGCCCCATTTTCTTTAATGTTTTGGGCATATTTATTCAGCACAGGTCTTCCCTGCAAGTTTAGCTGTGTTGTATCCATGTTCACCTCGTACTGATCACCTAGGACTATGTATCTCAGAGTGTGTATGGGTGTGTCTATACTGTGGCAATATTAGTAATTGTTTTTAATAAATAATGGTACCCTTTTCCCTTTCTGGTCCTTCTCCTCAGATTAAGACCTGCTGAGGCCCTAAACCAGGGGTTCCCAAGCTGCAGTCCATGGACCACCAGTGGTCTATGAGCTTCATTCACGTGGCCTGTGGTGTGACTATGGATTTGCAGTTGAAGATGAGAGACAGCACATCCGTTGTATTAAATATTCATATTTATTTTTAATTTTATTTTTATTGCTTCTTTTATTTCTCATAAATAAGAAATTTATTTTATTGTATTCCATGGAATTCAAATTGTAATACAATAAAATACAATGCATAAGAAATAAAAGAAGCAATAAAAATACAATTAAAAATCATACAGCATCTAGCACAGTGCATCACAATTACTACACCAGGCAGAAAAGCTATTAAGTTGTCTGCCAAGAACCTCAGCACTTTTCAAGTGGTCTGTGGGGGGAAAAGTTTGGGAACCACTGTCCTAAGCTATGTCAAGTTTAAGAGGCCCCATAGCATTACCAAGAAACTTGTAGTATTCTAAGAGAAAGGACAATGAGAATAGAAATAATAAATGTTTATAATTGCATAGAGATCTGTATATTGGCGAAGATGCAGCTAACACTATAGTCAAAACATATATCTTGCAATAAACCTATTTGCATATGAAATATCTTTAAATGAAAATGCCTTATGATTTCTTAGTGAAAACTGTTAATGTACAGCAACACAATTATGTAAAACTTGAAACTTAGGAAAAAAAAGTAATTGAAAAGGTACTTAGAGGCCCCACATTATCTGAGGTCCTAATAGCTTGCTTAGTTTGTGCTTAAATCCAGCACTGCCAACATACACATTACTCAAGTAGCATGCAATGTGCAGTAGAGGTGGGACTTGAGTACATGTCATCTAGATCCATTTTCAGCTCTCTAATCACTAGAGTGTACAGATTCTCTGTTGTGTTTTCATTAAATAATTCCCTTTGCCCTTTAGTGAAGGCCTCACTCATGCCTGGATGGAGGAATGACTGAGGGCCCTAATGTCTGTTAGTATTTCCCAACTGTTTGAAACAGTTACTCAACTGTTTGAAATCATGTATGAGCTTTTTAAGTACAAGGGGAGTCTTAGAAATTCTGGGACTCCTACAATTTGAGCCATGGGACTTCCTGAAGTGGCACTTTCAAGGTTTTCTCAACAACCTTGCTTGTATCAGTGCCCTTCCTCCAAGGAGCTTTGTAGACTACTGTAATTATGTTAGCAGTTATGAGAGCAGTTAAACACTGCTGAAAGCTGTTCTAAGTGCCTACAACTTTGCTGCTGTAAATAGAAAAGTTACCAAGCTCTTTTTGTTTTTTTGTTTTTTAAAAATTCATGAGCTCAAAAGAAATGTGAATGTAAGGGCACATGACAGCCAGTGCATTCAATGCTTGCAATCTATTACAGTAGGGCCCTACTCATACGGCAGGTTAGGTTCCAGACCACCGCCTAAGAGCAAAACCCGCCAAAAAGCGGAACTCATTCAATAGAATGGTGCCCGGCACCCAAAAACCACCGTAAAAGTGGAACAAGCGCCGTATGAGTGGGGCCTTACTCTAATTGAAAGCTGCCGTATTAGCGGAACGCTGAAAAGTGGGCTGCCGAAAAGCAGAGCCCTACTGTACTGAAAATGAAGTCATATCTATGCTTAGAAGTGAGATCCATTGACTTCAGGTAAGTGTGTGTAGCAAGGGTGCTTTCCAGATATTTTTGGACTCCAACCCCCATCAGGCCCAACCAGCACACCGGCGGTCAGGGATGATGCGAGTTGTAGTCCAACAACTTCTGGAGGGCAGCATGTTGGCTGCTCCTTGTGTATAGGATTATTGTTTCAGTCTAGCCCAAAGCATGCCAAAGAGAAATGTGTGCTTTTATGCCATACTTCTCCTTCTTGTGTATTTAAATTGGGTGAGGTACGTGGTGGTGGAGGTGTGGAATCAAAGCAAATAGGTAAAGGATAAAAAGAAGAAGCCAAAGCTTAATTGGCTACAGGTTTCCTGCTCTTTGCATAGAGAACATGAGGTTGTTTTCTTGCTCAAGGCCAGTAATTTAGTTTTCCACCTGTGCTGTATTATGGGGTCATTGTAGTGACCGTTGGAGTCAGAGTTTCCAGGACATGTACCATTCAAAATATATTTTCACCTCTTCTAACTTTCACAAAATTACATTTTCAACTGAATTTTCTCATGCCTAGCTACACTTAGTAAAAAACCCCTCTCCCCCACAAACTCTCAAGAGACTTTGAGGCAATAGTATTTTTTACTAAAGAATAATTTTCTTTATTTTAAAAAGTGATCTACCTCTGCCAACAGAGTTCAAATTGAACTGAGACTTAAAAACATGGTATGGGAATTAAGGCCTTATAGTGTGCTAAAGTAGCTGGGATTAATATATAAAGGCAACAGGTTTGGAAATGCTTGTTGTGATTAAATTGATCTGCAAGGGATACCAAGTATTACCTTAATAGCTTCCAAACTATGTTCTAGGGAATACTGGGGCTTGAATTATGGTGTGTTCCCTGATTGTGCTGGGTGCTAGCTAACATCAAGAAGCCTTTCCAGTCTCCCATGAACTTCAGTCTCTGTAAACCTGTGCCTTCAGAATGCAAAACTGCATGATGGAATGTTGTTTTGTACAAACATATTCCTTGGATATAGAAAAAAAGATGGTGGGACTGGGTTTTAAACTAGCCACCTTCTTCCGAGCATGCTAATCTTCTGTGTGAAATAATCTAGGGTTTTATAGAGAGCATGTGAACCTTCCCCACCCTGAAGTCTGAAGGGGTATAGCCTGAACATAGGCTTACTTCCTCAGTGCCTTCCCTTTCGGTTTCTGTGTTGCATTAATGACAAAGATGAGCCATACTAAACTAGCATGTGTTGTGGGAGGCATCATGAAAAAGTCTCTCTCCCACCTCCACCCCCCGCTTTGCAGAACAATGTTGGTGTTAACATGCAGCCATTGTGTGTTTGATAGGAATGTCCATGGTTTGATAAAAATCCTTGTAAAACTACTACAGAGCCAGGCCTTGAAAGTGACAAGCGGAGAGGATCAACTGGGGAAGTTATATGCAATCAGGTATGTTTTTTTTTTTAACAGTTCAAATTCTGAGTGCCAGTCTGAATGGTAGTAACATGTACATTGCAAGTTCCTATGGAGGCTCAAAGAAAGAGCCCTTGCTTCAAACGCAGCCTCTCGGGGTGAAGAAAATAAAAGCTACACATTTGGACTATTGTCCTGTGGTCTTGGTAGTGGTGGGGGAAACCTGAACGTTTTCTTCCTTTAGCAACTGTGATTACGTTTTAGTAAACTCCAATCCAAATTGAGTTCTGATGCTGTTATGACAATGGTTTAATGTGGGAATTGTGAACTTTTGGCCTTCCAGTTGTTACTGAATAATAACCCCCATCAACCCTGACCATTGACCATGCTGAGAGGATGACAGGTTCCCCATCCCTGATTTAGTGCTTGGACTAGATTCTTGAAGCATTTTAGGCATAGTTCACGATCCCTAGTATTTTATACATGAAGTCTTAAAATAACTTGGGCGCTACATACCTCACAGCAGAGGTAACCAACATAGTGCTCTCCAGGTGGTGTTGGAGTACAGCTCCCATCATCCCACCATTCACCATGCTGACTGGAGCTGATGGAAGCTGAAGTCCAGCTACATCTAAAGGGCTACAGGTTCCCAACCCCTGAATTAGCGTAAGCTAACTCTGCCTTGGGGGTTCTGTGCTATGTTCCACTGCAGTAAGTTCCATTGTTTGTGCCATGTTGACATTACAGCCAGCGGTATATAATGTCTATCACAAGAGCACATGAAAGCTCTTAGCTGGCTATGCCACAGCTGTAGAACTTCTTTATTCTGGAGACCTGCCAAAATATGAGCTTGAACATTGAACATTTTCCAGAAGTGCTGTAAGATTTTGTTTGTTCTGTTTTTAATACTGTGTATATACAGCGTGTGGAAATTTGAAAGGTTGCCCCGTGGAGTTATGGAGTCCTGGAAGAAACCACAGCAGATTTTCTCCATGGCCACACAAAATGAATGGTCTAAATTTCTAGGCAAGTTGCTGTTGAAGTGTGTGCGTTGTTGCGTGAAACAGCATACGTTACATTGGAGTTAAGTTGAGCAAGAAACATCACAGAGGCATTAGATCAAGTTAAGAGTCTTTACTACAAGACATTATGGGTTAAGGCTTTAAGATTACATGTAGAGTTGCTCCCCCCCCCCCAGGAGAGAAGTTCTCAGTTCAGAGACATGACACAGAAGACACTGCTCAGTTCAGAGGCAATATACAGAAGACTCAACTTACAGACTCTGTTAGAACTTTCCCAGTTGCTATCTCACATTACCATGACAACTGCTGGCCTTGGATGTCTGCTCACTCTCAGGCCAGGAGATAACAGTTACTTCTCCAAACTTGCAGGCTTTATGGAAAACAACTAGAGACAGTAATGCCTATGGGTCACAACCTAACAGTTGCCCAGTGCTGGTCTGAACTGATGGCCATATTTCTGGTGAGGAGGGGCCTTTCCTTGGCTGGTGATTCTGAAAGGGATTACACAGGCAGACTAGTGAAGAGGTGGTGAGCCTTTTTCAGCACAAGGGCCACATTGGTTTCTGGCCTTGTTGCTACACACACTTGCACACCTCTCTCTATCCTCCATCCAGACAAGCAAGAAGCATTACTAGAGTTCAAGGACACATTCTAGCCAGGCAAAAACCCTCAAGGAGGATGCATAACAGGGCTGAGGAAAGATGCGACTTGGGAGGGGATGTGGCCTGGAGAGAGTCCCGAGGGCCAGACAGAGAGGCCTGGAGGACTAAACTAGTGGGATAGCGCAGAGTGGTGTATACAAGTCCCCTAGCATGATGTTGCACTCTAATTTGCTTTATGCTAAAAAAAATTAGGAAGCGTTTCCTTTTATATAGAATACTGTAAAAATGAAAATGACAAAAACTCTTGTGGCACTTGATAGGCAAACAAATTTATTGTTGCATAAGCTTTCTTTGACTAAAGCCCACTTCATCAGATGTATGCAGTGAAGTGGACTCAAAGGCCCCATCAGCATTGTACATTTAAAGTAGTATACTATTTGAAATTGTCGTGTCTTCTCCCAGATAATCCTAGGAACTGTAGTTTAAGGGTGCTGAGAGTTGTTAAGAGATTTCTGTTCTCCTCACACAGCTACAATTCCCGAAGTGGTTTAACAATAATTCTTCCCAGGGAACTCTGGGAATTGTAGCTCTGTGAGGGGAATAGAGGTCATCTAACAGTTCTCAGCACCCTCCACAAACTACAGTTTCTAGGATTCTTTTGGGGAACCTATGATTGTTTAAAGTGGTATGATACTGGTTGAAATGTATAATGCAGCTGGGGCTTAGTTTTCAAAATAATAAATGCATTAGTCTTTAAGGTGCCACATGTTTGTCTGTCTTTTTTGCTGCCGCAAACTAACATGGCTACCTCTCTGGAAACTGTAAAGAATAAATGGAAGAGAATTTAATCAGAATAGAGAGGAGATTGTAGTTGCCTCTGGTGATGTATTGCTTTGTAAAAAAAACTTTGAAGTGTTCAAGTGACACCTGTGTAATAAAACTCTCTCAGGTGTTTTCTCTTTTTTAAAAAAGTATGGATTTGAAATATAAATATGTATTCAGTACTAAGAATCGCACAGTGTTAAAGAAATACAATACAATCTAAATAATTTGCAACATGCAGAGAAATCTATCATGTTATATTTAGTGTTTACTATGACAAATAAAAAATCTCAAATATTATAATTACATATCTAATATCCATAGTTGCATTGTCTCATTCCAGCAATATCCAAGATTTCCCGTATGTCAACTCTAATTCTGAGAAAAAGTCCTGAGAATTTAAGAGTTCCTAATCCTATCTTCTCTATATCTAATATGATGATAATTTCAAACTGCTGACAATGTCCAAATATTTATTCCCCCAGATTTTAATTAGTGGCATTTCTTTCCATTTCCAGTGTGGTGCTCCCAAATATTTTGCTGCTATCAATAAATGAGATATTAGTTCAGCTTTCTGTTTTACCCCCCAGGCCTTTTAGGCTGCAATCCTATATACACTTGCCTGAAAGTAAGCCTACAAAAATTCTTGTATTTTTGAGAGCACTGATACATGTCACTTCTGAATAGACATGCATAGGATTGCATTGTCAATAAAGCAAGCACAGAGCAAACCTGTACATGTTGCCTCAGAAATAAGTCCCATTGAATTCAGTAGAGCTTACTCCCAGATAAACAAGGTTAGGATCACAGCCTTAATCATTTAGTTCTTTATTGACACTGAAATAATAATTATTTTCCTGACGTTTCCAATAACTCTGATTGTGAGAAAAGTGCCACCAAATGTGTATTAAATCTCTTCTCTAATAACTTCTATAATGATATAATTGTTATATATTTTCTGTTCAATTTTTGTACAATAAGGGCTGGTATAATATTGTGGGCAAGGACGAACATGTGGTCTATGAAGGTACTAGTTCAGTGGTGTTACTGGTCTTGAATTCATTAGGTAGCCTTCAGCAAACCATTATTCTTTCATTCCTATCTGCCATCCTCGAACTTCTTGAATTAAAGAACGGGGGTATTAAATAGTTTACTTAAAATAAACAGAAATCTGCAATGATGGGATGTGCTGCTGTTGACCTACCCTGCAGAGCTGTTGTAAGGTAACTGTGATAATGTGCGTGAAGCACTTCAAGGTGTTGAGTAGAAAGCAGAGAGTAGAAATAAATGGACAGTTCTCCCAGTGGAGGGATGAGAGAAAGAGTCCTGCAAGGATTGGTACTGGGACCTGTGCTTTTTAACTTGTTCATAAGTGATCTAGAGTTAGGGGTGAGCAGTGAGGTGGCCAAGGTTGCTGATGATACTATATTGTTCGGAGTTAAAACAAAAAGGAGCTCCAAAAGGACATCTCCAAATTGAGTGAATGGGTGGTAAAATGGCAAATGTAATATAGTGTGAACAAGTGTAAAGTATGCATGTTGGGGCAAAAAAATCTTAATTTCACATATACACTCATGGGGTCTGAACTGCCAGTGACTGATCAGGAATGAGACCTTGGGCTTGTAGTGGACAGCTTGATGAAGATGTTGATCCAGTGTGTGGCAGTTGTGAAAAAGGCAAGTTCTATTCCTGGGATCATTAGGAAACCTATTAAAATAAAACTGCCAATATCATAACATTGTACAAATCTATGGTGTGACCGCATTTGGGTTACTGTATACCGTTCTGGTTGCCTCACCTCAAAACGGATATTGTAGAGTTTGAAAAGGTTCAAAATAAGGGTAACCAAGATTATCAAGGGGATGGAGTGACTCCCCTATGAGGAAAGGTTACAGCTGTTGAGGCTTTTTAATTTAGAGAAGAGGTAAGAGGTAGCATGAGAGAAGTTTGTAAAATTATTCATGGCATAGAGAAAGTGGATAGAGAAGTTTTTCTCCCTCTCATAACACTAGAAGTTGTGGCCATCCAATGAAGCTGACTGTTGGAAGATTCAGGACAGATAGAAGAACGTACTTCACACAGGGCATAGTTAAGCTGTGGAACTTCCAGGTTTTTAATGTTTATTGTATCTGTATGTTTATTTTGTACGTCGCCCAGCGTGGCTGGATAGCCAGCCAGATGGGCGACTAAGAAATTCAATAAATAAATAAACTTGCTCCCAGAGGAGGTAGTGATGGCCACCAACTTGGACAGCGTTAAGAGATTAGACAAATTAATGGAATATAATGGTGTAAAGAACTCAGGGGGTCACCTCCCAACTCCAGGGCAATTGATCCCAGCCAGGCACAACCTCTGTCTCCCTTACCAGGGCTGAGTTGAGCAAAACACCAACCCTGTAAGTTAGGTAGACTGCCAGCACCTCTTAAACCTGGTCATCCTCTGGGCCAAGGTGAAACCCAAAGTGCCAGAAATAGACCTACCAAGGATTCTAAAAGACAAGAGCCAAAGATGCACTCCTTGTCTTGGAGCCTTAAGACAAAAATACCCAGTTACACAGTAGTCTGTGGATAAATTGCCAAGGTGCTGGATTCAAAGCCAAACTTCTCATGCAGCGAGAAATGAGAGGTAGTCTTTATTGAAATAAAATTATAAGTGCAAAAATATATCAGCAAAATAGTCTGTACTCACACATTATAGGAAGACAGGCAGATTAACTTCATGGTTCCACATCTCCCCCAGATATATTGTCTAGATAACATTAGGAAGATGGAACCCCAGCATCAGGTAAAAACACTGAATAACAAAAGGCCAAACTCTTAACTCTGCTTTTATGGGGAAAAGCCTGGCGACAGTCAGGAATTAATTAGCCAATCAGAGATTCCTGATGATGAAATCTTGTAGAGCTTTCATGCCTAATGGCTGTGCAGTTTCTTCAACCTTCCCAGGGCTGTGGCCTTGAGGTACCAGTCTCAGGCTGATAAGCAGATGGTTAATTAATTAGATTCAGCTGTGAGAATTGACAGTCTCAAGGCCTGCTAGAGGTCCTCATTCAGGCAAGATGTTTTCCCCACAATTCCTTGCCACAACCATCTTTATTAGCAAATCTTAGCAAAACCAAGTGTTCTTGACAAAGTGTAATAAAGACTACAAGCCATGATGGCTGTGCTGTACCTCCACAGTCAAAGGCAGTATGCTTCTGAATATCCTTTGCTGGAAGCCACCGGGGGGGGGGGAGTGCTCTTGTGTTCAGTCCTGGTTACGGGCATCTGGTTGGCCATTGTGAGAACAGGATGATGGACTCGATAGGCCACTGGCCTGATCCAGCAGGATCTTCTTATGTTCTATATAAATTATTGTTTCCTAAATTGTTCACCAGATATGAACTACTAATCTTGATATTTGAAAGCTTATTTCTCCTACTCTCTATGTTTAACTGATTCTTCCCTTGGCTTTACCATCAAATTGTGGAATTAAAATTCAAGGCAGGAAGTAATATGCTTTAAAAATGCATATGTGAAGTAGTAAAGTGTGGTGCTATGTTATTGAAGGAATCAGGGTCACAGCTGTAATACATAAAAATGCATGGCAACGCTGATGTTGTTTCCTTGTACACAAAAAGCAATCTGTCTGCCACTGAATTTATGATGTAAATCAAATTTTAGTTCTTCTGTAATCAGAGGCATATCGAGAGAGAGAGTGTGTGTGTGTGTGTTATCTAAAGGGCGCTGAAAATTCACTTTTGTGTGTAGCCTTTGGTAAGAATGTTCTTTGTTTTTGTCAGGGACTAATGCAGCACTGACTCTGATATAGTGAGGCTTTGCCATATGGACATGTATTTAAAGGACCTTTCTAATTGGTTGACAGTCATAGAATTATAACCCATGAGCCACACCTTTTTGTCCCACAGGTTGTTACCTTGGCTTATGTGGGCACAGTGTCATGCTTCAGAAGGTGTCCTTCCATGCCCTTCACCCCTCTGACTGTGTGATCCTGTGGATAGTGTTGTGGGACCTGTACCCAGCACCCCAGAGTCAGCCCAAGATATTTTGCTTCTTGAGGCAAAGTAATAAAATGGCTCCCCCCTCCATTCCACATACAGAAACCAATTGGACTGACATTTGAATCTTATTTCCATACTGGCGATGGAACAGTGTTCACCATGTATGAGAGCAGTAAGTGAACTTAGGTGTTACAGGGCAGGCTGCATAGCTCACACTGCTCTGTCCTCCATTTTATCGCAGCGCCACCATCCAGCATCTGTCACTTGAGGCAGCCACCTTACACTGCCTATTTTTTATTTATTTGGTATAACAAGATTTCTATACCACTTAATCATCAAATACAGCAGTTTACATAAAATATAAAATGTTCACCAAAATTTCTGATAAAATCAGATGTTAAAGACAAGTGAACATAAACACAAATAAAAATATAATCAGCAGTTTTTAAAATATACATTATAAAATGAAATGACATAAAATATACATGTCTGGGTAGGCTTGCGCAAACTAAAAACATTTTTAGCAGACACTGAAAACAGTAGATGGTATTCAGTGCTAGTCCTATTCAGAGTAGTCCCATTGAAGTTAATAGGTTTGACTACCGTAGATTCACTAATTTTCATTGGGTCTTTGAGCAAGGCTTAGGCTGCAGTCCAATACACGTCTCCTCAGAAGTGAGCTCCATTGGGTTCAGTGGGACTTATTCCCAAGTAACTGTGTATTGGATTGCAGCCTTAGTTGAATGCAACCCAGTGCAGTGAAAGCATCTGCCTAGTGGTAAGGTCAGCCCTGCACCACCTTCAGAGAGCTGTCAGGAGTGGTCTAGCAGGGCCCACTGGTACTGATGCTTGCCCTCTGCCTGCTGTGACAGATGGGCATGATGTGCTTTCTGTGGCACATGGACACAGTACCCTGGGGCAAAGCTATGTTTGGGTCATTGTGGGAAATGTAAAATGGTGGCTTTCCGCTGCCTCCACCACCAGGTAGGAACATAGCTGGGAATCCACAGATATAGGTGAGGACAAACAAAGAGAGTATTTTGCCAAAGGCTCCCTTGAACCTGGGTCCGCCCTTGGGCACTTGCCGTCGTGTTACAATACAGTACAGGCTAGCATAGTGTTACAATATTTTCATCATGTCAGGGAGCGGGTGTTGAACATGGGACCAGGAGCCCTGGACAAATTATGGTTTGCCTTGAATATCTTGGCAAAAAAGCACTATATTAATGGAGCAAATAAATAAATAAATAAATACATAGGGACAATTGGAACATGTAGGCTTCTTGTGCTGATATCCACAGATGGACAGTAGTGGTGGTACAGTTAGGTAATTTTAGACTTTGGACAGTGGTCTTATGGGGGTGGCCTCTTTATATGGTAATGTGTATTACTTCCCTTACTCCAAAATATGATTAGACAGCCCTGCTGTGTTTGGGGACCCCACCAAAAGTCCTGTCCTGACGGCACCACAGATGGACAACTTGCTTTGTGAAGGCAGCTTGCAAAGGAAGAAGTTTTACACGGTCTCCATGCACCTGCTTGTTTGTGTGTATTAACAATTCTCAGAGTGAGGGCACACTGCTGCAGAGAATCTTTCCTCATGCTTTGCCTTCCTAAGACTCTGCCTGTGGATGGAATAATCAAGAAAATGTTCTCAGATGGTCTAAGATAACCCTGCCAATTGATGTAATGGCAGTGTGAAACAATGACTGTGAATACAATAATTGCTGTAAAGTACTTTGCTGTAGCTAAATGGCCTATGAAAATAATTAACAATAATTACAGCAGCGGGTTCTGTTTGACTACCATAACTCTACTCTGTAACTCAATTCTTTTATAATATGTTTATCTTAATGGGGAAGCCAGAAACCTTTTTCTCAACTGCACTGAAATTAGACACCTTTGGGAACAAGCCACAGGGGGCCAGTTGCTTTCATTTCGGAGACTACAGAATCTTTTCAGAGGATAATAAAATCTTGCAAAGCCCTGCAGCTAGCTACGCAGTGTCAGCCAAATGATAGTGGCCTTTGAGTTCATCAGGTCATGCTTGGCTATATAGCATTCTTCCTTGAAGAGGCCGATTAGTACTTGGCATTTACTTGCTTGATAATACCTTTCTGACAGTAAACTAAGGGCATCTAGAGATGTATGTGATAGGAATCAGTTTGGTCAGCCTTTTATTTTGTTAAAGGCTAAACATGCCCAGTTCTTTCAGTCTCTCCTCATAGGGCTTGGTTTCTAGTCCCCTGATCATCCTTGTTGCCCTCCTCTGAACCTGTTCCATCTATCTTGGTCATCTATATTGGACTCCTTAAAGCAAGACCTTGGTAGTCTTGAGTTTAATGAAAGGATGTTAATCTCTTTTCATGGTCTAGGATGGCTAAAGAATATCTCCTTTATGGGAACTAATTTGTTAGGAGATACAGAAATTGCTCTGGAATATTTGGAACGTTTTGAGACAGGGAAGGAAGGAAGCAAGCCTAGGGAATTAGCTGAAGGCTGAAAGCATCTTGGGGTGCAGGGTGGCATGCTGTGGAAATCTGATATGGGGTAGTGGACTGGCTACCTGCTAGGAGTGCTTATGCTGTTCGTCTCCATCTCTGTAATAATAATAATAAGTCAAATATTATAAAGATACCTTGGCACTTCCAGACTGTCATTGCTTTTGGGTTGAATTCAAAGACTTGCTGGCAACTTCAGGTTGCACAATGATCCTGCTTCCCCCCTCCCCAAATCAGACTTTTTGTGATAAGGAAAGAGACAGGAAATGGAGAGAAAAGTATGAGATATCAGTAGTTTGACACAACATCGTCTAGCTGCCCTGCAAACTAATCAGTATGAATCCTCCATAAGTAGCCGATGCCATCTAACTTCCCTGCAAACTGTGCAAACAAATCAGGAGGAATAAACAAACAGCTGATGTGCTGGCACATGTCAGAGTTAGCAGGTGCTTCCAGATGTCCTGTTCACTGAGCGTTCATCCTGATTTGTTTGCGGGGAGAATAGAAGACATTGAGTAAATGTTATCCTTCTAGTGCATTTTCCCATCACTTTCCTTATCGCAAAAAGCCCAGTGTTTTGGGGAAGTAGCTTTGTTGCACAAGAACCCCCAATCAACTTTAATTGCGTAATCTGGATTTGCTAGTATGTGATGGAATCACACCCAGAAATAGTGACAGCATCCTAACTTCCCTGCAAACTTTGTGCAAACAAATCATGATGAATGCTCAATAAATGGGTCATCTGGAATTGACGTAGATTTCCGGTGCTTTCTCCTTCAAAGGAAGACAAATTCTGGTAGCCCTGCCTCTGCTTGTTATTGCTGTAGAACTTAACTTGCTGTTAAGTGCAAGTTTCCCCCTTTTCTCCTTTTTTATAACAGTAACAACTGCTTTCTAGTTGCATAAATCCTAGATCCTAGTTTTAAAAAGACTTCTGTTTATTTCACTTGCATGAGAACACACACTGATATTAAGCACTTCATTGAGTGGTGAGAAGTTGCAGTCTTAAGCAGCATTGGAATATTGATCAGCATCCATGACATCTTGCTACTTGGCCTTACTTCAGGCCCCCATTTATATATTTCTAGAAAATAAATACAGCTTGCATTCTGCATGCACAGGTACATTCATAGGTGTAATTTGTTTGGCTCGCCTCCTTGGTGACACATGACAACTTTTCTGTATTACTACAGAAATGCTTGTAAGAAATTGAAAATATTGCATCTACAGTTGTATTTCTTTGTAAGGTAATCCATCTATATTCAACTAATTAATTTTCCCCCCAGGAATTCACCTCATCCCTTGATCACTGTACTTGAAAATAGACCTGACTGCTGGCCAGTAATCCTACAGCAGATGACAGCATTTTTGCAGCAGTGCCCAGAAAGGTAGGAAACCTAGCTTATCTATATTTATTATCTGGGGATGGGAGATAAAAAGACTGCACTTAGACAACATGCAGTGCCCAAGACACCTTTGTGTGGCATGTAGGTTCCTGTTTGAATTCAAACTTTAAAAAATAGTGAGAGAACGTGTTTCTATAAGCATGAGGACTAAAGATACATGTGCATTTTTCCATGCATCAGAAACATCACAAGAACAGAAATTAGTAAGGAGGAACAAACATGCATCCTGTAATTTTTCTAAGACATAAGGAACTGGCATCCTTGATACCTGTTACTATTTGTTATATTAAACCAAGCACTTTAACACAGGGATGCCAAACTTTTTGTGTCCATGGGCACATTTGCAAATGAGAGAACCTGTTTTGGGCATCACACACCCTGTAATCAAGCACATACTGCAAACTATTCTATTGACTGCAACAGAATGCTTCTTTCAAGCCTAATTTCAGTGTGGGGAGGGGCAAGGGGATTCTGTGGGCTCCAGATAAAACCTCTGTGGGGGCAGGTATGCCCACTGGTGCTATGTTGATGACCCTTGCAGTATGTCTGACCAGGTTCTTAACAGAAAGGGAGATCAGAGAAAACTGTCAAATGTGTGTTTCATGTGGCAGGTGTTCCATCCTGTAATATTCTCCCACACCCATCCGCCCATAATCTACCCCAAGGGTTTCATTCAGTGGTGGCTTTCTTTTGGCAGAAAGAAGTTTGTAACATGGAATATGGTTCAGAGGACTCTAGTAGGTGGTGCAGGGAGAGATGGTGAAAATTGGGTTTGCTATCTTGTGTGGTTTCCATCAGCTCAAAACCACTATTAGATACAACCCTAGTTCTCCATTTCTTGTAAATCTCTTCAGCTCTCTTAATTACATTGAAAACTACAGAACCTGTGATGAAAACTCTATTTAGTTCTGAACTGTTCTATGGTTTAATTTATATGTAAGTTCATAAACTCATTTCCTTGAATTGCAGTGCAGAAAATTCATGTGTCTCTCTAATGAGACCGTTTCTGAGATATCTGTACTGTGAGCCTTGCCAACTGCGGGAACATGCTGAATTACGAATGGCTCTGCTTAGAGTTTTGCTTCAGCCGGTTGGCCCTTGGAACAAAGAGAAACCCCCTGCTCTTGAATGCCATCTCCTTCAGATGTTTTGTGATTTGGTTCCACATTATCAGGTAAGACTTGTTGCTTTCTTGCCTATACGTGCTGTCAAAGCACTTCTGTTAGTTGGGCTGGGGCAGGACTGGCCCAAGACATTTTGCTGCCTGAGGTGAAAAATAAGATGGTGTTACCCCTGTTTCATGTACAGAAACTGACTGGACTAACCATTGGATCTCATTGGAGTGCTGGCAATGAGACAGTACCCTTCACTGCAACTGAGGGGAGCAGGCTAGTGTAGTGAGTGCATAAGTGGCATGGCACACCTAGCTGCAACACCTTGACCCCATCTGCACTATACATTTAAAGCACTATGATACCACTTTCAGCCATGACTTTCCCCAAAGAATCCTCAGAACTGTAGTTAAGGGTGCTGAGAAGTGTTAGGAGATCCCTCTTTCCCTCACAGTTCCCAGAGTTCTCTGAGAAGAGGGATTGATTATTAACCCATCCTGAGAACTGTAGCTCTGTCACTGCTCCTCCCCCTTCCACAGCAACTGCCACCTCAGATGAGCCATCCCTGTCTCATTCTGTCTAATGGCAGGAATGGCTCCAAAAGTGATGGAAATAATATATCAGATCACAAAGGTATATTTGAAAACAGTTATCCAGCTCAGCTGAGGTAGGCAGATGTTTCTCAGGCAGGCCAGAGCTAGCAGACATGCATTCTAAACACGTACCAACACAGGGTATTTGATATTTTGGGCTCTTGAAGCCACATATTACAAAACTGATACCATTCTCAGCAGGCTGTACAGTGAGGTGAGACTATGTGACAAGATGTAAAGAGAGGGACAGGGTTTCTGCATCTTTTGTAGCTGTGTGGAAGAGGGAATGTTTAGCAGGTGCAGCTTTCTCACACCAGTAGAGCAGAAAAAAATCCCCTTTTATGCT
Organism: Rhineura floridana; assembly: GCF_030035675.1. Taxonomy (NCBI): domain Eukaryota; kingdom Metazoa; phylum Chordata; class Lepidosauria; order Squamata; family Rhineuridae; genus Rhineura; species Rhineura floridana. The sequence continues at coordinate 121,336,898 of NC_084480.1, forward strand.
CCACTGTTAAAGATTCAGAAGCCGGAGTATGTTTTGCATCTAACCCTTCTGTGTGACGCATTCATATTTATACTCATTGTTTTTCTCTTAAGGCATTTATTTCTTCCTTGTGAGCAGGACTGGAAGCCCTTGGCTTTTTTTTCAGATGTGGCTTTAGGGGCTGCAGAGAGCATCTTTGCAGCTCCGTTGTGAGTTTGTTGTGTAAATGCCAAAATAACAGCTTGTCATACCCAGACGCGTGTGTGTATGTGTGTGTCAGCAGTTTTCCATTCTTCTGCCACTGTTTCTTAAGCTTTCTGGCTGCCTAGCTTTTAAACACTGGTCGTAGATTCTTAAGAGTGAATTGGCCCCAGTCCCATCACTGATGCTTTTTCTATCCCCTGCAAAACTTGCTTCCTCCCTCTTGCTAAGCCAAAAACATTATTAATATATTCTGTTGGAATATATTCTATCAGAAGCACCATTCCATAAAATACTTGTCATGTTTATAATTAAGGGTGGGCATGGAAGGAGGAGAGGTTAGTGTTCCCTTTGATATTGTCCTTTTTTGTTATTCTTAAGGCAAAAAGGGCAATCTACCAAAATTATACAATTGTATACCACTTTTGTTTTCCTGCTCAAGGGCAGTAAGGGAAGTAAAGCCTTGTGAATGGCAATTGAAGCTGATATGCACATATGAGCCTTAATTTGATTACTGTTAGCTAAGCCCGTGAACTGACTCTGTTGAAAAACATTATATAAAAGTGCCTCTCTGTGTTGTGTCCATCTGTGGTAATGACTTGTTTATGGCATACCTGTTACTACTTGATGCTGCCATCATTGGATGGTGAACACATATGTGTAAATAGCATGGTGTAGTGGTTAGATTCGGACTCCAAGCTGGGGGGCCAGGGGTCAAATTCTCACTCGGCTGTGAAGCTACTTTTTAACTTTTTTTAAATTGACAATTTTAATTTTTTTTGTAAACCACCTAGAAGATCTATTTACAATCAAGCAGTATATAAACTTTGTTAAATGAAAATACAATAAAATTCTTAAGTGATCTTTGGCTAGTCACAGTCTCTTAACTTGCCCTATATTACAGGATTATTATGAGGATAAAATGAGGAGGTGGAGAAATATGTGCGTCAACTTGAGCTCCTTGAAGGAAATGTGGGAAATAAATGTAATAAATAAATATTTTAAACCAGCTCTACTACTTTCCCTTCTTCAGCTGAAAGACCTGCCACAGATCACAGAAACGCTGCTTTTTCTGGAGGAGCTGTTCCGGAGTCTGCTGCGCTACCCTGTTTTTTGGAGAGCCCAGTTATGTCAGCTCTGCCTGCAACTTTTATGCTTCTGTGAGGTTTGCCTGCAGGTCACTGGGGAATGTTCGTGTTTAATTTGCTTACTGGAAGAAAACGTTGAGCTCTTGAAAGAGGTAGGCCCTGGAGAGAGAGAGATTTTTTTAAAAAAAAAAACCTGCAATGATATTTCAAACTATGGTTACCAAACTTCTTTTACTTCGGCTTCCACACCCTGGAACATACCATCACCGATGTCAAACTACAACTGTAGTAGACCTTAGGAGACCAAGGCCTGGTGGAATGCATTCAATTTTCAGTAGTGGCTTCTTAAAGTTAGGTAACCTTGAGAACCACGGGCCTAATCATAGAATACTAGGGTTGGAAGGGGCTTATAAGGCCATCAGATCCAATCCCCTGCTCAGTGCAAGAATCCAAGTTAAAGCATACCCGACAGATGACTGTCCAGCTATCTCTTGAATGCCTCTAGTGTTGGAGAGCCCACCACCTCCCTAGGTAATTGGTTCCATTGTCGTACCACACAAACACTTAGGAAGTTTTTCCTGATGTTTAGTTGAAATCTGGCTTCCCATAACTTGAGCCCATTATACCGTGTCCTGCACTCTGGGATGATCAAGAAGAGATCTTGGCCCTTCTCTGTGTAACAGCCTTTCAAGTACTTGAAGAGTGCGATCATATCTCCCCTCAGTCTTCTCTTCTCAAGGCTAAAACATATCCAGTTCTTTCCATTTCTCCTCATAGGCTTTTATTTCCAGTCCCCTGATCATCCTTGTTGCCCTCCTCTAAATCTGTTCTAGTTTGTCTGCATCCTTCTTCAAGTGTGGTACCCAGAACTGGGACACAGTCCTCAAGATGAGGCCTAACCAGTGCCGAATAGAGGGAACTACAGGAATACCCTGCTATACGGACCTTCACTTTACGGACACTCGCGAGTACGGACATATTTACAGTAGCACCATTCCCCTGTTTACATACGCTCGCTTTGCAAGAACGGACACTTAATGGCATGACGCCACCGCCTGATCAGTTTCCAACTACAAACTTGCGTACAGTACATACTGTTTTCGCTGCTGTCAGTTATTTACATCAGTTATTTACATCATTTATGCCCGTATATGATGATTGCAGTGCAGTATATGCATCGATAAGTGAAAAAAAGGTAGTGCTTCACTTTAAGTACATTTTCGCTCTGGACCCATTGCGTACGTTAATGTGGGGTATTCCTGTAGTACCTCACACGATTTGGAAACTATACTTCTGTTAATGCAGCCTAAAATAGCATTTGCCTTTTTTGCAGCCACATTGCACTGTTGGTTCATATTCAGCTTGTAATCAGCAATGGTCATTATTACTCTCATTTGCAGATGATACACTTCTTACAAGAGAAAATTGCCTAGAGGTTCCCCTTCAGTGGAGAGTTGTTTATAGGAAGCTGCCTTATCCTGAGTCAGACCATTGGTCCAGTTTTAGCTAAATTGACTGACACAGCAGCTCTACAGGGTTTCAGACAGGAGTCCCTCCCATCCCTACTTGGAGATACTAGGAATTGAACCTGGAACCTTTGGCATGCAAATTTACACTCTGCCCCTCCCCTATGTCTCCTTCCTCCAGGTAGATGCTTACAATGTATCAAACCTCTTCCAGATTGTGCTGCTTTGCAATGCAGGTAGAGTTACAGGGTTGTGTTCAAAGTAGCACTAAGCAGATCGCTCCATCTGTGCAAGGATTTTTCCTTAGATGACAGAATGATCTTCCCCTCTCTTCCCTCCCGACCACCCTCTAAATCTGTGGGTTTCCCCCCAATCCTCCAGAGCAGATTTGGAGATTGCATGAGGGAAGGTGGAGAATATCCTTGTGCTATTGTAAAAATGTAGTTGAATACTACAAGTGTTGGAGGAGGTCTTGAAGGCCATCTAGTCCAACCCTGTGCTCAGTGCCTGAAATCCAGAGCTAAAACATCCATAACAGATGCCACAAGACTTCCATTGTGGCAGAGTATACCACCCCTCCAGGTAACTGGTCCTGTTGTCAGCCTACTCTTACCATCAAGGAGTTTCTCCTAACATTCGACTGAACCCTACCCTCCTGTAACTTAAGTGCATCTGATCTAGTTCTGCTCCAGGGCAGCAGAGAACAAGTCTTTACCCTCTCCTACATACAGACCTTCAAGTATTTAATGTGTGCTATCATGTGCCCCCTCAGCCTTATCTTCTCCAGGCTAAACATACCCAGTTTCTTCAACGTTTCCTTATAGGATCTGATTTCCACATTGCTGACCATCTTCATTGCCGTCCTCTGAACTCATTCCACTTTGTCAACGCCCTTCTTAAAGTTTTGAGCCCAGAATTGGATGCAGTGCTCCAGATGAGGACTAACTGGTGCAGAATGACATGGAACAATTACTCTCCATGACTTTGAAATGATGGTTCTGTCTACTAATACTACAGTTACATGTTTTCTAGGTTTTCTTGCAGATGACTGCATGATTTAACACTCTTGTGAATCAAAAGACAAGGCTGCTTGTTTCTGAAGGGCTAGCATAGAAGGGCTCTAGCATTCTCCTTGACATGCTTTTCTATGCATTTTTTTTTAAAAAAAGTGGAGAGCCATCTACTTGTACTGTCTTCCAGTGCCACTCCAAAGGAGAACAATCTTGAAGGGCTGTTCCATTTGCTACCGTTTGCCGGGATGTGGATTGGCTCTTTTGCATAGGTCTTGGCTCTTCTGTTGTAATGAGGATCAGAGAAAGCTGCTGGACTTTGTCAGTCCAGGAGCAGGAGAAACAGAATCTGCCTGCCTTATTCTGGTAAAGAAGACACCTGCAGCTTCTCCAGCCTAGGGCTTGAGTGGGGAGAAGGGGTGGGGAGCCTTTTCTACCTTGAGGGCCACATTTCCCCATGGGGAATCTTTTTGGAACTACATGCCAGTGGTGGCAAAAATAGGGTGGAGCATCATATGTGATCTTAGCTCTTTGTACCATATCGTACATTCCAGCTGTACATTAGAGGTCCCCACACCCTGCATCCTCTATCCAGGCAAGAAAGAGGTATGGACATGGTTCAGGGATACATTCTAGTCAGGCAGAAGCAGTCAAGCAGGACCCGGAACTGGGCTTGCAAGGGGTGTGGGCTAAGGAGGAGGCACGCCCTAGAGAAAGTCCTGAGGGCCAGGCACAGAGGCCTGGAGGGCTGCATTTGGCCCCCAGGCCTGAGGTTCCCTTCTCGATGGTATTACGACAGACATGGTGCCCCTCAGGCTTCATAAGTGGAATCCTGGCTTAGCTGCTTCCCATGATTAGGGATGAAGGCAGAACCTCTTTTAAATGGATTTACACAAAGAATTTGGTGGTTCTGACCTGATTGAACTCTGCATACATTGGACCACCCTTTGCATCAAGTGCCTGCTTACGTCCAAGCTGATTGTGCATTCCCGACTTGTTTTTAAAAAAGTCAGACTAATTATATGCAAAATCATATACACACACACATATATGCAGGAGCTTGACACTGAAATGTTCAGAGACTTCCATCTCTACCCATGACAGGCTGACATGGGAAGTAGCTGCATTCCCAGCTTCTCCCATCAGACTGCAAACATCCAGTGCTATCTGAGAAGTACAGGAAAGAGTCTGGTATAATAGCTCCATGCCACGGAGCAACATCAGAAGAGCCCCTGGGTTATTTATTTCAGAGGCCAAGCTTGGACATGGTGTGCTGTATTCAGCATGATGTGTTTGGAAAATGAGGGTGTAAAATGTTGTCAATATTGTTTTTTATTTATTTATTAAATTTATTAGTCGCCCATCTGGTTGGCCGTCCAGCCACTCTGGGCGATGTACAAAATAAAAATGTACAAATATGTTAAAACATTAAAAATCTCAACAATAATAATAAAGCCTAACCCACCCCAAAAGCCTGCCTGAAGAGCCAGGTCTTCAAGGCCCGGCGGAAGCTCATCATAGCGGGGGCATGATGGAGATCGTTTGGGAGGGAATTCCACAGAGTGGGGGCCACAATTGAAAAAGCCCACTCCCTAGTCCTCACCAGTCTAGCTGTTTTAACTGGTGGGATAGAGAGAAGGCCTTTTGAGGCTGATCTTGTTGAGCGGCATCCCTGATGATGTTGGAGGCGCTCCTTCAGAGAGACTGTTTATTTCCACAAGCTGTTATGTTGAAAAGATTTCAACTTGGTTGTTTTCCCCTCTTCTTCAGGGCATTCCATTTGAGATGGCCATAATTGGATTAGGTTTGCTGCTGCTTCAGGCTCCAGCTAGTCAGCAAAAGCCAATCTTAAACCTGGGTAAGGCGTTGTTGTAAAATAATAATAATAAACCCTTCCAAATTGTTTGCCTTCATGTTGTCTTTCTGACTTTTTTTATCCAGAAATGTTAATTTATTTTACTATTTCTAGCTTTGTAGTCCATTTTTATTCATCAGAATGGAAATGAGGTTTTTTAAAATTAGTACTGTAAGTATTTGAGGTGAAAAATTATTGTCTCCTTGAAATAGCTTTTTGGAGCTAAATAGTTCATTAGATACAAGAAAGGGATGGATATATTTTGTTAGTTGTGACTTCCATTTAGATTGATCTTCACTAATGTTTTCTTGGGTCTGGGGATTTTTTAAATTATTTTTGTTGTTTGTTTTTAAAATCTTGTTTACATTACATTGTAAGCCCCTTAACTGGCACCTCCTTTTTCATGTTTACATCACTTAGCTTATTTTTTTAGGTGCATCAGAAATTAATATTAAGCAATAACAGTAATAATCTTGGATGCAAGAGAGCTATTGGCAAACACATGGCCCTGCATCCTAGATACAGAATAAAACAGTGTTGTGATTTCAGCCTTATGCAAATATTAGTTTTAGAGCCCTTCATAAGGACTCCGTATTTTAGACTACGTGTGATAGTTCCTCAGGAGTACTCGTATTTCCTGAGCAGCTGCCAAGATCCACAACAATGTGCAAAGTAGTTCCTATGTAAGTGGTGAAATTTCATTATTTAAGCTCTTTCAGGCCCCCGTCAGTTTTGCTGTACTCAAAACTGTTTTCTCACACAATTCTGCTCCTGTGTATTGCCAATTAGGTGCCTTATCCCACGTCAGACCATTGGTCCATCTAGCTCAGTATCGTCCACACTGCCTGGAAGGGACTCTCTAGGGTTTCAAACAGGGTTCTCTCACAGCCCTACCTGGAGATCTTGGGGGTTGAACCTGGGACCTTCTGCCTGCAGAGCAGATGCCCTACCACTGAGCTACGGCCCTTCCCCAACAGTATCTCCTGACAATGTATGACTCGTAGCCTTGCAGCTGATCTGCACACTTCGGAAAGACATGTGATACAGCTTCTTTGCAGCTGTGCTATTTCAAACTATGTATGTAAAAATATGGCAGGACATTGAGAAGGCTGGACCAGAACGTTTTGCTCTATCTGCTAGTATGGGATTTTTGCCGCGTGAGAGAATTCCACACACGCGCCCCTACTGACATTTTGAAGTGGCATGGTGTCAGGAAGGATGTGCCATGTGGTGTCTTTTTTTTTTTTTTAAGTATAGGTTGGACCATAGTTCTTTGAAAAAGTAGCAATTTGAAAACTCAGCATGTTTGGGCACAGGATAAAGAGTGATTTTAAGCATGTGTGGACATTGTTCAATACCACTTACACAAATGGTATTTGAATGATGACAGGCTGATATGAAAGCTCTATCTGTAGCATTTGAACTTTCATCATTGGAAGTTGCAGTTATAAAATGAGGGACATACATGAGTGATTTTTTGCTATTAGATTTTTTTGCCACATTGTTGATTTATCCTACTATATGTAATAGATTTCTGTATTTTCAGTATCAGTTTTTTTCTGCCCTTCAGTGTGCTATATTTTGGTACAAAATACATTGTCAAAGTTTCAAAAAATAATTGTTTATTGGCAACTCACTCTGGACAGTGTATTTCATCATATTGCAGGGCCATTTGGAACATGCATTTCCTAGAATGTTTCAAAGTTTGAGTTATAACTCTACTCTTGCTCTCCTAGCCATCAAGCTCCTTTCCTGCTCTGAAACCAAGATGAGTCCTGCAGTGGCCCTTATCCTGGTGATGCCTGCACTCCAGATCTTATCCTCCACTGCTGTACAGGACTGCATGACTGAAGAGGATGGTGGCACCACTAGGCAGCAGTTGGCCATTCATCTTTTAGAAATTATACAGCAGGAAGAACTGAAAGAGAGAAAGCAACTGGTGAACTTCTCGTTAAGACTTTCATTTGTTTTTGTTGGTGGGAAGAAAATAAATAGTTGCATTGCCTGCCAGCTTGTGTCCCTCCTCCCCTGCTGTAAAAATTAGAACCACCATTAAAGTATTGATGGTGATGATTTAGCACTTACAAAGTAGGCTATGTAAGTAGGCACATACTAGCCATTAGCAAAATTGGCATGCGTTACCCACCTTTGTGAAAACTGCAGTATACTGTGCAATGTTGTGTAGTGGCTGAGACGCTGAGCTGCTAATCAGGAAGTTGCTAGTCCTGGTTCATTTTTTCCCTCTAGCATGAATTCATTAGGTGGCCTTAAGTAGATAAGCCACTGTCTCTCAGGACCATTTCATATATTCTGATTTTAAGGGCTCCTAGCCTTTCTTTTAAGAACTATACATTTCATGTATAGTATGACAAACAAGGGTTTGAAAATGCAGGCACCACACAGGAACGTTAGTTGGAGGTCATCAGCAACCAGCAGCTAGGAGTAGACGATAGCCATGTTCTACCTGGCCCCATTACTGGAGGTACACTGGAAAACAGAGAAATAAACTTAACTTGGATAATTTTAACCAGAGGTGGTTAATATTTTTCATACTGAGGGCTGCATTGACCTAGGGTCAGTCCTTTGGGGGCCACATGTCAAAGTGGGTGTAGCCAGTGTAAAAGTGAGAGTGGTCAATTTAAAAAAAATCAGGACATAAGTTTGGGGAAGTTCAAAAAATTTGGTATCACAGCAGACCTATGGGAAGTGTCAGTGAACTTTTTTAAAAATGGACTTATAAAATATATTTTTAAAAAACTAAGATTTACCTAGGCCAGTAGTCTTTTCTATATTCCTGAAACCAGCAGCTGCTAAGCATCCATCAGAAACTGGCCAATGGTCCACCAGTGGGTCATAGTCTGCCTTTTCCCTACCCCTGCTTTAGAATGTAATGGAAGTTCCTTAGTTCAGAATATAGCAGCACTGATGTTGGCCTTTGTTTTGGAAACTAATCTACTGGAGCTGTTCTGAAAATCTAACTCTGCAGTCCTGTGCATATCTACTCAGAAATAAGTCCCAGTATGCTCCATAGGGCTTACTCACTGGTAAATGTACATAGGAGTTCTGCCTGAAGGACCAAACCTTACTCTGACATCTTTCATGGCCTGAAAAATAGTTATTTGTCTTATAGGACTGGGTTCCTATAAAATTAAACCCATGAAATCTTCTCTCTTTCTCTGCCCCCCCCATGCTCACATAGTGAGTAGCAGAATGAAAACAGTGGCAGTAGGAGGCCTCCGGGAGCAGTGAAGGGGGTACATTTACCTCTAAGCAATTTCATCAGTCAAAGTGGTAACTTTGCAGGTGGCTGGATCTTAATTTTCCATGTGCAATAATTGAAAGCGATAAACAGGGGGAGGGGTAACATTAAAAATATTCTTTTACATGAAATGGCTTTTTAAAAGGTCATTTAAAGTACAGGAGCATTATACTTCCCATTATCCAAAATGAATTTACATTACATTGAGCAATATAATTAAAATGGGGGTGTGCCATTCTGTAGAACTGCTCTGGCTGCTCATTCAGAAACCTCTTGGCAGATTCAAAAGTTGAGAACAAATTGTTTCTAGTCATGAATCAATTCGTACATTACCTTAGTGATGTTGGGGGTTGCTGGTAGGTCTGGCTTGCCTTATCATCCCAGCAGCCCCTATCAAAGAACAACATCCTGCAACACCCAGAAATAATGGTGGGATAGTGTGCAGTGCCCAGGTGGTGATGAATAGCCTCTGTACATTTGTAAAAGGTAGATTTTATAGTGCATAGAGGCAGACATCTGCCTCATCAGGAAGGCAGGGATAGGTGGGTGAGGAGTCACAAAGACTTTCCTTGTCGACAACCTTCCATGGGCTGCATACTAGTAGTGGCCAGAGGCAAAAAGTGAGTGGAGCAATGGATGTGACTTTTACCTCTGTACAGTAGACTACATCCCAGCCATGTTAAAGTCAGAGATTTCTACACATTTACATACACAGCCTTCATCCAGGCAAAAAAAAAAAAGCCAGGCAAAAGCCCTTGAGGAAGGGGTGTGGGCTGGGGAGGCGAAATGCCTGGGAAGAGCACCAAGAACCAAACAGATGTCTGCAGAGCTGCATTCAGCCCCTGGGGATGAGGTTCTCCACTCCTGCCATGTCTGTTCCAGACCCCACCTGGTTTGTCTGCTTCTTCATCATTTCGCTTTTTCCTTTATCCACTTACATTCTGACTTGCCCCTGGTTAAAGTTGCTTGATAGCTGCTTATGCATGGTTCCATTCCATATGGCAGAGGTGACATTTGCCCACTGTGTTGGGCAACTGAGACCACCATGACTTTCACTGCAACTGTAGCTATCATACATCACCTATTTTAGGTGCACATGTAAGTTTTATTTTTTTAAAAAAACAACCCCAACATCCTAAACATTACATATGAAATGGCTTGCAAGCCAAAAGTGCACTGCCTCTCCTTCCTGTGGAGCAGTGATGGTGGTGGTGGGATGCTGCTTTAAAAGATTCCACTTCAATAAGCAGAACAAGATCACATTCTGTACTAAGGAACTCCAGATAATTTTTGGCATAGCAGAGAGTCCAGATTGCTGAGGGCTCTAAACTGGGTAATGACTTTGCCAAAGAAATCTTGAGTTTTCTTACAGTGATTGGTGTTTGGAAGAGGATTTGTAATATAAGCATAATTGTAGCCTTCACTTAGAAAATGAAGTCGTAATTATCAACAGCAATGTCAGTAATTTATTTGAAGGGAAAAGCTCTCACACCAATGAGATAGTGTCATGTTTTTATTCTTCACATGATTTTTAGGTAAATCACCAAGGAACAATTTAATTTTTGTTTTAAATTAGAGGCCCATAGAGATTTGTTTATTTGGACTTGCCTGGTTCTAATGTTCCTTTCCCCCCCTTTATCTCAGGCCTCTGGTGAGCACTTCTTCCCCATCACCAGTGCTTATGGTTCATTACATACTACTTGGAGAATCCTTGTGCTTATGAGAGAGAAATCTTCCATGTCTGACTGGTTATCTTCTCTTAAGTCAGTGCTGTCTATTACAACTCAAGTCCCTGTTCATGTGTTCCTTCTGCTGGCCTACCTCTTTATTCAAGAAAATGGAGATGGCCTTCGTGATGTACTGGCTGCCACTACAGAAATCGCCAAAGCAGATTCATCGCAGGTAAGAGTAACCTTAACAAAGGTCTGCAGCTAGAGTTTGGCTGTCTTCTTCCAGATCAGTTTGTGATGCCTAAACTCTGTAGCTCCTGGTTTTTATGCACCTCTCTCCTCTTTTGTTTGTCCCAGCTCTTTCCCCTAGGTCTGTTTCTTTTGGACTTTTTCTTTCCCCATCAGTGATGGTTCCAGCATTTGACAAGTCCTTGGGCAAGATGCCTTCAGTAGCCCCACTTCCCTGAGTGGGCCCACCTCCCATGCAGTTCCCCTCTCCCTCTAGACTCAATCAGTGCACCCACCCAGAAGGAGAGCGCAAGTCAAGTGGGAAATGCTAACCTCTCACTCTGAGAGAGAGAGAGAGAGTGAGAGAGTATGCAAGTGAAGATTACATACTGGAAGTTCAGCTGGTTGCCGTCAAATGATCTAATCTGTAACCAACCTGTACTCCCCACCCCACTTCCAACACTGTAGTGACTTAGTGAGAGGGAGGGAGATGCTTCTAATGGCTTTTTGCAGTTTTCAGACACAGCTGAGGCAGGGAAAAAGAGGGATTCATCACTGTTCTTGCTTGTGCTTATTTTAAAGGCTGGCCATTTTCTTGTATTGAAAGGAGTTGCAACTTCCTCCAATGCCCCTCCTTCCCCCAACTGGATATTTTGTGAATTATGCAACATCTGGCAACCTTATTTCTTCCTCTGGTGTTGTATCAGTTTTGTGTTCTTTCTCTTTTGGAAAACTAAGCAGTTTACTGTGTTTGACCAATCTACCAGGCATGACCACCTGCTTTTGGCTACTCTGCTCCCATTTGTCTTGCTTCTTTTTTCATACTGAGACACCCTTTTCTCACACTTCACTGTGTGTAAGGTCCAGGATAGCAAATCTCCTCTACCTTCTTTATAGAAGAAGAGAGGGATCTTTTTAAGCTCCCTCCCGCCCCCCAACCAACGGGACATCATTGCGAGGTTACAGACCCTCGCTTATCGCTTACAGTACAGGTTGAGGCACACGGAGGTTCCATCACAAATAAACACAGAATCTCACTTGGAGTCAGGTGAGAAGGGTCTGTTTCCCCCACCTAGTAATTCGTCTCAGGTGCCTCCCTCGGAGCTGCAATCTATACCAGATCATCTCCCTTCACACGCTGACCCTACTGCCTCTCTCCCCCGACTGGCAGGGAGTATCTAACTACATACATTACTCCCTCCTGGACGGATTTAAGATTCTTGGAGAATTCAGAGTTAGCCTCTCCCTCGAAATGTCCACCTGTGCCTCTGGCCCCTTTCTTGACTTTCTCTAATTCCAATGTCAGCAGACCAGCATCTTCATGTGAGATAATTAGTGACCTTAACGTCGACCAAAACCCGACTTCGTCCCCGGACACCTCGACTACAAACCCATATTTGTGACTGTCCACTCCCCGATCGTCTTCAAAGCAGCTGCCTCTCAAGGTGATCTCATGGAATGTGGCGGGTTGGCTTAGTAAACTAGAAGATACTTCTTTCAGAGAATTTTGTTCTCAATTTCATATTCTATGCCTTCAAGAAACTTGGGTCACTTCCCCGGCTTTCCCCTCCCTCCCAGGGTTTGCCTCAGTTTCCCTCCCGGCATTAAACTCAGTAAAAGGTGGCAGACTGCTTGGTGGCCTTGCTACACTAATTTCTGCAGATTTAAATCTAACCATTACACAAGTCCCTTTCCAGTCCATCAACAACATGCTGGTCACCCAAATTATTTGGCCCACAAATGTGAAAATAATCCTCATTAACATCTATGTCCCTAATGCGAAAAGTAGGCAAAGCGATTCACCAGTCTGGACAGACTTAGATCAGGTCTTATATTATATATTCCAGGAAGTGGCAGATCCCCTAATACTTTTGGCTAGGGATTTCAATGCCAGACTAGGTGTGAACAACTTCATTATAGGGGACAAACTGGGCCTATCAAGGGATGACCTGTCCTTTTGTCCTCCTAGGTGTTCGAGAGATCCAGTAATAACTGTGGCGGGCTGTGCGCTTTTTACCCTGCTATACAAATACCACCTTATTATCTGTAATGGCTCCCCTACTAACCCATCTTCGAAACTTTATACGTATTATGGACCCAGAGGAACAAGTGTGATTGACTTTATGATCCTCTCCCCTGCCCTAATGCCCTATCTAGAAGCTTTTACTGTATTGGTTAGATCTGAAAGTGATCATATGCCAATCTATCTGCTTCTGTCCATTACATCGACTTTTCAATTTTCCAGTGCTATCCCCCCGGAAAACCTGTCTCTGTCTGGCACGAGAAGGATTAGATGGAATGCGAGGCTGCAAGATGACCTGAACTCTTACTTAAACTCCCCGGCCACTCTTATGCGTAGAGACCTACTTTTAGCAGAGGCTGACCCCCTCAACAGTTATAAGACCCTAATTCAAGACCTAAGGCCCATACTGACTACTTCCTGCCCTCCCGCCCGAACGCAACACTGGTGGTTTGATAGTCAATGTGCTAATGCCAAAAAGGAACTTTCTAGTTCCATAAGAGCCCTAAGCAGGGAAGATTCAACAGAAAATTTTAGTTTGTACATATCTCTACGCAGGGCCTATAAAAACCTTTTATGTAAAAAAAAACAGCAAATTTCATCTGTCAACAATGGAAGGAGTTGGCCCTAGCCTTAATGGATTCCAACTCAGCAAATTTCTGGAACCTGATCTCGAGAGGGTTCAAACGGGAATATTTTTGTATAGAAAATCAAATCCCCTCGACCAAATGGTGCTCTTATTTTGCGGACCTATTTTCTGGGGGCAAGGATTCCCCCAGTAGAGACACTCAATTTAATCTGTTACCCCTGACTCTACAGGCATGTAAAGAGTGGGACCCTGTAGACCCTCAAGAATTACGCTTTCTGATCAATGCCTTCCTCTCTAAAAAAGCACTGGGAGAGGACATGATACTGGCGGAACTATTTAAAGCCAACCTTGATTGGTGGGCCTTGGTCCTAGCTAAGCTGTTCACTTTTATCAACTACAGTGGCTCAGTTCCGAAGGGATGAGCGGTCAGTATAGTGATCCCAATTCATAAAAGGGGTTCTAAGTCTGACCCGAAAAACTTTAGACCAATTAGCCTTATAGATGTCGCTGCAAAGTTGTATGCCAAATACTTGCTGGGGAAACTGCTATCTTGGGCAGATGAAAATATGGTTATTGTGGAAGAACAGGCAGGATTTATTAAGGGCAAGTCAACTCTGGACCATTGTTTCACACTGCTCCACCTAATTCAGAAATATTCTCATCATAGGAGAAAAGAATTATTTGTCACATTTGTGGATTTTTCAGCTGCCTTTGACTTCATTGATAGGGAGAGGCTTTGGCAGAAATTGGCTGTCACAAACATCGATCGACGCCTATTCTTCTACAGATACTCCACACTAATACGCTCCTTAAGGTTAGGTTAGGTGCCAATGGCCTCCTATCAGACGTTCCAACAAAGAGAGGAGTATGACAAGGTTGTCTTTTGGCCCCTTTTCTTTTTAATTTTTATATTAACAACATTGTTGATGAACTCTCAGGCCCTTCCTTTTCCCCCCCTTCAATTTTAGATTCTACTCCTTCGGTGTTGCTTTATGCCGATGACATAGCTTTGATATCTCTTATGCAAATTGGTATGAGGAGGCTCCTAAGAAGCCTCGGCTCCTTCTGTTCGAAGGAACTGGTAACAATAAACTATTCCAAGACTAAAGTTGTAGTGTTTGGTAGGAAAACTAAGTGCCATACCTGGAAAATAAATGAAAAACCTATACAGCAACAACGTATTTTTCGGTACTTGGGTCTCACTTTCGCCTCCTCCCTCTCATGGAAAGCTCATGTCGAATCAGCCAAATTGAAGACCTCCCACGCCATCCAACTGCTTATGCGCTTCTTTAAATTCAAAGGAGGCTCTCTGGTCCCGCCTGCACTGGAGGTGCTTCAAAGGAAAATTATACCTATGCTCCTCTATGGTGTAGAGATCTGGGGCCACGTTAACATGAAGCCGCTAGAGAAAATTCAAAACGCCTTCATCCATATGGTGCTGGCAGCACAGAAGGGAACACCTGTTCCCTTTTTGAGGTCAGAGACAGGCCTTTATCCTTTAGAAGCCTTTGCCCATGTAGCCCTTGCCTCCTATTGGTTAAGACTAGTCTCTATGAATGACACCCGGTTGCCAAAAAAATGCTTCCTTGAACAGTCACAAAACCCTTTCCAAAATAATTGGTTAAATAAGACTAAATCCACCCTTGCCCTGTACGGGATAAATCTAGAGTCCCTGCCTGCCCAAGTTCCATACGAGCCAAACTGCTGCTGAAGGATAGAATATTTCTGTATTCCAAAAGATGGGATATTCATGCCTCCACGCAGATGGCTTTTTCTCATTGGTTCCCCATGTTTAAAACCACCTTTATTAGGGAACCTTACTTTTCCTTTTTAGAGCCCCCTTGGCTGAGAAGAGCTTTCACTGCCATACGTTTCCAAACAATGACAACCGCCCTCCTTGAAGGGAGATATGGAAACATCCCGATCCACCAACGTTGCTGTATATGTAACTCAGGCGACGTGGAGGACATCGCCCACTATTTGTTGAGTTGTCCCCTCTATAAAACCCTTAGGGAGGTTTATTTTCCCCATCAGCCATCTGACTAAGAGATCGATTTTAGAACAAGTTAGCGTTCTTTTAGCGGGCACGGACATTTTTGTAACCCGACAAGTGGCAAATTTTGCCTTTGCTGCAGCGAAAATTAGAGCTAAGCATCAAAAGGTAGCAGAGTCTTCTGCAGTGCCCCCCGTGTCTGGTTAAATTGATATAAGTAGGCTTGACCGGGTTTTAGACCTGGCTCCATCTGGCTGGTTCTGCCCCTTTTAGATCTTATATGTGGACTTTTCACCCTTAAACAGGATTGTTTAACCTCCCCTTTTACTGTAAGATAGTAAAATCTTAACCTGGCTGATCCATTTTATTGACGATTGATATATGTATATTTTGGTGTTTGTTTTTTGTATCTGTACGTTTTTGTATGTCATTGCGACGGCCTTTGGCTTTGAGCAATAAAGTTCATCATCATCCTCTACCCCTTCCTTTCCTAGTTGCTTTCTTCCAGTTAATCCCATGCAGTTGCCCACATCCATTTCCTGTTTTGCTCCCCCGCTTCCTACTCATCAGTGGGCCTATGCTCTCAAGCACTGTTCCTGAATGGGAACATTCCTTGAACCCTGGTACTTGTAGCCCTGCCCCCCCCCGGTCCCTGCTGCTTTCTGGGTCAGCTACCAGAAGGACACAGAGTAGTATTCAATGCTAGGCCTACTCGAAATAGAACTTTTGAAGTCAATAGAAATGAATAACTTAGGTTTGTTAATTTAAATAGGCCTATTGTAAGCAGGTCTGGGTTGAATACAACCCACAGTTCCCCATTGCCTCCATATCTAGGCTTCTGTTCTGTGTGTAGTTCACTCAAATAGTCTCTCTTTCTTTCCCCTTTCCCCCCATTGTGGCCTGTTTCTGTGGTCTCTGTACAGTGTGGGTACCTCTGAATTACTTGTAGTTCATTACTTTTTTGAGGAGCGAGTGGGTAATTCCTTTACATTTTGATTGTAATAGAACTAGGAGTAGTTTTATTACTTTTGTGGAGTAATTGTAATGTTTCCAGCATTATTTATTTATTTATTTTATTCTATTTCTATACCGCCCACAGCCCGAAGGCTCTCAGGGCGGTGCACAACATAGGATAAAATACAATAGAATCACAAAAACAGTAAAAGCATACATATTAAACAATTAAACGACCTGATATACATTAAAAGCTAAAAGATAGAATTAAAATGCCTGGGAAAATAAAAAGGTTTTAACCTGGCGCCGAAAAGATAAAAGTGTAGGCGCCAGGCGCACCTCATCGGAGAGACTGTTCCATAATTCGGGGGCAGCCACTGAAAAGGCCCTAGATCTTGTTACGACCCTCCGAGCTTCTCTGTGAGTCGGAACTCGGAGGAGGGCCTTAGATGTTGAACGTAGTGAACGGGTAGGTTCATATTGGGAGAGGCGTTCCGCTAGGTATTGTGGTCCCGTGCCGTGTAAGGCTTTATAAGTCAAAACTAGCACTTTGAATTTGGCCCGGAAACAGATAGGTAGCCAGTGCAAACGAGCCAGAACAGGTGTTATATGTGCGGACCGCCTAGTCCTCGTCAACAGTCTAGCTGCTGCGTTTTGCACTAGCTGTAGTTTCCGAACTGTCTTCAAAGGCAGCCCCACGTAGAGCGCATTGCAGTAATCCAATCTAGAGGTTACCAGAGCATGCACAACTGTAGCGAGGTTGTCGCTTTCCAGATAGGGACGTAGCTGGGCTACCAACCGAAGGTGGTAGAACGCATTCCGTGCCACCGAGGCCACCTGCGCCTCGAGAGACAGGAATGGATTGAAAAGAACCCCCAAGCTACGAACCTGTTCTTTCAGGGGGAGTGTAACCCCATCTAGAACAGGTTGAACATCCACCATCTGGTCAGAGAAGGCGCTCACCAACAGCGTCTCAGTCTTGTCAGGATTGAGCCTCAGTTTATTAGCTCTCATCCAGTCCATTATCGGCGGCCAGGCAACGGTTCAGCACATTAACAGCCTCACCTGAAGAAGATGAAAAGGAGAAATAGAGTTGCGTGTCATCAGCATACTGGTGACAACGCACTCCAAAGCTCCTGATGACCGCACCTAGCGGCTTCATGTAGATGTTAAAAAGCATAGGGGACAGGACCGATCCCTGCGGGACTCCACAATGGAGAGTCCAGGGTGTTGAGCAATGCTCCCCAAGCCCTACCCTCTGGAGACGGTCCACCAAGTAGGAGCGGAGCCACTGCCAAACAGTACCTCCAACTCCCAACTCCGTGAGTCTCCCCAGAAGGATACCATGGTCGATGGTATCAAAAGCAGCTGAGAGATCAAGGAGAATCAACAGAGTAACACTCCCTCTGTCCCTCTCCCGACATAGGTCATCGTACAGGGCGACCAAGGCTGTTTCAGTGCCAAAACCGGGCCTAAAACTGGATTGAAACGGATCTAGATAATCTGGGAACGGACTGCCAAGGCCGTTGCTATGGTAGCCATCGCGATAAACTGGGAAAAGTTCTAGCAGCTATCTGTGTTAAGCTGTGTCTTCTGTGTATTGCCTCTGAACTGAGAGGTTCTCTTCTGTGTTTACCTTTGGAGAGAGAGGTACCAGAAGGGGGGTGACCGAAGCAACTCTACATGTATTTACTCTTAAGCCTTTGGCCATAATGTCTTGATAAAGACTCTTAACATGCTCTAATGCTCTGAAGAAGTTTCTTGCTCAACTTAACTCCAACGTAATGTATGCTGTTTCATGCAACAACGCACACATGTCAACAGGGGTTATGGGCCCAGATCCACAGCGCATTACACGGGAGTAAGTTGCTGGTCTGAATGGCAGACGGAGTTCCAGAGGGCAGCTTGATTGATTGTACCGGACAGAGGTGAGCAACATGGCTGTAAACCTGTCTGGGGGAGGCTTGCCAATGGAAAGATTGACGGAAAAGAATTATGGCAGCTGGAAGCCGAGGATGCGGGCTTTGCTGATAACAGAGGATTTATGGGACATTATAGATGGACCACCCCCGGCGGTATTGACCGCGGCCTGGAAGCGCAAAGATCAGAGGGCGCAGGCATTTATAATCTTGGCTCTATCGGATTCTCAACTGATGTGTGTGAGAGATGAGCCGTCGGCTAAACAGATGTGGGATGCGTTGCAGGATTTGTCCCAGCAATGGCAGCGGAGGCAGAAGGCGCAGAGAGCCGAGCTGATGGAAGCTGTCAGAAGCAAGGAGGAGAAAAGTGCCGAACCAGAGGAGGCAGCCGAAAGCAAACAGGATTACAAGCAGCAGCTGTTGAAGTCTTGTTATGCCTGTGGGGCTCGTGGGCATCTCCAGAAAGACTGTGCAGTCAAGCGCAACTCCAGGGACGGAGGCTTGAAGCAGGGAAGTGTGAACTTTGTTTGTAAACAGAAGCCACAAACTTTAGCACCTGTTAACTGGCTTGTTGACAGCGGGGCAAGCCATATATTAATCAAAGACAGAAGTTTGTTTTATGCTTCAGAAGAAGTGCAGGATTTTGTGCAACTTGCGGATGGATCACAGAAACGGGTGGAAGCCCGAGGACTGGTGAGATTTAATAAACTTGGGATAATGTCAGAATGTTTGTTTGTTCCGGAATTGGCTCATAATATTTTATCAGTTCAAAAACTGGTGTATTCTGGGTATTGTGTAACATTTGATAGAGGAAAATGTTTTCTGCAGAGAAGAGGCAAAGTTGTCTGTCAGGGATTCATGACACAAGGGCAGTTTAGAATGACCGTGGGTGTGAAGTGTCCTGATGCCTTGAGTTTAATGGGGCGGAAAGAGAATGACGGTCAGAGCTGTAAGAAGACAGCTGTTAAAAGCACACAGCCACAGTATTCATGTAATGCAGTCAGGCTGATGCCTGAAAGAGTGCATCGCAGCCGAGTTTACAAGCCACAGGGTAAGAGACGTGGCAAACGTGCACCTAGAGCACAAGAGAATGCATATTTCAGAGCTTGGTGTCCAGAAACACAAGCGCAAACATTTAAACCAGATCTTGACATAAATCTGAAAGGCACGAAGACAAAGAGTCTGGTTTTGTCAGGAGCAAAGACAGGAGGTCTTGAATGTTTTGTGGATGCAGATCATGCAGGGGAACTGAGCAGTCGTAAGTCAACCTCTGGCATAGTTGTGATGTGGCACGGGTCATGCATTGACTGGAGCAGCAAGAAACAAAATGTGGTGGCAACCTCAAGTGCAGAAGCAGAGTATGTGGCTCTATCACAGGCCTGTAATGAGCTACAGTGGTTCGCAATGCTCATGCAGGAGATAGGCATTGATATGCAATTTCCGATTACTGTATATGAAGACTATCAGACCTGCATCAAGATAGCCACATCAGAAGCTCATACCAAAAGAACAAAACATATTAGTGTCAGATACTTTCACGTAAGGGATTGTGTGCAGCAGGGGTTCGTTAACCTGACATTTTGTGACACTAACAACTTGGTGGCTGACATAATGACCAAGCCGTTGTGTGAGGAGAAATATGGCAAACTGGTGACAAGGCTTGGAATGAGCCAAAGTTTGATTGAATAAAGTTCTAGCTAAATGTACAGAGATGTTTTGAACTGTACTGAAATGTAAGCTGTATTGCAAGATGTATTGGAGAAATGTATTGTTGTTATTGTTGTAATGAGTTACAGGCATGATGGGAAAAAAAGGGGGGATTGTTGACCATTGAACCGCACTGTCACTGAGTTTGTTTTCCATCAAGTCTGAAAAACTGTAACTAGGGGGAGTTATGTCTTTGCCCAGTCTGGGAACGGACTGCCAAGGCCGTTGCTATGGTAGCCATCGCGATAAACTGGGAAAAGTTCTAGCAGCTATCTATGTTAAGCTGTGTCTTCTGTGTATTGCCTCTGAACTGAGAGGTTCTCTTCTGTGTTTACCTTTGGAGAGAGAGGTACAAGAAGGGGGGTGACCGAAGCAACTCTACATGTATTTACTCTTAAGCCTTTGGCCATAATGTCTTAATAAAGACTCTTAACATGCTCTAATGCTCTGAAGAAGTTTCTTGCTCAACTTAACTCCAACGTAATGTATGCTGTTTCACGCAGCAACGCACACACGTCAACAGACCAAGGCTGTTTCAGTGCCAAAATCGGGCCTAAAACTGGATTGAAACGGATCTAGATAATCGGTTTCATCCAAGAGCACCTGGAGCTGGCTGGCGACCACCCGTTCTAATACCTTGCCCAGGAATGGAACATTCGCTACCGGTCTATAGTTGTTCAAATTATCTGGGTCCTTTGGGCATTATTTGGGGGGGGGTGCAGCAGGAGAAGTCTGCTCCTCTGATTTGTGGATGAAAATCATGTGCCTCACACTGTGCTTCTGTGCAGTGTCGCTCTTTCCTCATGCTCTGTGGGTGGGTAGGAGGCGACGAGGAAGGAGGTGGAGAGTGAGACGGGGTGGAGTGGAGAAAACAATTGTTTAAAAAAATGGATGGTGATGGTGAAGAATGGAGTGGAGGGGAAAAGCAGCTGGAGGGCAAGAACATGGATAAAGGAGGAGGAGGCAGCCGAAGAATGGAGATAAAAGAACTATGGAGATGAAAGATGACAATGTGTGTGTATGTGTGTGTGTGAATACTGTGTTTGCACTTGGCACATAAAGTGGCCTCCACCACCCTCTCTGGCTACTGTGCTGCATTTGCAGTATTTTAACTTTTTTGCATCTCAGGAGAAAATGTTTGCTTGTGTGAGTGCCCCTTAGTTGGTGGCAGGGCAGGGTCTGGGAGGTGGTTAAGTGAGAGAGATTATGCTTGCTGGCTGATTGAGGGGGGGTTGCACTTGGTTTAATGTGCAAAGATCTGGGCGGTGGCCGCTGCCTCCCTTCCCCCCTCACCAGCGGAGAGACCACCATTGCTACCTTAAGGATAAAAAGAATTATTCTACTACCTCTGTATGTATGTGTTTATTTTTAATGTTGTTTTAGGTTATTTAGATGTGCAGCAGCCAAAGCAACCTTGTAGGCTTTTTTTTAAGTAACAAATGTAATTGCAGTGATTACCATTGAGAAAAAGTAAAGTAATCAGTTACTTTCAGAGCAATTGTAATTGTAACGGTAATTACTGCTTTTTGGGGCCATGTAATTGTAGCTGTAATTTATTATTATTTTTAATTAATCTTCCAAGCTCTGTTCTTAGGGAAGGTTTAGATGTGGCCAAAAAAAAAAAAAAAAGGCTGATGTAACAGTCCCTTTGTTATCCAGTTGATGGTACTTGTTTGTCTCCTCCAAAAAGTGTCATACTGATGAAAGCTTTGCAGGCAGATACGGACATGTTTGAATTGGACCTTGGGCTTAGTTGTTGAGTTATATTTATTAGAGCTATTACAATGTAATGTTCGTATGGATTAAAATGCAAATAGATGCACTGGACTTATTTATGGCAACCAATTTTTTATAAGGGTGAGCATATGATTAAAAAAAGTATGGAATACTTTGTGTGCTGGTAACTAAGATGATATTAAAGACATTCCTGTTTCTTTAAAACATTTTGTACTGAAAAATTATTTAAAGGTGCACAGTGCCTTTTTGTAATGGCTATTTTCTGTACCATGAAGTACAAAGAGTTGTGAAGGCTAACAATAATATAGGAAAAGCAAAACACTTCTTTAGAAATCCTACAGCTGATCACTGTATTTAATTTCCTTGCTTGTCTTGTTGTTTTTTAATAACATCCACTCAAAATGTAAAAAAGGCCCAAACAATGATAACTAGGGAATTGTGCCATACAGTTTGCTGCTCTCTGTGGGAACAGCTGTCTGCAGATGGTTTGTTCAGGATGCTTTTATCATATTCATTCAAAACAGATATATGGAAACTTCTTTAGAAGAAATGGTGAGCTTGGGAATTTTCTTTTCGGCCTCAAATCGTTTGGCTTGGCTTCGTTCATGGTCTTACATTGGAATAAAAAACTTACTTTCTTTGGTAGATAATGGGGGAAATGGAGGGATTGGAATCATAGAGAGCTTGGTGCCAGTTGCAGTCTGCCGTAAATTATTTGCATAGTTATGGATCGGGATATGGGTGAACCCCAGGTCAACCACATCGACTGCTACAAAAATGTATTTTGGATTTATAAACCTCAGTTATTTGGCTTTTTGGGAGGTTTTGTGGTTGACTTTGTTATTAGCAGAAGGGTCCCAGGTTTTTGCAACAGATTTGAGAATTTTAGAAAAATAAATAGGTATGTAGAGTGAAAAACCATGGTGGATTGTGTGACCCAGGTTCTTTTAGTGCTCACATGCTGAAATCTGAAAGAAGCCTTAACAGAGGTTTGTTACTTCTAAAAGGAGTAAATAGTCTGACTTGTGTAAAACTGCTGATTTGAAAAATGGCCAGTAATTATAAGATAAGTGTAAGCTGTAATTGTGAGATGTTGAAGACAGGTTTTTGCAAAGAAGTGATGTGGGCAATTTGGAAGCTGCTTATGTTGCAATAAATGATCACTGAGGTGTTCCGAGACTGTGATGATCACACTTGGAATTAAGTTTTCTTTAAATCTCTGGGATTTAAATTTTATGTAAATATAATTTAGGACTGGGTTGCATTAGTAATATTATTGTTTCATGTTTGAACAATATATGCATTAATAACATTTTAAATAGCAATCATGAATAGGAAATGTGAAAACCATGAGTCTTAATTTATCAGTTGTTGGTTGTGGTTGTTTTGAGATACTGAAGACATCTTGGTAGGACTCAAGAGATATGTGTGTCTTATTACTGTGATGTAGTAAAGTATAACTTTTCTACCAGAATTCATATTTGGATCTACAGCAGGTTGTGCCCATGTGAATTGGGAATGTCTCTGTACACCCTGACACTCAAAACTATATCATTTTGGGGAGGGGGACTCTAACTGAGCCATGTTCAATCTGCTAATGGAGCTATAGACCTATGTTTTTGAAATGCTTTCCTGCAAAGCATCTGAAACAACCGACTTTTGGTACTTTCTTACTAGCCATCATAATCAAGCAACAGAGGAACAAGCAATATGGCATAATAAAGGCTGTCATTTAAAACTTTGGAGCAAGTAGATACCTCTGTAGTCAGCTTCTTGTATCTTTTTCCAGAAGAGCATTGAACATGTTTCACCAACGGTCATATAAAGATGCTTCATTACATTCCTCTAAGGAGCATCCCTAGGCCTTCATTCATACATTTTGTATCTGATCTTTTGGTATGCTCAGCCTATTTCAATGGAGGAAGGAAACCATCAAGCCCTGGAGTGAACTTTGCTTTCAAAAAGCAGTGAATGCAGATCATTCAGACTCCCACCCCCACCCCCAAAAAACCCAAAACTAAACAGAGGATGATATGGAGAGCTTGCTACCTAGGTCATTCAAATGGACTTTTTAAAACAAACAAACGAACAAATGACTTCATCATTTTTAAGTTTATGGTCAAACCACAGTTTCTTGAGTCTTGTTGTAGATACAGTGGCATGTTCTAAATTTATGTTGTGTCCCAACACAAGGCTGCCACCTAGCAACCAGAACATCTGATAAGTGCCTTTAAATCCCCAGATGCTACAGGAGACAAGGAAGCTGTGGCTTTGCATACCTCCTCCCCTACTTCGTCCCATTGTTTCTCTCATCTGCTACGTGGTGCACCTGGAATTCTGCCTACCTCAATAGGCAGGTTACTGGTGGCAGGACCAGACAGGGAATGGGCAGGGGGAGTCACAGCTTTCTCATTTCTTGCAGTATCTGAAAGTTTTATAGGTGGTCTAATGCAAGATGTAATCCTAATTTGAGCATCAGTAAAACCAACTCAAAGAAGACGATTAGATTTGGACTGTTTTCTGTTTTAAATGAATGCCATGCTGAAATTTTCAAAAAGCACTTAAGTATAGTTATACTAGACTCCCAATACCTTGATATTTGTGATGGTGTTATTTTAAAAAATGGTACTACTTTGGAAAGAATTCTGTTCTGCAGTGTTGTTGACAGTCTGTATTGTGTTTCCACAATACACTTTTGTGGTAGATCACTATTCTTTTTTTTTTTTTACAATAATTTTTATTCAAATTTTCATAAAACATACAAAACAAAATCATAAAACATTCAAAGACAAAAAACAAAACAAAACAAAAATGATTAAACAAAAAAATAAAATGTTGACTTCCCATTTGTCGCAGATCAAATCAGTTATAGGTCTACAATATATAACAATCCTGTCTCTTAAATTATATTATAAAATCACTTTCCTCCAGTAGTTATCTTAATTAATCATCAAATCTCATAAACATTACTTTATTCTTTCCACAAAAAGTCAAAGAGAGGTTTCAATTCTTTAAGAAATATATCTATCAATTTTTCTCCTAATAAACATGTCGATTAATCCATCTCGTTAATAATAATAATCTTATTGTCATAACCATAGTCCAAATAAACATATCGATTAATCCATCTCATCAAAATCTGTTAGGTCCAATAATTTCAATAGCCATTATTCCATTATCCATATTAATTCCATCTTCCATCTTCAATAGTCCTGTTAAGTCCAGTAATTTCAGTGTCCAATCTTCCATTATCAGTATTCCATAATAATCTTGCTGTCATAACTATAGTCATATAATAAGAGTCTGATGGGAATTTCCTCTATCCCAAATATTTTCTTGCCATCCATTCTGAATAAGTTGCTGAAATATTGTTGTAAAGTCATATCTGTGTTCTTCTTTTTTACAAAATGCACTGGCTCATCTCTTGAGAGTTTTTCCATTGTCACATGGCTGCAGTTAATTCCATAGATTTTCTCTATATCAAACTCCATCACGTCATTCCAGTCCAAAAGATTATCCAAGCCATTGATAACTTTATCTCTAATATCTTCATTAATTTCTTCAGAGATAACATTAAATTCCAAACAGTAGATTTTATTTCTAATATCCATAAAGTCCAGATCTTTTTCCAATTCCACATTTGTTCCAATCTCCAGGGCTTGTATCTTCCCTTTATTTTTTCTTTTCTCATCTCTGATCTCATTCTCCTCTCTCACAGGATCCCCTATTTCTTTAAGCTCCTGCGTCATTTTGCTCAGTTCAATTTTCAGCTCCTTACTACCCTGTCGCAGGGTTTGTTTCGTTATCTCAATCTCATCCATTATTTTCTGAAACATAATTACTTCCAGATTCTCAGCCACTTTCTTGATTGCCATTTTTAAAACCACGAAAACAAAACAAAAATAAAGAAGAACCACTTCTTATTTCAGCAACAATTGGGTTAATATTCCAGGCTTGATGACATCACAGTATAAACAGAGCAGCCTGCCTTATCTCTCTATGTTCAAGAATACAAAACAAATTTAGTTCCCAGCATCAAAACAGTTAGTGGCGTCGTGAAGAAGCAGATTCGTCAAAATAAAATAGACCAAAAAGAGAATAGTCCCAGACAATATAATGTTCCTCGGAATAGAAATCCCTCTTCTGTTTATATCTTTAAAATGCACTTCCAGGACAGCTTTTTGCAGTAGAAACAGAGATAAGCTGTTAATTTCGTGAATAACAGAGAAGAGTTATAGCTCACCCAGAAGTTCTTTAAAGCTGATTCATTTGACAAATCTCTTTTTGCTGCAACACGTAGATCACTATTATTACTTAACAGGAATGTGGAAGTCTAAGTGGCTTGTCCGAGACTACAGTGGGAGTCGATATTGGTGGGACTTGAACCTCTCTCCCCACATCCAAGACTTATATTCTATCTAATGGGAGCTTCAGTTACTGACTTCATTGGGAGATCATTTGTACCCTATGTCAGACAGCCTGTGTGCTTGCTCTGTCGTTAAGCGATGGTAAGAGATTGGTTTTTGATGTAGCTTGCTGGGCAAGGTGTGGGGGAATACTGGCACAGGATACTGCCAGGAAGTGCATGGATCTTTGGAGTGCATAGAGTAATAGATTCAGCGAGTAAAATAACTGCTGAGGCCCTACTGAACCTTCTGTTTGCAAACAATTTTAATATAGTCTTCCTAATCAGGTGCATTGTGGGGAAAAAAGAAAAAAACTGTTATGTTGCATATGAATCCAACCACGCTGCAAAAAAGGGAAAAAATTAAATTGTTTGACTGAGAGGTCATTTGTGCATTGTAACACAAGATCTATTACCATTATTAGTGGGTTATGAGTATCTGGGGGATATTCTCCCTTTTATGGGCTATCTCAACTGCTTCAATACAATATTTGCCTGGTAAATGACACCCTTCTGGGAAATTCATCAGAAAACATCTTCAGTTCTATGGCTTAAAAATAAAAGGCTAAGGATAAAGCAAAATGTGGTCTTGTTTAGGTAGAAGTTTGGGTATTTTTTAAAGAACCAATTAAACTTGGTTTTGTTGTCTGAAAAATGCCTTGAGCAATGATGACACTATTCTAAATCCTCTGATCTTGGGAACCAGGGAGTGTTTGTTTAGTAAATGAATGAAATGCCATGAACTCATATTGGGTGGGTTTTAGTTGCCAGACATTCAGAAGTTGAAAGTGATTTATTTTTATGCAGAACAGAGTAGCGATGTGTGGTTTGCAGAACATATGTGATCCTTGGAAACTATCTGCAATCTGTAAATGTTTTCCAAGTCTCCAAAGAACTGTGGTGGCTCAAAAACATACAGCGATAAAGTTTCTGTATAGTTGACAAAAGACTGTAATGGCAGTTCTGCATGGTCGTAGCAACTTAGGACAGTGAGCTTCCTTAATGTTTGTTTCTGTAACTTCTGATGGTGTATTATGTGTATGATAGCAATGAAGATAACACCAAGCAAGATGATGAATAATACTCTTATCTCTGAAACCTTGCTCTTGGGTGATTGTAATGTACACTTGCTAGGACAGTCCTTGAAGACTCTTGGGAAGTTGCTGCTGGAGCATAGCATTGTGAGATGTGTCCTGACAGATGCTTGATATTATAATGAGGCACATACTGATCACAGACAAGGTCAGGTACAGGCCGGATATAAGGCCCAAGCTTTACTATAGGAGAGCAGAGATCATATTGCTTCAGCAAGAAACAAAGACTGAGCCCTATATAGTAGCAGTAGCTGCATGCTATTTGTTAGCCCCACTCACATTGTAAAATGCTGCTTTAATTAAAGGGACCAAGCTCTCTCCAGCAGCCTCCTACTGCAGTGTAGATTAGGAACCTCTGGTCTGACTGGGTCTTCTGCACTGGGGTTCTCAGAGTCTGAGGACAGCAATTCTATATCCTCAGGCCAGTGCACAGGTGCCAATGGCTCATCTGGTGGACATCCTTCTGGACTGGCCTTCTGTGCCCTTCCCCTTAAATTTCAGAGAAATTACAGGAAATCGAGTTTGGTTCTTTCTAGTGGTGTCATACAGGTTCCCCATGCAACAAATGCCTTTGACACTTAAGGTATTTTGTTTTGTACAACCCACCTCTTTAGCTGACTGCATTCTGTTCTGTTTTGGTTGGAATGACTTTACTGTTTTTCTTGCATTTATAAATGTAAATATTTTCCTTGTTGTAAACCACCTTGATACTTTATGGTGGAGGAATCTTATAAATGAAAAAGAAATAAAAGACTGTAGCTTAAATGTCTGAAACAAAAGGAGTGATATCCACTGTCATTGGAATAGACCATTGTGCCATCTTTATTAAACATGGTTGGGTTCAATGGTAAAGTTCTGCATAACATTTAATAGGCCAAGTTTTTTATCCTGTCGTGTTCCAAGAGCTGTAGATGGATTTAATGTACCAAGAAAATGCAAGCTGACAGGAGAAGCCTGGATTTACTTGGAAGTAAGTCCTACTGTGTTAAATATGGCTTACTTCCAGGTGTACATAAGATTGTGGTTTGAATTTTGCTACCCTCGGCTCCTAATGAGTGGAAGGGCAGGATATAAATTTAATAAATAAATAAATAAATTTTACATGTTTTATTTTTTTATCATGCGCTCTAACAGAAGATGTTTTAAATTGAGAGAGATTATTTGGTTATATTTCCTTGTCCCAGAGAGTGGCATTTGTTTTTTTAAAGCAGGTGAATGGTTACATGGTTGAATGAAAGACTAATTGAATACAGGACATAAGTGTGCATGGAGGTTCCACTTTATGAAATATCAGATTTTGATACAGGCTGACAATCTGCAGCGTTGCTGTAGATCTGTTTGCAAGATTGACTGTACTGAGATGCTTAGTTATTGTTTTGAAATGCAGATTCTTGTTTTAAAAAAGAAGAAAAAGACAAACCCAGTAAAACCCTTTTGTCAAGTACCTAATGGGGAGGGTTGACCTAACTGCTGAATCTTTGAGGATGGTAAAGGATTGCAAATGCTGTGTTACTAAGCAACACATTCAGTGGCTTTCTGAGGGTGTTCATATGCACTGAGAGTTAATGAATCTGCAGGGTGGCTGTTGGAAAACCTGATGAAGACTAAATGCTCATTTAGCCTTGGCAAGGACTTAGCCCTGCCTTATTTATGTTTTGGGGTAGCTTTTGTTTGTTTTTGAAAAGCTAGGATTATTTTTTGAACAACAAACCATAAAGGAGCATAGATATTTGCCTTTAAAAAGGAGATGCCTGTTACTGTGAGAGTCTGGGTTGATTCACACATACACCAATATGTGTATAATTTTTTTTTCTTTATGATAACAGCCTGACTGTCTCTGGGTATATGGCCTCATGTGGACATGTGTATTTATTTAAAATAACTTTATCCTGCCAGTTAGCCACTCTGAGGATAAATATACAATTTGGCAGATATTCAAACACTGTAAGACTAATGGGTTGCCTTAAATTTTCAGCCAAAAATGTAAGCTCCCAAGATCAAAAGGATTTAGACTGCTATCCCCCCACCCCATCTTAAAAAACAAAGCAGAGAAATATAGTTGTAAAAATCTTTGATTTTAATGAAATATGTCCTATAGCTAAGATATTGCAAAATAGATCACAGCAGAACTAGTAAGTACACTTCCAAGGTTTCCTTGTTAAATGTAACTCTGATGTATATTTTTATGTCAGAAGGAACAGTTAACGACTCTTGGCCAAGCTGGACATTATAGGAATAGCTAATGGTTTTGGAACCATCCAGCTCTGGAGTGTTTAGTTTCTGTTTGAAGTTATGCTAATTTTAAACAAAATATTTATTGTCTGAAAACTTTTTGAGATCAAAATGAAAGTTGTATAAATCATCATAACCCACTAATGTGATTAAAGGTGGACTAAAAAAAAGGGGGGGGTGGAAATTCCAGAAAAGTTGTTCAAACAACCCCCCCCTTTAATCAAATAAAAACAATATGGATTTGTGAGGACTTCAGTGCTGTTTCACTTTCCATCAGGGTTTACTTCTCAGTACTCATCTTCTCCACCTGGGCTGAGCTTTATTTAGCCTAATGAATTCCAGGTTTGTCCTGCTCTGATTTGGAGGCTACATCTAACTGGCTGCAGTGAAGAGAAATACAATGAAGCTGTTGAGAAAACCTGGTCAACAGCTGACTCTCAAATATTCATACTGTATGGGAAGGTTCTTTCTGCAGCTGAATGTATTCACTTACTTCTCTTGCCCTGTGTTTGCCCGTTCTGCCCTACTTACCCACACCTCCCTGGATCTGTGCCGTGTTTGAACCTCATAGCTCCTTTCCTTTTTCCTCACATAGATCTTTGGGTTTTCTGCCCTCCCCCTAGAAATGTGGTTGCTCGATTGATTTTTTCCTGTGTTGCTGTACTGGTTTAGATACCTCTCTCCAGCCAGTCGCCCAGTGTCGTTTGAGCTTACCTTGGACTAGCTTCTTGGAGTTGTATGAAGTTCTCTATCCTGGATACATTGGAAGACAAAACACAGCTTCTGGAAATTTGTCCACCCTTAAGATGGACTCACCTTTTGTCTCAAACGCCAGTCTCTGACTCAGCTGTTAGCATTGTAGTTAATCTCTGTCATCATCAAGAGTGATTTTTTTTAAAAAAAATACAGAATATAAGAAATGCCTGGAATAGAATTTGGTATCTTCTTCACTCAGAGCCTGAGTTCTACTACTGAGCTACTGCTCTTTTCCATAACCCATTCCATATTCCCTTCTAGAAACAAATAAACTGAGATTTCAGAACTCAGCAGGGATTTTAATTCTCGTTTTGCCAAAGTCATGGCCTTTGTGGAAATATTCTCTTGAGCATGGAGTGATGGTGATGCATTCTAGAATTGTTTCTTAACTATGTGTGGAAACTGCAAAAGAGATATAACCCCACAGCCTCCCAGTTAACAACCACAAAAAGTTTCTTTTCTGTTTTCTTCTCTAGAAATCAAAAGCTATAGGGTAGCTTTTTCTTTCCAGGGAGATTCATATTAAAAGTGAGTCACTTTTGTTCTACTCTATGCAACATTAAACAAAGCCCAAGTGATTCAGATAAAATGGAATAGAAATGAGGATACTGGAAACATGTGGGTACTAAATATGAACACAGTACATGATCTAAATATTTGTAGAAGTATCAAAGGAGAAATGTCACTTAGTTATCTATTTAGCACTGAATGGAAGAATGTCCTAGCAGTGTCAGAACTTCCCCAAACCCTTTGGGTTAAGGAATTCCAGTTTTGCTGACGGTTGAGTACAAGACTCTTGTGGTGGTGAACTTATCTGCAGGTCCAAACAATATTACTTGCTTTTGTTACTTTTGCTTGTTCCCCCTTTTCTTTCTCATAGTCAAACTTAGTTTAGATTGTAAATACCCTTGGGGCAGGGACATTTCTTTGTTTATGTTGTAAAGCTCAATGTTCAGTGATGGTCAATCATCATGAAATCCCAGTCCTTTCTCATTTTATTTGCACTAAGCTATTTCGCTCTATGCAATGCCATCCTACTGTTTTGTTTTGTTTTGTTTCTCTTTGGGGCGAAGAGGATTCGAATGGTTGATACTTACTTGACTGTTCTTACCAGGAAAATCCTTTAGGATTTTTTTGTAACTTCTTTCATGATTTTTTAAAAATAATAAGCAGGAACTTTCTGGTGCTATCAGAATTAATTTGATTTCCATGTGTACACAGGAACTGGCAAAACTGCCTTAACATTTCAGAAAAGTTCAAATTCTATTTGAGTTAATGGCCCTTGAAGGAATTTAATTTAAGGTTATACTGACTCTTATCAGTATCCACATGCCCACTGGCCAATAAGTAAAAGATTTGGTTTGAATTTATTTGCTGGTTTCTAGCCAGCTTAAACGTCCAAACTCAGGATCACTAAGTAAGTTCTAAAGTTACAGTAATTGAAGGTAACGGGGGGGGGGAACCCCTCTAAATAACTAAACTAAACAGAGCCTTACTCTGGAAGCAAATAATAAAACTAAAATGGGTAGTTTTGTAATACTCTGCTGGTGGACAGTGAACGGAACTGTTTAAAATACAAGAGTCTTGGAAATATACATTGCTACAATTTGCATAGCATTGAATTTTCTAGAATGCCAGAAAAATAATGCATTTGTCTGTGTTGGTATTTTTGTTGTTTATATTTATAGCTAATTCTTTTCTGAAGACTTTGAGAACAATGGAGGTGATATTTATCATTGCTCTCCACATAGCTTATTATTTTGATAATATAGGATCCTATGCTTTATATGGATTTCATTTATTTTAGGTGCCAAATCTGATTCCAGTCCTGATGTTTAAGTTGGGAAAACCTCTGGAGCCCACACTGTGCCGGGATATCCTGTATACTTTGCCTGCTTTGGGTGTCCATAAGGTCAGTATGGAAATATAATTTTTCTCTAATATATATGCAGGAATACCCTGCTATACAGACCTTCAATTTACAGACACTTGCGAGTACAGACAAATGTACAGTAGCACCATTCCCCTGTTTACATACGCTTGCTTCGCAAGAACAGACACTTAACTTTTAATTTTACTATTGTAGCGTTATAGCTAAGTTTTATGAGTGATTGAGTGTGTGGGACTGAACCCATTATTCCCTTTTCCTCATTCCCTGTTCTCTCTCATGGTTTTGTTTTGTCTGGGGCATTTGTTGGGGGATTTTTTACCTCTCCCCTCCTCAGCCCTGTTTTTTTTTTTTTACAATAATTTTTATTCAAATTTTCATAAAACATACAAAACAAAATCATAAAACATTCAAAGACAAAAAACAAAACAAAACAAAAATAATTAAACAAAATAAAATAAAATATTGACTTCCCATTTGTCACAGATCAAATCAGTTATAGGTCTACAATATATATCAATCCTGTCTCTTAAATCATATTATAAAATCACTTTCCTCCAGTAGTTATCTTAATTAATCATCAAATCTCATAAACATTACTTTATTCTTTCCACAAAAAGTCAAAGAGAGGTTTCAATTCTTTAAGAAATATATCTATCAATTTTTCTCCAAATAAACATGTCGATTAATCCATCTCGTTAATAATTATAATAATCTTATTGTCATAACCATAGTCCAAATAAACATTTCGATTAATCCATCTCATCAAAATCTGTTAGGTTCAATAATTTCAATAGCCATTATTCCATTATCCCTATTAGTTCCATCTTCCATCTTCAATAGTCCTGTTAAGTCCAGTAATTTCAGTGTCCAATCTTCCATTATCAGTATTCCATAATAATCTTGCTGTCGTAGCCATAGTCATATAATAAGAGTCTGATGGGAATTTCCTCTATCCCAAATATTTTCTTGCCATCCATTCTGAATAAGTTGCTGAAATACTGTTGTAAAGTCATATCTCTGTTCTTCTTTTTTACAAAATGCACTGGCTCATCTCTTGAGAGTTTTTCCATTGTCACATGGCTGCAGTTAATTCCATAGATTTTCTCTATATCAAACTCCATCACGTCATTCCAGTCCAAAAGATTATCCAAGCCATTGATAACTTTATCTCTAATATCTTCATTAATTTCTTCAGAGATAACGTTAAATTCCAAACAGTAGATTTTATTTCTAAAATCCATAAACTCCAGATCTTTTTCCAATTCCACATTTGTTCCAATCTCCAGGGCTTGTATCTTCCCTTTATTTTTTCTTTTCTCATCTCTGATCTCATTCTCCTCTCTCACAGGATCCCCTATTTCTTTAAGCTCCTGCGTCATTTTGCTCAGTTCAATTTTCAGCTCCTTACTACCCTGTCGCAGGGTTTGTTTCGTTATCTCAATCTCATCCATTATTTTCTGAAACATAGTTACTTCCAGATTCTCAGCCACTTTCTTGATTGCCATTTTTAAAACCACGAAAACAAAGCAAAACAAAAATAAAGAAGAACCACTTCTTATTGCAGCAACAATTGGGTTAATATTCCAGGCTTGATGACATCACAGTATAAACAGAGCAGCCTACCTTATCTCTCTATATTTAAGAATGCAAAACAAATTTAGTTCCCAGCATCAAAACAGTTAGTGGCGTCGTGAAGAAGCAGATTCGTCAAAATAAAATAGACCAAAAAGAGAATAGTCCCAGACAATATAATATTCCTCGGAATAGAAATCAGGAATAGAAATCCCTCTTCTGTTTATATCTTTAGAATGCACTTCCAGGACAGCTTTTTGCGACAGAAACAGAGATAAGCTGTTAATTTCGTGAATAACAGAGAAGAGTTATAGCTCACCCAGAAGTTGTCCAAAGCCGATCAATCTGACAAATCTCCTTTTGCTGCAACAATTTAAACCAAGTAAAAAAAATAATAGAAAGAAGGGTGCTTGCCTGTTAGTCCGTTCTCTCTTTAAAGAAAAGATAAACGTATCGCTTAAACAGATAGAGCTTGTTCGGAAGTCCGTCCGGCATTGTTGGCTGGACCTTATCTCATAAATTAATGAAATCCAGTCCTCCCAACAAAAACAGGCTTTTGAGGTTGATCTCTACGTTTCTCCCTGCCCGGGAGAAATTTCATCAGTCAAAAAAAAATGTTCTGACTGATTTATATCTGAATAAGCTTCTTTTGAGGCGGGAGCCCGTCCCAAAAGCAGGCACAAGCGAAGTCACCCTTCCCGGAAGTCCCAGTCACCCTTCCCGGAAGTCCCTCCTCCTCAGCCCTGTTGAGGGCTCCAGCGGCTGCCATTCCCCCAAGACGAGCCTGGGCTGGGAGCCTTCTCACCTTTTGCCGCCAGCTTTGTTTCTTTCCAGGCGGCGGTGGGTTTTTTTTACTTTCCTTCCCTCCTCCTTAGGAGGGCTCCGGCGGCTGCCGTTTACCCATTCAAACACGTTTGGCTTTGCAATTTAATGGCAGATAAAAAGAAAAGGTAGTCCTTCACTGTAAGTACATTTTTGATTTACGTACTCGCTCTGGACCCATTGCGTATGTTAATGCGGGATATTCCTGTATTCTAACTGGTAGTGTTTTTTAAAAAATGGTAAAAGAATATTTTTTTACATTAGAATGAAATGTCAAAATTAACAAGTGTCTAGGTAGAATGTCTTTTACTATCACTAATATGGTCTACAGCTGGTTCGAGTGCAATGTTTTGTATTCCATAGGGGAATCCACATGGAGTATGTTACCTTGGTCCGCCATTGGTCACTAATGGTCATTGTCAAATATGTTGATCTAAATAACCTGATTTTGTGGTAATGCCTTGTAGCCTAGAACATTCAGGTCTTGTCAGCAATGAATGGAAGATCTGAATTAGTGCTTCATTCCCTGCATTTAGAGCTATCTGGAATTTTCTTAATTGAGGGCACATCCACACCTTACTGCAGTGACACAGCAGCCACTTTTTATGGCTCCTTCCTATACCACCATGGTAAAGCTTCAACAACATGGGTGGGACCAATCAAATGGGAAGGACCTGTATGATGGACTCCCCTCCTCTGGTTCTTGGATTCCAAATATTACTGCAACAGCATGGGGAAATGATTTGATGTATGAAGATGCTTTTAGGCTGTTGTGTACAGGGAGCAAATTCTTGATAGAAGCGCATGTTGACAGAGACTTTAAGAAACTGATTGAAGAGGTAGGAGTAGAGTTCTCACTTTTTTTGCCTGGCAAATTCTGGAGAAGCCAGCCATTTTATCACATCAAAAGGAGGGGGGGAATGGGATTGCTCAGGGCTTATTGTGATGATAGCCTAAGAATAGCTCACATCATTAAAATGCTAAATACGGAGCTGGAAAACAAGTTATTTAATGTATAACAACAATCCTGTACTAGTCCTATATTAGCCTACTCAACTATTCCAGTTTTCAGAATGAGTCTAACTGTGAGCTGGCCCATGTGTCCTATTGTATAGAGGACAGTCTCTATTTGAAGGGCTGTCCAGACCATATCCAGTTTAAAGGATCATAAGAAGGGAGAGCACGGGCCCTAGAAGTTGCCCATCAGCAGTTAGTACTAGGACAACAGGTTGACCAGACAAGCACACAGGCCATCAGGCCATAGTCTTCCCCATTGGTGAGATATATTTCTTTTATATTTAAATTGTAGTTATTGTTTCTAAATTGGCATCTATATATAAAAACTACCATTTGTGAACCGTATCCTCCTTTATCTTCTTTTTTGGTGATGCATTTTCCATAGGAGGACTGCCATCCAGCGGGTTATAGCTCCACCTATCGTCCGAAGGCAAGAATGTTTTTGAAGTCAAGACTAGGAGCGTCAGGCCCCTCCCACTCTCCAGTTCATTCTTGTCTTCGTCCGTGCAAGTTGGATATATAGCTTAGCGTCTAGATAAGTTTTTGTGTATTTGTGTGACAGGGTGTGGAGGTTTTGTGTGTATACTCCACGTTATTTCCTTCCCTCTGTCTTTTACTTTAGAGTCTGTGGGACTGACTGTACTTTGTTTGTCTTTGTACTTAAGGGGGATCCCCTTTTTGTCTAATTTTTTCCCTCAGTCCCTAGCTATTTACTGGGAGACCGCGGCTGCGGTTCTCCCTTCCTAAGGCGGCGGACGCGGCTCTTTCTACTTTCAGTGTCCCTTTCTGGTTGGGCTGCCGCACCTCCCCCGGCTCATTCTGCGGCATTTTAAATCTCGCCGCGACTGCCTTCAGAGCCTGCGGCTGCGGCTCCTTATTCCCCTCGCTTGCTGAGTCTGTCCCGTGGCTGTAGAGATCTGGCTCACTCTCTAAGCCGTGATCGCGCTTCTCAGCCCCGCGGCTCCAGAGCGTTTTTTGAGGCCGTTTTTTGAGCTCGCTGGTGCTCCCCTGTGACCGCCATTGCTTCTTCATCGCCCCAAGCCTTTCTGATTGGCCAATTTTCCCGCTCTTTTCGCGGGCGCCATTTTGTTCCTCCCCCTTTTTTCCCCGCCCTTTCTGTTTGGTCCTTTCCATAGTAAACGATTCTGTTCTAGGCCTTTTCTGTCAGTTTCTTCCTTTTCTGTCAGTTTCTGTGTGTATGCTGCAGAGCAGAACCTCTATAAACCTGCTATAAGTTCTTCAACACAAACTGCTGCCTGAAGCTGACTATTGAAGCTGTTTCGTGTATCCAGCCTAGTTGGAACTATACATTCTGCCCCATCTGTGGCCGTGTACTGAACCCCCTAGAAAATATATGATGGCGGAACAGCCAGTGACAACTCAGACAACCAAGCCGAAACAATCTAAGGCGGCCAAGCATAAGCACACCAAAGCGGTTGCCAAAACTAAACATCTATCCAGCCACAGCACAACCAAGCGGCCACGCTACATCTCTGTTCCGGTTTCCGAGGGGGCGGATCTATTTTACTCTCTGACTGCTTCCTCCTCCGAGGAGGACTTTGCTGGGTTTCCTGACCAACCAGCAGCCAGCCACCCTCCTCCCATATTACCACCTAGGGCTTATTCATCTTCACAGCCTGCTGAGCCGTCCATAACGTCACCTCTCCAAGCGCAACCATCTACCTCACCGGGGCTGCAGCTGTCTCATGAGTTCATATCACAACTACAAGACATGCTGTCGTTCTTCACTCAAACACAGTCACCGTCACAAGTCCCCGCCATTCCTCAGCACAGTGTGGACCACTATGTATGCAATGAGGCAGATCCATCATGCTCTCCGAATCCTTTTGACATTGCCAGGGGCAGGTTCGTTGATGACGTTTCTTGTGGGGAGGAGTCACCATTTGCTGTGCAAGCCGAAGGAGACGAATGGAGTGATCATTTGGAACATGAGGAGGATACATCTTATCGCCTGTTTGATGCCTTAGATTATCAGTCCCTTGCTCGCAGAGTATTGAACACCCTTGGTCTCCAATCTACACAACCTGCGGCTGCCACTCCCGCTATTAAAGGGGCCAGGGTCTTGAAATCCCCCACACCAGCAGAGCACTACCTTCCTATGCCAGATCCTATTGCTAAACTGGCCGAATGGTCTCATCCATTACAAACACGCCGTTTTAATGTCCTTGTGGACAGACTTTACTCTTTGGCTCCGGACTTTACAAGCAGACTGGCCGTCCCTGGCATAGATGAGCCGATCTCCAGTCTAGTCTCTAGATCCCTTTTGCCGAGGGAAGGAGATTCACATTTAAAGGACGCCACTGAGCGGAGGCTGGACTTTGCCTTATGCAAGAATCATGAGGCCACCGCTTTCTCCATGCGAGCCTCTGCATCAGCTTCCATCTTTTCCAGGGCAGTGATGATGTGGTTGGATGACCTCTTAGATGATCCTAATCCCGATCCTGTCTCTCTGAGGAGATCACTGATGAAATTGCGCAAGACAGCGGCTTTTGTGGCTGATGCCACCTTGGACGCAAATCAGCTGGGAGCACGAGCTATGGCAGCTCAGGTAGTCGCTCGACGGACCCTCTGGCTTCGTCACTGGCAAGCGGACTCTACAGCCAGAGTTAATTTATCAAGGGCACCTTATTCCGGCTCATTACTCTTCGGCGAGGAAGCCCTAAAGGCAGTGCTTGTTGACCCCAAGGATGCTCGAAAGCCTGTCTTGGCCACTGTCAGGAACGTTGATCGCAGGCCTTTCAGACGTTTCACCTCATACCGCACGACCCAGCCCTTTCGAGGAATGTGGCCCCGGGGGACGAGGCCGCGATTTCCGAACCTATGATTTCCGTCCCTCCAGGGGAGTCTGGAACAGACGTTTCCCAGGCAGAGGTCAGTACCAGGGGCGCAGAGGTACCTCAACGTCCTCATATAGGGGAGGGTCTCGCCAGCACAGACAGTACTGACGCGATACCGGTTGGGGGCAGACTGCTTCTGTTTGGAGACCATTGGCTGCGTCTGACTCAGGTCGCCTGGATCAGAGATCTTTTTTGTTATGGCTATGCACTAGAGTTTTCGGCAATTCCTCTGGACAGATTTCATCCCTCCCCTTGTCCCAGGGCACCAGCCAGGCACTGCATCATGCAGACAGCCATACATCACCTCTTGGACACAGCGGCGATAGAGCCAGTCCCTACAACAGAGAGGTCAGAAGGGGTGTACTCCCTCCTATTTGCTGTGCCCAAACGAGATCTGTCATGGAGGGCGGTGTTGGACCTCAAGTTCATCAACCGTTTCGTAAAGTATCGCAGGTTCAAAATGGAATCCCTCCACTCCATTACAGAAAGCCTTCAAGAAGGAGACTTCCTGGCTTCTATCGACCTAAAGGAAGCGTATCTCCATGTGCCTATTTGCATAGCCCACAGAAAATTCCTTTGGTTTGCTTTCGGCCCCCAGCATTTTCAATATCGAGCGATGCCGTTCGGCCTCTCATTTGCCCCGAGAGTATTTACCAAGGTGCTACTCATACTAGTGGCTTAACTCCGGCTTCAAGGGGTCCATATCTACCCCTACTTGGACGATCTTTTAATATGGGCGAGTTCCAGGGAGCTGGCTCATTGCCATCTAACGCTCACGCTCCATGTCTTGCAGGCCTACGGCTGGCTAGTCAATTTCGACAAAAGCCATCTCCAACCAACCCAACACCACAACATCTAGGGGCGATGTTGGACACCATGCAGGCGACGATGTTCCTGTCTCCAGACCGCATAACTGCTATCACAGACATCGCATGGTCTCTGATGCACCACGCAACCGCAGACGTCATGCTTCTAGCCAGGACTCTTGGAATGTTGGTGTCCACCATCCATATTGTGCCATGGGCTCGAGCTCATACTCGCCAACTCCAGTGGGCTTTGTTGCCATTTCAGCAGGACATTGGCAGGTCAAATCATCGAGCAATTCCCTTGAGCCCCGCACTGTGTCTTTCATTCCACTGGTGGACGAGGGTCCAACATCTCACCCAGGGCACTCCATTCAGAGAACCCCGCAGGACTGATCACCACAGATGCCAGTCTCCTCGGCTGGGGAGCCCACTGCAACTCCCAATTCATTCAGGGGGTTTGGACCACAGCAGAGCAGACTCAGAGCATCAATTGGCTGGAACTGAAGGCTGTCCACTTAGCTCTGCTCCATTTTCAGTCTCTGTTCCACTTGGACCATGTTCTCATTCGAACGGACAACACGTGTGCCAAATCTCATTTAAACAGGCAAGGGGGGACCAGGTCCCGTTCTCTGCAGAACCTAGCTTCCCTCATATTCGACTGGGCAGAGCAACATCTGCAATCCTTAAAAGCAGAACATCTCAGAGGAATTTGGAATGTGACAGCAGACTGGCTCAGCAGACAACAGGTCATTCCGGGAGAATGGAAACGTCATCCAACCATTTTCCATCTTCTCCAGTGTCGGTTCGGCGTCTTCTCAGTCGATATATTTGCCTCCAGTCGCAATTGCCAGCTACCCAGGTACTTCGCTCGATACCTGGACACGACAGCGGAAGCGGTGGATGCCCTATCGCTACCGTGGCCGGATGGCCTATTGTACGCCTTCCCTCCAATACCACTGTTAGCCAGAACCTTGAGAAAGGCGCGACGCGAGAGGGCCAAACTGGTTCTGATAGCTCCATATTGGCCCCGTCGACCGTGGTTCTTGGATCTCCTTGTCATGTCAGTGACGGACCCTTGGACGCTCCCAGTCAGGCCAGACCTCCTATCACAGGGCCCAGTATTGCATCAGGATCCCAATTGGCTCAAGCTAACAGCGTGGCTTTTGAACGGGGACATTTAAGGTCTGCTGGCCTGTCTGACGCTGTTATTGACTTTACCTTGACCTCGAGACGACCATCCACCACCCATATAGATCAACATACTTGGGTGGCATTCTCCAGGTGGTGTCAGTCCCAGCACCTCAATCCGTCCCAGGCCACAATACAACAGGTGCTGCAATTCCTTCATAGGGGCCTCTTGATGGGACTTAGACCCAACACCTTATGTAGACATGCGTCCACTCTGTCGTCCATTCTCTCAGTGTCCTCCGCTGGTGTTCCTATTGCCTCGCACCCGTTCATCAAACGTTTTCTGAGGGGAACCGCGTTACGCTCACCAACTGTATTCGACCGTTTTCCCTCATGGAGTTTGTGGAAGGTCCTACAGGCTTTACAACGCCCTCCATTCGAGCCCCTTTGGACTGTGCCTTTACGTCTGTTGTCATTCAAGGTCCTGTTCCTGATCGCGATCACCTCTGCGAGACGAGTTTCGGAACTGGGCGCATTGTCTTCTGCCCGCCATCTCTGTGTCTTTCACAGGGACTCTGTTGTGCTGAAAACTGATCCTTCCTTCCGTCCCAAGGTCAATTCAGTTTTCCATTGCAACCAGGACATTGTTCTTCCTTCATTTTGTCCGAATCCTACCCATCCTCTAGAGAAGGCTTGGCATTCATTGGATGTTCGGAGGGCTCTCAAGACCTACCTGTCTAGGACCCAGGATATACGACGAACTGAGTCTTTGTTTGTATCCTTTCATCCACGTTCTATGGGGCATAAAGTAGCTAATTCCACCTTATCCCGCTGGTTGCGTGTATGTATTACCTTAGCCTATGAGTCCCTTAAGCTTCCAGTTCCAGCTAGTATAACAGCTCATTCCACTAGGTCAGCGGCCACTACGGCTGCTTTTGCTACCAACGCTCCTGTTGCTGATATTTGCAGAGCTGCTGTTTGGTCTACCCCACACTCATTTATAAGGCATTACAAAATAGATCGTTATGCCTCTGCCGATGCCTCTTTTGGCAGACGAGTGTTGCAACAGGTTCTTAATGATGATTAG
This sequence comes from Rhineura floridana, assembly GCF_030035675.1. NCBI lineage: Eukaryota > Metazoa > Chordata > Lepidosauria > Squamata > Rhineuridae > Rhineura > Rhineura floridana. Next base: position 121,378,241 of record NC_084480.1, read on the forward strand.
GATGTGGGTGGTCCCTCCCTGTTATGGGCTGCTTTGGTACATCCCGCTTGATGGCAGTCCTCCTATGGAAAATGGACCATTGGTCTCACCTGAAGGGTGATTTTCATAGGAGGACTGCCATCACGACCCTCCCAGTTGGAGGATACCTAGATATTTTTGGGGTTTTTTTCATATATTCCTGTTACGCTATTATATTAGATTTACTAGTGAAGTCAAGACTGCTATTAATGTTATATCACTACATTAGAGTCATATTATTATGATTATTGCTATTGTGTTATGTCTTTGCTGTAGGCCCGTTGGCCTTTTCTCCTGCATTTTTAGATATCTCTCTTTGGACTCGCTGCGAATGAACTGGAGAGTGGGAGGGGCCTGACGCCCCTAGTCTTGACTTCAAAAACATTCTTGCCTTCGGACAATAGGTGGAGCTATAACCTGCTTGATGGCAGTCCTGCTATGAAAATCACCCTTCAGGTGAGACCAATGGTCCATTTTCTCTTTTTTGGCTATTATGCATATGTGATCATTCCACCTGACTAGCAAACTAACACAGCATGTTATGGGTGCAGCCCATAGTACACTGTAGGAAATGTAGATATGGATTCAGTGGAATGATGGTCTTTAAAAAGATTATGCACAAAGGTTTCCAGAGATGTGATTTATCTAGTGTCAGGTGTGTTGACTGAATACACCTGCAAGCCTTATCCTGTTTCCCCACCTCCAAGTGAAAATTGCGGGTTGGAAGATAAGCCGTTAGCCTAATCATAATGCAGAATTAGCCTAATCATAACGCAGAATTCTGATCCTGCTGCTTCTGATATTATAATACTAAATTTTGCTGCCATCAAAGTGAAAAGTTGCCATCTGGATGTAGTCCTTAATGTTAGTCACAGAGAACTTATCAGTGCTTTTGTATTTGCTGCAAAATTATTCTCTTTGGACATAGTCTGCATTATAAATGACTGTTGGAAAAGTTCTGTATTTATAAATAAACAAACAATCTCTTTCAGGTCTGTGTGGCACAGATCTTACGTGCGCTACAGGTGTTGGGAAGCACGCCAAAGCTTCAAGCTGTTACATTACGCCTGATGACATCTTTATGGGAGAAACAGGTTGGCAAAAACACTGAAAACAAATTAATCTCTCTCTTGAAAAATTGCATTTTTAAAAATTATTGATCTTGCCAGTGCCTCCTGCTTAACAGTGACACATCAGTGATTGTGCTAGTAATGCTTACCAGGGCGGTGGAGTTGGAGTCGTGGAATCAGAGTCGGAGTCAGAAGCAATTTTGGGTGGAGTCGGAGTTGGTAGAAATGTACCAACTCCAGCTTCAAAATAAATTTGGATTGACAAATTTTTTAAAACATAAATTCAAAATGTCAAAGAAGCTTCCCATGAAGTCAGCTGTAGCTGAGCATTTCACCATAACTCAAGATGGAAAACATTTTGTGTGTCAGTGTATGACACAGGACCCAGATGAAGACAAATGCTGTGATGCCAAGATCAGCGCATATTCAGGCAACGATAAAAATGCTCCTATGAGATCTTCCAATTTAAAAAGATGTTTACAGCCCTTTCTAGGGCTGTGGAGTTGGAAGCAATTTTGGGTGGAGTCGGAGTCGTACAGTAGAAAAATAGAGGAGTCGGAGTCGAAGGTTTGGCATACTGACTCCACAGCCCTGATGCTTACTGTGAACTTTGTTGAGAGCTAAACTTTCAGGGTCACTCTAGGAGGGGCAATAGGCAGAATAGCCTATTCTTAGAAGCATTTGTAATACTTTATTATATAGATGCTGAAATACTGGGGGGAAAATAAGGATTAATTTTTGTTTTTAATGGTAGTGGTACTTTTCCATTTGATTACAAATACCCCAACCCAACATCATGTGGAACTTTATTGTGCAGTTGGTGAACAGGGTGTGCTCCATCTTCATTGTGAAGGAAAGTGCACATCCATAATGAGTGTGTGGCACCATTCATGTTTTTGAAGATGGCCCTTCTTTTTCCTAATTCTCTGTGTAATCTAGATCCCCAGTGTGTGCTGAACTGGAGCAACTATATGTAGAGCTGATACACAGTAAATGTACATGGAGGCAGCGTATAATAATAATAATTATTATTACAACAATCCTGTAAGCTAAGGCAATATTATTGTTGCTCATATTGCAGATCCAAGAAGATGGTTTGGCTAAGGCCACCTAGTGAATTGGGGACTTCCTGATTTGTATCTCAGTCTCAAGATCCACTGTGCTATGGAGACTTTGCTATGTTCCGTGTTCAAATCTTGCCTCAGTTGGGAATTAATTAGATAGCTGGTCTTATATAATGTACTATCTCTTAGACTACGTATATAAAGAATCAGGAAGCTGCTGAAATTCTCACTCACACCACTGGTCCATCTAGCTCAGTACAGTCTGCAGCAGGAGTGGCTAACCAGTTGCCCTTCATATGTTGATGGACGATAACTCCCATTATTCCTAAACATTGGTCATGCTGGCTGGGGCAGATGGGAGTTGGAATCCAACAACATCTGAAGGGCCAAATGTTCCCCATCCCTGCCTTACAATGACTAGCAGCAACTCTCCAGAGTTTCAGACAGATCCCAGGAATTGAAAGTATGTTACGTGCTTTCAACACTTTATGACTGTAATTCTATGAACGCTTATCTTAAGTTGCAGTATATCTACAGATGTACATGAAACTGCATCTTAATATGCTTTGGAGCAGAGGCTAAAAGAGAACATACCATTATTTGCAATGTAATTGACTTCAGGAAGCTGTGTAAAATACATTTTTATCCTGCTTACATTGAACTACCAGACCTTTCCCTCTCATTAATTGTTTTTAGGATCGTGTTTATCCAGAACTACAGCGATTCATGGCCATGTCTGATATGGCTTACTTATCTGTTAGCAAAGATACTCAGTGGGAAAAAGTGATTGCCAAAGCTGCTTCTATCAGAGATATATGCAAGCAAAGGTAAACAATAGTGTCCCAAAAAGTCACTCTTAGGATTGAGGTTATCTGGAATTGCATAAATTTGTACTGATTGTCAGGGATTCTGGACTTAGGGTAGAGACACATTCACTGTTCTGCTAGTTCCAGTGTGTTTCCACCTCTCTTTTCTGAAAACAGGGCACACGATGCTAGTCAAACCCCGCCCCTTTTTACTGTAACATCTGGTGGGATCAGCTCAAGTACATTTTAAAAAAAATTTGCTTAAAAGAGATTTCACAGCTGATTGACAGAACAGCCTGTTCCCCCTCCAGCTGTGGCCAATGGAAATGCTTTGCTGTAGGTGACTAATGTGCTCACAGCCTTACAGCTGAATAATACCAACGAAAGCTGTGAATACGCTAGTCGCCAGGTCAAAATATTTCTGTTAGACACACCTGGAGTGGGAACAGGTTGATCTGCTGATCGGTTGTGAACTCTCTTTGAAGCTGAATTTTTAAAAAAGCACTCAAGCTGTTCCCACCAGGTTTTACAATAAAAAGAGGTGGGGTTTGAATAGTGTTGTGTACCCCTGTTTTTAGAAGATAGAAATGGAGATGCACGGGAGCTGGCAGAACAGTGAGTGTGTTTCTATCCCAAGCTGCATAAATTACTAGGAACTGCCTTAATAGTTGCTCATACACCTACAGCTAAGAATTGGAAGAAAAAATAGTCTGCATCACTGGAGGTATGGAAAAGAACGATATGGAATAAGGTGCTGGGATCTACCCTCTTGAGCTACCATGGAAGGTGTGTACTTAGGTCTCTGAGCCTCCTTCAGTGGTTGAAGGAAAGAGTATTACCTTTTGCAGTTGGCAGGATATAAGTAGCCTCTGGATTGGCTGGACTTGGTATATTTGTTAGGAGCCTGGGCTTCTGGCCTTGCTTTGTCAAAAGAGTGGGACCGTCTGTTAACTGCATTTCAGACTCCAGCTTTCCTAGCTTCATTTTTAGCAACTGGTTTGGACAGTGATGCAACAAACAAGCCAAAGGAGGGTAAGGATGTACCATCCTGGGCTGGACAATATGGGTATGCCTCTGTATTTTGTTTCCATGTCCAGACTTCTTTTGCCCTCTGCGTCTTGGCAAAGTTGCTTCAACTCCTTTTCCCAACAATCCTGGATGCAGACCTTTTTAATTGATGAAAGCTGTTTTGAGAGACTATATCGTCTAAAAAGTAGAATGATGATAATAATAATAGTTGTAATAATAATATATCTGGTACTGATGTGATCATTCACATCTGAGGATGAAATCAACTGATTTCAAGCAAATGCTACACACAGATCAAATATCTGAATATTTGGGCAGCAGAGTTGCAGTTTTTACTAGGTGATTTGTTTTCTCACTTTATGGAGAGAGGAAATATCTTTGCTGTTTGAAGAATGGTAAGAAGTGGAACTCAACCAAGTTGAGCTTTTTATGTACTTATCCTATAACTACTGTGAGTAACGTTTGTATTTGATTAGGCCATACCAACATGGAGCAGATATGTTGGCTGCAATTTCCCAGGTACTGAATGAATGCACAGAAGCTGACCAAGCCACACCTGCTGTCTTAGTGTTACAAGGACTTCATGCACTTTGTCAGGCAGAGGTAAGCTTCCACTAAGCTCAGTTGGCTGTTGTTTTTTCTTCATTTTGCATGTTTTGTTCATCTTAGCTTTCGAGGAGCTGCTGTTGGGATAGTATACCATATTCCCTTCTGGTTAAATAAGCCTTTCTGTGTTCCCCACATATTAGTCATCCACAGAGAAATGCAGTGTGGCCATTTTACTTCTCCTGAAGCTGCACTGAGACCTGCCAACAATGTGGTTGTCATGATTAGTTCATAGATCTTGGAAGAAACAAAAATCCTCCCCAAAAGCACTATATTTTTATTTTCAATTCTCTATGCAAGGTAAACACAAAGTTCTTTTGAGTATGCCTGTTGCAGAGATGTGGACTGTTCCTTATAATCTGCACCTTTCAATTATTGTTATTACCTGTAGTTCCAGGCCATGTTTTTGTTTTCTTTCCATCTACCTGCAATGTCTTCTCTTTAAGCCCCCCCCCTTTTTGATAGCAGCTGCTGGCTTCATGATGGCAGCTTCTGGCTCTGTCCTCAGTGTGCATGGCTTGTAATGCCAACGGTAGGTGGACTTGGATATACTCAAGATTGATGCAGACTTCCAATTTAAGATATCAGAATTTTGTTATGTGCCTTCAAGTCGATTATGACTTACGGCAACCCTCTGAATCAGTGACCTTCAACATGTCATGAACCACTCTGTTCAGATCTAGTAAGTTTAGGTCTGTGGCTTCCTCTATGGAATCAATCCATCTCTTATTTGGCCTTCCTCTTTTTCTACTCCCTTCTGTTTTTCCCAGCATGATTGTCTTTTCTAGTGAATCAGGTCTTCCTATTATGTATCCAAAGGATGATAACCTCAGTTTCATCATTTTAACTTCTAGTGATAGTTCTGATTTAATTTGTTCTAACACCCAATTATTTGTCTTTTCAGTGCCAAAAATAGCAGGGCTTGTTTTGGTACCACATTTTTATCTTACTGTCTCTCTTCAAATTAGTTTCATGTAAAACATTTGAAGCACAGTGTTGTTGTTATTTTAAACTAAATAACACCTTTTTCATTTTATTGGAATATTTCTGGATCCTGTGATTGAAACATGAAGTTTCTACACACAAAGGGGGATATCTAATACTGACTGTCTGCTGATGGAAGGAATCTGGGAACAGAACAGGAAAGCGGGACAATTTTTGGCAATTTTCTTTCCTCCAGCCCTCTGCACCCTCCCCCAATCTGCGCTGGAGTTTCCCCCAACCCACTGGAGCATATTTTTCATGTGGGGACACAAGGAGGAAGGGGAATTGCCAAATACTGCCTTTCTGCTGACTGATTCCTTTTGAGGTTTAAAAAACACATTTCAGTCCCACACCTATGGAAAGTATTATTATCCTTGAGATGTACATTTGTGACTTTGTGGCTGTTCTGATCCTGCTCCCCTCTTAACAGTCAAGGCACACTGATTACTTATCTGTATGTTGGGTTCCCTCAGTTCTCCTGTGGGGTAGTGACCTTAAGATGATTTTGCAGCATAGCAAAAAAATGGTAACTTGTGTTTGGAGATGGAAAAGAACTTGTAAATTGCATGAGGGAAATTTTGCAACAGCATGTGGGATTGCTGGCAGTATGGCTGCAAAGAGGTTTGCTTCATTGCAGTGGAGGCTGGTCCATTAGGGCAAACAGGGCACTGCCCCACCAACCTCAGTCTGCTCTCAGACAGCCCCTGCCTTCTTACTTACAACCAGTCCAGGGGGTGGCATTGCTTGCCAGCTCTCTCCTCCTTAGTCTCAGTGTTGCCCTTGTAGAATTTGTCAGTGAAGGGGATGGGAGCCAAGCTAGAATTAGTTGGTTTTCCACAGGTAGCTTGCCATCAGGTGGGTAATACTGCCATCTAGCGTCTGAAGGCAAGAATGCACTGTAGTCAAAACCTGGGTCATCCGGCCCCTCCCACTCCAGTTTCATTCTTACCTTCGTCCGAGGCGTTTGGATATCTACACTAGCGTGGCTAAGTTCTCTTTTTGTCTTTGTTTGTGGACTAGTGTGTGTGATCTGAGTGCTTTTTCCCCTTTTCCTCGTGTTCCCCCCCCTTCCTGGTTTTTGGAGTGTGTGGGATTGATTGTCTTTTTTTTTTGCCCCTCGTTTTTTGTTTTACTGGGGTCCTTTGGTAGCCTTGTCCCCACCCCCAGTTCGAGCAGCGGCGGCTGTCTCAGCCTTGCCTGGGAGTCCGCGGCTGCGGCTCCCCCTCCCTCAGGCTCGGTGCCCGGAAGCCTGTGTTTGCGGCTTCCCCTTCGTGCCTCCATGATTCTCCCTCCTTCCCCCACCTCAAACTTCGGTGGTGCCTCGCCGTTTTGCAGCTAGGCGCCTGTGGCGGCGGCTCCCTGTTTTTGTAGCGCAGTTTGTTCAGCGACACTTAGCTCCATCCGCGGAGGCAGTGGCAATCTTCCCCACCCCACCCCACCCTGACTCGTTCTTGCAGCTTTTTCTTGCCCTCCGGCGGCTCTGGAAGCTCATGGAGCTCCTTTCCCCATCTCCATACGGCAGCGGCTCCTCCCGCCTGGCCATTAAGGACTGCAGGTGTCCACCCCAGGCTGCCATTGCCCCCTCCCTCTCCGGCCGCCATTTTGCTTTTGTTTTTCCCTGCCCACCTCTAGCGGATGCCATTTTTGTTTTTGTCCCGTTTTCCCACCCTTTTTGTTGTTCTGCCTGTTTCCCTTTATTTGAGCGGTATTTTTTGTTTGAATCACCAGAGTCTTTGCTGCCTTCTTTATTTAGACAAAGCTTTTTCCATAGCAACAGCACTATGCTACCTGTAGGAGCTGCATAGCCTGAGTATGCTGTTTTAAAGCGATACCGCACCTTCCCCATTGTGTGCGTGTATCGGACTCTGTGCGTGCCATACTGATGCAAATTTGTTTCTTGTGGTGCACTAGCCTGGACAGTGCACATTAGCGGTACCGCACCTTCCCCATTGTGTGCGTGTATCTAGCTTTGGGCCACACTGCATCGAACTTTTCCTTGGCATTGAGCAGTGTACAGTAGCGGTCTCACACCTTCCCCATTGTGTGTGTGTATTTAGTTTGGCCCATATTACATCTCAATTTACTTTTTGGCACCCTGATCTGACCAGTGCAGTAGCAATACCTCCATTGTGGCCGTGTACCCACCTATTTTAGATAAGGTGCCACAGCGAACCAAATGTATTTTTCTCTTGGCACCCCAGCCTGCACAACACATCCTGTTACACACCGTCACATTGGACAAGAGTGATACCGCACCTTCCCCACTGTGTGGGTGTATCTAGACCCTGACATGCCAGATCAGCAACCAGAGGCAGCGCAAACCTCAGGGGCAAGTCAACAGTGCAAAGCCCCAGAACAGCACAAAGCATCTAAGTACAAGCATTCCAAAGCTGTCGCCAAGATGAAACATCTGTCTGCCCACAGTGCTTCTAAGCGGGCCCGATATGTCTCAGACCCAGCCTTAGAGGAGCCTGCTCAAGAAGCATTACCTGCTCTTTTTCAATCTCCTGCTGGGTCATCAGAGGATGAGTTTGAAGGTTTTCCTAGTCAAACATCTCGCCACTCTGATTTTCCTCCCTCCCCTCTGCCTCCACCAGTGCAGCCACATCTACCTCCACAGGAGCACACTGTACCTTCTGATTCTACCTCGGGGCTACAGTTGACCCCAGAATTTTTGTCACAGCTGCGAGAGGTACTTGGCTTTCTCTCCCAAGCTCAGCCTCTGTCCCAGGCATACTTATCTCCTCAGCCAGCAGTTCCACGGCAGCCCACCTCTACACGACAACCTGGCTTTCATGATGACATCCCTCCCTCTTCGCCAAACCCATTTAATATTTCCAGAGGCAGACTTGGCGGTGAGCCCTCAGGGATGGATGACTATTCATCCCTTATGCAGCCAGATCCTGACGAATGGAGTGAAGACTCTGATCTGGACGAGGACTACTCCTGTTGCCTCCTTGGCTGATTATCTCTCCCTTTGCCGTAGAGTGATGGACACCCTGGGCATCCAGCCTGCACAAACACAGCCTGCTGCTCCACTTGTGAAAGGCGCCAGGGTTCTCAAGTCTCCCAGGTCAGTGGATCACTCGATCCCTGTGCCAGATCCCATCAATAAGCTTGCCAAAGAGGAATGGGTCCATCCCCTGCGTCCACATCGCTTTTCACCGTTAGCCAACAGACTTTATACTTTGGCCCCGGAATTCATGTCTTTCCTGAATGTCCCTGGTGTTGACCAACCGACTTCGAACATGATTTCTAGGTCCCCCCTTCCAAAGGAAGGAGATTCGCAACTCAAGGACCCCTCTGAAAGATGGCTGGACTTTGCACTACGCAAGAACCATGAGGCATCCGCCTTTTCCATCTGGGCCTCCGCTGCCGCCTTGATTTTCTCTAGGGTCTCCATGATGTGGCTCGATGACCTGTTGGATGATCCCAATCTGGACCCAGCCACACTGCAAAAAGGCCTAGTCAAGTTGCATAAGGCGGCCGCATTTGTGGCAGATGCCACTTTGGACGCAACCCACCAAGGAGCACAGGCCCTGGCCACAGAAGTAGTAGCTCGAAGAACTTTGTGGCTCTGGCACTGGGATGCTGACACCACGGCCAGAACCAACTTGTCCATGGCTTCATACTCGGGGTCGCTTCTCTTCAGGGAGGATACCCTGAAAGCGGTCTTGGTTGATCCCAAGGACAATCGAAAACCTACTTTAGCCACAGCCCAGAGAGATGACCGCAGATAGTTTTGGCGGTTTGCCCCATATCGTCCCTTCCAGCCCTTTCGGGGGGCGCAGCCTGGGGGGCGAGGCCGAGATGCTCGAACTCCCGATTTCCGCTCCTCCAGGTCACCCTGGCCCAGACAGCGCTACAAGGGCAGATTCCAGTACCAAGGCTGACAAGCCCCATCCTCCTCATACGGCAGAGGAACTCGTCAGTGCAGGCAGTTCTGATGCCATTCCTATTGGGAGCAGGCTTCTTCTCTTCGCAAGTTCCTGGCTCCCTCTAACACAGGTCTCCTGGATCAGAAGCATTTTCTTCCATGGATACAACATAGAGTTTTGGCTGCCACCTCCAGACAGATACTGCCCCTCTCCAGTCTCCAAATCATGCGGGAGGGTCATGCAGGATGCCCTACGTCATCTGCTCAACATAGCCGCAATAGAACCTGTACCACCAGCGGAAAGGTCGCAAGGCGTCTACTCTGTTCTGTTTGCAGTTCCCAAGCAAGATTCTTCATGGAGGGTGGTCTTAGACCTCAAATTCGTAAATTGTTTTGTCAAGTATCGCCAGTTCAAAATGGAGTCACTGGCGTCTGTTGTGGAAGCACTGCAACAGGGGGACTTTCTGGCATCCATTGATCTGAAAGACGCTTACCTCCACATTCCAATCTGTCCCGCCCACAGGTGATTCCTAAGATTCTCGCTGGGCCAGCACCGTTTTCAATACTGGGCCATGCCATTCGGCCTTGCGTCAGCCCCAAGAGTGTTTACCAAGGTGATGGTCACCCTTCGCCTACAGGGGGTCCATATTTACCCCTAATTGGACGACCTTCTTCTTTGGGCGTGCTCCAAGGACCAAGCCAACAGACAGATCCATTACACTCTAGAGGTTCTCAGATCTCACAGCTGGCTAGTCAACATTGAGAAGAGCCATCTAGAGCCAACTCAGCGGCTCCAGCATCTGGGAGCAATACTGGACACGACCCGAGCCATGGTGTTTCTGTCTCCAGAGTGTATCTCCACCATCCAAAGCATGGCAACCTCATTGGCATGACGTTCAAAGACGGACATGTTCCTGGCAAAGGTTCTTGGGACATTAGTCTCCACCATTCACATCGTCTCATGGGCCCGACATCACACTCGACCTCTTCAATGGGCCCTACTACCTTTTCAGGCGGACATTGCCATTTCCACCCATCGCGTGATCCACTTGGAGCCATCGCTGAGAGCATCATTTCGCTGGTGGGCAATGCAGACACCTCAGTGAGGGCACTCCATTTCGGGAACCAGACAGAGTCATAATAACCACGGATGCCAGTCTGACCGGATGGGGAACCCACTGCAACTCCAGCTTTGTCCAAGGCATATGGTCCAGAGCGGAGCAATGTCAGAATGTGAATTGGCTGGAACACAGAGCTGTCCATCTGGCCCTCCGGCACTTCCAGCCACTATTCTCCCTGCAGCATGTACTAATCCGAACAGACAACGCATGTGTGAAATCACATCTGGGCAGGGGGGCACCAGGTCTCGAACCCTCTAGGCAGAGCCGACCCTAATCTTCGACTCGGCCGAGAATCATCTACTGTCACTAAGGGCAGAACATCTCAGTGGGGTGCTGAACATGACCGCCGATTGGCTCAGCAGGCAGCATGTAAGTCCGGGAGAATGGAAACTCCATACGATGGTGTTCGACCTCCTCCAGCAACGGTTCGGCACCCTCTTTGCCTCGAACCACAATCGCCAGCTGCCCCGCTACTTCTCGAGGTACCTGGACTCCACTGTGGAAGCAGTGGATGCCCTGACAGCACCCTGGCCAGATGGTCTCCTGTACGCTCTTCCACCAATATTCCTCCTGGGCAGGACGTTGAGGAAACTGCAGCACGAGGGAGCTCAGCGGCTCCTGATAGCTCCACACTGGCTGCGTCAACTGTGGTTCTCGAACCTCCTCTCACTGTCAGTCGCAGACCCCTGGACACTGCCTGTCAGGCCGGATCTACTCTCTCAGGGAACGATCTGGCACCCAGACCCAGCCTCGCTGAGTCTGACAGCCTGGCATTTGAACGGAGGCAACTGAGGGCTGCTTGGTTACCTCCAGGCGTAGTGAACACCATCTTAGCATCTAGAAGACTATTGACAACGTGTATATACCAGAGTACTTGGCGGGCCTTTTCTAGCTGGTGCACCTCCAAGGGTGTCTTCCCTTCTCAGGTCACTGTGCAGCAGATGTTACAGTTCCTCTATAGAGGGCTCAGAATGGGTCTGAGACCGAACACTTTGCGTTGTCATACCTCCACTATCTCATCTATCCTGTCCGTCTCTTCATCGGCCGTCCCTGTGGGTTCTCTCTCCCTCATCAAACGCTTTCTGAAAGGAGCCGTATGCTTTTCTCCGCCTGTGCGTCACCACTTTCCCTCCTGGAGTCTCTCGAAGGTCCTGAAAGCCCTACAGCACCCTCCATTTGAACCTCTTATGTCTGTCCCCCTCTGACTGTTGTCCTTCAAGGTCCTGTTCCTGGTCGCTATAACATCGGCGAGAAGAGTCTCAGAGCTGGGAGCCTTGTCATCGGCACTCCATCTCTGCATCTTTCATAAGGACTCCGTGGTGTTGCGACCAGACCCATCCTTCTGTCCCAAGATCAACTCAGCGTTTCACTGTAACCAGGACATTGTTCTTCCGTCATTCTGTCTGAGGCCAGTCCATCCATTAGAGAAGGCCTGTCATTCACTAGATGTTCGCAGAGCTCTCAAAATCTACCTCTCTCGCACCCAAGACATCAGGCTCTCTGAGTCATTATTCGTATCCTTTCACCCTAGGACCTTGGGGAAAAAGGTTTCCAAATCCACGTTGTCCTGTTGGTTGTGGGCTTGTATTGCTCTGGCTTATGAGTTCCTTAATCTCCCTGTGCCGACTAATATAACGGCCCATTCCACCAGATCAGCAGCCACTTTGGCTGCCTTCGCAACCAACGCACACCTTGCAGATATTTGTAGAGCTGCGGTTTGGTCTACCCCAAATTCTTTTGTGAAACATTATAAGATTGACCGTTACGCTTCTACTGACGCCTCCTTCGGGAGGTGTGTCCTGCAACATGTCCTTTATGATAAGTAATCAGTTGGTGGTCCCTCCCTATTGGGGGGCTGCTTTGGTACATCCCACCTGATGGCAGGCTACCTGTGGAAAATGGTCCATTGGCCTCACCTGAAGGGTGATTTTCACAGGTAGACTGCCATCATGGCCCTCCCTGTTGGAGGAGATCTGGATGTTCTGTTCCACCTTTTATATTCTGGCTGTTGTGAGCTTTGTTATTCTGCATTGTTTAGTTACATCAAAACCTTTACGACTCTGTTGCACTGCATATGGCTCTCTGTTGTTCCCGGGGACATTGTCTCTATTTTCCTTGCTGCTGGGCCTGTGGGCCTTTTGTTCTTTTCAGATGTGCCACTTCGGACTCGTTGCAAATGAAACTGGAGTGGGAGGGGCCGGATGACCCAGGTTTTGACTACAGTGCATTCTTGCCTTTGGACGCTAGGTGGCAGTGTTACCCACCTGATGGCAGTCTACCTGTGAAAATCACCCTTCAGGTGAGGCCAATGGACCATTCTGCTTGTCACTGGCTCTGGCTGTACCTACTGTTGATCTTTCTGCCTTCTGTCCTAAAGTCTCCGTGGGGATCAGCCACCACTACTTTATTATGAGGCACTGTGACAATCAGATTCCCGTGGCAGCTGCTTCTCTTTATGGCCCAACTGGAATTAACTCCAGGAAGGGCAGAAGGAGTGGGGGAGTGCTGTGGCCAGAGGCAGTTTTGATACCGTGCCCCCTCAGGTGGCCAGTTCTGACACCCACCAAAGGGCCAAAACAAAGAAGTGGAGGGACTGGATGAAGCATTGTTGCTGATAAGACTATGGAGCATGCACTTGGTTGCTCACTCACACTTCAAGGAGACTGGATTGCTTAGGACAAACTATCCACTACTACCAAAAGATACCGTTGTTTGAGATGGAGACTTGGAGACAGAAGGGACTGGCTCAAAAGGACACAGATAGCTGGTGTTCTTGATCCAGATGGTGATGAGGCAAATATTTGCAGGGCTCAGAGGTATATAAAAATGTTAACATCATTGTCTTAATGTGTACTTTTTTTATATAATTAATGAAGTATTGTAACTGGAACACTGAAGTTGAAATAGTAAAAGAGTATTGCAATATTTAATAAATGCTTGCCATATGTTTTAAGAAAATCTCATGGTGGAAAGTACTGTGGAGGTAGCACTGGAAGAATTATTTCTTGGAGCTTTTAAAAACATTTATAATATTCAATCTAAAAGCAAACTCACAGCATAACTTTCAGCTTGAGTTAAATATAATGGTTGTCCTATATTAGAATATAATGGATTACATGAAGTAGGAAATAAAGCACATGAATTACTCATATTGCTCTTGAGTACTGGGCTTGCTTTTGGGCGATTTATGAAGACGGCCAAATCTTTTTGAGCTTTTGTATAATGGAGCCCTTTAATGAGACTTACAGTGTTCACTGGTTTGCATGTCAGGCCTAGAAATTATACATTGTAGTTCTTGCCAAGACCACATTTACTAATTCTTGGCAAATCTTTTGTTTTTTTGCCAGCATAATTCAACAGAAGCCAGCATACTTTCTGTGAGACTACGTATCCTGGTTTATAATAGATTTCATGTGTGAAATGTATTGGGCAGGCCAAGTAAGATTCAGAGATGAAAAGGCTAAGCATACTTTGGTGGGAGTTTTTGCTTTGTTTTTTCAGGCCTTTTTTCTGGAAGCAATTCTGTGCCATATACTCCCAGATTCCACATTTATTAAGTCTTGGCCGAGAGAGAAAGAGAGAGAGCTCACAGAACAGAATAGTGCATTGAAAAGTACGAAAATGACAAATTATGTTGGTTAGTGAATTTGACAACAAAAAGAAAATTGTTCCTTGGGCATTCTTAAAATAACTTGGCAATTAAAACTGAAGTGTTGTATTTTTCTACATACAAAAGCAGACATGAAGCTGCTTTTTTGTGGGGTTTTGTTGTTGTTGTTGTTGAAAATCTTTTCCCCAGGATTTATTATGCAGTCTTGCATAGTTGTGCATTCCTGATCCTTCCAGTAGAGTCAGGTGTGGGAGTGCCATTAAAGGAGTGCAGGAGGCTCATGTATGTTTCAGACCACTTTCTTCAGGAGCACCAATATTTCTGGTCATTATGAGGCATACAAAGTTCCCACAACATTTTGCTCCATAAAATTGGCATTTGAAGTTACTGTAAATATTTCTCTCAGATATTGAAATCTCTTTTCCCCTCCCTCCCCCACAGTGAAGTAGGGGATTTTAGGCAACATTAACTAACGAATTAAAAGCAAATAAACAATTATATAGTATAGGAAGGGTGGGTATTTTAGATTTTTTGCCACAGCTACCAAAAAGCCTTATGCTGTTTCAGATTGTATGGGGGTTTGCATAATTTGTCTCTTGTAGAGATGATGGTATTGTGGGGTTTTACTGATTTTTTTTAAAAAAACAGACATTTTAAGGGCCTAGGTCCTTCGATATTAGGGATGGGATCAATTGGTCAATACCTGTTCGAAAGCATTCCATTGACCAAAAAGGCCCATATCAATTTGAGTTTGTTCTTTGTCCACTAGATGCTGCCCATACAATCCATTTTTTCACTGCAAACAATTGATATTAGTATTGATGTTTTGAAAGGAAATATTTATTTATTTATTTATACCCCGCCTTATGGCCAAAAGGCCCTCAAGGTGGCTTACAAGAAAAACACAAATACAGGAATGCATCCATAAAACAATACAATTTACAAAATTAAATAACAAATAACATTATTAAAAAACAGCTATTACAAAACTTCCAATGAAAATACAGTGTGGTGCAGGCGCCTGGAGTGGCACAAGCATCTCAGGCTACCCCCAACAAAGCTGTGGGTTGGTTCTCTCTCTTTCCTTCTATATTTACCAATATTGATATATGAAAGGAAATATCGATAAAATTGGTTTTTCCACTTAGAATCATTTATGTGCTCTTGCAAAGTGCCTCTTGTCCTATTTTGGCCATGTGCTTTTGGCTGGTGTAACAAAGTCTTTGATCTCAGTAATGCTTATGTACAGCAAAATGATTTAATGGATAACACGGGTGGGAAACCTTTTTTGGGGACATGGGCCACATTACTCAAGGGGAAAGCTTCCAGGCGTCACTTTTCACTGGTAGATGGAGGGAGATCCATACACAGTCATGCATTCTTTACACACAGTCTCGCACTCAATTACACAAAACTATTTTCCACGAAAACTGAGGCATTCGATTCTTAGTTGAATTTATGTTCAAGTCAAGTTCAATTTTTTGGCCCCCTGACTGTTGTGTTATGGGGTGCCGCAGGGTACCATCTTATCCCCAGTGCTATTTAATATCTATATGAAGCCACTGGGAATGGTCATTAGTGGTTTGAGGGCAAGGTGCCATCAGTGTGTTGATGACACTCAGTTCTACTTCTCCATAACATATGAATCAGGAGTGTCTGTGAGGGCCCTGGACCGATGCCTGGACACAGTAGTGGGATGGATGAAGGAAAATAAGTTGAGCTTGAATCCTGGCAAGACAGAGGAACTGTGGGTGAGTGGTTCCCATGTCTGAGAAATTGGTCAATTGCCTACCCTGGATAGAGTTGCACTCCCCCTGAAGGAGCAGGTACGCAGTCTGGGGGTGTTTCTGGATCCAGCTCTGTCACTGCAGGCCCAGGTAATATCAGTGGCTAGAAGTGCCTTTTATCAGCTGCACCTAGTGAGACAACTACAACCATTCCTGAACCAGGACAGTTTGGACACAGTAGTAGTTTAGGCATTGGTGACTTCAAGACTGGATTACTGCAATGTAGTCTATGTGGGGCTTCCCTTGCACCTGACCCAGAAACTGCAATTAGTGCAGAATGCTGCAGCCAGATTGCTGACGGGAGTGAGACTCTGTCAGCATGTAACACCTCTGCTCAGAGATCAACACTGGTTGCCAATTTGTTGCCAGACCAAGTTCAAGGTGTTACTACTGGTATATAAAGCCCTTAACAGCTCAGGACCAATTTATTTGCAAGAACACTTTACCCCACATGTACCTGCTTGAGCACTTTGATCTGCGGAACAGGCACTGTTACAGGTGCCACATAATATTTGTTCTGTGCTTATAAGAAATCGTTCTTTCAGTGTGGCAGCACCTACTGTTTGGAACTCCCTGCCTGTTGACATCAGGTAAGCACTTTCGCTGTATTCCTTTCAGTGCCTGCTTAAAACTTTTTTGTTTAGGCAACCCTATCTTAGACACATAGATAACAATTTTTTTAAAAAAAATCAGTAGTAGCTGTAATTGTTTTAAACATGTTTTTAATTACTTGTTTTTAACTGTTTTATTGATAATATTAATGTTTTTTGTAAACTGCTTAAAGGTCTTTACATTCAAGCGGTATAGAAATGTTGTAATTTAATATAAATAAATAAAATCTTAGTAATGCCATTCAAGGTACACCTTCAATTTTTTACCAAAGAGGTTTTTGAGAAAGCTTGTGTAATACTCCCCCCCAAAAAACCCTCTCTCCAACATCCTTTATCTCTTCTGACTGCGCAAATAGCAAAAAAAACTTGGTAATCCCAGCAGAAGAATTCAAATAATGTCACTGTGAACTGCAAGCTCTGCCTTCAAAGCCTCAAACTTCAAAATGCAATTGCTTCCTGAAAATTAAATGCATGCAATTGCAAATTGCATGGTAGTTTCTGCATATTTCCAGGAACACAAATCTATCTCTCTGCTTAGACCTTTTTCCTTCTGGTTTGATCTTCTTACAGAAGATCTTGCAAAGGAAGGAGCTGTAATTTCATCCTTTGCACAGCATCAAAGCCCTTTTCCCTTCAGCTGCTCTTCACTGAACAGCTGATGGGCCAGAGGAAATATAAAGGACAGGATAAAATCTGGCTGCAGGCAGTATATGATCTGTGATCTGTGGGCCAGGTGTCCCCCACCATTGGCATAACCAATCCTAATAAGCTCAAGAAGTGAGAATGAAGCAGTGGACTGCCTATTGGGACTGATAGGGCAGAAGGCAGGGAGACCAACATTAAGTGGTGCCTGAGTAAACGGCAGGCAAAGCTGCAGGTGATGATAGACAGAGCTAACTAGTTCCTGTTTTGCCCTCATTCTTCTCCCTGCTGAATTCTACGAAGTCAATGCTGAAACTAAGAAGGAGAAAGCTAACAGCCAGTGCCATTCCCTGGACTGGATGTAAGTAAGAAGGCAGACAAGTGGGGGCTGGCTGTGACAAAATGAAGTGGGTATGGCAGTGCCCCATTTGTCCTAATAGATTAACCTTTGTTGGAAGGAAGCTATTTAATGTGGAAAAGTTGGTGTAAGTCATATGCCACAACTATTGGAAGCTGTCTATAGATAAGTCGTGAAGGATGCCCGTCACAACCTATATATATATTGCATCCCTGATGGGGAAAGAGGTAAACGGTTTGGCAATAAGCAGGGCTGTGGAGTCGGTACGCCAAACCTTCGACTCCGACTCCTCTATTTTTCTACTGTCCAACTTCGACACCAACTCCACCCAAAATTGCTTCCAACTCCACCCAAAATTGCTTCCAACTCCACAGCCCTGGAAAGGGCTGTAAATGTCTTTTTAAATTGGAAGCTCTCATAGGAGCATTTTTATCGCTGCCTGAATATGCGCTGATCTTGGTATCACAGCATTTGTCTTCATCTGGGTCCTGTGTCATACACTGACACACAAAATGTTTTCCATCTTGAGTTATAGTGAAATGCTCAACTACCGCTGACTTCATGGGAAGCTTCTTTGACATTTTGAATTTATATTTTAAAAAATTTGCCAATCAAAATTTATTTTGAAGTCGGAGTCAGTACATTTCTACCGACTCCGACTCCACCCAAAATTGCTTCCGACTCCACGACTCCGACTCCACAGCCCTGGCAATAAGCACTAACAAGTCAGTGGAGTCACACATAATCAGTAAGGTGTACCATTAGAAGATATATGTAATGCAAAAGAAATGTAATTAGTAAAGCAATGTCCCTTTGTATGAAGTCACACACATTTTTAATTGACCCAAAAGATGTCACTGTTGATATGCAGTGAACTTTCCCTCATCTATTGTATGTTCCCTGCTCATGGAATACAATTCTTTTCAGTTGAGATAGTTCACACATTGGATGAGAGACATCAAATGTTGACTAGTCTGACTATGTGTATCAGGTTTTTAAATCCGTACAGAAATTTCTGAGGCTTTCTCATCACACTTTCTCCTCAGCTGGTTGCAAAGCAGTGCTGAGTGATCCCACCGAAGTGGCTAGTTTGTTTTTGGAAATACACTTCTGTCGTCCAGACTATACGGAAAAATAGAATGACCTCTGCCATTATATCTCTGACACATATGAGCACATAGTATTTTCTTGGATATGCACTAGTTTGCACAACAAGGCATATTGAATTCAGGGTTCCTGTATGCCGGAGCCCCAACATCACTATCTCCTGATATCAGTGCTGTGTTTTACTTTCCACAGATCCTTCTGTGAAGAGCAAAAGACGGCGCTTCTTCCCACCTCAGTGTTGTGATGCGGCACATGGGAAATGCCTTTTACTCTTCTCAGAACATTTTGTGAAGAGAAGAAGACAGTGCTTCCAACTCTTCTCTGTTGCAGCACTGCAGTGGGGTGGGGGAGCTGTTTCCATGTCTGACACACAGAGAATGAGAATGCTATATGTTTGTGTATGTGAGAGAGTGTACACTTAAGTATATGAATATGTATATATGTGAGAGAGTGCTGTGTGTTTATGTGTGGGGTGTGTGTGTGCATGAAAGTACTGTATACGTTGGCCACACCCTTCATTAGTATGTAGCCATCAGGCAGGTGGCTGGCTGTCAATATGATCCTCAGGCCAAAAAAGTTTTGCCACCCCTGCTGTATGCAGACTACTCCACAGGCAGTGCAATCCTATATATGTCTATTCAAAAGAAGTCCCAGTGAAATCAATGGTGTGTACTCCTAGGTAAGTGGGCATAAAATTGCAGCCTAAGAATGCATTCATACTAGCACTTGCTAGAATTCCTATTGGAAGTGTCTGCTACTGGAGGCTTTGCTCACCTCCATGAATTGCCAGTAGTTAACTAGCACTCCATTCAGACCAGTGCTAAAGGGATGGTGTGGATCAAATAGATTTTGTTAGGGAGAGGGCAAGGTTAAGGTGAGACAAAGGCAAAGTGGAAATGTTATTTCATAGGGAAAGCAGCAGGATGCTGTTATTGTTCAGACCAGTTAGCAAGACTGCCCTGGGAGCTTTTAAAGCGGGGGCTGTCAATCTTTTTGGACCAGAGGGCACATTTCAAATTTTGAGAGACTGCTGGGGACACCAGTCACAAAATGGCTGCTGTGGGGGCATGGGATAACATAAATTAGAGAGTAGTCATGGTGTTTTCCCATAATTGCATTTCCATACTAGAAAAGGCTTGACGGATTTAATTTCTGCCTACTATACAGCTGTTAAAGAGCCTTGTTTCTCCTAAATGTTAACCCTAAACCAATGCCTAGACTGCCATCCTGTACCCACTTAGAGACTTACTTCTGAGTTGATATATATACCATTGGACTGTAAGTTAACTCTAAAGTGAATTCTTAATGTGTCCCTGGTCTTTAGCTCCTCCAAAGCAGGAATCATGCCTAAGCATATTTGCAAAAATTTCACATTAGCCTTGCAGAGGGAGAGGAATTCTTTAACATTCACTCACACCTATTGTGTAGTAGTATTTGCAGAAAATAACTTCTAGGGACTACCTGAACTCAGTACAGGAAAGATGTATCCTGGTTGTTAGGGAAAAGGGAAGGGCAAACAATGAAGATTCCAAGGACTAGCAAAAAAGACAGAAGCAGGAAAGATGCACTAAAAGGGAGGACAAAACAGCAGCTCTTTACGAACCCAGGGATTCCTATTGCTTACCGTCCAAACAAGTAACTTGCCAATCGCAGCTCTGACTTCACTCATTAGCTAATAACAATGACAGGTAGTAGCAGCCAGGCTGGCTCATTTCACATAGAACGTACCTGCATATTTTCCTCCAAATCTTTCTTTCTATGAGGGCTAGAGACTTTTTTTTAAAATGAAAGTTCATAGTCTGGGCTGCTTGCTCAGGTGTCACTGAAGGCCTTCATAGGTGCTATGGTGCCTGTGGGTAATGGCTTGATGACCCCTCTTTTAAAGGTTTCATGTAATTACCACATAGAATCATAGAATAGTAGAGTTAGAAGGGGCCTATAAGGCCATCAAGTCCAACCCCCTACTCAATGCAGGAATCCAAATCAAAGCATTCCTGACAGCTGTCCAGCTGCCTCTTGAATGCCTCCAGTGTCGGAGAGCCCACTACCTCTCTAGGTAATTGGTTCCATTGTCGTATGGCTCTAACAGTTAGGAAGTTTTTCCTGATGTCCAGTCAAAATCTGGCTTCCTGCAACTTGAGCCCATTATTCCGTGTTCTGCACTCTGGGATGATTGAGAAGAGATCCCAGCCCTCCTCTGTGACAACCTTTCATGTACTTGAAGAGTGCTGTCATTTCTTCCCTTAGTCTTCTCTTCTCCAGGCTAAACATGCCCAGTTCTTTCAGTCTCTCCTCATAGGGTTTGGTTTCCAGTCCCCTGCTCATCCTTGTTGCCCTCCTCTGAACCTGTTGCAGTTTGTCTGCATCCTTCTTGAAGTGCAGAGACCAGAACTGGATGCAGTATTCAAGATAAGGCCTAACCAGTGCTGAATAGAGGGGAACGAATACTTCACACAATTTGGAAACTATACTTCTGTTAATGCAGCCTAATATAGTGTTTGCCTTTTTTGCAGCCACATCACACTGTTGACTCATATTCAGCTTGTGATCAACGACATGATCCACAGTGAAATATTGCTGTTAAAAGGCTTCTTTACCTGGACTTGCTGGTCCAGCTGACTTTTTCTTGTTTGGACAGAGCTTGGTGGTGGTGCATAGAGCAAATTCTTTCCTAATATCTCTGATTCATGACTCTCTGGGCTTGGAACCTGGAAAGATGGAAGCAATTAGACAGAAGACAGTATTTCCTTGTCCAGTGCACCAACTTTATGGGAGATCAGTAGGGTCTGCAGAACTGCAAGCTTCAGAATGATGCTGTGGAGCAGCAAAGATCAGGCCAGCTGTTTATTTCTCACACTAGTTGGGAGTAAAGTGTTTAGGCCTTGCTGCTGCATTCCCAAGTTTGAGGAGTCTGGTGCTTTACAGTCCTTCATATTTTGCACCCTTGCTGAGTGGAACAGCCATATTCGGCATCACCAGAAGAGCAGAAAGTGTGAATAGCTAACTATAATGTGTGAGGGAAACATGCAAAAAAGTTCCATGATAGAACTAGTAGTTAATAACTCATGAAAACAAATGCTCCAATGTTAACATTGACTATAATCAGTTTTTTCTTTACCCTGAATAAAGTCAAGAACTGTAAAATATATTTATAGAATAAATTGAGGCATCTTCTAATGATTTGTACCCCAAATGATGCATAGAGGCATTAAAAGGACAGTCAATAGTCCTGAGATTGGTGAAGTTAAAACCTTGCTAATCTTTAGAGATGGAAACTATCTATTCATCCTAAAACATGAACAAAGGAAGGAACAACGAGCACAGAGATTAAAACAAACTTACAAAGAGGGCTTGCACCCGAAGCCTTTGAACACTGTCTGGAGTTACAAAGATGCTTTCTGATCAGCAACTGTTCTGTTGTGTCAAAGCTAATGGGTGTCCCCCCATATTGTGGAGCGAAAGCCCTTTCATCTTCTGTAGTTCCTAGGGGGTGTTGTACTCTCAAATGACAGCAATGTACAATTGAGCAATAACTATCAAGACGCAGGGTGTGACGTCCTCCCCTGGTTCTCCCTGTCAGGTTCCCACCTGCTTGTGGCTGCTGCCTTTCACTAGGCACCGCCAGGGATACCACCAGTCCGGACCGTCCTTTATATGGTTTCTCACTCCGCTCTAGCACAGATCTCACTAGATCCCCCTGCTAGGCAGCACCACCAATCACGTCCTATAACCAATACTCCCAGATACTTTGCCTGAGTCTCTCTCTCTAGCTGGTTACTTTTGTGACTGCGTGCTTATGCTGTTCCCAACCCCCTTGTATCTTTATAGATAACGCATACAACTCTGGGTTGCTCTGGATACTTGAATTGTTATTATTCCTCCCTTCACCGCTGCCACCATTAGATACTGTTATCTGTTCAGCCTTGGTAATTACCTTGCCCTCCCTTCTGGTATGTATATCCCCCAGCCAAGGATCAGGCCTTTGGTAAACCAAATAAGTATTTATTAAATATCAGAAATAACAAGATTAGTTTTAGAATGTTTCACAAGCGTATGGTTTCATCTATTCCTGTTTTGTACTTGACTTATTATTAATCAGAACTCCAACTCCCTCTTTCTCCACACTCCTGACCTCCACCCTCAAACACCTTTCTCCACACTCCCAACATCCACCCTCATTCAACTGTCATTCTTCCATTTATACTCCCAGCCATTCAAATGGTCAGCCAATCATCCAGCATTCTACTGCTCATGTACTCCCCCCTCCTCTTTCACTCCACTTACCATATGTCTTCTATATAAACAGCACTTACCATATTTACACTATAAGCAGGACCATCACACAGGGCATTTCCTGGGGATTCATGACCGAGGGAAAGAGCTCACTGCAGGCAGTTTATCACAAGACAGAATTGGCTGTTCCCCCGGAAATGCACCATGCCAAGATCATTAGTGCTGTTATTACCTTTGTATATGTTTACTTTTTTAAAAAAAACTTGGGTTGGGAGAAAAGCATAATTTTGTTTCCCTGTGGTTTTCTTTACAATGCTACAGGGTAGCTGACTCTCAGTGGGGTTGCTGCTGTGCTTCATTATTCCAGAGAATTCATTTCTTGCAGAACGAGCCAATCAAATGTCTAGAATTTTAATCTTGTTACGGGCGTAAAAATAATTTATTATGGAAATACTCTTCAGTATAGTAGAGAGCCCCCAAGAAGCTCACTAGAATGGCCAGCTGTGTACAGTATTTTTTAATCAAGTGTGGATATTTTTATTACATTCCACAGAACTTTTTGTAGGATGGTGATGGAGTGTGGGATGCGGGAGGAATCTGTGTGTGGGATGCTAAATAAAAAAGGTGGCAGTATTTTTCATTGCAAAGCCTGTTCTTTTATTTTTTTAATTTACAGAGTTTTTGTTGGTGGCATTTGTTACTAAAGCAACTGAAATGTAAGCCATAATAAGCTACCTCTTTGCTAGACAAATGTCCCTTCGACCTGGTTAACGCAGAAGGCAATTTAAAGTTAGGTCTTGATAAAGCTGCATCTATCATATTAATGTGTACTACATGGTTATCACTTTCTGCCCTGGAAAATAAAGCTGTGGTAGAGTTGGATGATAAAAGCCTGGCCATGAGAACCAGTTAAGATGCTTGGGAATAATATCCCCCCGGTCCAGAGAGAGATGCTGATGGACAGGATGGAATGGGAGTTCCTTTTTGCAGTAGTGAGCCAGAACAAAAGTGGGTAGAACAATTTTGATAGCAGTGATGAGTCCTTTCCCTCCTTCAAAGCAGAGTAGTGAAGGAAGGGATCTGTATACTAAAGCTATTTTCTTCATTGAGGTGCTTGTTCTTATGGTGTAGCATAGTGGATTGATTTGGTGAGTAGCCTACAGCATTATAGTAAGCAGATACATATATCACTGATATGTACCCTTGTTTTATATGATTGTACTGATGATGGCTAAGCTGTAAATTGCATTATAATATATTGTTTGCTTAGAGTCAGTATATTAGACCCATATCTAATTTTAGCTGTACTGCAACAAGGATGTTTAAAAAATGATCCTTTCCACCAAGAAATGTCAAACGCTGTGGTTTGTATCTCCTGAAAAGTAATTGCAGCTCAGTGTCAAGATTTTTATTTTGAATGCCACATTTTAGAATAAAAAGTAGCCACTTTTCGTATATAAATATATCTCCCATGTGCTTGAGCAGCACAATGTTTATGCATGTCAGTGACGGTAGTCATTATTTCATGTGTGTGCATATACCAGTGTGGCGCACTAAGGAGAGACAGAACAGAAGGAGTTAATGGGGAGAAGGTAGTACCTCAGAGGATGTCATGGCCCACGTAGCGGGACTCCTGGCAGAGTGATCAGGAGGAGGAGGAGGAATGGGATCCTGGGGAGTGGCCCAGTGGTTTGCAGAGGGAGGGGGCTGAAACGGGAAAAGGCTTCAGCAGTTTAGACAGTGACAGCTCCCCCTCCTTAGTTTTAGTTACAATGGAAGAAGCAGTGCCTGACAATGAGCTGGCCCTTGTCCTGTCTCTCAGCCCTGTCTTGTCGCCACTCTCACCCCCAAGGAGGAGGAATTGGAAGCTCAGAAGAGGATCTGGATGAAGTGCCACTGCCACCATGGCCAAGGATGGACCAGCAGATGTGTTGGTGCTCACAGATAGTGCCAGTTTTTCAACCTGTTCATAGGAACATTCGGTTGCTCACGCAGTCCAGAGCAACCCCCACACAAACAGAAAGCCCACCTTGAGATTACTTAAAGGGTCTCAAGGGGTGTATAATACTTAATTATGCTTGTGTAAAGACACAGAGTGCTGTATAATCTGTAAACTGATCTATGAAACACTCTAAGATGAAATTCCACATTAAACATAATGGAGAAAAATACACCAGTGAGTCTAAGTCTGAATCCAACAGGGTTAGCCAGGACAGCTGCTGTAGTTTTCTCAAAAGCAGAGAGCATTTTTGTCAGCAGGTTTGGTTCCAACAAGCTTCTGGTCTTTACTGAGACTAGATGTACGGCCATGAAAATAAAGGGGTGCCCAAATTAAATGCTTACACTAATCATTGTTTGAGATTTTCTCAAACTTCTTTCTTTTAAAAGTACCCTTCTATGTCATTCTGTTTTCTAGGAACCCTTGGGTTCTGGGGAGTGTTCTAGGGAGCAGCCAAGCCTATCCGGCTTTGCCACAGCTTTTATTAATTGAGAGCGCGTGCTAGTTTGGATTGTCAGCCAACCAGAAACCAAAGACTAGCCACTTTGTTTTTGCTTGTAGTCGGCTTGCTTGACCATCCATTCCCCCACTCCCCTTATTATTATTTTTGTAAAGCTAGCACGCCTTTGGTAAATGGGCAGCTTTAGAGTCAGGCTCAGACCTTCAACCTCATTGGTGCCACTCTCAGGCCTGCCAGTGACTCCATCCTTAGGACCTGCCCAGGTAGTATCAGAGCTTTCTTTTCAGGATTTGGCAAAGAGTTGCCCAACCATTCCTTCGGGCTGCACAATTCAAGGGAAGATCAGCTGTCTTTTCCGAGGAAGCTTTTTTTCTTTTTACCAGTACTTTTTTGGAAACTTGACTCCTCAAAACACAGTTTGAAGACCATTGGTTTAAGATAAGGTTTTCAGCCATGTCTAGTGAACTTTTTCCCTTGCAGAGTCCATCTTTTTAAAACCAGGGGTGGGTAACTCCAAATATTGTGGGACTGCAGCTCCCATCAGTCCCAGCCAGCATGGTGATGATGGGGACTGTAAGTCAACAACATCTGGAGGGCCACAGATTAGCCACCCCTGCTTTAAATATACAGTATTGTATTGCATTTCCTTTGAAAGCTATATCATAAATGGGCTTGTTTGCCACAGGATGTACTGTTCTGGAGTGTGTGGTATCCTACTTTAACAATATTTTCGCTAATTGTGAATTGTTCCTGGTTTTATTGAACGAATTGTTTTTATTGCAAGCGGTTGGTATAAGAACAGACCCCCCCTTTTTTTGGTGTTCTAGATAATGCCAGTGATTTACTGTACCTCTGCTAAACCCCAAAGGCACTTTGCTTTAAGAACTAGGGAAGTTTTGACTATGTCAGTTACGAACATGGGGAGCCTAGTTTCTGATCAAGAAGCCTGGCTCACTGGCTGCAAATCATGATTGGTGAATGACCACCACCGAGCCGGAAATAATGCTGTGATTCAAACTATGATAATGGGCATTGCCATTATGCTAGCTCAGTGAATAAAAGTCTTGATTTAGCTTTCTGCGTTTTTTTTAAAAAACCATACACATTAATCTTGTGGTAGTGTTTGAAACTGGAAGACACTGAGGCCCAAATGTCACAATGAATGACACTCTACAGTTGTGAGGGGCATGTAGCTATGTATGTGAGAGCATCATTTTTCTCTTTTGTTTGCAAAAAACAGCTATAACTCCATCTGGTGCCTATCTCAATCTGGCTTAAATTCCTTACCTGAATGGCCCCCGGTTGAGCAATCAGAGGTTGCTTCCCTGATAAAAAACCTAAAAAATGGTAAGGCCCCAGGTATCGATTTAATTTTACCAGAAATATTAAAAGCAAATCTAAAGTGGTGGGCCCCGTTGCTTTCCTCCCTTTTTACTCAAATAAATCGATCGGGAAATATTCCAGCAACCTGGCTAGAGGCAGTGATTATCCCGATTTTTAAAAAAGGCGATAGGGAAGACCCTGCTAATTATAGGCCTATTAGCCTGCTCTCAGTCGTGGGTAAAATCTACGCGAGTTATTTGAACGTGAAATTACAAGCTTGGATAGAGGAAAAATCCATCATGGGTCCAGAACAAGCAGGTTTTTGCAAAAAGAGATCTACATTAGATCACTGCTTAATACTTAGCCATCTAGCGGAAAAATACATGAGTGGAATGAATAGGGGTCTTTTTGTAGCTTTTATGGATCTCAAAATGGCGTTTGACACAGTACCAAGAGATCTATTATGGACCAAATTAAATAAAACCTCAATCGACAAGCATCTTTTATTTTTAATCAGCAGTTTATATCTACGTCGATTCGGGTGCGTTATGGTCCAAAGGGTAACCTGACTAGTCCTATTCCAGTAACAATAGGAGTGCGACAAGGTTGTGTTTTGGCACCAACATTATTCAACCTTTTTCTTAACGACTTAATTTCCATGTGTTGTCTAGAAAATTTACACTCCCCCAAAATTGCGGAATTCAGATGTCCTCTTTTGCTTTATGCTGATGACACTGCCTTGTTGTCTTTCTCGGAAATAGGCCTAAAACATCTTTTACGAATTTTTATGATTTATTGTGAAAAAAAATTTCTTAGTATTAATTTCCAAAAATCTAAAATAATGGTTTCCTCGCAAAAACAGCAAAAACAGCTAAAACAAAACTGGAAAGTAAGAGGACAACAAATTGAACAAGTAAAAAAATTCAAATACCTCGGTATAACCTTCTGTTCTTCTTTGTCATGGTCTCCCCATATTTGTGCTGCTGTTTCTACAGCACAAAATATTTCTAAATCCATCATTAGATTTTTCCATTCTAAAGGGGGCAGCTATATCCCGGCAGCCCTAAAAATATTGAATGTCAAAATAATACCACAACTTCTTCATGGCATTCCCATTTGGGTGACAAATCTAAATGATAAAGTGGAACAAGTACTCTCGATCTTTTTGCGGGCCATATTTGGGTTGCCCTGTTGTGCCTCCTCAGCTGGTCTGCGCCTTGAAGCTGGCATTAACTCATTAGAATGTACAGCATGGGTGTTGACCTTTAGATTTTGGATCAAAATAACATTTGCTGATCCTTCTCGGGGGCTCCTGCACTTATTATGGGCGGACCCTTATGAAAGCTCTTGGTCCAAAATCTTAAATGAAAAATTAAAACATCTAGGATTATCTAAAGAACTTTTAGCTTCGGGTGATTCAAAGGCAGTAAATCACATAATTGAACAACGGTTAAAAGATCAAGATCGTCAAATTCTAATGTCCAAAGCAAAAACTTCCTGTTCGCCATTTCACTTGGGTCTGAGCTTTCGCTTCCCCTCCCAAGCTAAATATTTAGAAAAATTAAATTTTGCGCAATATAGATTTTTGTTCACCCGCACAAGATTTAATTGCCTATCCTCTGCTATTTTGACGGGTCGTTTTCAGGGTATCCAGCTGGAAAATCGAATTTGCGTTTGTAAGATGTATTTACCTGAAACTATAAGTCTTGTGCTCCTCGTCTGTGAGCTATATTTAGATGCAAGAAAAGAACACATTCTTCCATTTATTATAGGATTTCCAGGTAGATCTATAACCTGGAAAACTCACTATCTTTTGTCAGATAAAATAAATAATATAACTTTACATGTGGCAAAATTTCTTCACATAGCTCAATCCATACGAAAAAGGTTGGTTTTTATAAATTCATGTAATTAATTTATTGTTGTATTAAGTTTGAAATAATTCATCCTTTTTAATTTGTTTTTGTGGATCTACGAATATAAACAATTAAAGAAGAAGCTTATTTAAGGCCATAGGTAGTTAAAATAGAACTCAGATCTGGAAAATGTGCGTCTATAGTCTATTGTTAGCCTTAAATAGATGGCTGTTAGAACAGGGGTGAAACAGATAAAATGACACCTCTCTGATGGCCCATTCTAATAGGTCTCCTGTTGCTTATTAGTTGTAGCACAAAACAGTTTGTAAATAAATGTGTATATGTTTATATATATTATGGATGATGTATTATTAATGAACTCTGTGTACTTTTTGGGTCTTTGACCATAATAAACTAAACAAACATGTAGCTATGGAGTGCTTTCTTTAGTTTGAAAATATGCAAAACTGAGGAACTGCTATGTAAGCCGGAACAATTCAGCTGTATCCACAGAGTTGAGAAAAAGACTAGGGCAGAGGTAGCCAATGTGGTTCCCTCCAGATGTTGCTGAACTACATCTCCCATCATTCCTGACCATTGGCCATGCTCACTGGGGCTGATGGGAGTGGGAGTTCAACTTCATCTAGATAACACCACGCTGGCTACCCTGGACTAGAGTGACATTTCCAGATATGAACTGAAAGCTGTCATTGACCATAATGCTTTGTGGAAGCATCTTTTATAGTGCAAGATCTGTTGGCCTTTGAGATAAGCTCTGCATGCCTGGCACTGGCAATCTGAGTGGAGACCAATTTAATACCACCAGCAATGGTCAGGCAACTGCTTCTCTATTGGAACCCTAGAATGCTACAAGAGGAAGAAGCAATACCTTTCTTCATTGAGAATCTTGTTACTGCTTTGAAGAGTGAAGGGTTATAATACTGACAGTGATGGTTGTACACTGCTTAGATCTTTTATAAAGTGCTATAGAAATGGTCTGAAACAAGGATTGGGAAAGAGGGAAGGGTAAATAGATGACTTTTTGTGCCTGCAGTGTTTTGTCAATTACTTGGCTAGATTAATGGATTAAAAAGCTTTTGATTGCCTAATAAGATGTCTCCAACCAATTAGACAACAGACTTTAAAAAATATTTATGAATGACATTGGTATTCTGAATGGCAGGTGTTGTCTTGGAAGAAGCATTCATCCACTCTCTAAAAATAAGGAAAGCCTTTTTTCTTCAGAAGTGTTGATTTATTCAAAGAAATTATGCAAACCTTGGCAATTGACTAAAGCTAATTGCCTAAATTCATAATTCATTTAAGATTTTTTTAATCACGTGATAGTGCTATTAATTTTGTTACATTTGTTTCCAGCCTTTTCTCCAAGAAGCTCTGATCTTTGTGCAAGGGCTCCTCTATGGCCTTTTTAGAGCATCTATAGTCATAGTGGCCCAGTTCGAATGCCACATTCCTGGTTTGCTGGATTGGGAGTGTGCCATGTGTTCACGTGTTCCCTCTTCTCCATTCCTCCTTCCTTTGTGCATTTAACTCCATACAATTCTTCCTGGTATGTTAAACCATAGTTTTCCATGTTGTCTGCAACTGGAGCTTGAGCTTTCTCTTCAAACCAGGATTGCAAAGAGGGACATACTGTGGATTTCTAGGAGGCACTCAACATGGAGGTGGGTACACAAAGGGAGAGAGAAAGGGCAGGGAGAGGAGGTAACTTGAATACATATAGCACATTCCTGATGCAATAAACCATGGCTTATTGAATCGGAAAGTTATTTCTGAATCATACCATTGAAGGGAGGGGCTAGATGCAGATAATGGTTGGCTACACCTTAACAGGGCTGGCGCTAGAGGGTGGCCAGTCAGGCCCTGGCTGAGGGCCCCTCCTTAGGGTGGGTAGGTAGCACTCCCGTCCCGCAGTCCACGGCAGCATCAGCTCCTGACTCTGCCGTGGATCTCAGAGAGGAAGCTTCCAGGTACCCCTCTCTACAACTGTGCAACCCTGCAACACCTGCCTGCACATCCCACCTACCTCTCCTGTTGTGGTGAATGCTGGCTGCACTGCGTGCGTATGCCTACCATCAACCAAGATGGCAGCTGAGGCTTCCCTAAGGGGCTGATGCTCCTGCTGTCATCTTGGTTGATGGTAGGCATGCACACGCAGTGCGGTCAGTATTTACTGCAGCAAGAGAGGTAGGTGGCACATGCGAGTGGGTGCCATGAGCCTGAGGCAGGCTAGTGCCCAAGGGCCCAGTCATGCCTGGTGTCGACCCTGCACTTTAATATGTTGCAGCATTTAAATGTCGCATTTGGATTGATAATCCTAGTTTGCTCTTTTGTTTTTTGTCCTATTTCAAACAACATGAAAGAAATGTAATTTCCCTCCCACACGCTCTTCTTCATGGTTTGTAAAGAAAGGTAATATAGTATGTAGTTACCAGAAATTCATTGACATACATATGCATGTTTCTATCTTACAACTATGGAAAGGTAATTGACAGGACAATCCTATTCATATCTGCTCATGAGAAAGTTCCACTGAGCTCATTGGGGTTTATTCTAAGGTAAGTGTGTATAGGATTGCAGCCTGAAACTACTAAGAGCAATAACATGTTTATTTTGTTTCCATGTGGCTCAGAAACAAATTATTACAAGTGCTAAGTAAATGTGCCTGTGATTGCAGCTGACACTTAAGGGGTCTTGCTCTGTAGACCTTTTGCATTTAACGAACAATATGTTGCAAATAAGAGTGCCCATGTGCCCTACTTTAATAGATATCTCTAGTTCAAGGACCAAGAGATCCAGTGCCTGCAAGGGAGGAGGACCATCACCGCCCAGGGAGGGAGAGCCATCTGCCTGCTTTGCTGCTGCTGCTTGGCCAACATCTCTGCTCTCTCCTTCTTGGGCTCCTGCTCTGCACGTGGGCACCTTGCAGGACCAGGCTCCAGGTACTCAGCCAGCTGTGCCTGATACTGTTCCACCTGTCCCTTCTCTGGAGTGGATATATAAGCCGGCTGGCTGAGGGCGCTTGGGAGACCCACTGCCTGCAAGGGAAGAGGACCATCACCACCCAGGGAGGGAGAGCCATCTGCCTGCTTTGCTGCTGCTGCTGCTTGGCCAACATCTCTGCTCTCTCCTTCTTGGGCTCCTGCTCTGCACGTGGGCACCTTGTGGGACCAGGCTCCAGGTACTCAGCCAGCTGTGCCTGATACTGTTCCACCTGTCCCTTCTCTGGAGGGGATATATAAGCCGGCTGGCTGAGGGGGCTTGGGAGATCCAATGCCTGCAAGGGGAGAGAACCATCACCGCCCAGGGAGGGAGAGCCATCTGCCTGCTTTGCTGCTGCTGCTTTGCTGGCGTCTCTGCTCTCTCCTTCTTGGGCTCCTGCTCTGCACTTGGGCACCTTGCAGGACCAGGCCCCAGGTGGCGTTTACGTGGGAAGAAGAACAGTCTTAGAGCTGGCGTTTGGGCGCACAGAATACGGGACTGTGTCTTCTGTGTGGGTTTGAAGTGGATGAATGGGTGTTATATGAGTGTATGTTGTGAGTGAATGTGTATTTTTATGTATATGAGTTTTTTGTATTTATAGTTTATCATGTGCCTCGGGAAGAGATTTTATCATCAAGAGGGGAGACCTGAGGGGGCCCCAATTGCCGTAGTGACGGGTAGAGGGAGGTATGGTGATATGAGAGGGACGTGCCAGGTAAGGAGAACGCGGCCCAGACATGTAGTGGCTGTGCCGCGTTCTGGTCCTTCTCATACCCGCAGGGTTGTTGGTTGTCCTATCAGCCAACTCTCAGATCTCCAGTTGCTGCTTTTTAATGCCAGATCGGTACATAATAAAACCTCCCTCGTCCATGATTTGATTGTGGACGAGGTGGCCGATCTGGCATGTATAACCGAGACCTGGGTGGGCGAACAGGGAGGAGTTAGTCTGTCCCAGCTCTGCCCACCGGGGTATCTGGTTCAGCATCATGGTAGATCTGAGGGTCGGGGAGGGGGG
This sequence comes from Rhineura floridana, assembly GCF_030035675.1. Taxonomy (NCBI): domain Eukaryota; kingdom Metazoa; phylum Chordata; class Lepidosauria; order Squamata; family Rhineuridae; genus Rhineura; species Rhineura floridana. Next base: position 121,410,820 of record NC_084480.1, read on the forward strand.
GTCGCTGTGGTCTATAAGAGTTCCATCTCACTCACCAAGCACCATGTCCATGCAATCACTGGTCTGGAGTGTTTGCACCTTGTGCTGGGCCAGAGGGACAGACTGGGAATCCTTTTGGTGTACTGCCCACCTTGCTGCCCAATGGCTTCCCTAACTGAGCTGACGGAAGTGGTCTCGGAGATACTGTTGAGATCCCCCAGACTATTAGTACTGGGAGATCTCAACATTCATGCTGAGGCTACTTTGTCTGGGGCAGCTCAGGACTTCATGGCCGCCATGACAACCATGGGGCTGTCTCAATATGTTAGTGGCCCAACACATACATCGGGGCATACTCTTGACCTGGTCTTTGCTACTGGACATGGGGATAGTGATCTGGATGTGGGGAGTTTTACATCTCTCCCGTTGTCATGGACAGATCATTGCTTGCTGAAGTTTAGACTTTCAGTAGCCTTTTCCCTCTGCAAGGGTGGGGGACCTATTAAATTGGTCCGCCCCCGGAGACTAATGAATTCTGAAGGTTTTCAAAAGGCTCTGGGGGTTTTTCCGGCTGATAAGACTGGCGCTCCTGTCGAAGCCCTGGTCGATCTGTGGAATACAGAGATGACCCGGGCTGTTGACACGATCGCTCCTGCGCGCCCTCTCCTATGTAGAGCTCATACAGCTCCTTGGTATACTCCGGAGCTGAGAGCGATGAAACAAGACAGGAGGCGGCTTGAGCGGAGATGGAGACGAACTCCCGACGAATGCAATTATGAGCTGGTTCGTGCTTCTACTAAGCTTTATGTAGGAGCGGTGAGGGCGGCAAAAAAACAACATTTTGCCGCCACTATTCAGTCATCTCTCTCACGCCCACGGGAGCTTTTTAAAGTGGTTCGTGGCCTACTTCATCCAGGCCTACAAGATACGGCAGATACATCGGTAGCTCGATGTAATAAATTTGCTGAACACTTCCAGCATAAGATCTCATGCATTCGCCGGGACTTAGACTCCTATTTAATAGCAGTTAATCCTACTGAGGTGTCCAGAGCACAGTCTTGTCATGTTTTGTTGGATGAGTTTCAGTTGGTTCAGCTCGAGGACGTGGACAAGGTGCTTGGACAGGTTCGTGCGACCACTTCGGTACTGGATCCTTGCCCCTCTTGGCTAATTAAAACTAGCAAGGAAGGATCAGTTGGCTGGGCCAAGGAAGTGATTAATGCCTCTTTACGAGAGGGAGTGGTCCCTGGCTGTCTGAAAGAGGCGGCAGTGAGACCACTCCTGAAAAAACCTTCCTTGGACCCAGAGGATGTCAGCAGCTACAGACCAGTAGCCAATGTTCCGTTCCTGGGCAAGATCCTGGAACGTGTGGTTGCTGACCAGCTCCAGGCGCTATTGGATGAAACCGATTATCTAGATCCATTTCAATCGGGGTTCAGGCCTGGTTTCGGCACTGAGACTGCCTTGGTCGCCCTGTTTGATGACCTATGTCGGGAGAGAGACAGAGGGAGTGTAACTCTGTTGATTCTCCTTGACCTCTCAGCGGCTTTTGATACCATTGACCATGGTATCCTTCTGGAGAGGCTTGAGGAATCGGGAGTTGGAGGCACTGCTTGGCAGTGGTTCCGCTCCTACTTAGCGGGTCGTCTCCAGAAGATAGTGCTTGGGGAACATTGCTCGACACCGTGGGTTCTCCAATGTGGGGTCCCGCAGGGTTCGGTTCTGTCTCCCATGCTTTTTAACATTTATATGAAGCCGCTGGGGGCGGTCATCAGGAGTTTTGGAGTGCGTTGTCATCAGTATGCTGATGACACGCAGCTCTACTTCTCCTTTACATCTTCTTCAGGTGAGGCAGTCGACGTGCTGAACCGTTGCCTGGCTGCGACAATGGACTGGATGAGAACTAACAAACTGAGACTCAATCCTGACAAGACTGAGATGCTGTTGGTGGATGGTTTCTCTGATCGGATGGTGGATATATACCCTGTCCTGGATGGGGTTACACTCCCCCTAAAGGAACAGGTGCGTAGTCTGGGAGTCATCTTAGACTCTTCCCTCACACTTGAGGCTCATGTAGCCTCGGTGGCCCGGAATGCGTTCTACCAACTTCGGTTGGTAGCCCAGCTACGTCCCTATCTGAGTAAGGAGGACCTCTCATCAGTGGTACATGCTATGGTAACCTCGCGTCTGGACTACTGCAATGCGCTTTACGTAGGGCTACCTTTGAAGACGATTCGGAAGCTACAGCTAGTGCAAAATGCGGCAGCCAGACTGCTAACAAGAACTAAGCGGTCTGAGCATATAACACCTGTGCTAGCCCGTTTGCACTGGCTTCCAATATGCTTCCGGGCCAGATTCAAAGTGTTGGTACTTACCTATAAAGCCTTATACGGCGCGGGACCACGATATCTGTCGGAACGCCTCTCCTGATATGAACTGGCCCGTACACTACGGTCTACTACGAAGGCCCTCCTCCGGGTCCTGACTCATAGGGAAGCCCGGAGAGTGGTGACAAGATCTAGGGCCTTCTCAGTGGTGGCCCCCGAACTATGGAATGGTCTCTCCGAGGAGGTGCGCCTGGCGCCGACACTATCATCTTTTCGGCGCCAGGTTAAAACCTTTCTCTTCTCTGAGGCATTTTAATTCCTGTTAATTGTAAATTATTATATTTTGATTTTAGACTGTACAGTTTTGTGTACAGTTTTGTGTTATTTTTATTGTATTTTTAATGTTCACCGCCCAGAGAGCTGTTGCTAGTCGGGCGGTATATAAGCTTAATTAAATAAAAATTAAATAAATAAAAGTTGCCCATCAATGGTTAGCACCTGGAAGGCCAGCTGAGCAGGCACACAGGGATCTGGTCACAGCCCTCTCCGTTATGGTGAAATGTATTATCATTTCTAAATGTATGTCTAAGATACATAAATTAACATGTGCAAATTTAATGCAAATCTCTGTCTTCTTTTGTCCAGTCCTTGGGTGTGCATTTCTTCCTTTTAGGTGATGCATAAGTAGCCACCTAGATTCAAAGAATGTGAAGACCCTGTGCTGGGCTTCAGCATAAAATATAGTAGCATTTCAAGTTACAGTCTAATGGGCATGTGTGGCTTATCCAACTGTGTTGTTCTCACCAGCTTAATTTATTCTTAGTAAAGGGATTTGGAAAATGTTCATTGCTTTTCTGTATTGGCTTTTGTATCTTTCTGAAATATAGTATACTGTATAGTCAGCGGATGTATACTTTTTAATACAATTTCTTTTTTCCTGCTGCAGGGTAAATTGATCTATCATTTATCCAATTAATTTATAAATACATATTTATGATCCCTCCCAAGTACAAAATATTTCTCTCTGTCTCTGAATTCTGCATACACATTGTTCTTTCTAATTCCTGAGAACAGTGTTCTTGAAAGTGGGGGTGGAGACGTGTCATTTTCACTCAACATATAATCAGATTAAGTTTTAGTAACTGTCAACATTAGTTACACTGGAATTGTATTCATGGATCTGTATGTTCTTTAAATTGATTTAACTCAATAGGCATTCCTGAAAGCTTTATCTTTACAGTTTTTAAAATGATCCCCTAAAGTGTTTTCACAACCTCTGAAGTGGCTGTTTAATTCACCAATTTACTTTTTTAAAGCCCAGTATGCTGTTCTCTCCCCCCACTCCCCATAAAAATATTGCTATACTGAATTTCATCCATCCATTCCCTTTGTGGAATGAGCTTCATAGGGATGCTGGCAGTTCATTTCTCTGCACAGATAGATATTTGATTCTCCATTTGGCAGAGGCATCTGCAGTTTTGCTTGTAATTTTGAATACATTGTGAAACTTCCTCTGGCATCCACTTCCTTGTTTTTGAATATAAAGCAGATGTGTAACTCTGACGTACCCCCCCCCCCGGTAAATCTTGGCTTGACCTTTCACTTAAGGACTTGCAATTTTTGAAAGTAATCATTTTCTATGCAGTTTTATTCCTCATCCATCTATGCATCTATTGCCATTATAATGTAGACTTGCAAATGCATAACAATAGCAGATAACTAATTCTGGCAGAATCCTGCAGATATATAGCAATGCCTGAAAAGTTGATATTTCTGAAGGGAACTTAGTGCACTTACGACAAGGAGAGATCACAGGGAAATCCACTGAAGCCTTTATTACAATGGTTTGCTCCCTACAGGAAATGGTGATCTTGAAAAACCAAGAGACGCTCTTGTGGGGGAGAAAAACAGAGAATTTGGTATTAATGCCTACCATGCAAAAGGTTTGATTGCCAGGTTCACTTATTCCAGCTATGATCTTATACACGGTGGTCTTAGCTGGCCACAATGGATTGATTTGGCAGCTCTGTAAATTTCTTTGTGTCTCTTGAAAGGTTCAAATGTTTGTGGCGTGCAACAAAGCTGGAATATAATCAAGCGTATAGTCAAGTACCCTAGTTCTAATTTCTATTATTGTAAACAGCATTATTTCTGCAATTATAGAAAGAAATACATAAGCCTCTGTACTTTAAATAACAGCATTAAACTATTGGCAAAATATCAGGACAAGCAAGAAAACAACAAAGTATTTTGGGGGTGACCGGGGTGGGGGTGGGGAGACCTCCAAAATGTTGAATTGGAACTTAGCTCTATTTGAAAAGTGGTTGGTTGATATAAATACTTACTTCGTAACTTCATCCAAATGTTCACATTAAGCAAGGAAATTCAGTAAAGGTGCTTAGATTGTGATGTTAGCTGCTTAAGGGTCTCTTACTAATCTTTGATCATAAAAACTGAAATGAAAGTTTCTCAAGACAGTAATTACAAGGCTTCAAGATCTGTTAGTTTTGGAATTCACTCTTTTTATGCCATATTGTTCCAAAAAACTAAGTTACGAAGCATCTTGCATCTGATGAAGTAGATTCTAGCCTATGAAATTTTAATACTAAATGTGTGAGACTTTTTAAGGCCCCACAAAACAGATTTGGTGGGTTATATTTACTTCCTTGCCTGTGATTTTTGCTCCTCCTAGATTGACTGAGTTCAGCTCTCAGAAGATCTCCTGCTACTTTTCTTGTGCCTTCACATTCCTCCTAAAAACTCACCTTTCTGTAAACCCCTTGCTCCTTCCTTCCCATGCCCTATTGGAAGCTTGGGAAACATTTGATCCTCCAGATGTTGCTGAACTACAACTCCCATCATCCTTGGACATTGTCCATGCTTGCTGGGGCTGATGCAAGCTGTAGTTCAGCCACATCTGGAGAGCCAAAGGTTCCCCACGCATGTCCCCTTCCTCCGTCTCTCACCATTTCCTTATTGTGTCCAATTTTAGATTGTATGCCCCTTGGGGCAAGAGCCTACCCTATTGCACTTTGTAGAGCACCATGTATATTGATGGCTCTATATAAATTAATACATTTTAAATGGATTGAATACTGTTGATAGCCCTTTCATTTATTACTCACGTGAAGGAGGCTTCATGTAATTATTGTAATTATTATTTTAATGCTTCTCCTGTGTCTCTTTCTTTTGGTGTGCATGCAAAAAGCCTGGTTGGCTGTTGCATAATCAGCTGACTAAACTGTACTTTTACTGGGTAGCTGGCTAATTTCACACAATGTGTGAAGTGGTCTGATGTCTGTCAGTATGCAAGATTTTGGGGGTTGGGCAGAGCTCTCCATCACATAAAAGGGGAAGGGATTTTTTCTGTGTTTATATTTTATTCAGATTTTGAAGAGTTGCTTGAAGATAAACCTTCACATCATGTGCTTAATCCCCCATCCCTCTCTTCTTTGTCCATCCCATTATTCTGAAAATAGAAGGAAAAGCGACTAATTCTCAGAAAGCAACACATTTGCGTAATAATCTTGATACTTTTAAGGCACTTCAGATTTAGTACTTCAAATATGAGACTGATATCTAAAGAGGCACTTCAGAGATGTGTATTCCTCTTTAAAAACACATACACATGCATGCAGGAGGCATTGCACTGGTTTTGAAACTCTCCCTATAGTTGAGAAGAGATTTGCCATGTGACTTGTGTTTATATAATAAATAAATGTGGGGGGGGCATTGTGATGTTCCTGCTTATATTGTAAATATGGTAAGTGCTGTTTATATAGAAGACATATGGTAAGTGGAGTGAAAGAGGAGGGGGGAGTACATGAGCAGTAGAATGCTGGATGATTGGCTGAGTGTTTGAATGGCTGGGAGTATAAATGGAAGAATGACAGTTGAATCTGGGAGGTGGTGAATTGAGGGGTGGAGAGAGAGGTTGAGGTGGTGTTTGGAAGTGGTGTTGAGAGTGAGTCGGAGTTCTGAGGCAATTAGTAAGAAGTCAAGTACCTAACAGAATATAGATGAAACCATACGCTTGTGAAACATTCCTTAAGAAATCTTGTTATTTCTAATATTAAATAAATACTTATTTGGTTTACCAAAGGCCTGATCCTTGGCTGGGGGAATATAGAGACCAGAAGGGAGGGCAAGGTAATTACCAAGGCTGAACAGAAACTGTATCTAATGGTGGCAGCGGTGAAGGGAGATATTGTAACAAGTCAAGTATCCAGAGCAACCCAGAGTTGTATGCTTTAAATATAAAGATACAAGGGGGTTGGGAACAGCATAGGCACACAGTCACAAAGTAACAAGCTATAGAGAGACTTAGGCAAAGTCTCTGGGAGTTTTGGTTACAGAAAGTGACTGGTGGTGCTGCCTAGCAGTGGGATTTGTTGAAATCTGTGGTAGAGCTGTAAAGGGTAGGAAGAAAACCTGATGTTCCTGTCTGCTGGTAGCCACAAGTGAGAGCTTCACAGGTGGTGCTGGGGGAGGACGTCACAGGCATGAACACACACTCTTCAGGAAACACAGTTGATTATCTATGGCTTGCATGTAGTTAGTTGCATTGGTTATTCAATGCTGGCCATTGGTTGGTAAGTGGATAAAAAATGGAAATGGACTCCCTTCAAGCCGATTCCAACTTATGGCGACCCTACGAATAGGGTTTTCATGATAAGCGGTATGCAGAGGTGGTTTACCATTGCCTTCCTCTGAGGCTGAGAGGCAGTGACTGGCCCAAGGTCACCCAGTGAGCTTCATGGCTATGTGGGGATTCGAACCATGGTCTCCCAGGTCATAGTCCAACACTCTAACCACTAATCCACACTGGCTCTCAAGTGGATAAATGCAGTTCTATTTACTGAAGAACCAAGTTATGTTTAAAAACCAGTTAACAAATGGTATGAATGCCATGTTTGACATCTAATAGTTCATTGCCTAGTTGAGATGTGTATTACAATTCTCCAAATTGTTGTTTTTCTTGAATTTCATTCTTTTAGCAATCTGAAGGCTCTCTTTGAAAACATACTGCTTCTACATTGTTTTATTAAGCAGTAATTTTGAGGCATGTAAGTGGATTCATGGCACAAGTAATTGTTTTCTTGAGTGCCAAGACCCTTTTCATTACAAAACAGTGACTGATTTTCTTTTTAAAAAACACTTTTTTTCAATCAAAATATGAGATTCCTGAGAATCTGTTTAACCTTTAGACTTTGGAGACAACCAGATTCTATGGGGAATTATGAGATAGTGGAATGCTAAACCACAAACAGCCCTGATTATAGTGACTTGTAATTGGTGCTTACTTGCTCAGTGTGTTGAATTTTGGCATGCATGGATGCAGATGCTTAAGTCTATTTATCTGTGAACGAAGGCACTGCTTTTGCATACTCACATCATAATAGACTTGGAAATAGGGGACATATTCAAGCTGCTTTCACACATGACGCTTATTGCGTCAGTTTTGTAGATTAAAATGATAGTGCTTCTGTCCTGATTTCTAAAATAACTTTCCCGCGGAATTACCTGTTGCGCTAAGGTGTGTGTGGGAAAAAGAGGAAGGGGAAGCTGCTACCTGTGTCTATGCCAGAATACCAGGCAAAAAAAATTGACGTGTGCCTAAAGGGCAGGAACACATAGCATGCTGGGATGCCTGTCATGTGAGTGGCTGCAGCTGGTGCAAAACTCCCACAATTTTCCAGATTCCCAAGCTTACAGATTATTTCTGAAATCATTTATCACAGAAATAAACTTCCACTAAATTCCACTAGATTTCCAGAACGTTTGAAAGGTCAGATAAAATGTGCAAATTACCAGGTAAGAAATTGTTGGAATAACGGAATAAAGTGCCGTGTGAAAGCAGCCTCAATCAGAAAGCAGCTTAAAGCAGCCAGTCCAGGACCAGTGCCACGCATGACTGAGCCCTTGGGCACCAGCCTGCCCCGGGCCCATGGCGCCATAACATATCTCCCCATACAGGCGGCATGGGGCAAGTTTGTTCACATGCTCCACCTACCTCTTGTGTCATGGGAAAGATGTGTGCAGAGCATGCATGCCTGCCATCAATCCAGTAGAGTAATGGCAAATCCAGAAGTTCAGGGTCCCTTCATGATAGTCACAGCCACACCCCCTGCTAAGAGTATACAACCTTCTAAGATTAAAGAATAATCTGACCAGATTTGAAAACTGCTTTCTGTATCTCTTTCCTTATTAATGCCTTCTTCCACAATAGCAGACATCCCTAGGAGCTAATTAGTATGAAAGGGGAGTGTGTTGGCTACTGAGAAGAGTCTTCTCAGTGCCTGACTCACCTCCTTTCACTCTGATTGGCTTCAACCAGCAGGGAAGGACAAGGAAGCATATTAAAAGACTCCTCTCAGTGGCTAACACACTTTCATGTTGATTGGCTCATAGGATGCTGAAGACATAGGGGCCCTGCTGCGATCTGGCTCCCCAAAAAGTAAGGGGTCTAACCCCCCCAGAGACCCTGGATGACTACACCCCTGCCCCCGCCACTATCTTGGGTGATGGCACAGTGGGTGATTCCCACTGACGGGAGAAGAAAGTGGGGCATGTGTACGGCCTTATTGAAGCCTGTGCCGTCTGTATTGGGGGGTGCCCGGGCTCCCTCTCCACAATCCGTGGCAAGGTCAGATTGCAGGATCTGACGCTGCTGTGGGTCACAGAAAGGGAGCCCCACTCTAAAGTGGGGCCTTCAGGGGGCCCTCTGAGTCACGAGGTCTCTCAGCCAAGGCCCAACCTGGCCACCTCTGGCACTGTCCCCGTAGTAGTCCCTGATGATGTTGGTCTAAAACATCCATCATCCCTGATCATCGGCTGGGTATGATGGGAGTTGTAGTCTAACAACATCTGGGGACCTGTGGCTGGGAAAGGCTGCTTTATAGTCTTCTATCCACGTTGTTTCTTTGAAACTTTTTTACCTGCTAACTACAGTACTTGTGCACACTTGGAGTGAGGGGTAGGCGATACTTTGTTTAAACCTCTTAATCTATGTGATGTCTTGCTGCAGGGTAAAAACTGCTCTCAAATATTGTTTTTCTGCCTTTTTCATAGCTTTCAAAAGTGATGAAACCTTTACTATGTTTTTAGGGGATGGTGACAAGATGAAAGCCTTAACTAGAATTCTCATGGATTAATGTCCATCTGCTCACAGCTTTTCAGTAGTCCTGGAATCCGTTTTTTTCTGAGCATTTTTTAAAAATACTGAATGTGTTTAATTCGTCAAACTTTCTTTTGTATATTAACCTGATTCTGTTACTGCATGGTTAATAATTGGAAGACATTTCTTGTATTTTCAAATTGTTAGAATTGGGCCTTGGACCATGGGCATGTTTTAAAGGCATGTGGTACAGTATAGCAGTTTTGTTGAAGCTAAGCATTTCTGGGCCTAGGCAATGCCTGGATTGGAGATATTTGGGAAACCTCCTTGGAAATCATTATGGAAGATAATCGGGATATAAACAAAATAAATACATTTTAATGTCTTAACACTCCTACTATATGGCACTAGTCCTGGATGCATTACTATAATTGGAGACACAGGTGACCTCTATGGGATAGCTTTTTACCAGCATCAGTGATCTATTCTCTGGTACCCTCTCATTTGAATTACTTCAAGGGGTTATACTCTTGAAGATGATACAGAAGCTTCAGCTGGTATAGAATTTGGTGTGCAAGGTTGTTAACAGGGACTGAGCATTCAGAACATATTATGCTAGTCCGTGCCCCCTTGCATTGGTTGCCAGTATGTTTCCAGGTCCAATGCAAAGTGCCAGTTTTAACCTTGTAAAGCCTTACGTAGCTTGGTACCTCTTCCCATGTGAGCTTACTGGGCCTTAAGATCTACAGAAGCTCTCCTGGTGAAATTTGTAGGGTGACAACAAGAGAGAGGGCCTTCTCAAGGATGGAATCCCCTCTCCAGGGAAGCTCACCTGGCACCTGCTTTACAACTCTTCAGGCAACTGGCAAAGCCCCCCCCCCTCACCCCACAAGTGTTCAGTAGTTTATTAACAGTTTAGTAGTATTTACGGTGGTAATATTTTTTAAGGTTCTAGAACTTTTCTCTGCTGGTGGTTTAATTTACTGTTCATTGGGAGTCTCTGAGTGGAAATTCTGTCTTTTCTGTTTAAAGTGGGACTTTGATGGTGGTGTATACTTTAAGATGTTGATTTATGTATTTTTTTTCATTTTTTTCTTCTTTTTTTTTGTATTTGTGGCATTGTACATTTTTGTTTTAATTGTAAATTACCTAGACAGGTATCATGCATTTGGTGACACGTTCAATTCATCATCATCATAAGTGTGGTGACTATAAACAGCACAAAAGCTACCTGATACTTCGTAGATCCTGGGTACTTAGAAACACACATTTTCTGTCTGTAAAACCAGGTGTGTGTATGTGTGTGTTACAGATGTTGTTGGACTCCAGCTCCCATCATCCCTGGACAGTTACCATTCTGAGAATGTCAGTAAATAACTGCTTGATTCTCTTCCTGTTTCTAATCCATTTGTTAATTGCTGAGGTGATATAAATATATAGAGAAGAGATCTGAGCACCATGATACGGATATTTTGGCTAATGTTGTGCTACTGTCACCCTTTGTTTCTCTTCCAGGCTGTTTGCATTCGCTCTACATGGAATGCACTCTCTCCTAAGTTGAGCTGCGACACCCGGCCGCTCATTTTAAAAACACTGAGTGAACTGTTTTCTCTTGTGCCATCCTTAACAGTGAATTCAAACGAATATGAGGTATGTATCTTGGCCTTGAGGAATGCCTCTTCTATGAATATGTAGTAGATACTGCCTAGTATTTTATGAGTGTTCCCATAGTCTTTGCTAATAATGTATGTCCTTTCTTTTTTTACCCACACAGTACTTCGGCACTTCAGAATTATTTAGCAATGAAGCAAATGCTCTTGTTATGGCTGTTTTAGCTAATGTTATTGATCAAGCCATTTAAAGTGAAGAAAGTGCTTCTCTCATTCCAGAGTGGTTTTTAAAGTTGTGCATGAGATTTAAGAGCATTCAGCTACAGAAGTAATATTCCGGTGCAAAGCAAGACCCTTCTTGAAAGCCTTTTAAGTTCAGAACCTCCGCAGGGGTGGGGGACCAATTAGAATGGTCTGCCCCAGGAGACTGATGGATCCGGATGGTTTTCTGATGGCTCTTGGGGATTTTCCGGTCACCTCGGCAGGTGATTCTGTTGAAGCCTTGGTCGACCTTTGGAATGAGGAAATGACCAGGGCGGTGGACACAATCGCCCCTAAGTGCCTCCTTTCGCGGATTGGAACAAAATCTGCTCCTTGGTTTACTGGAGAACTGACGATGATGAAACGCGAAAGACGGAGACTAGAGCGACGTTGGCGGAAAACTCTGAACGAATCTGATCGAACACGGGCTAGAACCTATCTAAAAACCTATTCCATAGCAGTGAGGACCCAGAAGAAATTCTTCTTCTCCGCCTCTATTGCATCCGCTGAATCTCGTCCGGCGGAATTGTTTCAAGTTGTTAAGGGTCTTTTAAATTCTGACCCTCATTAATATGTTGACCACTCTATAGCCCGTTGTCATGAGTTTCCATGTTATTTTGCAAACAAAGTTGCTCAGATTCGTTCTGACTTAGACGCCAAGATTAATACAGTCTCTATGGATGTAACTCCGGCTCCTGCTTGTTTAATTAGAATGGATTCTTTTCAGCTTGTTCAACCCGAGGATGTGGACAGAATCCTTGGAGAAGTACGTCCTACCATGTTAGATCCTTGCCCTTCCTGGCTTATAAAAACTGCCAGAGAGGGACTGGTTAAGTGGGTCATGGAAGTGATTAATGTCTCTTTGGGACAGGGCAGAATACCGTCCTGTCTAAAGGAGGCAGTAATAAGACCTTTATTGAAAAAACCTTCCTTGGCCCTCTATTATTAGGTAATTACCGCCCAGTATCTAATATTCCTTTTCTTGGCAAGATAATAGAGCGGGTGGTGACTGCTCAGCTCCAGGGATTTTTGGATGAGATGGACTATCTAGATCCAGCTCAATCTGGTTTCAGGCCAGGTTGTGGAACTGAGATGGCCTTGGTCACCTTGGTGGATGACCTTCGCAGAGAGCTGGACAGGGGGAGTGTGTCCCTGTTGGTTTTACTGGATCTCTCAGCTGCTGTCGATACCATCGACCATGGTATCCTTCTGGGCCGCCTCACTGGGATGGGACTTGGAGGCATGGTAATACGATGGCTCCGGTCCTTCCTGGAGGAACGAACCCAGAAGGTGGTTATGGGGGACTCCTGTTTGACCACCCGGCCATTGACCTATGGGGTCCCACAGGGCTCAGTTTTGTCCCCCATGTTATTTAATATCTACATGAAACCGCTGGGAGAGGTTATCCGGAGTTTTGGGGTTCGGTGCCACCAATATGCAGATGACACCCAACTCTATCTCTCCTTTTCACCTGATGAAACCAAGGAAGCCGTCCAGGTTCTCAACCGATGCCTGGTATCAGTGATGGACTGGATGGGAGTGAACAAGCTGAAATTAAATCCTGACAAGACAGAGGTGCTCCTCGTCAGTCGGAAGGCGGAGCAGGGAATAGGGATTCAACTTGTGCTGGATGGGGTTACACTCCCCCTGAAATCACAGGTTCGCAGTTTGGGAGTGCTCCTGGACTCGGCTCTGACCTTGGAGGCACAGGTCTCGGCTGTGGCTAAGAGTGCTTTCGCTCAATTAAGATTGGTGCGCCAACTGCGCCCGTTCCTTGACCAGTCAGACTTGACCACGGTGACACATGCCTTAGTTACATCCCGATTAGACTACTGTAACGCGCTCTACGTGGGGCTGCCCCTGAAGACTGCTCGGAAACCGAAATTGGTACAAAGAGCTGCAGCCAGGATGCTAACTGGGGCGGGATATAGAGAACAAACAATTCCTTTGTTGTATCAGCTCCACTGGTTGCCCATATGTTTCCGGGCACAATTCAAGGTGCTGGTTTTGACCTATAAAGCCTTATACAGCTTAGGTCCAGGCTATCTGTCAGAGCGCCTCTCCCTCTATGAACCTGCTCGGACTCTAAGATCCTCCAGCAAGATTCTACTCATTACCCCTTCCTTCCTGCAAGTTCATCTTGCAGAGACACAGAATAGGGCTTTTTCGGTGGCCGCCCCTAGACTGTGGAATTCTCTCCCTATTGAGGTCCGGTTGGCTTCCTCATTATCGAATTTTCGTGCACAGGTGAAGATTGTTCTATTTAGACGGGCTTTTAACCAATGTAGTTAGTTTTAACCTATGTTTATTTAATTTTATTTTTATTTAAATTGCTTAAACTGAATATCATGTTTATTAATTACTTCTGTTTTAATGTAAGCCGCCCTGAGTTCCTAGGGAAAAGGGCGGGGTATAAATATTTTAAATAAATAAATTAAATTAAATTAAATTAATTTACTTCATACTCTGTTTATGTGCTACAAGTGTAAATGCGCTTAATTTCTAAAGACTTATATTGGAGCTCAAGCCTTGCTGAAAGTGACACCCTCTGACTTAGAAGCCTGGTTTCCCAATCCCAGTGTATGTATTTATCACACTTGTATCTTCTCTTTCGCCAGTAAGGGCAGGTTGGAATTTGTTGTTATCTGCCTTCAAGTTGATTACGACTTATTGTGACCCTATGAATCAGCAACCTCCAATAGCATCTGTCATGAACCACCCTGTTCAGACCTTGTAAATTCAAGTCTGTGGCTTCCTTTATGGAATCAATCCCATCTCTTGTTTGGCCTTTTTTTCTACTCCCTTCTGTTTTTCCCAGCATTATGGTCTTTTCTAGTGAATCATGTCTTCTCATGATGTGTCCAAAGTATGATAACCTCAGTTTCATCATTTTAGCTTCTAGTGATAGTTCTGGTTAATTTGTTCTAACACCCAATTATTTGTCTTTTTCGCGGTCCATGGTATGCACAAAGCTCTCCTCCAACACCACATTTCAAATGAGTTGGTTTTTCTCTTATCCGCTTCTTTCACTATCCAACTTTCACATCCATACATAGAGATTGGGAATACCATGGTCTGAATGATCCTGACTTTGGTGTTCAGTGATACATCTTTGCATTTGAGGACCTTTTCTAGTTCTCTCATAGCTTCCCTCCCCAGTCCTTGCCTTCTTCTGATTCCTTAACTATTGTCTCCATTTTGGTTAATGACTATGCCAAGGTATTGATAATCCTTGACAAGTTCAATGTCCTCGCTGTCAACTTTAAAGTTACATAAATCTTCTGTTGTCATTACTTTAGTTTTCTTGACTTTCAGCTGTAGTCCTACTTTTGTGCTTTCCTCTTTAACTTTCATCAATTTTCTTTCCAAATCATTACTGATTTCTGCTAGTAGTATGGTATCATCTGCATATCTTATTGATATTTCTCCCTCCAATTTTCACACCTCCTTCATCTTGGTCCAATCCCGCTTTCCATATGATACGTTCTGCATATAGATTAAACAAATAGGGTGATAAAATACACCCCTGTCTAATCCCTTTCCGATTGGGAACCAATCAGTTTCTCCGTATTTTGTCCTTACAATAGCCCCTTGTCCAGAGTATAGGTTGTGTGTCAGGACAATCAGATGTTGTGGCACCCCCATTTCTTTTAAAGCATTCCATAGTTTTTCATGATCTACACAATCAAAGGCTTTGCTGTAATCTGTAAACCACAGGGTGATTTTCTTCTGAAATTCCTTGGTCCGTTCCATTATCCAACGTATGTTTGCGATATGATCTCTGGTGCCTCTTCCCTTTCTAAATCCAGCTTGGACATCTGGCATTTCTCGCTCCATATATGGTAAGAGTCTTTGTTGTAGAATCTTGAGCACTACTTTACTTGCATGGGATATTAAGGCAATAGTCCGATAATTACTGTATTCCCTGGGATCCCCTTTTTTGGAATTGGAATGTATATCGAACTCTTCCATCTGTTCTGGTGATTTGTTTCTTCCAAGTATTTTAATAGCAGCTTTCACCTCACATTCTAAAATTTCTGGTTCTTCATCATACGGTTCCTCCGTGAATGAATCTGTCATCCTGGCATCTCTTTTTTAGAGTTCTTCAGTGTATTGCTTCCATCTTCCTTTTATTTCATCTCAGTCAGGCAGTGTTCCCCTGTTGATTATTCAACATCCCTACTCTTGGTTTAAATTTCCCTTTAATTTCTCTAATCTTTTGGAATAGGGCTCTTGTTTTACCCTTTTTGTTGTCCTCTTCAATTTTTATACAATAACTATTGTAATAGTTCTCTTTGTCCATATGTGCTAGTCACTGTATGTTGCATTTAGGGTTCTAACCGTGTTTCTATCTCCTTTTGCTTTTGCTTTCCTTCTCTCTTTAACCCTTTTAAGAGTTTCTTCAGTCATCCATTGAGGTCTTTCTCTCTTTTTAACTGTACTGTATTTAACTGTATTAAGGTATTGTCTTTTTGCTTTCTTCATTGATAATGTCTCTGACTTCAGTTCATAGTTCTTCTGGTTCTCTGTCAACTAAGTTTTAGAACCTCAAATCTGTTCCTTACTTGATCTTTATGTTTTCCTGGGATGTTGTTTAAATTGTATTTAAATTGTATTTTGGCATTATGATTGCTTTGTTGTTCATCTTTAGCTTTACTCTGATTTTCGATATGACCTATACGGTCTCGGCCCAGTTTATCTAAAGGAGCGCCTACAACGCCACCAATTATGCCGCCTGACAAGATCGGCCACTCAAGGCCTTCTCTCAATCCCGCCAACCAAAGCAGCTAGATTGGCGGGAACTAGAGAGAGGGCCTTCTCAGTGGCAGCCCCCACCC
Source organism: Rhineura floridana (assembly GCF_030035675.1). Classification (NCBI taxonomy): domain Eukaryota; kingdom Metazoa; phylum Chordata; class Lepidosauria; order Squamata; family Rhineuridae; genus Rhineura; species Rhineura floridana. The sequence goes on from NC_084480.1 coordinate 121,426,952, forward strand.
TCTGGAACTCCCTCCCACAAGATCTTCGGCACGTCTCTTCCCTGAATATGTTCCGCAAGGCCTTAAAGACCTGGCTTTTCCAACAGGCTTTTGGGACTTCTGGGGAGGTTTAATGTCCTTATGATTTAAATACTGCCTACCATATATTGTTTGTTAGCATAATTTATACTGTTACACTGTACTTTTGTATTCTATTTTGTTGTAATTTATTGTATGTACGTCGCCTAGAGTGGCCACTGGCCAGATAGGCGACACATAAATTAAATTTTATTATTTTTATTATTATTATTATAGTTCATGATCTGTACCGCAGTCTGCTCCTGGTCTTGTTTTTGCAGATAGTATGGAATTATATAATTGATTTGATTCCTGTATTGACCATTTGGTGAAATCCACCTGTACAGTCATCTTTTCGGTTGCTCAAAAAAATTATTGGCTTCACAGAACTCAATAAGTCTTTCTCCTGCTTCATTTCTATCTCCTAAGCCCCATTTTCCCACAATTCCTAGTTCTTCTCTGTTCCCTACATTTGCATTCCAGTCCCTCATGACTACCAGCACATCTTGTTTTGGTGTGTGATCAATTTCTTCCTGTACTTCTGCGGAAAATCTCTCCAATTCCTCTTCGTCTGCATTTGCCGTTGGAGCGTAGACTTGGATGATGGTTATGATAATAGGTTTCCCAATTAATCTCATTGATATAACTTGCTCAGACCTTGCGTTATAGCTCCTAATTGCTTTTGCTACATCACTTCTCACTATTAAAACAACCCTGTTTCTTTTTAATTTCTCATTTCCTGCATAAAATATTTTGTAGTTGCCTGATTGAAAATGGCCCATTCCCATCCATTTTTATTCACTCACACCAAGTATTGTAATGTTGATACGTTCCATTTCTTTCTTGACAATTTCTAACTTTCCCTGGGTCATGCTTCTCACATACCATGTTCCTATTGCGTGCGTCGTACAACTCCGGACTCTCCTTTCGCATCTGTGCAAATCAGCCTCTGGGCTTCCTTTCGGCTTTGACTCAGCTGCATCGTTAGTCACAGTGCAACTCATACTTGTCCTTTGTTCTTCCCCAGTAGCTCAGTGAGTGTCTTCTGAACTAGGGCTCTCATCTTCCAGCACTATCTCGTGTTGCATTTTGGATACTCTGTTTATAGGGTTTTCACGGTAGAGGTATTCAGAGGTGATTTACCATTGCCTTCCTCTGAGTTTGGATGCATCTTAGTCTGGTATCTCAGCTTTGACCGTTCCGCCTTGGGTGCCCCTGCTAGAAGTCTAGCCTCTTGATCTAGACTCCTGACGACATTGCTGTCAGAGGAGACTTGAGTATCAATCTTAGATGCATGACTTCTTTTGATAACAGGAGAAAGAAAACACATGGGGGAAAATGTGATAAGCGATCTTTGCTTTCTGAAAACAAACAAAAATTCGCAGCATCTTTTAAAAGTTTAATTTAAAAGACACTTGGGCTGAATTACAGCCACAGAATTACAGTTTCACCTTCTTCTCAATGACCTCTCAGTCTTATTCCAGGCTGGACAGTATCCTTACCAGAGCAGATTTAGTACCATCTTTAATTAATGTAGAAATATGAGCAATAAGAATCACGGATCATGCCCCAGTCTCAATAACTATGGATATTATGCAATCTATTAGGAGATCCTTTGTTTGGAAACAGAGCTCCATACTACTCACCACACAAACGAGGAAGGAAGAAATTCAAAATGCTTTAAATAATTACTTCAAACAAAATGACACTCCAGAAATGCCAATTAGAACACAATGGGAAGCTATGAAAGCAGTAGTAAGGGGCATTTGCATAAAGGAATTACATCAAATCAAATTCAGACATAATTTGCAAATTGATAAATAATGAAATCCAAATTTTACTTCCAAAATACGGGAGATCAGGTTCTAAACAAATTTATAAACAATTAGAAATAAAACATAAAGAATTAGACCTTTTGGAAGTTAATAAAATTATGGTCAACATGCTATACACTAAACAAAGATTCCATGAGTTTGGGAGCAGGGGATCACTATTATTGGTAAATAGGATTAGGCAAAAACATAGAAAATGTTTGATAATTGCAGTACAAAAGAAGGATGGATCAATAACCTGTTCACCAACAGAAATTGGAGAAACTTTTGCTGTCTTTTTTAAGAACTTACATCAGAGTAGTGTTGTAGACAGAAAAAAATTGAGAAATATATACAAGAAGACAGCATTGCTCTCAGCTTCTTCAACACTCTCAAACCCCCTCACCACGTTAATGTGTGCATCCTAGAGGGGGCAGGTGGAATACAAGCATTTTTTCTCCTTGTATCCTCGCCGTAACCATGTGAGGTAGGTTAGACAAAGCCATAGGGAACTTCATGGCTGAATTCAGATTTGAACTAAAGATGAATAAAAAGGGATGGAGGTTTTTATTAGTGTCAGCCCTCTCCTTCTCCTTTCAGTAACTCTGTGGATTATTCTGAAAAGTATGAAAATTGATGCAGTTCAGTATTGCTCTCAATAAGCTTTTGACCTTGGCATCTGATTGGCTAGGATCACCCATAAGTCCAGTTAAAGGTTCATCTTAAATCTTAAATAGCTTTGTTTGTCATTGCTGATCCAGCAGATTTTGATTGACTATGTAGCATAGTAACATTCTCACATTTGTTATGTGATCTCTGATAGGCTGGGATGATGGCCCTTGAAAGGCACTAATTTTGCTCAGAAAACAGAAATGAATAAAAATATGGCACAGGCCTATTTTCAGTTCGGGTCTCTCTAGTTCAAATCTAACACCCTTCCTGTTATGTCATATTTTCCATTTGCAGGCGGGTAGGGAATAGCCTTGAGTAGATAATGGTAAGTTATGTGCTCTACACTTGCTCACAGTAATTATTCTTATCTACTAATTTACATATTCAAAATCTCAGCCTTAGCATTAAAGAGGTTCTGTGTCTGAGCTCTGGTGCACCCTAGCTGGACAGATATGCCCCAAGATGCTAACTACATCCAGCTGAAAGATCAATAAAAAGAGTAATCACTATTGGACACATCAGGGATTTTTATTACATTAAGAAACCCTCTTGTCTCCATTGGGGATGGGAGAAAGTCTTTGGAGAGCACTATGATAACTGGACTAATGGTTGTATCTACTGTCATGATGACATGGCTCCCATATTTGAAGGGGAGTGGGAGAAACCCTTCTGAGAGTAGGTTGTTCACTATTTCCATTAGAGGATCTTCTATTTCAAGAGCACACCGTTTTGAGAAGAAGGGCAGGTTTTAACATGAGCTATTTTGAAAAGCATAAAAAAGCTGCTAGGCTAATGATGAAGCTGCTTTAATATTTCTTTTCACATAGACCTTTTGGCAACTCCTATTGTATAATTTGTTAACATGGCAATATGTTTCAGTAACATTGATAAAATATGACATTGTTAGTCGTGTCTGTCTTGATTATTTTGAGGGCCTGAAACTAGCACTTGTAAGCATCAGTATCAGAGGTGGAAAACCTGTGCCTCTCCAGATATTGCTGGACAGCAGTTGTCTTGTTCTCACCAGGCTCCTTAAGGAGGCAAGAGACTCCCCAGCAGAAACACAAGTGAGGGCAGCACAAGGGCAGTATCCAGAGTCAGTCTGAAGTCAGAGTCCAGAGTGTACCTCAAAACCAAAGGGGGTCAGGCGAGAATCAGGGTTTGAGCAGTCTACGGTTAGAAGCCAAGCAGTCTGTAAGCAACGCAGGTAAGAGGGAAGGCAAGAGACAGGCCCAGGGTCCACAGGTAATCTTTAGACACGGCAGGTACAGAGCTGGTGTATAGATGTTGTTCCAGCAGCTCTTCCAGCCTAGCACTGCGGATTTTATGCTGCAGCTGCTGAACCACACCCCAAACCTCAGCTGACTCCCATTGATCACCTGTAGCCAGGCTCTTACTCCCGATGAGTCCTTTACTCCAGAGGAGTCCGGCCCTGTAGTTGGGCACTCCTGCGTATGGCCCGAGTCTCCCTATGGCATCAGAGGCAACACTTCTCCCTTGGGCTCTGGGGTTGTTCAGTCTTGATGTCAGAAGCTACGTTTACCCTTGGTACAGACAGCCCGCCCTGGGCCTCATCACAGAATCCTGGTCCCTCACCCTTAAATGGAGCCTGAGCCAGGGCTGAGTCCAAGACTGGGACTTCCTGATCTTCCTTTGATGAGGACTCCTCTGGCTGGGACCTAAGAAAGCTTCCATCATCCCTGAGCATTGGCCATGCTGGCTGGGACTGATGAGAGTTGGAAATCCAGCAACATCTGGCCACAGGTTCCCCATGTACTATATTCTTTCATAGGTCAGCTAATATGGGGGGGGACTCTTTCAACATCATTTGACAGCACAATAGCTGCTTTTCATGTTGTAGTATGGAGTTCACCACATACAATTATTCTACCTTCTTGTTTCAGTGAGGATAATGTTTTGATAAGTGACTTACATGCTTTTAGCAGAAAAAACTCATTTAAAGTCTGTTAATGTCATTGAGACTTCAGCAATGTAGAAGGTCTATGAATCGCCTCTTTAGGAGCACTAAAAGGTCAATTCCCTCCCCCTACAAAGCTGAAATGGCACTTGTGTGCTTTTTTATTGTACATCATTGGATATTGGCTCTTAAGGGTAATTTTTGACCTTTTGAAATTCTCTCTCTTAGTATGCTAAGGTCCATTGGCCTGCATTTTTAACCCAGCTAAATTGCCTGAACCATTCTTGTTACTGCAAATTGAGCTCCGGACACCTTTGGAAACTTTGGGCTCTGCCCCTATTCTAAAGAAATTATTCAGCCATAAATGCCTGTTTGATTTTATTCTGAGGGCACTGTATTAGAAGGCTGGGAGATTTTTTTCTTTTTTTGCTTGAATTTTCTACCTGGTTGCCCAAATACGAAAGTGGTGCATATTCTTGAGTGGTTTCTTTTTTTCTTCCAATTTTATAGAAATTTAAAGCTCAAGTTGTCAGCTTCCTGTGGAGCCACGCACAAAGCAAGGTGAGACACTAGTAAATAAGGATAGTACAGTTTGTGTCATGCACTTTAGGCAATTTCTGGCCAGAGAATGAATGAATGTTTATTACGGTACATAGACCAGCAAGAAAAAATACAAGATAAAAAATTCATAAAAAATAGAATATAAAATTTAACAATTAAAACAATTGAAACAATTAAGCCAAGGATACTGCTGGAAATAAATTCATGTTGAAATCAGTACTATATTAGTGCTCTGTGATCAAGATCCTTCTGCAGAGATGGCATAACTCCTGTGGTCCAGTCCCAGGCTCTCTTGGTAGAATGTTAGGCTCTGATCACACAGGTCATTGCTGATCATGTTATTCCTTCCTGTACCAGTGCTGCATTCGCCCTTCCCTTCCCTTCTCGCCTCTGCAAATCTTGCCACTGACACTGGGGTAGGAAGGAGCGACATGATCAGTGCAACTTCATGTGCTTGATGTTTCATTTCCTGTAGAGGTGATGCAGGCCAAACCAGGAGAAGTTTGTCTGTGTGTGTGCGTGCGTGCATCCTTTGCTTCCATACTAGTGTTTTCGTTTACAGTGCTATTACAGTAATGTCTAAATTGGACCTGTGATGGTGTGCTGCTTCTTGACATGTGTTTTCATGGTGTGCTTTTGTTTTACACATTACATCTATTGCGTGTGAAGAATGTTAAATTGTCAGGCATAGCAGCTAAATATAGTACTGCATCTTGGAATAGTTACAGTACAGAAGAGAGCTATAGAGGCTTCCTTGCATTTTGGTAATTTAAGTGATAGCTTAAATAAATAATCATACTAGTTTGTCTCATACTTGTGTTCTTATTTAAAAACTGCCCTCCAAATTTCTTTTTGACTCTTGCTCCTTAACCTGTTCAGACTTTTAAAAGGTAGAATGCCACTTACAGCAGCGAGCAATTGGGAGGTATACCCTGTACTGTCTGCTCTTCTCTCTTTCCCCCACTCCCCACAAACCTAGATGATCTGAGACCAAGCCTAAAAGTTGCACTTGCTATGGGGTTTGGTATCTCATGACTTTTCAACCCTCTAGCCATATCAGCATATTCGACATGAATTTCCCAACAGTGATCCATATTTGCTAGTGGGAGCAGTGAAACTCACAACCTGAGTTCCCTGACTTATCTGTTATGTTAAACGATACAGCTGGAAAGTAGTAGTCTTGCCAAGCCCCGTGGTGAGGCTAAGGTATAGATGGGATTAGGAAATCTGTAGCCCTCCAGTTGTTGTTGGACTGCACGTCCCATCAGCCCCTGCCAGCATGTCCAATGGTTGGGGATGATGAGAGTTGTAGTCCAGCAACATCTGGAAGGCTACATACTCCCTACCCTGGTACAGATTAATTCTGTGTTTGTGAGGTCATCTTGAACTGCAGGGCTGGTTCTAAGGGGCGGCCAGGTTGGGCTCTGCCCGAGGGCCCTGCAGCTACAGGAGTCCCTGGGGGGGCCCTGAGGGGCCCTCCACTCCCCTTCTGTGATCCACGGCACGAGCAGTACTGTGGATCGCAAGACAAAACCTTCCAAGCCACCCGCCATCCCCCCCGCTTCACCTACCTTTCTCTGCTGTTCTTTGCGGCTGCGCGCACTGCTGACATCAATCAAGATGGCGGCCAAGGTTTCTGTAAGGGACTGAAGCCTCTGCCGCCATCTTGGTTGATGGCAGCAATGCGCGCGCTGAATGCCATCAACCAAGATGGCGGCAGAGGCTTCAGTCCCTTACAGAAACCTCGGCCGCCATATTGATTGATGGCAACCCTGCGCGCGCAGTGTGCGCAGCCGCAATGAACAGCAGAGAAAGGTAGGTGAAGCGGGGGGGATGGTAGGGATTGGCGGGTGGCTCGGAAGGTCTTGTCTTGCGATCTGCGGGATCGCAGAAGGGGAGCGGAGGGGCCCGGGGCAGGCTAATGCCCAAGGGCCCCCGCATTCCTGGAGCAGGCCCTGTCGAACTGCTAAGAGAGGGCAGATGAATTTCCGTTTAACACTACACTTCTCTGCTGAAAATGAAAGCAGTGGCATGTATTTGGGGGCTTCCCAACTGTATTTTTATTGGCTGTGCTCATTGTTCAGAGTGCTTTACAGTTCTTACCTATTTTGCTAAGTATGTGAAGACATGGGTAAAGTGTATCAGATACATCTTAAAAATGTGTTCCTGATGTGCAATATTATTCCTAGTGTCTGCTATCTGTGTGAAAAACTCAAGGTTCCCTACTGATTGGCCCACATTCTTCACCTTGTAAATCATTGTTTTGTCCGCTCTCTTGGCTTTAAGTGGAGATGCAGTACCATTTCCCTCTATCTCTGCCCTCATTCAGCAGTGATATATGATGTGACAGTGACTTTTTTCTTCTTTAGGATCCTCTCATAGCCACCTCTGCATATAAATCTCTCTCTGAATTTAGTTCTGAAGAGCATACCATCCTTCATATTCCTGAACAGGTAGACCTCCCTCCCTTCCTTTAAATATAGTTGATGAGAGTGATTAATTGTCAGAAATACAAAGAATTAGAAAGAACAAGATAATGTGGAAACAGAAGTGCTTGCTATTTGGAAGGGTCCAAGCAGAATGTGTCAAAACCATTTCTGATCGTCTTCACTATCCATATCTCATTAAAGGGTCTGTTCCTAAGAGAATTCCAGAAAAGGTTTGAGAGGTGACAGGTAGCCACAATATTCAAGCTGTTCTGTGCCAGTTACATGCTTCTGAACTTATAGTTTTAACCCTTACAGCTTTGAACACCACATCATACCTCAACGAACACATCTCCCTACTTGGCAATTGAATAGTCAGCAAGGTTTCTTGTCTGTTCCTTATAGCAAGTAAAGTCAGTAATGGCCAGGCACTAAGCATAAGAACATAAACAGAGCCCTGCTGGATCACACCAAAGATCCTCCTAGTCCATTTTCTCTTACAGTGGCCAACCAGATGCCCACTGGAATTGCTTGCGATTCCCAGCAACTGGTATCCAGAGGTATACTGCTTCTGACACCAGAGACAGTATGTAGCCATCATAGCTAACAGTCATAGCTGCACTGGCCGTTTTTGTGTTTGTTCTGGTTTGTGGTAATGATTTTATATGATTTGGTTAGTTGTGCTTCTGATATTATGTTTACTGTTGTAAAATGTTTTGAGCTGCCTGGAAATGTGATAAATGCATAATTAAATAAATATCCTCATAAAGACACCCCCAAAGAGAATTCTGAAAAGGGCTAGCATAGGCAAGGAGAAGAATACAAAGTGCACATTTAAGTAAAATCTTAGAATTAAAAGAACAAAATGGAAAACTCTCGTTACTCATCTAAGAGTAGATTCAAATCATTCACCAGTTGGTTCTTCTACAAAAAAGTTCAGGCAGCTTCAGTTATTTTGAAACTAGGATGGCTAACCTGTGGCCCTCCAGGCTCCAGATGTTGTTAAACTCCCATCACCCAGGCCAGCATGACCAATGGTTAGAAATGATCTGGCCCATTTGTTGGGGATTGTTTGTAAACCTCAGAATAAG